>NC_143071.1:1223214-1833571 GCF_052426305.1 Pelodiscus sinensis | reverse complement strand
CAGCCTGCCCCGTGGCAGGTCGCAGTGGCCCAGCCTGGCACCGCGGCGGGGATGGACAAGGGCCACTCCCCGGGGCTGCCTCGGCTCGGGCAGGGATCTCAGCCAGTGCAGCCACGGCCGGGAGGCTCGGAGGAGCTGGAACTGGGCAGCCCGTCCCAGGGAACGGCCGGGCACGTGCAGATGGCACATGCTTTCCAGCCTCGGGGAGTTCTCCTCGGGCCCAAGGAGGGCGCTTGGCCCACGGGGTTATCCAGCCGTGGGGATAGCGAGGCCCCCCCCGGCTCAGAGCCCTCTGCTCCAGCGAGGAGCCTTGCCTGGCCCCGGCAGAAAAGTGCTGCCCTTGTGCAGCGTCCAGCCCGTTTGTAGCCCAGGGCCGTGGGAGAGGGAGACAGGGGTGGGCTGTGGGCTGCCGGGGGCTGGGAGACACGCTGGCACCGGAGCACGGGGAACGGGGAACGTGGGGGGGGTCCCTTGGTCCTGGAACCATACGTGTGAGGGGCCCCTCGCGCTCTGCCCCGCCCCTGCTCCTCGCTGCCTGGCCCACACAGCGGCGCAGGACCGTGTGCCCTCCCCGGGCCTGTGTCCTTAGCAGGGGCCTGGGTACGGCACGGCCCCCTCTCCCAGGCAGGCCTTCTTCCGCCTGCAGCCGCAGCTCCACCGGGGCAAGAACGGGACCTGAGGGGCAGCTGAGAGCGAGCCCCCACTGGGCCTGGTGCTGCGGGGGGAGAGGCCGGCACTGAGACCAGCTGGAGCCGTGGAACCAGGGACCCCGCCCCGCCGCACCGAACCTCGCCACGGGCTCTCTGGATTGCACGTCATGCCCCAAACCCTCCCCCTCGCCTCTCCGGCTGGGAAACCGCTGCGCCGGCTCCCCCGGGCCCCTCCCTGCACCGGGGAGGGACGAAGGGCCCGTGTGCTGCTGGAGGAGCTGGGGAGGCTCTGGGGTGTGGACGCTGCCCACGTCTCTGTGGACATGCTGCTAGGGCTGCCAGGTGTCCGGTTGGCACCCAGCCAGTCTGTTCTTTCTCGGACAGTCTCCCGGGGGTGCGGGTGGGGATTTAAAGGCGCAGTGACCTTTTTTTTTCTCAACAACTTTGTTCCCCCGTTTTTTGGGGGTTTTTTGCTCAACCAATTTCTCCCCCGCTATGTTCGGGATTTTTGTGAAAGTATCTGGCCACCCTACGCGCTGGTTCCCGCTTGAGTATCCCCTCCACGTTATAAGCTGGGTCTCCACGTGCCAGCCCCCGGTCTCCCAGCTGAGTGGCTGTCTGCACTGCGCCGCTCCCGCGTCTGCCTGGCCCGGGCCGCCCTCATGCTGCACCGTGGCCCCGATCCCTGCGGGGCTCAGGCTCCCACTGCCCCCGCCTCCGGAGTGTTGCTGGAAGCAGGGCCGGGGCTCACACCGGAGTCAGAGCCCAGGTGAAGGGCACGTTGTGCCGTAGTGGGGGGGCTGTCTGCTCTGTGACCCGGGGTCCCCCTGCACCGTGCTGTGCAATTCCCACCGACTCCCCCACGTGTGCATGGCCCAGACACCTAGGCCCAGCCTGGCAGGTAACAAGGCTCTTCCCAGGGGAGAGACAAAGGGAGGGAGGCGGAGACGAACACCAGGGATTGGGGGAAGGGGCAGTGGCTGGCTGGGAACCATGAAGGAAACAGCCGAAACTGAGGGTCTAGGGGGGCTAAGGACCCCCTAACCGAAGGGGTCTGAGGCTGCCTGGCCCTGACTCCTGTAACCACATCGCGTCTGTGCTGGGCCGTATCCCGGAGAAGCAGTAACCCCTCCCGCCCCGTTCTACTGGCCGGTGCAGTCTGTTCTCACTGCTACGGGGGTGCAGGAGACGGGGGACCCCAACGCGCCGTCACACGCGTGTAGACACAACCCAGCCTCTCAGGGCCGGGCCGGAATCGGCCCTTTTCTGTGGCCCCGAAGCGTGTCCCTCGCTGCCCCTCGGGCCGCGCGCCAAGCCACCCGCGTCTAACAGGTGCTAATGAATGGACCGCTCCGGCGACTAGCGAGGTAAGTAGATAAATAATTTGAATTCTCCTTGGGCACGCGGCCCTTTATTCAACTCTGTTTACCACCGTCATTTGTACTGTGCCGTTTTGCATAACCCCTGGGGGCCAGTAAAAACTGGCCCTTTATTCCTGTCTCCGTGGCGGGAGAGCCGGGCGGAGGAGCTGCCGGGGCCGGGCGGGGCCAGCCAGCGGGGAGGTGTCGCTCCGTTCCCCGCGGGCGGGCGGGGGCAGCAGGGGTGTGGGTCGCTCTCAACCCCCCGCACTGCCCCGTGCTCCCCAGGGGCAGCCTGAGCCGGCGAACGCCCTTGGCTGAGGTTTGCCTTTCCGGCCCTGGCAGCCACACGGAGCTGGGGCAGCTCGAACGGAGAATCTCACCGGGGGGCTGAGTGCATGGGACGGAGCCCCGGGGGGCTGACTGGGGATCTCCCCTTCCCTGGCCTCCCGGCTCTCCTCCAGGAATAACCAACGGCCTGTCTAGGCCCAGGGGCCTTGGCTCCACCAGCAGGGGAGCGGGAGGGGGCGAGGAGGCACCAGAGGACCTTAAGCCATTGGCACCCAAGAGCCCTCAGCCACTCGCGGCCTGAGCCCGCCCTGCCCTGCCGCCTTCCCAGGCCTTTGGCTGGATGTCCGGGGCCATCAGCGAGCCGGGGCAGGGAGGAAGCGGGGAAACCCAGACCCGGCTCCCCACAGGCCAGCCCTGCCGGGCCTCATCCGCACGAGACCTCAGGGCTTGGGTCAGCTCGTGTGCTCGTGGGCCCCCGGGTGACCGGCTGGGGGCCGGTGGACGTGTGCGCTGCCCTGTGCGCCAGGTACTCAGTCCTGGCGGGTTGCCACCCCGTGGGCGAGGCTGGGGGCCGTCCTCAGGCAGGAGCAGGAGGGGCCGACTGCCCCGCCCGCGCCCCCTTTAATCAGTTATTGGCTAACGAAGCAGCGGTTTGCCGCCCTGCTCGTAAGGTAGAGCCTCCCGCGGTGCCTGCGAAGGAGGGGCTGCCCGCCCTGGCCAGACGCTGACCCGGCACCTTTCCCGTTCCCACGCAGCTTCCGCGCTGCTCCTCCCTCCCTGCCCTGCCTGGCCTCGGCCCCCAGCTCTCCAGCCAGGGAGCACCGGGGGGGCCGTTGTCTGGTCCCTGCCCAGGGCTCTGGCCCCCGGTTCCCCGAGTCTCTGGTAGGAGGCAGAGGACGGGAGGCCAGCGCCGTGTGCCCCGGGTCACTTCCAGCCTGGGCTCTCTGCCGCCCGCAGAGGAGAGGGCCCGGGCGAGGGAACGGGCTCAGAGCCTGAGCGCTGACACCTGGCCGAGGGGGAGTGATGCCCAGTGGGCGGCGCCTGGCCCTGACAGGGAGGCAGGCGGGGTCAGCCGTCCCGCGCTGGCCTGCGGAGCCAAGCGCGTGGGTGCTGGGTGCCCCCCTGTGAGCGTCCTTCCCCGCTGCTGCTCTGGGCGCAGGGCCCGGCGGGCGTGGTGCCCCATGGAGAGGGAGCCCCTGGGGGAGAAGCTGCCGGCCTCTCCCGCTGACTGAGCCGCTGGGCTGGAAGCAGGGGGCCGAGCGCCGAACAGGACAGAGCCCAATGCCCAGCGGCAGCCCCGGCACATTGAAGGGCCCATTTGCTGCCGGTTGGCCCCAAGGCCTGGCCCTGCTCCGGGGGGTTGGGACGAGGGATGAGGAGGCCTGCGGGCTCCCTGGTGTGGGGCCGGAGGCGCGAACCCCGAGGGGAGGGACCGGCGCCCCGGGATGCCGGTCCCTGGGATACAGGGCGGCCTGGCGTGGGCACCGGGGACAAACCCCACGAGAGGTCCCTGGCCCCACTCCCCGTGCAGCGCGGCGCCGCCGGGGGATGGCACGGCCCTGCCCAGCACTGCTCCAGCGGGGTGCTCCAAGGCGCCGCCCCCCGGGTTCGCCCGAGGGTTTGTGCTGAGGGCAGGACGTCTCTCCGGGTTTCGCGCTGCGCTCCTGAGACAGCCATGAATTGTGACTCCTGCTGGGCCAGCAGCCTGCGCAACGAATGGCTATGAAACGCGCCCGACGTCTCTAATTCACCCGGCTCCGTCTCTCCCCCCCGGCCGGAGATGTCGTTGGAAAGCGGGAGGAGGGCAACAGCCCTCGCCCCTGCCCGGCCCAGCGCCAAACCCAGCGAGGGGACGCCGGAGCCGCTCCCTTGGCCTCAGGCGCCTTTGGGAAGTGCCTGAGACGCGCCCGGGCGGAGGGGAGACCTCGGTGTTGCCTGCGTGATTCCCGGTTCTGTTCCCTCCCTCTGGGGCACCGGGCATTGGCCCTGACGGCAGCCAGGGACTGACCCGGTCTGGCTGCTCTGCGGGGTGCCCTGTGGGGGAAAGAGGGGAGTGGGTGGGCAGAGCAGGGGGTGCTCTGTGGGAGAGCGGGAGGGCAGGGGGTGCTGAGCAGGCCTGGATCTCCCCCCCCAGCTGGGCTGCCCCGGGGGGGTTACTCCACTCGTCAGTGGAGGTCACTGAGCGTCCCCCGGCTCGGAGACCTTCCCCCCTTCAGGGCACGGTTCCGCTGTGGGGGCCGTTCTGCACCCCCCATCCCCCGCGCTGGCACCTTGCCAGGCAGCCCGCCCTGCTGTGGGGCGCAGCGCGCCAGGCGGGGGCAGGGCGGCCAGGCAGAGGGGCTTGCGTGAGATGCCGGCTGCCCGCCCATGGCCCCTCGGCAAGGTTGGCCCCCCTGCCCACGCGGGCCGGGCAGGGTGAGTGCCCGCAGCACCCCGCTTGCGGCCGGGCTCCGGGCCCCTCCCACGCCCCCCAACCCCGGGCGCTCGGGGCCTTGCCCCTCTCGCTGGCCTGGGCCCTGTCCGGCGTGCCCCGAGAACAGGCCGGGGAGACCCGGGAACAGAGCCCTCTGGGCGGGTCCCGGCGCGGCGGAAGGAGGGCGGCTGGCAGGCTCGTCTGCCCGTTCAATAAGTCATGAAGCAGGATCCCGCTGCGCGAGGAGAGCCCGCGGCGGCGGCTGATTGATGGCGCCGGGAACGCGGCTCTAACCTGCTGTATTAAATATTAAACCCGGCCGTACCATTCAGAACGGTGCTTACAGCAAGCGAGCCGCCGGGGCAGGGGCAGGGGCAGGGCCCGGCGCGGGGGAGGTGGCTGAGCACGGGGGGGCGGGAAGGGCCGAGCAGAATGGGCGTTGGGTGGGACTTCCTGTCGCCCGGGTCTGGTCTGCTCCGTCCGAAGACCCGGCTGCCGGGGTCCGGCGCGGGAGAGGAGCAGAGGGAGGGGGGATTTGAGAGCAGCCTTCTACTCCCTGAGGGGGGGTCCAAGGAGGCTGTTCTCAGGGGGGCAGGTGGCAGAACGAGGAGCAATGGGCTCAAGTTGCAGGGGGGGTCTAGGTCGGATCTTAGGACAAACGATTTCCCTAGCGGGGGGGGAGCTCTGGGCTGGTTCCCGAGGGCGGGGGTGGAATCTCCACCCCTAGAGGTGTCTCAGTCCCGGCTGGACGCAGCCTGGCTGGGTTGCTCCTGCTGTGGGCAGGGGGCTGGACTTGGTGGCTCCTGACGTCTCTGCCCCCTCGCAGCATCGCCCCACCCTGCCCCGCCCAGGCCAGGCCCCAGACCCCACCTGCCGTTCCAAGCCCAGGCCGCTCCCCTGCCCGGCCTCCACCTCCGCCAGCCCCCGCGGGCGAGGCTGGCTGCCAGGCCCTGCGTGGGCGCCCCGCTCCCTGTGAGCGGAGGTGGGGGGGGCCCTGCCCCTGGGGCTGTTGCAGGGGGCAGAGCAGAAGGAGCTGAGGTCGGGATGTGGGGGGCTCCTGAGGACACGGGGCCAGCTCTGTGGTCTCTGTAATTAGAGGATGAATAATTCAAACTGCCTTGGAAACGCCCGGGCAGGCCCCTCTCGCCGGGCCAGGGCGCTGCTCTCCGGCCCAGTGGAGGGTGGCGCGCGGGGCCCGGAGAACGGGGCTCTCTGGGAAATCAGCCCCCGAGACGAGAGCGTGCGGGATTCTGCAGCAGCTGCGGAGACGGCCTGGAGCCCCCGCGGGCGCCCTGCCCTGTACCCAGAGGGCACGTGCCTAGGAGCGTTCCAGGGCGTCTCTCTGCCCAGTGGCCGCGCTGCCCCGCGGGGGAGACACACCAGGCCGCTCCCCAGGACACTGAGGCACGGGGCGGGGCCCCCGAGCTCCGGCAGCCTGGGCCGCTGCCACGGCACCCGCTCGGCCAGTGGGGGGCTGTCCACGCTGGGGGGGCTGCCCTGTTCCACTCTGCTGGGCAGTCACCGGTCACTGTGTGGGCTGGGGGTGACCCCTGCTGGCCGGTGTCTGTGGGCGCTGCCCAGCGGGGGGCGCCCTGAGCACCAGCACATAGGCCACGCCCAGCGGCTTCGCACCTGGCGGGGGGGGTTGGACAAAGGGGGGCTGCCTGGGGGAGGAGTGTTCGGTGGTGTGGGGAAGGGGCGGGCCTGGCTGGGCCCACATGCAGAGAAGGGGGCTGGGAGCTATGGGGCCCGTGGACCCCTCCCCAAGGGGTCTGAGGCTGCGGCCGGACTCCCAGGCCCACGTGGAACCCGGGCCGGGCTGTATCTCGGAGCAGCACTAAACCGAGTCCCGTCTTGCTGCGGACGGGGGGCGGGGTCGGGGGTCCCCGGAGCGAGCGCCTGAGCAGCCGCGCCGTGGTACTGCCGGGGGGGGAGGGGGGGTCACACCCCTCGGCGGGGGGGCCGGTCTAACGGTGGCGGGGGAGGGGCTGGCAAGGAGACCCTGGCCCGGCTGGGGCAACCCCCTCCCCTCCCAGTGTGGCCGGGCGGGGGAGGGGATCAGGCCGGCTCTTGCCGCCCCTCCCCGCGGTAGGTCCCGGCTGCTCACCGTGAGGCAGGGGGAAGACTCAGTTAGCGCCCGAGCCGCGGCAGCAGGAAGGGCAGCGGCAGCCCCTCGGAAGCGGGCACTGGGAGTCTCCTGTTACAGAGACCCGCCCGGGCAGCCCCCGGAGCCAAGCTCCCTGACAGAGCGGGCCCCTCCCCTGGCCCTGGCCCGCCAGCTGGACCGCCCGGGCTAGCGCCTCTGCTGGCTCCCAGGCCCGTTGTCCGGGCGGAGCTCGCCTGGGGAAGCCGGGGCCTACCCAGCCGGGGGCGTGGGGGCTGCCCCGGGGCGCAATGCGTGGGTGAGACGGCGCAGGGAGGCCGCACGTTTCCACAGCCCTGTGCTCTGGGGCCGGCAGAGGGAGAGGCCCCAGGCCCAGGACCCGGCTGAGCCGACGTGCTGCCAGGCGGTGCCCGGGGGCTTGGCGGTGCTTTGAAAAGCCTCCCCGTGGTCCCAGCAGAGCCAGGACCCGCACCCAACCCTAGAGCAGGCCCCGAGGGGGCGCTCTTTGCAATAGGAGCAACACCGCACGGCTGGGCCGGACAAGCCCCCGTGCAATGCACTAGTGCAGCCCAGGGGCCGTGCGAGAGGCACGTGGTTTGGCCGGGGGGTGCAGCTGGGCTTGTGGCAAGTACTGCCGGAGGCCGGGGGGCCAGTGCCGGAGGAGGGGAGGCCGGGGGGCCAGTGCCAGAGGAGGAGAGGCCGGGGGGGCCAGTGCCGGAGGAGGAGAGGCCGGGGGGCCAGTGCCAGAGGAGGGGAGGCCGGGGGGCCAGTGCTGGAGGAGGGGAGGCCGGGGGGGCCAGTGCCGGAGGAGGGGAGGCCGGGGGGCCAGTGCTGGAGGAGGGGAGATGGCATGGTTCATTGATTTGCCGCTGGGCAGGAGCGGCCACGGTGGGATATCCAGAGCTCCCCAGCGTGGCCAGGCGCTGGGAGAGGCGGAGGCTGGATCCTGCGCCCGAGGGAGGACCGGCCCCTCTGCGGCCCTGAGGCCACCATGAGGGCCACCAGCAGCCCTTCGCCCGGGAGAGACTGGCACATGCTCTGGTGTGGTGCCCTGACGTCCCCCCGGTTGTGCCCCCTCTCCCCAGGCTAGGGGACCGGGGCTGGCAAACCCCAGGGCAGTGCCCTCCCCGAGGCTCAGGAGCCGCCCATGGCCCCTGCGGCTCCGTGCAGCGTGGGAGAGCACGGCCCGGTGTGATCCCATTGCCAACCCGGCAGGAGCTTTTCCCCTCTTCCTGGCCCGCTGGAGCCGCGTGGCCGGTCGTTTTGCGCTGGACGTAACAGGCCCGGTGCAGACGGTCTCCCCGGGCTCGCGGCTTGCCTGCGGCTGCCTGGCCCGGCAGCGAATGGAACCAGGAAGTCACCGTGCCCTCCCTGCAGCTCTTCTGGGGAACGCGGCTTCCTCGTGGGGCTGAGGACTGGGCCGCGTGTCTGGCTGTGCCAGGGCAGCAGGCAGGGAGGTCCGTCACGGCCTCCGAAGGGGCTACTCCCCGGCCTGAGGGCTCTGGGGCCCTGCCGGCCAGGGGGCGACCGGGGGGGCAGGCTGGCTGAGAGGCGTGACAGGTCAGCCCATTGCCGGGGAAGGGGGCGGGAGCCGAAGTGCTGAGCAGATGGGGCTGGGCCTGGCGCACTTGGAGCCGCCGGTGGGTCCCAGTGGGACGGCAGCAGACGTGGGGCGCCGGGCAGGGTGGCTGCTGGGAGTTGGTCGCTCTTTCCCGGGGACAGCCAAACCCCCCCCCCCATGCCCCGGTCCCGCCTGGGAAGTTGTTTGTTACCCAGCGTCCCTACCCGCACAGGGCCCGGGGCGGCAGAGAAGCCTGGAGCTTGGGGGCACGGTGCCGGGGATGGGCCCATCTCCCTCCCACTTGGTGTTGACCTCGAAATCAAACCTGCAGGAGCCGCTAAAAATTCTGCCAAGGAGCCGGCCCGGGCCAGAGCACAGTCCGGCCGCCACGTCCCAGCGCCAGTCGCTCTTGCACGGCGCTAGGGGCCTGCCTGCCGGCTGCTGCATCCCCCACGCGAGAGGCAGCCGCGTCCAGTGGCCAGCCCGTGGTCCCGGCGGGCAGCCTCTGGCTTGGGAACCCGGCCGCCGGGCGATGCTGCAAAGGAGAGCCTAGGGCCCAAGACCACTGGCCCGGCTTGGTGGGGTCCGGCTAGCCCAGGGGTGGGCTCAAGGGATCCGGCCCATGAAGGCCCTGCTGCTCCCCCGCCCCCGGCCAATCAGGCGTGACGTTTCCTTCGTCCGGCCCCGCGAGGAGTCCACGGCACATCGACGTGCCACGGGATCCTCGCAGGGCGGGAGGAGGCTCCCGCGCTCCCCCGCCCCCAGGCCCTGATTGGCCAAGCCTCTTCCAGGGCATGGGTGCCTAGTGGGAAGGGGGGGCAAAGGGGCTCCATCCCCATCATCATCGGGGGTAGGGTAGCCCCGCCTCTTCCGATTTAGGCCCCACCCCTTCCAATTTAGGTCCCACCCCTTCCAGGGAGGTCCAGGGCTACTTCAAACATTTCTGAAGTGGCCCCCGGGCAAAAATGCTTGCCCACCCCGGTCTAGCCACAGGCCGAAGAGGCCGGGGAGCTGTTGGACGCAGCAGCCCAGGGCGGCTGGAGAAGTCCCATGTGGCAGCTTAGGTTACCGGCCGGGTTCTCCTTCCCTGGATCCCTGCCCGGTGGCCCGTCCGCTCCGCCAGTCACACGGCGCCAGGCCTGGCCCCGGCCCAGCTCCCTCCAGCAGCGCGCCCCACGGCGCCTGGCGGGACCTGGGGCCAGTCTTCTCGGGGGCCGAGTCCACCTCCTGGCCCTCAGGCCTTGGCCCAGGGCAGACCTGGGGCAGCTGCAGGCCCTGCTTGCGGGTTGGGCTCTGCGGGATGCGCCTGTCATGGGGTCATTGCTCCGACTATGCTGACACAGCTTGGCAGAGAAAGCCCGTGGCCCTGCCTTCCTTCGGCAAGGTCCTGCGCTCTCAGGCGCCCGGGGCCTCGCTGGGGGGCACCTCCCTGGGGTGCGTTCCTGCCCCGTTGGCCGCCCGCTGGTGCGCCTGCTGTCTGCGCGGCGCGGCGGGGCAGGGCTGTACCTGTGGGGCGGCTCCCGGCTCCACTGGCTCTGCTGGTCCCTCGGCCCCCTTTGTTCTCGCGATTTCTCTTTCTTCGAAGGGAGACGGATGACACGCTCGCTTCCGCCTCTCCCCTCTCTCCAGCAGCTCGGCTGCCGTTTCCGTGATGGGCTAGCGCGGGCTGGAGTAAATGGAGCAGCTTTGCAATTAGTTTTCAAAGTACTTATCTCATTAAAGTAAATGAATTATTGATTTAGTGACACTCATGCTTTTAGTGAGCGGCACGGTGCCATCCCCGCTCTCCCCTGGCTCGCCGGCTGCAGGGAACTTGCTTCGTAGGGGCTTTTTGCGTTTTGGTGACACGTTCCCTGCTTGGGCGGGGGGTTGCCGCGCAGGCGGAGCCGTGGCAGCGACGGGAGCCCCATGGCGGGGCGGGCAGGCCCGCGGGCGTCGTGGCGCTGGACACCAAGGCAGGGCTGAGCGGCGCTGCTGGCTGAGGGGTGACCGGCAGCGGGGAGAGCGTGGCGCTGCCAGATGGGGGCCACTGGGCTGAGCAGCGGGGGCAGGCAGGCCGGGGACGGGATGGAACCTCCTGCCAGCCGATTCCTGGAGCACCAGCGGCTGCCCGTCACGGACGTGTTCCCAAGGCGGGCCTGAGTCACCGCTGGGCCTGGTGGGGTGGGAGAGGAGGCCGCGAGGTCGCTGCCGGCCACAGGCCTCTGGACCCCCCCCAGTCCCACTGGCTGGACCGTCCAGTGGACGACGTGTGGCCAGGTACCCCGTCTGGGCAGGGCGGGGGCACCATCCCGCTGCCAGCTCTGAGGGAGCGGCACGGCCACGGGCAGGTGTGGTGCTGCCCCGGGTGACCCGGCCGACAGTTTGGGGTGACTCCCCCTCCCCCGCAGCTCGCTGGTCTCTGCTCAGCCTCTGCCAGGGGAGACACCCCCAGGGCACCCCCTCGCCTAGCCCGGCGGAGGGGACCCCTCTGGGAAGAGGCCGGGGGCAGGGCGGGCTTTGCGGTTCTCCGGCAGTTTCGAGCTCGGGACACAGCCCAGCTGCAAGGGCGGAAGAGCCCGGCGCGGGCCCCACGTCCGAACGCCAGGGGAGGGTCTGCACCCCCCTCGTCCTCGCTCCGTCCTGGGCCCGGCTGTGCAAACGGCGCCCGCGTCGCGTCCCTCGCCCGCCTGACGGCCTGCGCCTTCGGCAGGGCCTCGCAGCCCCTTGAGGAGCCGGGCAGCATCCGCGCGAAGGCCCCACGCCGCAGGGCCGGACGTGACGGCTACGGCGCCGGTGGCAGGGGGGCGGGAGCAGGGAGCGCAGCGGCACCGAGCGGGTTCCACATCCAGACTCTTGCCAGCATTGCCACGGGGGTGCCACTGGCTTTACCGCTGGTCCGAGGGGGGCACCTCGGGGCTGCGTCAGTACTGGGGATGTGAAATGTCGGGTTCGCCTCACGAATTCCTGCCGGTTGCTCGACTGTTCCATCGTCCCAGCGGGAGGGGCTGGCCCCAGGCCCGAGGAGCCCCGCCGCTCGGCGCTGCTGCATCTGTGTCGGCGCAGGGTGTGGCACGGGGGGGGTCTGCTCTGTGACCCGGGTCCCCCCGCTGGGCTGGGATTCCCACCGACTCCCCCACGGGTGCATGGCCCAGACACCTCCGCCCAGCCTGGCCGGTAACAAGGCTCTTCCCCAGGGAGACAAATGGAGAGAGGGGGAGACGGGCACCTGGCTGGGGGCAGGGCTGGGCGCTGGGCAGTTTTTGGCTGGAAACCATGAAGAGAAGAGACGAAGCAGAGCACTGGGAGTTCGGGGGGGCTATGTACCCCACCCCAAGGGGCCTGGGGCTGCCAGCCCGACTCCTTATGGCCCCCCCACGTCTGCGCTGGGAGTTCGGGGGGGCTATGTACCCCGCCCCAAGGGGCCTAGGGCTGCCAGCCCGACTCCTTACGGCCACCCCACGTCTGTGCTGGGAGTTCGGGGGGGCTATGTACCCCGCCCCAAGGGGCCTAGGGCTGCCAGCCCGACTCCTTATGGCCACCCCACGTCTGTGCTAGGAGTTCGGGGGGGCTATGTACCCCGCCCCAAGGGGCCTCAGGCTGCCAGCCCCTGACTCCTTACGGCCACCCCACGTCTGTGCTAGGAGTTCGGGGGGGCTATGTACCCCGCCCCAAGGGGCCTCAGGCTGCCAGCCCCTGACTCCTTACGGCCACCCCACGTCTGTGCTAGGAGTTCGGGGGGGCTATGTACCCCGCCCCAAGGGGCCTGGGGCTGCCAGCCCGACTCCTTATGGCCACCCCACGTCTGTGCTGGGAGTTCGGGGGGGCTATGTACCCCGCCCCAAGGGGCCTGGGGCTGCCAGCCCCTGACTCCTTATGGCCACCCCACGTCTGTGCTGGGAGTTCGGGGGGGCTATGTACCCCGCCCCAAGGGGCCTAGGGCTGCCAGCCCGACTCCTTACGGCCACCCCACGTCTGTGCTGGGCTGTGTCCCGGAGCAGCAATAACCCCCCTGTTCTACGGCTGGCAGAGTCTCATCTTGCTGCAGATGGGGTGTAGTGTCGGGGGGTCCCTGACGTGCCGTCACACAGGGTGCCAGGTGGGAGCTGGTCCATGAGGGGAACCAGTTTACAAAGCAGCCCCCTCCCGGACCGGCTGCCTGTCGCTGCCTCGGACACAGAGACCACAGCGCGGGGCGACAGCAGCCCCTGTCCGGGGGGGTCTGAGCTCCTGGGCCCGGCGCGAGCTGGAACTGAGCCGGACTCCTGCCCCCCGGCTCCTTACACACTGTCCATGCAGAGCCGCAGGGGGCGGGTCCTGGGCCCGGCGCGAGCCAGGACTGAGCTGGGGAGCTGGCCAGCCTGCGCAAACATGTCCTGGCGGGGGGGTGCGTGTAGTCTGCAGCGTTAACCGAGAAGCCTTTGCTAACCGGCTGAGCGACTGCTCTGTGACATCCCCAGTCAGGAAGGAAAAGCACCGTCCGCTGAATCACCGTTTCCTGCCCCCCTGGAATTCCTTAGGGGCATCCCATGCAGATGGGGCCTGCCAGGCCTTGCTTACTCTGCGCTCTGGGGTGCTCCGGGGACCAGTGCACAGCTGCTTCCCGCGCAGGCCCAAGGAGCTCTGCACACCTGCAGGCCGGGGCCGGGAAGGCCTGCTCCAGTGGGATCCTGGGGGGATGGGCTTTCTAGGGCAGGCTCCCAAGGCGTCCGGGTGCAGACCTGGCACATCCTGCCAGGCCCCTAGACCGGGCCGAGCCTGCCCGGTCAGAAGCAGGAGAAGGAAACGGGCGAGCTCTCTCCCTGGCTGCCTTCCGCTGCCTCGCCCGCCCTGGGCGCTGTCGGGCTGCCCGTGCCGCGGAAGCAAAGGCCTGCCTGCGCCGGCACCCGGCACCTTGAGCCGCTGCTGGGAACGCGGCTTTTTTCTCTTTCTTTGTTTAACAAAAGCCCTGCTCATTTAATTAAGTGTTGACATTGTGCCTGGCCGCCCTGCCCACCAGAGAACGCGGCTATAAATTAAACAGCCCAACTTTAATGGCCCATAAAGAAATATTCGCCGCGGCTCGTGGCGAGAGGGGATATAAATAGACAGTGCTGCTGGGGGAGGGTCAAGTGATTATTTTCCCGGAGCCCGATAATCTTGGCTAATGAATTTAATTAAAAGCCAAATGAATTCAGGGATTTTGGGGGGTGGCTGGAAAACGTCCCTGAACAGGCTGCAGGGAAGGTTCCCAGCCTGGCTGAGTGGCAGCCTGCCCCAGCGAGGAGCCTGCGGGGTCGGGCGGCCTCCAGAGCTGCGCACGTGGCGGCCAAGGGTTACTAGCCCGGAGCCTGTGCCGGCCACCAGAAGGGAGGCTCCCTCCCGTGGGCATGGGGCGGCCTGTGGGGCTGGCTTGGCTGCTGCTGGCTGTGGAGGGAGGTTGAATGGGGCAGGCAATGCTGGGGAGAGGGGGGCAGTGGAGTGAGATCTGCAGCTCTGCTCCGTGTGGCTCCGGGGGAGACTTTGGCCTCAGCCTACGCTCCGTGGCCTGCAGCTGTGGCCGTGGGCCCGGGCGGAGCCGTGGCTGGGTCAGGGCTCCCTGAGCCAGCCCCCTCCGTGTGGGGCCAACCGAGGGCGATGCCTCAAGGGCTCCTGGCTGCCTCCCCCGCCGCGTGGGGCCGGGGCCGGGTGGCCCAGGGCTCTCCCGGGGGAGCTGTTGTAACCAGATGTGCCGTAGTGGGGGACTGTCTACTCTCGTGATCCCGTGTTCGCTCTGGTGTTGCCTTCACCGTTTGCCTTGTGGGGATCTATGTGATCCGACTGTCCTGTGCTGCTCTGTAGTGTGTGTGCCTCAGTTTCCCCAGGCATGGCAGCACTAGCTGCACGAGGAGGGGGAGGCTGGGTGGGACTCACTGGGGCAGTACCGGCAGCCTCTCACCTCCTGAGGCCCAGGGGACAGCACATTGCACTGGGGCCTGGGAGGAGGCGGGGCTGCTTGGGGCGAGTGAGCAGGGGCTGTGGCGGAGGGTAGGATGAGGAGGGCAGACTGGGAGCAGGAAAGGGGGGTTCAGGGCCGTCAGCCCTTCCCCCAAGAGGAATCAGGCTGCCTGCCCTGGCTCCTGTGCTGACATCCACCCTACGCTGCGCTGTGTCCCCGACGGACCCTGTGTTCATGGCGAGCAGCCGACCTCCGGGTCCAGGGAAAGGCCGAGCAAGCGCAGGCCGCCCGAGCTGGCAGGGCAGAGCCCTGGCGCTCGCTCCCTGTCTCCCTCCTTGGCCGCACAAACCCCCTTGGGGCTTGCGAGAGCCCGTTGGCCCCCGCACTCGGCTCCCCAGCGCCTGCCTGGGTGACAGACAGGCCTCTCGGCAGGGGACAGGGGCTGGCGTCTGCCCGGCCTCTCTGCTGCCGCCTGGCACCTCCCCTCGCCAGCTGCTCTCAGGGGAGCCAGAGGGGACAGGCTGTCCGGGGGGCTCTTGCTTGGGGAATGGGCTTGTGCCCCTCCCGGCTCTGGGTGCCCAGCGACTCCAGGCCCCAGCTCTCGGGAGGCAGCCCGGCCTGGACGTTTCGCTCCCTCCGCCCGCTGCCTTTCTCCCTGCGGACCGGCTCCCTGGTGGCACTGGGCCCGCCCGGGCAGGTGTCCGAGCTCCGGGTCCAGGCAGGAGTTTGGGGCCTGGCCCGTGGGAGCGTTGAGATCTCAGGGACAGGCGCTTGGGAGGGCGAGCGGGGGTGTCTTGTCCCCGTGGGGCAGGTCCTGTGGCAGGCGGGCCAGGCGGGGGTGGGCAAGAGCTGTCCGGAGAGGCTCGTGGGCACCAGCCCTTGCCCAAGGCGCTGTGTCCCTCCAGGAATCGGATTTCCCGCAGCCGCAGTGACCGTAACGGGCTCGCCCGCTGGGCGCTGAGGGCCCCGTTTGCCGACCGGAGGGCCTGGGAATCGCTCCCACTCCAGCGCAAGGGAGGAGCCCCCGCCTGCTCGGGCCTCAGGGGCACTAGGGGCCACAGCCCTGGAGCGGTCCCAGCATGGGCAAGCGCAGCGTTTCCACCCTGGGCCCGCATGCGTCACCCACCGGCCAGGGGACCCAGCTCTGACAGGAAGGGAGTCGCTGCCCCGGGAGCCGGGAGCCTTTCTCCGGCCCTGTGGCTGCTCTGGGACACGCCGTCCAGGCCTCCACCTTCGCCCGCAGCCGGCTTTTACCCAGGGCCGGTTTCCCGGAACGCCGAGGGAGATAATACTTCCTTTTCCAAACGGCTGGCAGCCAGGGAGCCAGCGGCATGGGCTGTGAGCAAGTGAGCGATAATGAGCATTGATTTTAATGCTTCTTCCTCTTCCTGTCTTTCCTCAGAGAGCCCGGGGCGAGCGCCGCGGGGGAGACTTGGCCCGACCAAAGGTACGAAGGCGCTTTCCTTTTCTGAGCAGATCCAAGTGTGATTTGTGTCTCGGGCGGCTGCAACCGGGGTTCCCCATTTGTGCCTCTCCGTCTGTGCGGCATGCCCGGGCGCTGGGATCGCCAGGCCAGCTGTGCCAGGCTGGTACCAGCTGCCGCGTCTCTGCCTCCCTGGCACCACCCCCCGGCTCCACAGGGACTTTCTGGAGCGGGGCTCCGCGGGGCCGGGTCTCTGGGGGGTTGTGCCGGGAGTTGCTGTGTACGGCTCTCAGGAATGAGCAGCTCAGGGGTGTGTTGTGAGAGCTGCGGACACGGGGCTAGTGCGTATCTCCACTCAGGCCCGTGTGGCCCACCCGGCTCTGCAGGGCCGTATTGAAATGGCAGAGCTGCTGCCTGTGGGATGTAACCTGCCCTGCAGTCGGCTTCTGTGCTGGCGTAACCCACACGGCGTCTGGGTGCAGGGCACCGTCCCAGTCAGGGGCACAGAGAGAACAGCGAGTCTGCTCTACAGCCCCGGCTGGCAGCCAGCCAGCTTTGCAAGCGTGGAGAGCCTGAGGTCCCAGGTTCGGTTCCCCCTCCGGCTAGATGAGGGCCAATAGCTGGTGCGATGCTAACCCTTCCAAACGGCTCCTGAGGCAATCCTGGCGGTTACTGGCTGTGACGTAGTGGGGGGGGCTGTCTGCTCTATAACCCAGTGTGGTTTGGGGGGGCGTTGCTGGGCTTGGGCAGTGGGTGACTCCATCGGCGGCTGTTTGTAGCACGGCCCAACAGGACAGCGGATGAGTCACTAGGCAAGGGGCTCCCGACCTGTCCGACAAGTCGCCTCCCAGGGAGAGAGAAGAAGGCGGAGACCAGCCCCTGGCTGGGGGGCAGGGCTGGAGGAGAGTCAGTTTCTGTCCGGTATCAGGGAGGAAGCAGCCTAGGCAACAGGCTGGGATTTAGGGGCCCAGTCTCCCCCATCTCAAGGGGGGCTGAGGCATCCTAGGCCTGCCCTGCAACCAGATTCCATCTGTGCTGGGCTGTATCCTGGAGAAGCAATAGACTCCTGGTTTATTACTGGCTGGTGGAGTCTGTCCGTGCCATTACGGGGGGGCAGGAGTTGCCATCACACGGGCCAGGAAGCTAACTTCAATACTAGGGCAAACTGGTTGAAACTGTAGCAAAGAACGGACTTGCCAGATGCAGAGAGAAACACAATTATGGCAGTCTCGCCCCGTCGATCTACCGGCGTTCTTTGGGCTGTCACCAAACATGTGGACGGGGGATCCGGCGGATACAGGGGCCTTGGACTGTCCGAAAGCCTTTGACAAGGACTCTCCCCAAGGGCTCTTACGAAAAGGAAGCTGCCCTGGGAGAAGAGGGAATCTCATGGCTCTGTAAGTGGTAACACGACAGGAAATAAAGGGAGGCTGGAACGGTCCATTGTCCAGATGGAGAGATGCAGCTAGTGCTGGCCTCCGAGAGTCTGCCGTGGGCCCGGTGCTATTCAGCATATTCATAAATCATCGGGAAAAACAGGGCGGTGGCAACGTTTGCAGGAGAAACGAAATTACTCCAGAGAGCGAGGCCCAAAGCAGGCTGCAGGGTGGTGACCAGACAGCAAAGGCGGGGTGGGCGGTAATAGGGGCCTCGTTAATCAACGCCCCAGATACAGGCTTGTCCCAATAAAGTTGGGACATCTGGTCCCCCTAGGCTGCAAGGAGTTGCCCAGTTGCATGCGATCCCTTCGTGCCTGGGAGCAGCCTGGCAGAGGGCGTGTGGTGGTCGTACATACAGTGATGGGGGATCCAGCGCGTGCACAGAACTAACGGGGAGTAACCGGCCCGTTCCCGCTCAAGAGAGTGTGGGCTCCTTGTGGCGCGCTCTCTGGAGACCCACGCCCTTGTGCAGCCGCTGTCCAAGAAGCTACCAGTGTGGGGCGTCGGTAGAGCAGGGAGAGAGACGAGGGCAGGAGGGCAGGATACCCTGTTGTCTCTCCATCCAGCCACGGGCGCCTGCGATCTGCACCCTGCGGGCAGGGCTGGGGCCCCCAGCTCACAAAAGGGGTGGTAGAACTGGAGATGCAGCCCTGTTAGTCTGGTCTGAAACAAGAGACAGGACGATGCAGCACTTTAGACTAACAAGACGGTTTATTAGGTGATGAGCTTTCGTGGGCCAGACTGAGGAAGCTTTCGTGGGCCAGCCCTATGAAAGCTCATCACCTAATAAACCATCTTGTTAGTCTTTAAAGTGCTGCATGGTCCTGTCTTTTGTTCTGGAACTGGAACAGTTCGGGCAAGGGCAAGGGCAGGGAGTCAGGGTCTGGACCAGCGTCGGCCAGAGGAGAGATGAACAGAACCGAGAGCCGATGGGGGGAGGAGGGACGAAGGGCAGGTGTGATGGGGGGCCAAGCGCAGGTCTCAAAGCTCCTGCTTGACAACCAGCTGGCAGGCCTCTTAGGGTCTGTCTACACTACCCCGCTAGTTCGCACTAGGAGGGTAATGTATGCATACCGCACTTGCAAATGAAGCCCGGGATTTGAATTTCCCGGGCTTCATTTGCATAAGCGGGGCACCGTCATTTTTAAATCCCCGCTGGTTCGAACCCCGTGCAGCGCGGCTACACGGGGCTCGAACGAGGTAGTTCGAACTAGCGGGGTAGACTGGGGGGGCTAAAGCCACCCACCTTGTGTGTGAGCGTCCCACCCCCTCCCGTCCCATGCGGGGCTGTGTCTGTCGCTTGCACTCCGGCAAGAACGGCTGCAGGAGGCTTGGGGGCAGGGTGTTGCTTGGGGCGTGGGAGTCGCTGCGCTCGCCAGCGTGGCCGGGGGATTTGCAGAGGCAGCCTTCCGAAGAGCCGCACGGAGCAGCAAGGCCATGGGCCTGCGCGCACCGCTCGGGTGTTTAGCTGCTCCCCGGGGGTTTGCAGCGGCCTGGCGGTGTCTGCCGGCGAGTCCCGCAGCCAGGCCTGCACCGGCGGGTCTCCGTGGCAGAAGACGGGGCTCCTAGCAAGCGCCAGGCGGGTCGGTGTCAGCCGACACCGGTGTCTGCCGCTTGGAGCCTGGCTCACGCGTGACAAGCCCCAGGGTATGTCTACACTACCCCGCTAGTTCGAACTAGCGGGGTAATGTATGCATACCGCACTTGCTAATGAAGCCCGGGATTTGAATTTCCCGGGCTTCATTAGCATAAGCGGGGAGCCGCCATTTTTAAATCCCCGCTGCTTCGAACCCCGTGTAGCGCGGCTACACGGGGCTCGAACTAGGTAGTTCGGACTAGGGTGCCTATTCCGAACTGCCGGTACACCTCGTTTCACGAGGAGTACCGGTAGTTCGGAATAGGCACCCTAGTCCGAACTACCTAGTTCGAGCCCCGTGTAGCCGCGCTACACGGGGTTCGAAGCAGCGGGGATTTAAAAATGGCGGCTCCCCGCTTATGCTAATGAAGCCCGGGAAATTCAAATCCCGGGCTTCATTAGCAAGTGCGGTATGCATACATTACCCCGCTAGTTCGAACTAGCGGGGTAGTGTAGACATACCCCCAGCCCCTGAGTGACCGGGACCCGGCCTCCGAGCACGGCTCCGCCCAGACCTGCCGAGACGCGTCGGGCCCCCGGCGCGAGGTGCGGGGCGGGGTGACTGCGTAGTGCCTTGCCTCAGGCAGCGGGGGCAGCCGCAGGGGAGCCCGGGCCAGGCAGGGCCAAACCAAGCTGGGCACCGCGAGGCAGACAGGCCCGCGCCGGGGTTCTGTGGTCACGCCACTGGGGTGACTTGTAAGGGTCTCAGAGAGATGGATCCGCGTGGGGGTGGGGCACAGACATGGGTCCGAGGGGGGCACAGAGACGAGTCCGAGGGGGGCACAGACATGGGTCCGAGGGGGGCACAGAGACGAGTCCGAGGGGGGCACAGAGACAGGTCCGAGGGGGGCACAGGGACGAGTCCGAGGGGGGCACAGACATGGGTCCGAGGGGGGCACAGACATGGGTCCGAGGGGGGCACAGAGACGAGTCCAAGGGGGGCACAGAGATGGGTCCGAGGGGGGCACAGAGACGGGTCGGGATGCAGAGGTGGGCTCTAGCAGGACACAGAGACAGACCCAAGGGGGGGGGCAGAGACAGGCCATGGGGGGGTTCAGAGGTGGGTTTGAAGGGGGCGCAGAAACAGGCCCAAGGGGGGGGACGACAGAGACAGGCCCAAGAGGGGCAGAGACAGGCCCAAGGGGGGGGCAGAGACTGGCCCAAGATGGGGGAGGCAGAGATAGGCCCAAGGGGGGGGCAGAGACGGGCCCAAGGTGGGGGGGGCAGAGACAGGCCCAAGGTGGGGGGGACAGAGATAGGCCCAAGGGGGGTGCAGAGATGGGCCCAAGAGGGGGCAGAGACGGGCCCAAGGTGGGGGGGGGGGGGGCAGAGATAGGCCCAAGGGGGGGGGCAGAGACGGGCCCAAGAGGGTCAGAGACAGGCCCAAGAGGGGCACAGAGACGGGCCCGGGGGGGGGCAGATACAGGCCCAAGGTGGGGAGGGCAGGGACAGGCCCAGTGGGGGGCAGAGACAGGCCCAAGGGGGGGGGGCAGAGACAGGCCCAAGGGGGGGGCAGGGACAGGCCCAGTGGGGGGCAGAGACAGGCCCAAGGGGGGCAGAGACAGGCCGAATCGGGGGGCACGGACAGGCCCAAGGGGGGGGGGCAGGGAGAGGCCCAGTGGGGGGCAGAGACAGGCCCAAGGGGGGGGCAGGGACAGGCCCAGTGGGGGGCAGAGACAGGCCCAAAGGGGGCAGAGACAGGCCGAATCGGGGGGCACGGACAGGCCCAAGGGGGGGGCAGGGACAGGCCCAAGGGGGGGGCAGAGACAGGCCCAAGGGGGGGGCAGAGACAGGCCCGGGGGGGCCAACCTGGGCTGGCCGCAGCACACGCATCCTCTGTGGGTTTCCAGGGGCAGCCCCGTGAACTCAGCCCCTCTGTGGGCGGGTGGTGCCCCGGGGAGCCCCGGGGGCGCAGTGGCTGTTTGAGGTCTCAGCTTAGGCCTTGTTCTAGGCCTGCCCCTTCCCTGCCTCGGGCTCCCGTGTCCCATTCCCAGGGCTCGGCGCCACCCAGGCTGCTTCTGCCTCCCCCCGGCCTGGGCTCGGTCTGGCTGGCGGGACGGAGCCTCGCCCGCTGCCCCGCCGGAGGGGCGCCCTGCCGATGCCGCGGCTCAGAGCGGGGGGGGAGCGGCTGCTCAGTCTCTAGCCGTGAGATGGGGGGGCTGCCACGGCCTCTCTCCTGGGGGCTGCGCCGTGGCCCGGGGTCCGTCCCGCAGGCAGCTGGGGAGCCCTCGCTCAGCCGGGCCCAGCCTCGGCCGACAGCCCCCGGCCGGCTGGCACCTCGCAGGTTAATTGCGAGAGCAGCCGATTGCCTTATTGACAGGGCAGCGTGGAAAATGCTGAGGCAGGACAAACGCCGCCCGGTGTCGGCGCGGGAGCCCCCCCCGCTGCCTGCCATGCACACGCTCGCTCCCCCGCCCCAAACCTGGCACCTTGGCCCCAGTCCTGCCGCCCGGCTCCTCGCCGCTGATTGGCCCGGCGCTCCCAGCGAGTCCAGCGCACGGGGACGGTCCAGCCGCGCCTCCCTCCGACGAGTGCCCGGGAGGATTCCTCCCTGGTCCCTCCCCCGTGAATAGCGAATCAGCTCGCCCCCCCCCCCCTGCCTGGGATCCGGGGATGCCTCCTTCCCGCCTGCCACCCGGCAGCAGCTGAGCGCCGGCAGGATGGGCACCGACGGCCAGCTCTGACCTGCCTGGCGGCCTGGGCCGAGGGACCCGAGCCCGGGGCGGCTGCTGCCAAGCCCGCCCAGCACCGAGCCAGGCCAGGCCGGGCGGGGAGCAGAGGGGACCCCGCGCCTCCCGCTGCCGAGTGCTCCGCGCGGCTGCCGACATGATGATGTATTTCTGGGTAGGTGCCACGCGCGGCATCCCCCGTTCTCGGCTGGGGGCCGGTTTGTTTCACAGCGATCCTGCTTCCAGGGACAAGCCTCTGCCAGCAGCCCTCCCCTGCTTCCTGGCTTCCCCGCGCCCGAGGGGCTGGGTGGGGGCTGGCGGGAGGAGCCCCCCCCCGAAAGGGGACTTGAGCGGGGCTTCTGGCTGCGCGTTTGGCAAGCGGAAGGCGGGGGGACCAGTCCCTGCCAGGAGAGCTTCCGGCACACGGCTGGCCCAAAGTTTTGGCTCTTCCTGCGTCTGCCCCCCGGGAGCTCTCCCTAGAGGGCCCTGGTGGCTCGTAGCCTCCGCACCGGTCTCTCCAGAGCTCTCAGCAGACCCCCAGCTCGCAGGGCCAGGCCCGCCCGCGGGAATGTTTCTGCACCTGATCCGCCCGTCCCCGCTCGCCTCACTCCCTGCCAGAGGCGCGGGGCGCAGGCAGCTGCTCTAGAGAAGTTGCTTTGTGCTTTGCTTGGGTTTGCTCAGCCAGGGCTGGTGCCAGGATGAAATGCTGGGGAGCATGGGGGCGATAAGGGACGTGGCCGACGCCGGAGCCTCCTGGAGACCCGTTGGGCCTGGGAATTCCACTTTCGTGCCTGGGCCCGCCACGCCTGCCTTCCCCGCGCTGCTTCCCAGCGGCTCAGCGTAGCTGGTGGCATGTCCTGCTGGGACGAGGCCTCGCCCGGGCGGGAGCCGCGGGGCTTCGACTAGAGACTGGGAGTGCCGGAGCGAGCGGGGGGTGCCCGGAGCAGGAGGGCAGGGCCAGAGGCTAAATCCAGGGCCGCTTGGGCGGAGCGAGGCGGGAAGCAGCCACAAGCCAAAGAAGCAAATGGGCGAGAGACGGAGCGTTCGTGTGGGCGCCCAGGCCTCCTTCTCTGTCAGCCTTTTCCTGGGGAGCTCGTGGGGGGGCGGGCGCCTGGATTTACAGCCAGAGCCCCGCCCCGGCGAGGCCCAGCCGCCCGAGCCAGGAGCTGCCCGCCCCGTCGCCCTCTCGGCAGGACACACCCGCCTGCCAAGGCAGCTTCCACTTCCCACCAGGGGGGGCCATGATGGCAGCAGGGGAGGGCTCTCCCGCCGGCATCGCGCATCCCCAGCCACCCGGCTGCCCTGAGCCTGCCTGTCCCACGCAGTGGGCCTGCCGGGGCGGAGGCCGAGGCTTCGCGGCTCTCTGGGCCCAGCCGGCCGCGTACAGCCCCGGGTACGAGCCGCTGAGCGTAGGGCTTCTTCCCCCAGAGGGCCATGGCCAAGGGTCGCCCCCCCCGTGTGTCACCGTACCCCCAGGGAGGGGCATCTTCGGGGCAGCCGGGCTGGGACTGAGCCGTCTCCTCGCGAGCGGAATAATGCAGAGGATGCTGGTGGCCTGGTGTGGCTGGCGCGTGCCCATCCTTGGCCTGCGCGTGACAGTAGGGGATGCCGGGGCATCTGTGGCCGGTTTCCCCTGCTCCTCGCTCGCCATGCCTGGCCATCGGGTCTCCTTGCGTCGCCCACACTGGCGGGATCCCGCCGGCTCCCCGGGCTGGGTTCTTAGCGCCGTACCGTGGGCTGGAGCGGCTCCGAGCCGGGGATGATGGAGCTGCTCCAGAGCGGCGACTCCTTTCTTTTGAAGGCAGCCCGGAGCCCCAAGGCTGTGTCTGAAGGGGACCGTCTGGGCCAGCTGGGTTGGGGGAAGGGGGCCTGTGTTTGGGGTGCAGTTGGGTGCAGCTAGGGGAGCGAACCGCATGGCTACGGGGCAGGGCTGGGGTGGGCTCCAGGCAGCAGCCCCGGGCCGAGTTTTGCAGAGCCAGGGAGCAGGCCAGGGAGGGGAGCGGCGCTTTGGCTGCCCTGACCCCCAGCTGGAACCAGCAGCCCCAGAGACTCCTACAGGAGCCGGGGGCTAGTGACGTCCGGCTGCAGCCTGGCGGGATGCGGTGCAAACCCAGCTCGCCGCATGTCTCCCCCTTTCCTGCAGCACTGGGGGAGCCGAGCCGCACACGCGTCCGGGGTCTACCAGGCCAGGCCTGACGGAGGGCGAGCTGGGCTCAGCCCAGGCAAGGCCGGCGATGCAGGGAAGGCTCCCTCCGTGGGGGCGGCAGGTCAGTCTGCCGTTTGCTGCATGGAAAGCGGCCCCAGGCCTGCTCCTGGCGGCCGAGGCGACACCCATGGGTTTTGCCCTCTGCGCTGTCAGGAGATCAGACCCAGCTCCGGGGCCCTGCCAAAGACAGCCAGGCCTCGTCGTGCCGGGGGGCCTCACGGTGCCGCTGAGGGACAGACCCCTGCCAAAAGGCTCCCCGGGCTCTGGAGGGGCTGAGGGGTGGAGGGGGAGCGAGGGGGCTGAAGTGAATTGAGCTGCTCTCGGCAGCAGCTTTGGTCTATAGCTGCTTTGCCACAAACTCACAGAAACGACGAGGGGTTTGGAACGGGCCCGTGTGAAGAGAGGTTAAAGAGGCTGGGACTTGTCAGCCTGGAAAAGCGGAGACTCGGGAGATAGGATAGAGGTCTATCAAATCCTGGCTGGTTTGGGAAAAGTGAATAAGGAAAAAGTATTTACTTATTCCCACAAAATGTAAGAACTAGGGGTCACCCAATGCAATGAACAGGCAGCAGGTTTCAAACAAACCAAAGGAAGTGTTTCTTTACTCAGCACACAGTCAATCTGTGGAACTCCTCGCCAGAGGATGTGGTGAAGAGCAGGACTTTAACAGGGTTCAAAAAAGAGCCAGATAGATTCATGGAGGTTGGATCCATCAGTGGCTGTTACTAATCAGCCAGGCTGGGCGGGGAGGGTGTCCCTGGCCTTTGTTTGCAGAAGCTGGGAATGAGCCACAGGAGGGATCACTTGATAACTGCCCTGTGCTGATCACTCCTGTGACGTGGGGGGAGGTGTCTGCTCTGTGACCCGGTGTCCCCGCCTGGCTGCGCTGGGCTGTGATTCCCACCGATGCCCCCACGTGTGTGGGGCCCAGACACCCAGGCCCAGCCTAGCTGGTAACAAGGCTCTTCCCCAGGAAGACAGAGGGAGGGAGGGGGAGACGGGCACCTGGCTGGGGGCAGGGCTGGCAGCTGGGCAGTTTTTGGCTGGGATGAAATGAAGAGAGGAGACTAAGCTGAGTACTGGGGGTTCGGGGCCTGTGGACCCACCCCAAGGGGCCTGAGGCTGCCTGGCCCTCACTTGGATGCCCACGTGGAACCCGGGCCGGGCCGTACCTTGCAGAAGCTAAACCCTCCCTGTTCTACGGGCTGGCGGAGTCTCATCTTGCTGCTACGGGGTGCAGAGCCGGGGGGTCCCCGACGCGCCGCCCCAGCTCCCTCCGGGACACCCGGCACTGGCCCCTGTCGGCCGACAGGATGCGGGGCTGGGTGGCCCTCGGGTCTGAGCCCGTCTGCCCGTTCCCACGTTCTTGTGCTGTCGGGGGCGTGGGCAGCTCCTTCGGGCGCTGGGATGGAAATTCTGCCTCCAGCTTGCTTCCCTGCGCTCCCCTCCACGTGCCTGACGCTGGCTCAAGGCCAGGGGGCCCCGGTGGGGCCAGGAGGACCCCAAGGGCAGCTGCCCAAGGCGGGATCGGGGGCATGTGTTTCTGAGGGGGAAGCTCTGGGCTGGGGGAGAGGGGCCTGGGCGGGGATGAGACAGGGGAGCAACCCACGGGGATGAAGACCAGGGCTGCGGCGGGCTCCAGGCAGCAGGCCCAAGGCCGAGTTCTGCAGAGCCCGTGTGGAGCCCCAGGGTCTGTCTACACTACCCTCCTAGTTCGAACTAGCGGGGTAATGTAGGCAAACCGCACTTGCAAATGAAGCCTGGGATTTGAATTTCCCAGGCTTCATTTGCATAAGCGGGGAGCCGCCATTTTTAAAACCCCGCTGGTTCGAACCCCGTGCAGCGCGGCTACACGGGGCTCGAACTAGGTAGTTCGGACTAGGATTCCTATTCCGAACTACCGGTACACCTCGTGCAGTGAGCCGGTGCCGGGGTCGGACTCGGGCAGTGGGGACGGGCCCAGCCGGTACCGGGGTCGGACTCGGGCAGTGCGGACGGGCCCAGCTGGTGCGGGGGTCGGACTCGGGCAGTGGGGACGGGCCCAGCCGGTACCGGGGTCGGACTCGGGCAGTGCGGACGGGCCCAGCCGGTGCGGGGGTCGGACTCGGGCAGTGCGGACGGGCCCAGCCGGTGCCGGGGTCGGACTCGGGCAGTGGGGACGGGCCCAGCCGGTGCAGGGGTCGGACTCGGGCAGTGGGGACGGGCCCAGCCGGTGCGGGGGTCGGACTCGGGCAGTGCGGACGGGCCCAGCCGGTGCGGGGGTCGGACTTGGGCAGTGCGGACGGGCCCAGCCGGTGCAGGGGTCGGACTCGGGCAGTGGGGATGGGCCCAGCCGGTGCGGGGGTCGGACTCGGGCAGTGCGGACGGGCCCAGCCGGTGCGGGGGTCGGACTTGGGCAGTGCGGACGGGCCCAGCCGGTGCAGGGGTCGGACTCGGGCAGTGCGGACGGGCCCAGCCGGTGCAGGGGTCGGACTCGGGCAGTGCGGATGGGCCCAGCCGGTGCGGGGGTCGGACTTGGGCAGTGGGGACGGGCCCAGCCGGTGCAGGGGTCGGACTCGGGCAGTGGGGACGGGCCCAGCCGGTGCCGGGGTCGGACTCGGGCAGTGGGGACGGGCCCAGCCGGTGCGGGGGTCGGACTCGGGCAGTGGGGACGGGCCCAGCCGGTGCCAGGGTCGGACTCGGGCAGTGTGGACGGGCCCAGACGGTGCCGGGGTCGGACTCGGGCAGTGGGGACGGGCCCAGCCGGTGCAGGGGTCGGACTCGGGCAGTGGGGACGGGCCCAGCCGGTGCAGGGGTCGGACTCGGGCAGTGGGGATGGGCCCAGCCGGTGCGGGGGTCGGACTCGGGCAGTGCGGACGGGCCCAGCCGGTGCGGGGGTCGGACTCGGGCAGTGCGGACGGGCCCAGCCGGTGCGGGGGTCGGACTCGGGCAGTGCGGACGGGCCCAGCCGGTGCGGGGGTCGGACTTGGGCAGTGCGGACGGGCCCAGCCGGTGCAGGGGTCGGACTCGGGCAGTGCGGACGGGCCCAGCCGGTGCAGGGGTCGGACTCGGGCAGTGCGGATGGGCCCAGCCGGTGCGGGGGTCGGACTTGGGCAGTGGGGACGGGCCCAGCCGGTGCAGGGGTCGGACTCGGGCAGTGGGGACGGGCCCAGCCGGTGCCGGGGTCGGACTCGGGCAGTGGGGACGGGCCCAGCCGGTGCGGGGGTCGGACTCGGGCAGTGGGGACGGGCCCAGCCGGTGCCAGGGTCGGACTCGGGCAGTGTGGACGGGCCCAGACGGTGCCGGGGTCGGACTCGGGCAGTGGGGACGGGCCCAGCCGGTGCAGGGGTCGGACTCGGGCAGTGGGGACGGGCCCAGCCGGTGCAGGGGTCGGACTCGGGCAGTGCGGAGGGGCCCAGCCGGTGCAGGGGTCGGACTCGGGCAGTGGGGACGGGCCCAGCCGGTGCCAGGGTCGGACTCGGGCAGTGGGGACGGGCCCAGCCGGTGCCAGGGTCGGACTCGGGCAGTGGGGACGGGCCCAGCCGGTGCCAGGGTCGGACTCGGGCAGTGGGGACGGGCCCAGCCGGTGCGGGGGTCGGACTCGGGCAGTGGGGACGGGCCCAGCCGGTGCCAGGGTCGGACTCGGGCAGTGGGGACGGGCCCAGCCGGTGCCAGGGTCGGACTCGGGCAGTGCGGAGGGGCCCAGCCGGTGCCAGGGTCGGACTCGGGCAGTGCGGAGGGGCCCAGCCGGTGCCGGGGTCGGACTCGGGCAGTGCGGAGGGGCCCAGCCGGTGCCGGGGTCGGACTCGGGCAGTGCGGACGGGCCCAGCCGGTGCCGGGGTCGGACTCGGGCAGTGCGGACGGGCCCAGCCGGTGCCAGGGTCGGACTCGGGCAGTGCGGAGGGGCCCAGCCGGTGCCGGGGTCGGACTCGGGCAGTGCGGACGGGCCCAGCCGGTGCCGGGGTCGGACTCGGGCAGTGCGGACGGGCCCAGCCGGTGCCGGGGTCGGACTCGGGCAGTGCGGAGGGGCCCAGCCGGTGCCGGGGTCGGACTCGGGCAGTGCGGACGGGCCCAGCCGGTGCCGGGGTCGGACTCGGGCAGTGCGGACGGGCCCAGCCGGTGCCGGGGTCGGACTCGGGCAGTGCGGACGGGCCCAGCCGGTGCAGGGGTCGGACTCGGGCAGTGCGGACGGGCCCAGCCGGTGCCGGGGTCGGACTCGGGCAGTGCGGACGGGCCCAGCCAGGCCTCGGCTCCCAGGGGCAATCCGGTAAGAGCTCCAGTATCCGCGGGAGCCTGGCCTGCCCAGCAGGAGCGGCTGGGTCTCGGCTGTGGGGGAAGCGCAGGGCTTGGGTTTCCTCCTGCGGCTGGCGTTGTGGTCACTGCTGGCAGCGCTGCAGGGAAATTCTGCAGCGGCAGCGACCGGCGGGCGGCTCGGAAGCTGACACCACCGGATGCTGATGCCAAAGCGCGAGGGCTGTGCGGGAGCAGGGCTTGCGGGGGGGGGGGATTGATATTATGGTTTCGGAAGTTCACCCTGGCGTCCGAGAGCTCTCCCGCGCCCGCCGTCCTGCCTGGGCGTTAACAAGCTTTGGCGTGAGGATTTCGAGTTGCCTCTGGCAGCACCTCCCGCATGGCGTTCCCCGCGCTCACTGCCCCCCCCCCCGCACCGGCTGGGCCCGTCCCCACTGCCCGAGTCCGACCCCGGCACCGGCTGGGCCCGTCCCCACTGCCTGAGTCTGACCCCGGCACCGGCTGGGCCCGTCCACACTGCCCGAGTCCGACCCTGGCACTGGCTGGGCCCGTCCCCACTGCCCAAGTCCGACCCTGGCACTGGCTGGGCCCGTCCCCACTGCCCGAGTCTGACCCCGGCACCGGCTGGGCCCGTCCACACTGCCCGAGTCCGACCCTGGCACTGGCTGGGCCCGTCCCCACTGCCCGAGTTCGACCCCGGCACCGGCTGGGCCCGTCCCCACTGCCCGAGTCCGACCCCGGCACCGGCTGGGCCCGTCCCCACTGCCCGAGTTCGACCCCCGCACCGTCTGGGCCCCTCCGCACTGCCCGAGTCCGACCCCTGCACCGTCTGGGCCCATCCCCACTGCCCGAGTCCGACCCTGGCACCGGCTGGGCCCGTCCCCACTGCCCGAGTCCGACCCTGGCACCGGCTGGGCCCGTCCTGTGACGTAGTGGGGGGGAACTTGCTGGTTTCTATGGGTCTGTGGTAACCCCACTGGCTGCCGCCGGTACCACAGCCCAGAAGGACAGGGATGGGTCATTATGCAAAGAGGCCCTCTCAACCGGTCCGACCAGCTACCCCCCATGGAGAGGAACAAAGGAAGGTGGATGCTGCCCTGGCTGGGGGGCAGGGCTGGAGGAGAGGGAGTTAGTTTCTGTCTGGGAGCATGGAGGAAGCAGCCTCAGCAAAGGCTGGGGGGTTTAGAAGCCGAGACCCCCCCCATATCAAGGGGGGCTGAGGCATCCTAGGCCTGCCCTGTAACCTGGTGACATCTGTGCTGTGCTGTATCCTGAAGAAGCAATAAACCACCTCTGTTCTACTGGCTGGGGGAGTCTGTTCGTGCCATTTCGGGGGTGCAGGAGGCGGGGGACCCCAACGCGCCATCACAGGGTCCTAGTACCCAAACCCACCTACCCCGAACAAGTTCTGTCCGGTTCCAAGAAACCAGCCAGAGATCCCTGGTCAATTTACCCTCTGGACCTTACCCACAAATCATGCTGGGCCAATCCTTTAGCATCTAACATCTAAAGGTTTATTACCACAAGAAAGAAAAGCATGAGAGTGAGGTTGTTAAAGTACAGTACGTTACATGCACCGAATCTCCCAGTCCTCGATGCAGGCTCTAGCAGAGATGTTACAGCTGCTGGTTTAAAAGTCCTTGTTGCGCATCCTAGGATCAGGATGGGTTCACAGGTCTTTCTGACTTACAGATTCCTACCTACACAGACATTCTACAAACACATGACCAGCGTACACAGGATCAGCAGACAGTAGCTTCTATTCAACTCCCCGCATGGCCCCTTCTATACCATTTCTGGGGCAGCACCCCCACCTATGGGTGCAGCAGCGATCTGGCTGCTTCCCTCCAATTCAGTAACGTGACACTTGCTGCCTGTGTTTGGCCCCTGAGCTTCACCCGCCACATCCCTCCTCTCCCGCGCCTGGGGACTGTCCTGCGGCGAGAAGGGGAGGGGGGGACTCCCCGTAGGTCCTGGCCTGCTCCCAGGCATGGAGGCCGTTTGACACCCCCCACACACACTTCGTAGGCTGGGAAGAGATTTGCTTGTTCTGCTGCCTCCGGAGCCTTCGGCAGGCCAGCTTCCCTCCCGAGGCCCAGGTTCCTGCCTCACTCCTGGGCGCCGCGCCGGGGATGCCCCCGTCCCGCCCCCAGACATGCTGCGCTTGGGAGAGCCACGTCCTCGTCACCGCGTCGCAGGGTCCGGAGTCAGCGCCTCTCGGCGGCGGCTGGCCCCTCCCCAGCCCAGCTCTGCAGGCGGGTCCTGGCAGGGATGCCCCCGTGCGGCCGTTTGGGCACCAGGGCAGTGGAGACAGGCATGCCCCTGTCGCCAGACCCTGCTGGGCTCCGGCTGCAGGAGCAGGGATGGCGGAGGGATGCGTTCTCTGGGCAGGGCACTGCTGGCGGGGGCGCCTGCGAAGGAGGGAGCCAGTCTCTGCTGTGACCTTGCTGCTTGTGTCGCGCCGGGTCCGGGCGCTCAGACCCCCGGACAGGGGCTGCTGCCGCCCAGCACTGTCGTCCGGATCAGAGGCAGCGGGGGGCGAGGGGAGCTGGGTTTTAAACCGGTTTCTCTCACGGGCCTGCCCCGCACTGCTGCCCTGACGCAGACCCCGCAGTACGATGCGGGCCGGAGCGCACTGGCTGCCGGCCCCACCCCTGGGGACTCAAGCTAAGAATTCGGGCAGTTCATCGACTCTTCGGTTAACCGATATTTAACATCCCGAGGTCAGGTACCAAGCGCGGAGGGGAAATTCACAGAGACGGCTCCCCGAGCCGAGGCAGCCCCCGTCCCCTCCCTCTCCCTCTCCCCATGCCCCGTAGCCCTAGCATCGCGGGGGCGGGGGCTGTGTCCCGGATCGTTCAGCCCCCGGTGCTGGGGCTGAGTCGGAGCAGGTGTCACTTGCCAGGGCAATGCAGGTGCCGGGAAGTGTCTACGCTGGTGCACGTGTGGATTGCCAGGGCAGAGCGGTTCAGGCGCTGGGCCCGTGGGGACCCCGCTTGCCCCTGTTGTGACTCTGCATTTGGACCCACAGGGTGGCGGGGCCCTTGGGCTGTGGACGGGCGTAAGACTCACTGGGGCGTGAGCATTGGCCCTGGGTCATGGGGAGCTGGCCCAGGAAGCTGTCGATGCTTTGAGACGTGGGGCTCCCAGGGACGGGCAGAGCGTCTGCACTGCCTCCTCGCCGGCTCCGGGGCAGCACGAGAGACACGCGAGACGTGCTGGGGGGCGTCTGCTCTGTGACCCAGGGTCCCCCCGCGCTGTGATGGGAGATTCCCACTGACCCACCCACTGGCCCAGACACCCAGGCTACGTCTAGACTCCAGCCAGTCCTGTGACAGAGCAAGCGGCTTTGTCGACATGGGAGTGTGGACGCAAAGGACGGCGTGGATGCGATAACGCCTTCCGGCCACCGCGCTGCCGACGAAGGGCGTTATTCCTCGGACAATGAGGGTTACCCAAACGGCCGAGTTCTCTCCACGTTATGTCAACAGAACTCGGCAGTAGTGTAGACGCAGGGATAGCTTTGTCGACAAAAACCCGTAGTCTAGACACACCCCCAGGCTCAGCCTCCCAGGGAGAGACACAGGGAGGAAGGCGGAGACCCGCATCTGGCTGGGGGGCAGGGCCTTGGAGGGAGGCAGTGGCTGTCTGGGAAGCATGGAGAGAAGAGGCTAAGCTGGGGGCCTAGGGTCGGAGGCAGCCTGGCCCTGGACCCTGTAGCCACATCACGTCTGTGCTGGGCTGTACCCTGAAGGAGCGATAAACCCCCCTGTTCTACGACTGGCAGAGTCTGTTCTTGCTGCTACAGGGCTGCACGATTTGGGGGACCCCCGACGCGCCGTCACATGTGCATCTGAATCTGCCAAGGCAGCAGGGAGCCCGGTGAGCCCGGGAGACTAACCGATTTATTGGGGGGGTGACGTAGTGGGGGGTACCTTGCTGGTTGCTATGTTGGGCAGTGGGTTGTGAGTGACCTCCCCTGTCTGCAGCACGGCCCAGCAGGGCAGGGGGTGAGTCATTATGCAAAGAGGGTCTCTCAACCTGTCTGACCAGCTACCCCCCAGGGAGAGAAACAAAGGAAGGGGAATGCTACCCCTGGCTGGGGGGCAGGGCTGGAAAAGAGTTTGTTAGTCTCTGTCTGGGAAGCAGGGGAGAAGGAGCTAGGGAGGGGGCTGGGATTGTAGGGCCCAGCCACCCCCCATCACAAGGGGGGGCACTGAGGCCTCCTAGCCCCAGTTCCTGTAACCAGATTCCATCTGTGCTGTGCTGTATCCTGGAGGAGCAATAAACTCCCTCTGTTCTACTGGCTGGCGGAGTCTGTTCATGCCGCTACGGGGGTGCAGGAGATGGGAAAACCCCAACGCGCCGTCACAGGGGGGTTCTCTGCTTCGGCTGCCTGGGGCTCCCGGGGAGGGATCGAGAGGCTTGTGTAAAAGAAACCCAAAGTGGCATGATCCTGGCTTGGATCCGGCTCCCCGAAGCGAAAGCCTGTGGGGAAGGGGCAGGCCGGGCCTCGCAGGGCCAGGGCCTGAGAGAAGAACCTTGCCCGGCTGCCATTGGGCTTGGCCAGCGGCGCCGCTCGCTCGTCACCGTCCCCAGCCCCAGGGCCGAGCGGGGGGCTGGGCCTGGCCCCCGACAGAGGGTGCGGAGTGAGTGCTGGGAGCGGTGGCTGCGCCCGTCCGTTGGCTGCTGGCAGGCGGCTGCCCCAGCTGGGAGCCAGGCCGCCCAGGGGCTCCGGCGCCAGCTGGCATCGGTGGCAGGGCGCAGACTTGGCAGGCGCATGCTCCGTAGAAACCAGCCCCCCGTGGGCCAGAAACGAAGCCCTGCGGTTCCCCGTGCCCCTGCCGCCCCCGCTCTCCGCAGTGGGGGCTGCGCTCCACGGAGCACCTCGTCACTTGCTGTTTCCGAGCAACCCCACGCGTGGGTGTGTAAGCCACGCGCCGGCTGGGGCAGGGCTGTCCTGCTAGTAGCACCGGCACAGAGACCCAGGGTCTGCCCCGCAGCCTTAGCCGGGCGCCCGTCGGCCTTGAGCTCCTGCGGCAGAGGCTCCCGCGCTCAGCGGCAGTGGTTCCCGCGCTCAGCGGCAGAGGCTCCCGCGCTCAGCGGCAGTGGTTCCCGCGCTCAGCGGCAGAGGCTCCCGCGCTCAGCGGCAGTGGTTCCCGCGCTCAGCGGCAGTGGTTCCCGCGCTCAGCGGCAGAGGCTCCCGCGCTCAGCGGCAGAGGCTCCCGCGCTCAGCGGCAGTGGTTCCCGCGCTCAGCGGCAGAGGCTCCCGCGCTCAGCGGCAGTGGTTCCCGCGCTCAGCGGCAGAGGCTCCCGCGCTCAGCGGCAGAGGCTCCCGCGCTCAGCGGCAGTGGTTCCTGCGCTCAGCGGCAGAGGCTCCCGCGCTCAGCGGCAGTGGTTCCTGCGCTCAGCGGCAGAGGCTCCCGCGCTCAGCGGCAGTGGTTCCCGCGCTCAGCGGCAGAGGCTCCCGCGCTCAGCGGCAGAGGCTCCCGCGCTCAGCGGCAGTGGTTCCCGCGCTCAGCAACAGAGGCTCCCGCGCTCAGCGGCAGTGGTTCCCGCGCTCAGCGGCAGAGGCTCCCGCGCTCAGCGGCAGTGGTTCCCGCGCTCAGCGGCAGAGGCTCCCGCGCTCAGCGGCAGTGGTTCCCGCGCTCAGTGGCAGAGGCTCCCGCGCTCAGCGGCAGAGGCTCCCGCGCTCAGCGGCAGTGGTTCCCGCGCTCAGCGGCAGAGGCTCCCGCGCTCAGCGGCAGTGGTTCCTGCGCTCAGCGGCAGAGGCTCCCGCGCTCAGCGGCAGTGGTTCCCGCGCTCAGCGGCAGAGGCTCCCGCGCTCAGCGGCAGTGGTTCCTGCGCTCAGCGGCAGAGGCTCCCGCGCTCAGCGGCAGTGGTTCCCGCGCTCAGCGGCAGAGGCTCCCGCGCTCAGCGGCAGAGGCTCCCGCGCTCAGCGGCAGTGGTTCCCGCGCTCAGCAACAGAGGCTCCCGCGCTCAGCGGCAGTGGTTCCCGCGCTCAGTGGCAGAGGCTCCCGCGCTCAGCGGCAGTGGTTCCCGTGCTCAGCGGCAGTGGTTCCCGCGCTCAGCAACAGAGGCTCCCGCGCTCAGCGGCAGTGGTTCCCGCGCTCAGTGGCAGAGGCTCCCGCGCTCAGCGGCAGTGGTTCCTGCGCTCAGCGGCAGAGGCTCCCGCGCTCAGCGGCAGTGGTTCCCGCGCTCAGCGGCAGAGACTCGCGCGCTCAGCGGCAGAGACTCGCGCTCAGCGGCAGTGGTTCCCGCGCTCAGCGGCAGTGGTTCCCGCGCTCAGCGGCAGAGACTCGCGCTCAGCGGCAGAGGCAGCGTTCCCCGCAAGCCGAGTTCCCTGGAAGCTGAGCGCTTGGGCAGCCGCCCAGGAGATTCAGGCTCCGCCCAGCTGATCAGCAGAGCGCCCACAGCTGGCAGCAGGTGTTTCTGCTGGTGGTGCACATCTGCACACGCCTTGGCGCACTGAACACACTTTATTCTGCACGGTTGTGGGTCAGAGTGGTGGCCCACTGACCACAAGGGGGGGCTGCCCCTTCCTGAGCGTTGGTGGGCAACAGCTGGCCCTAACGATGCACCTGGCCATCAATCAGGAGGCGGGGCCAGGGAGATAAAAGGCCTGCCAAGGGGGCCAGCCAGGCCCTGGCTGCAGGAGGAGCCAGAAGCCTCCACTCTGCCCTTGCTGGAGGAGCAAGACGCCGCCGAGGCCGCGCGCTGGCCTGCTGCTCCCAGATGGGCTGAGCTGCTGACCCACTGGAGCCCTGGGCCCGCCCGGAGCCAGGTACAGCCTCGGGGGCCGGGGAAAGCCGAGTGTCGGCTAGCGGAGACCGAGCTGGGCGGCGTTGCGGAGCGGATCCCCGCTGACCCAGCAGCAGGCTGGGATGCAGTGGGGTGGGTGGGCCTGCGTAGACTCCCCCCTTAGCTGTGCCTGAACTGCAGCCGCCCCCCATCGCGGCCGTGCCCTGAACAGGGGCCTGGCTTTAGACTGCTGGTGGTTTGCCTGCGGCCGTACCCGGAGCCAGGGTTCAGCTCCGAATGGTTTATTGGCACCCCCCCCCCCAGAGCCGCGGCCGGGCCTGTAACGGTTTATTGGTGTGTCCCCCCCCCCCCCCCCACCCCAGAGCCGCGGCCGGGCCTGTAACGGTTTATTGGCGCCCCCCCCCCCCCCCCCCCCCCCCCCCCCCCCCCCCCCAGGAGCTGAGGCCGGGCCGTTGAATCGTCTCGTTGCTGCCGCCCTAGGCGATGGCCGGGCTCTGGACACTGGGTTGCAGCTCGCCCGGGGAGAGGCCCCACGCACGGGCCCTCCGCCAGTGCTCATGTCCCCAGCTGCCAGCGTAATACGGTGGGGCCGAGTGGCCGCCCGCTGGCCCCAAGGGGGAGCCCCCCGTCCCCGCGGGCAGCCAGCTTACACGCACCTGGATGGAAAATGTTAGTGGGAACGTTGTGGTAGAGGCCCTGGTTCGATTCCACCTGTCGCCGTTACCGGGGGGGGGCTCGCCCGGGATTTCGACTGGGGCATCTCCGGGGCGCCGCTGTCTCAGCTCGGGGAGTGTGGCCCCCGCCCGCTTGGTGGTGCGGTGTGCTGTCCACCAGAGCCACCCTTCTTGTGGATTCACTTCCCTGTGCAGACAGACTCCGAGGGCTTCTCTGAGAGAGCTCCTTTGGCAGGGGCAGGTGCAAAGCCAAAAATCTCCGGGCTCCACCTTGCGTGGGTCTGAGCCGGTGTCTCAGCCAGTGGGGCGAGTCCCCTCAGGAGTACTCGGAGTCTGGGGGAACGTCCGCACAGCTGACGTGTGGAGAAAACGGATTTTCTTTTTACAGCACTTTTTTTATTTTTGTATTTTTTTACACCCCAAAATTTCATCACCCACCTGGCTACTGTTAAGTTGTTTAAACAAATGTGTTGCAATGGTAGAAAAAAATTGTCTGAAAACTGGGGTCCATCACTTCTTAATTTCTGTGGAAAAGGGGTGCTGCGTAAAACCCCGTCTTGCGCCATCATGCGGTTCCCACTCCACGTCTTTCAGCCTGTGGCAGAGACCCGGCCGCTCCGTAGCATCGCTGTAGGCGCCTGTGTCTGGCTCCTGTCAGATGGTCCCCCCGGCCCGAGCCAGCGCAGCCAAGGAAAGTCTCTGCAAACCCTTCGCTGGAAATGGGCTGCCATTTTCACTGCTTCCCACTACGCCGTCATGGGCTTCCCCTCCCTGCCTGCCCCCTCCTGCTGCAGCTGCTGCCTTGGCCCCAGAGCTTTGCAGGCGCCTGCTCTCAACTCAGTCCACGAGCTCGCGCACGTCCCTGCTTCTGCCACGGGTGGGGGGCACGGACCCTGGGCTGAGACCTCGCTCAGGCAGGCTGAGGAGGGAGGGGCCAGCTGCAAAGGACGCAGCAACCGGAGGCTGGTACCTGGGCCGGCAGGGGTGGGTAGGACGGAGGCAGGAACGTGTCTGCGAGGCTCAGAGAAAGTTTCTGGGTGTGGTGCTGAGTCGGGGGATCCCCCTTGTGGTGCTGAGTCGGGGATCCCCCTTGTGGTGCTGAGTCGGGGATCCCCCTTGTGGTGCTGAGTCGGGGATCCCCCGACCCTGCACCCCCTTAGCAGTGAGAACAGACTCTGCCAGCCAGTAGAAGGGGGGGGGGTTATTACTTCTCCGGGACACAGCCCAGCACAGACACGATGTGGTTACAGGAGTCTGGGCCAGGATGCCTCAGACCCCTTGGGTTAGGAGGTCCATTCCCACCCTTCCCCCCCAGACCCTCAGCCTTCACCCTAGGCTGTTTCCTTCATGGTTCCCAGCCAGCAAATGCCCCTCCCCTGAAACCTGGTGTTTGTCTCCCCCTCCCTCCCTTTCTCTCCCCGGGGAAGAGCCTTGTTACCGGCCAGGCTGGGCCTGGGTGTCTGGGCCAATCCACGTGTGGGTGAGTCGGTGGGAATCACAGCGCAGGGGGACCCGGGTCACAGAGCAGACACCCCCCCACTGCGCTGCACCGGGTACTTCCAGAGCTGTCTGGAGCAGGGCAGCGGCTCGCTGCGTCCCCTGGGAGGCATCGGGGGCGGGGGGTGGAGGCTGGCTCGCCGTGGTAGGGTGACACTGAGCCGGGAGAGGCAGAGATGCTAGATGGGGGCCAGAGCGACCTGGGCTGAAGGGCTCCACAGGGACAAGCGCCGAGTCCCGGCCTTGGGGCGGAAGAGCCCCGGCCGACTGGCTAAGCAGCCGTTGGGCAGAGGGACCCGGGGATGGCAGCAGATGGGACGCTGGAAACGAGTCCACAGGGCTCCCTGGTAGCCAAGCTGGCGAACGGCCCATGGGGCTGCGTTGGGAGCGTTGCCAGCAGATCGAGGGGAGCGATTGTTCCCCTTTATTCGGCTCTGAGGCCACAGCTGGAGTGTTGTGTCCAGTTCTGGGCCCCCCACAGGAAGGGTGGGGGCGCATGGGAGGGGCCAGCGGGGGGGCGACCGAAACGATTCGGGGGCTGGAGCACACGACCCACGGGGAGCGGCTGAGGGATTGGGGCTTGTTCAGTCTGCAGAAGAGCAGAGTGAGGGGGGGGTTGAGAGCAGTTACTGGCTGGCCCTGCCATGGGGGTAGGGGGCTGGACTCGATGACCTCGCGAGGTCCCTGCCAGTTCTAGGGTTCTACCTGAGGGGGCTTCCAAAGGGGTGGGGGGAGGCTGTTCTCAGGGGGGCAGGTGGCAGAACCAGGAGCAATGGGCTCAAGTTGCAGGGGGAGGTCTAGGCTGGACATTAGGAAAAACTCTCTTCCCGGGAGGAGCCCTGGGAGGGGTCCCGAGGGCAGGGGTGGAATCTCCAGCCCTAGAGGTGTTTCAGTCCCGGCTGGACACAGCCCTGGCCGGGCTGCTAGAGCTGGGCTGGTCCTGCTTCGGGCAGGGGGCTGGACTCGGTGGCTCCTGACATCTCTGCCCGCCCAGGGGCATTGTGCGCAACAGGGACACAGAATCCCGCTCTGCCCCACCCAGCGGCTTTGACAGGCCCCGTGGGTCCTCGGGGCATCTTGGAATGGGGGGCAGGGAGGGGACCAGAGAGCCTCCCGCCCCCTCCCCCAGCTGCCCGCTGCGGGTGCAAGCGCCATCCCCTCTGCAGCTCCCGGGCCTCCCACTGGCCCGGCTCGGTGATGGCCCCCGGACACCTCGGGGCGGCGCTGCAGCAGGTGGGTAGCTCGGCGGGAACAGGCCCCGCTCCCTCCAGCGTTTCCACAGAACGCAAGCCCCCAGAAGATGCTGCTGACATGGCAAAAGCAGCTTGGGTCGGCCGGACCCGCCACCCCCGCCAAGCAGCCCTGCCAGTGCCGTGGCTGGTGGAAAGAGCCGGGGCCGCAGCGCTTAATGCACACACAGCTGATTTCCCATCCACGGTGCCATGTGTGTCTGTGGCCTCCCCGCAGGCTTCTGCCTAGACCCGGGCAGGCAACACTCCCCCCACCAGCCTCGCTCAACCTCCAGCCGGCCGAGCGCCGCCTCCGGGAGCGTGGAACTCAGTGTGTGGCCGTCCATGCAGAGCATGCACCCTGCCTGCTGGAGGGGAGCCTGGACCAGGCTTCCCCCAGGCCTCATGGAGCCTGCTCCCACGGGGATGCAGGAGGGGGTCCTAGCTCCATTCCCCACCCGGGCAGCGTGGGTTTGTCAGAACCCCACCGGAGAGCTCTGAGAGAGTCACGAGCCTGGTGGGCTGGGAGCAGTGGTGAACGTGGGCACCTAGACTTTAGCAAGGCAGTTGATGTGCTCTCGCATGACCCTCATCAATAAACTAGGCAAAAACAACCTAGCTAGGGCTACTGTACCCCCCAACAGCCTGGGGGGGGTGCAGAACTGGCTGGAGAACTGTTCTCAGAGAGGTGTTAATGGTTCACAATCCTGCTGGAAGGGCAGAACAAGTGGGGTTCCAGGTCTGTTCAATATCTTCATCCGCTAGTTAGATATTGGCAGGAAGAGAACACTTATTAAGTTTGCAGATGATACCAAGCTACAAGGGGTTGCAACCAAGCTACGAGAGGTTGCTTTGGAGGATAGGTTGTGCCGTAGTGGGGGTATTGGGCTGCTTTCTATGCTGGCTCTGGGGTAACCCCACTGGCTGCCGCCGGTACCACAGCCCAGAAGGACAGGGAGTGAGACATTATCCAAAGAGGCCCCCTCAACCTGTCCGACCAGCTACCCCCCAAGGAGAGAAACAAAGGAAGGTGGATGCCGCCCGGGCTGGGGGGCAGGGCTGGAAGAGAGTTAGTTTCTGTCTGGGCTGGTGCAGTCTGTTTGTGCTATTTCGGGGGTGCAGGAGGCGGGGGACCCCCAACGCGCCGTCACACTGGTGTCAGGAGTGGGATGCACTGCACCCCGTGGATGGAGCTTCCAGCGGCGAGCGACAAGGTGCAGTAGAAGCAGGATCCCTGGAGCCAGGCGTGCTGGAGACAGAGCGAAGCGGTTCCTGGGAATCGTGGGGCGCTGCAGCACTAGACTGGTGAGTCTGCACCGAGGGGCCCAGCGGGCAGATGGCCTACGCCCGACTCTTGAAGGCAGAGCTGGTGGGGCTGTGCAGGGAGAGGGGCTTGCCTGTGCGGAAAGCAACCAAGGCCCAGCTGATTGCCCAGCTGGAAGAGAATGACCAGCCACAGGGCCAGGATCTTGTCCCCAGGGGAAGTAGCCAGACCCCCCCCCCCCCTGAGAGTATGTCAGGCTCAGAGAGGAGGCAGAGCACTGGAGCCTGCTGGAGAGTTGGAACAGCTTCCCCCGGGAGGCCTGCAAGCCGTAGCCCATCTAGGGCAGGAGCCAGGCCAGCAGAGCTGCGGCAGCTGGAGGTCCAGCTGCGGATGAAGGAATTGGAAGTAGAGGACTGAGAGAAGCAGCGACAGCATGAGTTGACCATGGCAGAGCAGAGAACTGGCAGAGCCCCGGCTGCACCGAGTGCGGATGGGCCCCAGGGTCCCGGGACTGCCAGATGCTTGGAGAGGCTCGTGGTGGCCCAATTGAAGGACATGGGCGACATAGACGGGTTCCTCAGCTCCTTTGAGAGGGCCTGTGAACTGCAACGGGTCCCCCCAGCTGACTGGCTGCAGGAGCTCGTCCCCGGACTGAGCCAGGAAGCAGCCGGAGTGCTCAGTCAGCTGGTGGACCTACAGCCAGGGGATTACAACCGAGTCAAGGAGGCCCTGCTGTACAAGTTCGGGCTGACCCCCGAGATGTACAGGAAGAAGTTCTGGGGGGGTGCAGAAGGAGCCACGGGAGACCTATGTGGACCTGGCCTCCTGCCAGGCGCAACGCTGCCGCAAGTGGGTGTCTGGAGTCGGAGCCCAGACCGCAGAGGAGCTGCTCAAGCTGGTCATGATGGCTTGCTTCATTGAACTGCTCCCACCCAAACTGAGGCTGTGGCTCAAGGACCGGAGACCAGAGAACCCCCTAGGAGGCCGGGAGGCTGGCGGATGAGTTCATGGAGAGCCGGTCGGGGTGTGAACAGGAGTCCCGGAGAGAAAGGGAATCGCGCAGAGACCGGATCTCGGCTGAGCGACGGAGGGAGTCAGCTATGAGGCAAGCCCAAGGAACAGGTCGTCTATGCCCCAGAGAACCAACCAGGGCCGGGACAGAGACAGCCCAAAGCCTAACTTGCCAGCGCTGTGGGCAAAAAGGCCACAAGAGGGCTCAGTGCACCAGGTCCCAGGACCGGGGACTTTCCAGGGTTAACTGGCTGGGGCGGGAGGAAGGGCAGGCTGCCCCAGAGGCAGGGGCTGGCAGGCAAACCTCAGCTCAGAGAGAGGGGAAGGATGCTAAGTGCACCTCCCCTGGGAGGTCTGATTCTCAGGAGGCGGATTTCTCCGTGTACTGGGTGGGGGCAGGACGGCCCCTGCGGAGCGAGTGCCTCATACCCCTGGAGGTGGATGGTAGGAAGGTGACGGGCTTCTGGGACACGGGGGCGGAGGTGACTCTGGCCCGATCCGATATAGTGGCCCCGGAGCGGATACTACCCCACACGCAGCTGACCCTGAAGGGCATAGACAGGTCCCCGTTTAAGGTGCCTGTAGCCAGGGTGCATCTGAAATGGGGGGCCAAGGAAGTGGGGGTGCACCCGCACTTGCCCACCGAGGTGCTGATGGGGAATGACCTAGAGGAGTGGCCCCATGAATCCCAGCGGGCTCTAGTCACCACCCGGAGCCAGAGCCAATGAGGGGCTGGCATCCTGGATCTAGGGGAGGCCTCCTGACAGGGTCCTCGAGGTACCATCACGGTGGACACGGGGTCCAGCCAGGCTGGGACTCCGGACCTAGGCAAAGGTGGGGAGCGGGTCCCGATCCCTGTTTCAGCGGCTGAATTCCAGGCTGAGGTGCAGGCAGACCCCTCCTTGCAGAGGCTGAGGGACCAGGCTGGCCTCCGTGCAGCTCAGCCCCGGGGGAGAGGTGGCCAGGAGAGATTCCTGTGGGAGCAGGGGTCTCTGTTCCGGGAATGGCTTCCCCCCAGGAAGGCGAGGGCATGGGGGGTCCAGCGGCAGCTGGTCGTCCCCCGAAAGTATCGCCTCAAGCTGCTGTATTTGGCCCACGACGTCCCCGTTGGGGGCCACCGGGGGATCCGGAGCACCCGGCTGAGGCTGCTCCAACACTTCTAGTGGCTGGGGATATTTGCAGCCGTGCAGCGGTACTGCCGGTCCTGTGACTCCTGCCAGAGGGGCGGGAAGGCCCAAGACAGGAGGAAAGCGGCTTGGGGGTCCCTACTCCGTATGGAGGAGCCTCTGGGCTTGCTGAGAGAGTTATGGAAGGGGAAGTCCTCCCTGGATGGAGCATCGGGGGTGGAAGCCGCCCTGGCTGTCCAGAGAAGGCTCGCTGGGCTCATGGCCCCGGCCCGAGAGACCCTGGCCAGGGATCAAGGCCAGCGGAAGGGTGGGTGTGACCCCCGAGGACAGGCCTGCGCCAGTTGCCCTGGAGCGGGGCGGCGAGTGGACAGAGGGAAGCCAGCTCATGTGGGGCCTCGCCGCGGCCGGCCCGAGTCAAGGGGAGCACCCATGTCCCCAGGGCGGGTTCCCACGCAGAGGACCCGAACTTCCCTAGGTCACGAGCGGAGTGACCCTGCTCAGTTCGCTCTCGGAGGGGGGAGAACTGTGACGTAGGGGGGGTACCTGGCTGGTTTCTATGCTGGCTCTGTGGTAACACCACTGGCTGCTGCCGGTACCACAGCCCAGAAGGACAGGGAGTGAGACATTATCCAAAGAGGGTCTCTCAACCTGTCTGACCAGCCACCCCCCATGGAGAGGAACAAAGGAAGGTGGATGCTGCCCTGGCTGGGGGGCAGGGCTGGAGGAGAGTTAGTTAGTTTCTGTCTGGGAGCATGGAGGAAGCAGCCTCAGCAACAGGCTGGGGGGTTTAGAAGCCGAGACCCCCTCCCCCATCTCAAGGGGGGCTGAGGCATCCTAGGCCTGCCCTGGAACCTGGTGACAGCTGGGCTGTATCCTGGGAGGCAATAAACCACCTCTAGTCTACTGGCTGGTGGACTCTGTGCCATTTTGGGGGTGCAGGAGACTGGGGAACCCAATGCACCGTCACAGCGACACGGCGCCGGGTGGGGCCATGTACGGGGCATAGGCGCAGCAGCGGGGCAGCCGGGGCCTGAGTACGTGGTGTCCCGCTGGCGTGTCCCAGGTGTGCGCGTGCGGCTCGGCCCAGGGGTCTGCCTTCCCCACCCAGGCCCTGCGGCTGCTGTGCTGCGAGCTGCTAGTGCAGCCGTGGGGGGGGGAGCAGGGAGCACTATACACTGCGGGGGGGGCGTGACCCCCGCCCAGCTGCCTCCGAATAGCCCAGAGCTGGGGGGAGCTACCTCCGAGAGCCAGACACGGGGTTACCTCTCACAGCCGGGACACTGGTCCTGAACGTCCCTGGTCTGGGGGAATTGAGTGTGACTAGTGGGAGGGTGTTCACTACCCTGTGGGGCAGTCACTGGTCCGTGGGTGGGCTGGGGGTGACCCTATGGCCTGCGTCTGTAGCACAGCCCAGCGGGGGGCGCCCTAGGGCCCTCCTGTCAGGTAGACCATGGCCCAGCCAGTTCTCACCTGGCGAGGGAAGGGGTCTGTACAAAGGGGGGGGCTACCAGGGGGATGTGTGTTCAGTGGTTTGGGGAAGGGGCAGTCTTGGCGGGAAAACATGAAGAGAAGAGACTGAGCTGAGTACTGGGGATTCGGGGGCCTCTGGACCCACCCCAAGGAGTCTGGGGCTGCCGGCCCCCTCGTAGACTCCGGGCCGTGCCGTACCTCGCAGAATGTGACGTAGTGGGGGTAACTTGCTGGGGCTGTGGTGACCTCTGCTGTCTGTAGCAAGACCCAGCAGGGCAGGGGATGAGTCATTATGCAAAGGGGGCTAAGAACCTGTCTGACCAGCTACCCCCCAGGGAGAGGAACAAAGGAAGGGGGATGCCGCCCCGGGCTGTGGGTCAGGGCTGGAAGAGAGTTAGTTCCTGTCGGGGGATTATGGAGGAGACAGCCTAGGGAAGGGGGCTGGAATTTAGGGTCCCAGTATCCCCCATCTCAAGGGGGGCTGAGGCATCCTAGGCCTGCCCTGGAACCAGATTCCATCTGTGCTGGGCTGTATCCTGGAGAAGCAATAAACTCCCTCTGTTCTACTGGCTGGGGGAGTCCGTCCGTGCCACTACGGGGGTGCAGGAGTTGGGGGAACCCCAACGCGTCGTCACACAGAAGCACTAAGCCCTCCCTACTCCACTGGCGGGCGGAGTCTCATCTTGCAGCAGACGGGGTGCAGGGCCGGGGGGTACCCGACGCGCGGTCACAGTGGTGTCGGGCGGGATGTGCTGCACCCCAAGGGGGCGACACGGGAAGCACCGCTCGGCCAGGGAGGCCACGTCTGCACCCACCTCGCTAGCCCACAAAGGGCCACCTGCCCCGGGGCAGACGGGCGCGCCAGGCTCCGGTGCGTTAGCCACGAGGCAGACCTGTCCAAAGCATGGCCCTGTGGCAGGCTTCTCGCCCCGGCGCTGGGCCAGGACTCTGGGCATCCCGGTGAAACCAGCCTGCGCCACCGGCTGCCCCAGGAGGGCCTGTTGTGCCGAAGGGGGGGTTGTATTGGCTCCGTTCGCGTGTTGCATGGGATTTCTGCTGTCCTGTGCTCTCTAGTAACTGGGGGTATGTCTACACTACAGCACTAATTCGAACTAAGCTAATTCAAACTAACGCGTCTAGACCTAAAAACTAGTTGGAATTAGCATTTTGCCAATTCGAACTAGCATGTCCACACTGAGTGGACCCTGAACCGGGGTTAAGGCTGGCCGGAAGCAGTGCCGGCAGGGCATCAGATGAGGACTTAGAGCGTGGAGCTACTGTCTCAGGCTAGCCGAGGGCTGTGCTTAAAGGGACCCGACCCCCACCCCGGACAGACAGTTCTCAGGGTTCCCCACTTGCAAAGCAGTCCTGGCTCGGAGTGCCCTGAGTGCCCACACTGGGCACATCACAGCACTCGGCCATCAGCCCGGCTGCACTTGCCGCAGGCTGCCATCGGGGGGCTGCAGGAGAGCTTCCACCCCAAGAAGCCCGCAGAGCCAGCCCAGTCCTCCCCATCGGGGGCTCGTACCCCATTCCTCCCTCACCTCCTTCCACTTACCCCTCCCTAGCCCCCCTTCCTGATGTACAAAATAAAGGACACGTGTGTTCAAAAATAGAAACTCTCTTTATTGAACAAAACTGGGGGAGACTGGGAAAAGGAGGTGGGAGAGGGGAAGAGAGAGGGTGGGAGAGGGGAGGGCAACTACAATGATCAGGGGTTTGGAACAGGTCCCATATGAAGAGAGGCTAAAGAGACTGGGACTTCTCAGTTTAGAGAAGAGGAGACTGAGGGGGGATATGATAGAGGTCTCTAAAAGCACGAGTGTTGTGGAGAGGGTGCATAAAGAACAGTTCTTCATTAGTTCCCATAATAGAAGGACTAGAGGACACCAAAGGAAAGGAATGGGTAGCAGGCTTCAAACTAATAACAGAAAGTTCTTCACAAAGCAAATAGTCAACCTGTGGAACTCCTTGCTGCAGGAGGCTGTGAAGGCTAGAACTAGAACAGAGTTTAAAGAGAAGTGAGATCAAGTCATGGAGGTTGGGTCCATGGAGTGGTATTAGCCAGGGGGTAGGAGTGGTGTCCCTGGCCTCTGTTTGTGGAAGGCTGGAGAGGGATGGCACCAGACAAATCGCTTGGTCATTGTCTTCGGTCCATCCCCTCCAGGGTCCCTAGTGTTGGCCGCTGTCGGCAGACAGGCTACTGGGCTAGATGGACCTTTGGTCTGACCCAGTACGGCCATTCTAAGCTCAGGGCTCAGGGTCGGGGGTCTCACTGGACCACCCTGATTTTCATGCAAACCTGCTCCTGGGTGGCCAGGCTGGCAGCTCTCCAGCCCTAGACGGCCACTTTCCTGTGCCTAGTGCGGAGGTCGTGGATGAGGTCCACAATCTCTGCACTAGACCAGGCGGGTGCCCGCCTCTTGCGGACCTGGGCAGGCTCCCGGGAGCCGCCAGCCTGGTCCCGGGAAGAGGGGGAGGGCTGGGTGGCAGCAGGTGGCTGGTTCGTGCCATGCCAGGTACAGGGTCTGCTAGCTGGGTGCTGGCAGGCTTGCACCTGGCACGGGCACCGTAGCCAGCCCGTGCCCCTTTAAGGGGGCCGGGGCCGGGAGGGGGGCAGGCGAGTTTCCCTGGTGGTGCCCAGAGTGGCCACCAGGGCAAGCTGGGAAGGGCTAGCCTCCCACTAGTTCAAATTAAGTGGCTACACAGCCCTTAATTTGAACTAGGCGTTAGTCCTCGTACAATGAGGTTTACCTAGTTCGAATTAAGTTCCAACTAGCGGTTTGTATGTGTAGCGCCTATCAAAGTTAATTCGAACTAACGGCCGTTAGTTCGAATTAACTTTGTAGTGTAGACAGACCCTGGGTGTGTGCCTCAGTTTCCCTGGGCACTGCACTGGTGCCCGGCTGGGAGCTTTGGGTGAGGCTGCCCAGCCCAGCACAGACAATGGCGCAGGCTCTCTTTAAGCTGAACCTGCTGGGGGAATCTTGGCAGGGTTAGATGCAGGGAGGGGCCCTGACTCTGGGCCCCCTCCCCAAGACAGGCTGCACTGGCTGCTCCTGGCTCCTGGAACAACAAGTCTGGGCTACGCTGTGTCCCTGGGAACCAACAACCCTTCTGCTTTACCTGCCGCCGGGGAGGCCCGTCCGGCTGCCTGGCCCCGCACGTGGAACCCGGGCCGGGCCTCGCAGAAGCTAAACCCTCCCTGTTCTACAGCGGGCGGAGTCCCACCTTGCTGCTACGGGTGCAGGGCCGGGGGGTCCCCAACGCGCCGCCTCACTGAGCTCCAGACCCGGCTCATGGGCTGGGCTGGCAGAGGGGCACGGCCCTGCCATGCTGGAGGCAGCAGTGCCTGGTACCCCAGCAAGGTGGGGAGCACAGCCCCGTCCCCGACAGGAGTGCAGCCCGGGCAGGGCTGGGGGCAGCGAGGCAGCAGTGCCTGGTACCCCAGCAAGGTGGGGAGCACTGCCCCGTCCCCCACAGGAGTGCAGCCCGGGCAGGGCTGGGGGCAGCGAGGCAGCAGTGCCTGGTACCCCAGCAAGGTGGGGAGCACTGCCCCGTCCCCCACAGGAGTGCAGCCCGGGCAGGGCTGGGGGCAGCGAGGCAGCAGTGCCTGGTACCCCAGCAAGGTGGGGAGCACAGCCCGGTCCCCCACAGGAGTGCAGCCCGGGCAGGGCTGGGGGCAGCGAGGCAGCAGGGCCGGGAGGGGAGCCCGACCCTCTGGTCCAGCCAACGCCGGGGAGCGGTCCTGAGGGTGCCGGACCAGGGAGGTCCCACGTGTGCAGCTGGGAGGGGGGGACTCGAGCACCCTGAGACTTAGCCCTGCTCACCTGGCCGGGGTGGGCAGAGGGCCCTGGGGCCGGCGGCTCCTAGCCTCCTGGAGTCAGGTAATCCAGGCCTTGACCCTCCCGGGCCGCTCTGCCTTCCTGACTTGCCAGCTGGTCATGGTGCCTTTGCTTGGCAGGAGTCCCCTTCGCTCCCTCCCACTCGCCGCCGGATGAGAACATCTCTGAGTCCCTGCCAGCCTGGGCAGCAGGCAAGCCGGCCATGCAGAGGGGAAGGGCTCTGCCCTGAGCCATCTGGCCCCGTCTCTCTGGCCTAGCCTGCCGCGTGCTGCTCCTCCAGCCCCCAGGCGGGGAGCACCAGGCCTTGCCCCCGTGGACTGAAGACGGGCCGAGTTCCTGACCCGCAGAGGCAGGGCGAGCAGGGGGGTGGATGCCCCAGAACGGCCAGCCTGGGAGGCAGGTCCCACTGCGCCTCCAGCCCTGTGTCTGGGGTGAGCAAGGCTCTAGCTCCAGGGCTCCAGGGGGACACCCGGCTCTCACCTCCCGGCCACAGGTGGGCCTTAGGGTCCCGTCGTCACTCCCTCCCTCCCAGGCCCTGGGACAGGGGCCTTCAGCCCAGCCCAAGGCAGGGAGGGTGTGGGAGGCTGCGCTAGCGTCTCAGGCCGCCGGCCCCGCCAGGCTGCCTCTGGAACCCTGGTGCCCTTAGCTGGCAGAGCACCTGCAGGGAGGTGGAGCTGGGGGCAGGGGAGCAGGCAGAGGGGCGAGGCTGCTGGGGTGGGTTCCCCCCAACTCTGGGTACGGGGGTGGGGGTAGCAGCTGTCCAGCCTGGGGACTGGCTTTCCTGCAGCCAGGGCCGTGTCAGCACCAGGGACAGAGGCACCTCCAGCGAGTGCTGCCCACGGGGACCCCCCTCTGAGGCGGGCAGGGCGGGGCCGGCCTTAGCCATTCTCCGAAGCAGCCTGCCCCGGTCCCCGGCCTCGTGGCTCTGCATTCCTCCCCGGCTTGGCGGCCGTGGCCCGGCCCTGGCGTGTCGGTGCTGCTGAGTACCGTCTCCGCCCGGGAGAGCCTGGGGAGGGCTGCGGATCGGGCCTCTCCTCCAGGCCCTGCAGCACAAAGCGGAGCCGCCGCACGTGCCCTGGGATGCTGCAGCCAGGGGGAGGGGCATGGCAAATCCCAGCCTTGGCACGGAGCTGCCCGCGTGCGGGGAGTGCCAGGGGGCCCGACGTTGGCCGCGGACAGACCCAAACCCGCGGGCGTCCGCGCAGCTGGGGTGGGAATGGACGCCAGCCCTGGCCCCGGGTCCCAAACCCGCCCCGGCGGCTCTGCCACTGGCTGTGAGCGGCGCTCGGCCCCGTGGGGCGGAAACGTGGCCGGACAGCACCGGGGCACTGACCCGCCCTGCGCCCGGGCACAGCTCCCGCTGGCGCGGCCCCTCCGCAGCACTTCGCAAGGGTGGTCCGGGCTGGGCCGTGGAGGGAAGGGATGGCAGCGGAGCTGGGGGGGAGGACAAACACACCGGGAGGGTCGCGGGTCTGTGGGGCAGGAAGGACCAAAGTCCTTTGTGTGTCAGAGCCACAAGTCTGGGCCCGCTCACTGGGGCCGCTTGCCCCTGCACTCCTGGGAGTGATGCCCCCGCACGTGGGCGCCGCGCACCACCTGGGCACCGGCGCCCGATTCGAGTCTGTGAGGATTCCGGCCGGGATGGGGCACTGGCGCCTTGTCCTAGGAATAGCAGGAGCTTCCGCTGCAGCTGCAGCGACCCCTGCTGGCCGACACGGCTCCTGGGCTCCTCGCACAGCCTACTGTGGGGACAAACAGCCCCCCTTGGCAGGCTCCTGGCTGGGAGAGCCCCGGGACGGAGAAGACGGTTCAAGGCGAGGCCCCCGGTGCACCTTGCACCAGGGCATGGGCCAGCCCTGCGGGAGGCAGGTCCTGTGCCAGGGCCCATGACATCAAAGCTGCAGGGACCTGGCCCCGTCTGGGGCCGGAGATTTATTTACACCCCTCTGGGCCGCGCCATCCCGCACTGGAGCGTAATGCGGTCACCGCAGCCCCTGCCAAACGGCGCTCCTGTCCAGAAGGGCTGGCCGGCTTCCCTGTGTGTGGGCGTGCAGCGCGTGTGTGTGTGCGCGCGTGCGTGTGTGTGTGTGCGCGCGTGCGTGTGTGTGTGTGCGCGCGTGCGTGTGTGTGTGTGCGCGCGTGCGTGTGTGTGTGTGCGCGCGTGTGTGTGTGCGCGCACGAGTGGGGGCGAGGCAGAGCTGTGGCGGGGGCTCCGTGTGTGTGCCCAAGGGGGTCTCTCATGGGGTGGGGGGGATTTCCGGGCGCACAAAGCGGGTGCGAGGGCTCTGGGTTGCACGTGTTTTCTCGGCACAGGGCGGTGCTGGGGGTTCCTCTCCCCACGCCGGGCTGTGCGGCGGGTGAGGGAGGTTTCTCTTCCGGGGGCTGGCTGCGCTCGGTTTCCCAGCAGCAGCCTCCCCATGGCGTATGTGCCTGGATGACATCACCCCGGCTCCCGGTAAGATCCCGGAGTCGGTCTCGGGAAAGGAGGCCAGCTCCCCCTCCCGCCCCCGCTTCCCCAGCCGAGCCCGGAGCCGCCCCGCAGCGCTGGCGGCGGGGGAGGTGGGAGGGATCTGCGGCGCCGGAGCAGCGAAGTGCAGGGTCAGCTGTTCTCATGGCGTTATGGATTCTCTTGGTTTTATCCCTGCTCGGGCTGATGTCTGATTGCACAGGGGACTCCCCCTCCTGCTCCGCCTCCCGCCCCTCTCCGCGCGTTCCCTCGCCCCTCCCCTGCCCGCCCCGCCGGCTCCCCTCCTTCGCAGCACGCCCGTGCAGCGCCCGTGTCTAATGGCACCCCAGTGAGGAGCCGGCATTGTTCGCCCTGGGCAGAGCAGGGGGCACGGCCTCCCATGTAGCCTCTTGCAGCGCAGCGCCGGGGAGGGGAGGGGAGGGGCGGCGGCGCCCACAGTGGGCGAGAGAAAGGAAGGAAGAGGAGAAGCCGCGTGTCTGGAAGAGGAGGAAAGTGCCTGCCAGCGGCAACCTGTCCACACATGCTGTGCTCCATGGCTAACTCCGGCTGCCTCCTGCTCTCCAACTCAGGCATGCTCCCCCCCGCTCTGCCCTGCCCGCCCGCCTTCCTCTACCTCCAGCAGGTAAGTGCCCCCTTCGGGGGTGGCCGTCGTCTCGGCACTGGCCCCAGGGAGTCCCCGCTCTGTTCGCTGGCCGGGGGGGGGGGGGGGGTGCTTCTCTAGCCTGCTGAGGTTTCTGCTCTGTGCCCGCCCAAGGGCTGAAGCGCCGCACAGTGTGAAATGCAGAGTCCCGTCCGCAGCTTCTGCACGGAGTCCACACGGAGGAGAAATCCTCCCATGCAACTTGGCGAGGCATAGCTCCAGGGGTGCTGGCCTGCGGGGAGCAGGGGGAGGGCTACGCACGTGGGAGCAAGCCGTCGCTCGGGGCGTTTCCAATGCTCATCCCCACGCACGCAGAGGTCCGGTTCCTTCAGGGAGCCCCAGGAATTTGGGCAGCTCCGGTGCCGTCTCAGCGCTGGCGAATTCCCTGCCGCAGGAGTCCAGCTCCTGAGTGTCCCTGGGATTCCCGGGGCCTCGGCTCTGCTCTCGGCCTGTTGGTCGGAGCCGCGGGTCCCCCTGCCGATTCCCGGGGAGAGGCTGCTCCGGAGGAAGCGTTTTCTTCCACAGCCCGGTCTCCCAAACCCGCCAGCACCTCTCGGGGGCCGGGGCGCCGTGCGCTGGGCTTGAGCCCTTGGCGGGGGGCGGGGCGCCGTGCGCTGGGCTTGAGCCCTTGGCGGGGGCCGGGGGGGCGCCGTGCGCTGGGCTTGAGCCCTTGGCGGGGGGGGGTGGGGGGGGGCGGGGGCCGGGGGGGCGCCGTGCGCTGGGCTTGAGCCCTTGGCGGGGGCCGGGGGGGCGCCGTGCGCTGGGCTTGAGCCCTTGGCGGGGGCCGGGGGGGCGCCGTGCGCTGGGCTTGAGCCCTTGGCGGGGGCCGGGGGGGCGCCGTGCGCTGGGCTTGAGCCCTTGGCGGGGGGCGGGGGGGCGCCGTGCGCTGGGCTTGAGCCCTTGGCGGGGGGCGGGGCGCCGTGCGCTGGGCTTGAGCCCTTGGCGGGGGCCGGGGGGGCGCCGTGCGCTGGGCTTGAGCCCTTGGCGGGGGCCGGGGGGGCGCCGTGCGCTGGGCTTGAGCCCTTGGCGGGGAGGGGGGGCCTGCGCTGGGCTTGAGCCCTTGGCGGGGGGCGGGGCGCCGTGTGCTGGGCTTGAGCCCTTGGCGGGGGGGGGGGGCTGCGTGCATTGCACTGTACGAAATGGTCAAGTCTTTCCAACTCTGGGCCTGAGCTGGCTCCGAACCTGGACGTGCCCTGGCCAGAGCGGAGCCGCCCTGGAGCCTGGCCTGCAACGCCACAAGGGGGGGCAGCACCCGGGGGTGCCTGCTGTTTAAACAGGCCTGTGGGCTTCGGAGCTGGGGCTGAGCAGGGCTGGATGGGCGGAGGGGCCCTGGGCCGGGAGCTGGACCCGACAGCACCCTCCTGAGAAGAGGGGTTTAGGGAACCCTGGAGGGGCTTTGCCGGGGCCTCCCTGCTCCGCTCTGCCGCGGGACGGGAAAGCTTGGGCCTTTGGCATCCAGCCGACGGGCGCTGGTCTGAGGCGAGTCGGGGGCTCTCTGGCTCGGAGCCTGCAGCCAGCGCAGGCCAGGGGCCGTCCTGCCAGCGCCGAGCCGTGGCCGTTTCCTCGCTGGCTGGGATTCCCGGTTCCTCTCTCCCTGCCGGGAAAGGCGCTGCTGCCTTGGCTCCTGCTGTCATGCAGCGTCGGCTGTACAGCTCCAAGCTGGGCCGAGCTGCCCGGAGACGGGGGCTCTCACCGTCCCTCGCGTGGGCAGGCGGCGGGAGAGCACAGCGCAGGGACTCGCGCGTTGCTCCTTCCCTCACCCGGTTGGTTCGACCCAGGGCTCGGGCGCTCTGCTCGCCCACAAGCCTCTTGCTCTCTGGCAGCATTTGGAAACGTTGGTCGGAAAGGGCGCTGGAGCCGGTATTTGACCCGGCTGCGGAGCAGAGGCCCAGAGCTCCGTCCTCTTGTGCTCAGCTGGCGCTTAGGTTCAGCAGTCAGGCCTGGGGTGGGCACGCAGGGGGGACTCCGCAGGTGAACAGGGGCCGGAGAGCCAGAGGTCCCCTCGGTACGGTTCATAGCACGCAGCGGGGCTGAACTCGGTGCCTAGTCATGGATCTCCAGTGAATGGCGCGGCGGGGTTATTGGCCGGAGTCTAGTTCGTTTAGGGCTCATCTACCCTAGGAACTGCCTTCGAAAACTCCCCAAATAACGTCCAACTCGCAGGCCCACGCTACAGGGAAGCCTCAAAATGAGTCCAAAGCCGGCTCTGAACAGAGCCCTGGGAAGCACTGGGGAGTCGTTGGTTTGAAATAGCGGCCTTGGGGCAGCCACACTCCTGCTGTTTCCAAATAGCAATTTCGCAATGAGCGACAAGGAGTCCGGTGGCACCTTAGAGACTAACAGATGTATTGGAGCACAAGCATTCGTGGGCAAAGCCCCACGTCGTCAGATGCAAGTGGGTCTTTGCCCACGAAAGCTTATGCTCCAATACATCTGTTAGTCTATAGGGTGCCACAGGACTCCTCGTCGCTTTTGCAGATCCAGACTAACACGGCCACCCCTCTGATACTTCGCAAGGAGCATTTTGCCTCGTGGGGAGCAGGAGTTACCGTTTTGAAATCACGCGCTTGGTAGCGTGGGCGCTCTGCTTGTTTTGGAATAACTCCTAGCGCAGAGCAGGGCGTCCGTGCATCGCTGGCCGATGGGCTCCTGAAATTCATTCCGGATTTTACATGTGAGTTCCAGCAGTAGCCCTGGGAACATAGCACACATCCCATAATAGTCCCGTCTGCCCAGGCACATGCCATGGGACTGCGCATCATGGTGCAGATGGGGCAGAACGTAAACCCAGTGGCACTAAGTTGGCTCAGACGCCTTTTTCTTTTTTCAGTGTAGCTTTGCATCACGGCTGGACGTGGAAAGTGAAAATGCGTGTGCGTGTGCGTGTGCGTGTGCGTGTGCGTGTGTTTTCTTTGGGATTTATTTGATTTTTGAAGATGCTCCCTGGTTCTGGAAACACTGTGCATGTGGCTCTGGCTGTTCTACAGACAGTGGGTGAGGCGCCCGGCTCATGAAGGGGGTGACTGTGCATGTGGCTCTGGCTGTTCTACACACAGTCGGTGAGGCGCCCGGCTCATGAAGGGGGTGACTGTGCATGTGGCTCTGGCTGTTCTACACACAGTCGGTGAGGCGCCCGGCTCATGAAGGGGGTGACTGTGCATGAGGCTCTGGCTGTTCTACAGACAGTCGGTGAGGCGCCCGGCTCATGAAGGGGGTGACTGTGCATGAGGCTCTGGCTGTTCTACAGACAGTCGGTGAGGCGCCCGGCTCATGAAGGGGGTGACTGTGCATGAGGCTCTGGCTGTTCTACAGACAGTCGGTGAGGCGCCCGGCTCATGAAGGGGGTGACTGTGCATGAGGCTCTGGCTGTTCTACACACAGTCGGTGAGGCGCCCGGCTCATGAAGGGGGTGACTGTGCATGTGGCTCTGGCTGTTCTACAGGCAGTCGGTGAGGCGCCCGGCTCATGAAGGGGGTGATACCTACTCCCAGGCAGAGGTGCAGGGACAGTAGCCCCGTCGGTCACTTTAACTAGCCCTGTGGTCCCTGGTTTAAACCCACAGGAGTGGGACCGGCCCCTCTCATCCCAGAAACTTGGGTTATTTGGGATGAAGAAGCTCTCTGGCTTGTGGGTCCCCCATGTTTCCAAGCGCCCGTTTCACGGGACAGGCGCCAGCCCAAGGGGTCTGCGCAACGTTTGGTGACCCACGGGCCAGGGGAATCCAGCTGCCGTTTGGGCTCATCCGAGAGAGCTGCGAGCGTCCTGTGGCTGGCTCGGGTCAGCTCCTCCGGCGCCGTGGGCCGCCCTTCCTGGCTCCCAGCACTGGCGGCTTGTTGCATGGTGCAGAGCCATCCGACGCGCTGCCAGGAACGGACCCCGGCCGGGGCACAAGCCTCAGGCAGGCGGCCCACTGTGGGCCAGCGGGGGGGGTGTTCCTCGGCAAGCTGGGGGAGAGGGGCTGGCAGGGGGCGTGCCGGGGCCCGTGCGCAGGGACCAACCTGGCTGGATGCGGCGCAGCGGGGCTGGCGGCGTGGGGGGGGGCTGGAGCCGGAGTCCCAGAGCGGCTGGCAGCAGCATTTGCCCGCTTGCTGGGGGGAGGGGTTGAGCGCTGTCGGGAGAGACTCCGACCGTTCTGCCGAGTGGCCCAGAGGAGTCGGCAGCTCCCAGCTGTGGAGGGGACCAGGCTCCTGGCCGGCCTGGCCTGCTAGCGCCATGAGAACGCTCTGGGCTGGGGGAGACCTCAGCGGGAGCTCTCTGCGGAGCGCCCCCAGGCTGTCAGGCGGCAGGGCCCCGTGGGTCGCAGTGCGCTCTCCCCTGGGGCGCCAGCTCCAAAGGGCCGGCGGAGGCTGGGGAGCGTGGCCGGCAGGTTAAACTGCTCGTCTGTCGAGGTTGCGGTCCCATTGCTGCTAGCGGCGTCTTGCCACTCGCTGGGCCTGGGCCACCTGCCTGGCCTCTCGTCCTGGGGCCATTTCTCTGCTGCGCCCCTCTGGCTGAGGGGTGCAAACCCACGGCAGGCTCCGTGTGTCTCTTTCCGGGCCGAGCGTCGCCGGATGCTGCAGGGCCGGGAAAGCGCCCGCCAAAGAAGAGGGGTTTGTTTTGGTACAGGGCCCCCGTTGCAGGGGGCGTGGAACCGGTGTCCCCCTGGGAGGGGAGTTTGGCCGGGCGGTACGCCTGTCGGACGGGGGCGTGTCACACTGGGGCTGGGCGGCCAGGCCGGACGGGGTCGCTCCAGAGCTCTGCCGGGTGTCCCGGCGGGGAGGTGGGGGCTGTGCTCTGCCCACGCAGGAGGGGCCTGGGATCGCAGGCTGGGCGTGCCACCCGCCAGGTACCCATGGGCCGCCCCTCCCTCGGGCTGCACACTGACGCTGGAGGCGCAGCGTAGGGACGGTTTCTCCCATTGCTTTTCGCCGGTGCTGGCTGCCAGGCGCTTGCAGCGTTGGTTCCGGGGTGCAGAGGGCTGGGGGCTCACCCAGCACGTAGCCTGTGGGGTTGGGGGGACGCAAACGCAGCCCCTCTGTCTCCTCCGGGATTTCCCAAAGCCAGAGGGACACGGGAGCTTCCCGGTTAATTCTCCATGGAGGGGTCTGTGAATCCTGCTGAAGCTGTCGGGGATGCCGGTGACTTAGCACTGGTGGCTTATTGGACTGTAAGGACCTTTGGCCAGACCAATAGCCGCTCCCTGGCCAGGCCAGGCCGCCAGCACTGCTCTGTCTGCAGGGCCAGCAGGTGACGGCAGCTGGAAGGGGAAGGCTCAGAGGTGCCTCTAGTGCCAGGAGGTCGTCGGGGCCCAGAGCAGCTGTCGCTCCAGGGCCGGGATCGGGGCCATGTTGCGCTGCGCACAGCTCAGTGGGGACCCGCTCAGCGTGCAGCTGCAGCCAAAGGCAAACAAGGAACGGGACAGAGCAGTCGGAGAAACCGCCAAATACCCTTCCGAAATCAGCCGGGCAGCCTCCTCTGGATGCCATGCAGCGCTGGCCAGCCCTGCCCGGAGCGGGCACGGCTCCGCGAAGGGGGGGTGAGAATGCTCGTGTGCCTGGGGAGCCTGACGGCAGGCGCGAGAGACGAGATCGGGGCTGGTTCCTGGAGAAGGCAATGAAAGCGGAGGGACATGATGCAGGGGTCCAGGAGAGGGGAGATCTGGAGCTGCTGCTCTCCCCAGCGCCTGGCCCACGGCAAAGAGGGCTTTCAGCGATGGGGAAGGGGGCTTAGTCGCACCCAATGGAAGGAAAGACTTCTCCCTCGTCACAGAGCTGGGCTGTGGAACTCACTGCCACTGGGTGTCGTTGAGCCCACCCCTTAGCCCACTTCGACGTGGGATTGGACGGCAGGACGGACACCCAGAACACGTGCGGCTAGACTGGCTGTGACGTCGTGTTGGTACCTTGCTGGTTGCTAGGCTTGGGTTGTGAGTGACCCCCACTGGCTGCAGCACGGCCCAGCAGGGCAGGGGATGAGTCATTATGCAAGGGGGCTCCGAACCTGTCCGACCAGTTATCTCCCAGGGAGTGGAACAATGGGAAGAAGGGGAGTGGAGCCCTGGCTGGGGGCAGGGCTGGAAGTGAGTTAGTGTCTGGCTGGGAGCATGGAGGAGACAGCCTAGGGAAAGGGGCTGGGATTTAGGGGCCCAGTCTCCCCCATCTCAAGAGGGGCTGAGGCATCCTAGGCCTGTCCTGGAACCAGATGACATCTGTGCTGTGCTGTATCCTGGAGAAGCAATAAACTCCCTCTATTCTACTGGCTGGTGGAGTCTGTCCGTGCCACTACGGGGGTGCAGGAGACTGGAAAACCCCAACGCGCCGTCACACCAGTGAACGTCTCCGATAGGGAGAGTAGAGCTGGAGCTTCAGCCAGTCTTCGGAGGCCTGTGGAGAAGATGGCCCGGTGTGCCGGTTCCACTGCCTCTGCCGCTCTGGGGCTGCTCCCCTTCCCTCGGCCGGGCGTGGCGCTGGCTGCGGGGCGAGGCGAGCGGGCCCCCGGCTGGCCGGGCATGCGTTCCATGGGACCGGGTGAGCTGTGTGGGTAGAGGTGCAAGGGGGGTGCACCGGGGTGGCCCTGTCCAGGCACGCAGCGGGGTACGTGTGCGTAGGACGGCGTGCAATGGGGGGGCCGGTGGTGGGGGCAGGCTGGCGGTGGCCGAGTGCGGGGCGATGGGCCTGTGATGCTAACAGGCGCGAGCTTGGCGTGATTGCCTTGGCGGCCCCGGGACCTGGCGCCCGGAGACCTCGCGGGAGGGCGTTTGTGTGGGGCAGCGCTCGGGCGCAATCCGGGCACCCGCCCCGGGAGGGTGGGGGAGCAGGGAGACTCGCGCCGTAAAGGTGCAGGGGCCAAATCAGGCAGCAGAGCCACAGGCGGCGAGGGCGGCGTCCCTCCTGTGTGTCGGGGAGCCGGGCCAGCCGGCCGTGGGTTCAGGAAGTCTTCCTGTTCGGGAGGAGCTGGGGCGCGGTGTCAGCACCGTGCTGGTGGCTGAGCTTGGGCTGTGCGCGACCCCTCCTGGCGGCTGTCTGTGAGCACGGCCCAGCGGGGGGCACCTGGAGGGCCCCAGGACAGTGACCGAACCAGTCCTACCGGTTAAGGGAAGGGACGGAACAAAGGAAGGGAGTGTGGGGCTGGCACCATGAAGGAAACAGACTGGGGGAGCTGGGAGTCTAGGGGCCCAGGCACCCATCTCCAGGGGGCTGAGGCAGCCTGGCCCTGGCCCCTGTAGCCCCGTCACGTCTGTGCTGGGCTGTGTCCTGGAGCAGCAATAACCCCCCCCGTTCTCTGGCTGGTGGAGCCTGTTCCTGCTGCTACGGGGTGCAGGAGCGGGGGGACCCCGACGCGCCCTCAGACCCACATCTGGTGTGCAGCCTCCAGATGGCCTGGCTGGCAGCGTGAGGGGCTGGGGGGACTGCCCCAGCCCTGTGCCTCCCACCCGCTCCCGCTCCCCTTTAGGGAGAAGAGGGGCGGCTGAACCCCCACCCACCCCAATTTTTGCAGGGATGTCGCTGCCTGTTCCCCTTGGCCAGGGAGCGAGGGGAAAGTGCCCAGTTTGCTCCATTCCTCACTCTGGCTGGGGAGTGCAGGGGGCAGATGAACCTGGACCTGCCCCAGCTGGGGAACATGCCCCCTCCCCCAGCTGTGCCCGCTGGAGCTGCAGCAGCCCTGGAGAGGCGCCTCTCACCTGGCCCCAGGCTGCTGTGGGGAGGGAGGGCTGGGGGTGCCCTGTTGCCCCCGGGGCAGCCTGCACCTGCACCCTCCTCCCCAGAGCAACGAGTTCAGTGAAGAAAAACAAAAAAGTGACCGGAGTTAAGGACCCCAACACAGCCAGGGAGATCTTCCAGCTGTGCTATTCCTCCGGAGCAGCGTGACGGCGTAACTGGCTTGCACAGACACGCCCGTGCGCACACACGCTCTCTCGCACGCGCGCGTGCACACACACACGCTCTCTCGCACGCGCACACACACACACGCTCTCTCGCACGCGCACACACACACACACACTAGTCTCTCAGAAAAGGGGGGAGATCACTTGGGGTGTGTCTAGACTTCAGGGTTTTTTCGAAAAAAATTCCCCTGTGTCTACACTGCAGCCGAGTTCTTCCGAAAGCAAATTGAAAACGCGGCAGTTTTTTCGACAGCGGAAAACCTCGACTTACGAGGAAGAACGCCGTTTTTCGGAAGTGCTCTTTCACAAGAAGGCGTTATGTAATGCAAACTGCTTTTCCGAAAGAGCATCCGGCCTGCCCGGGCGCGCTCTTTCAAAGACACGGCTCCGTGTCGGAAGTACGGGTTGTCGTCGAGAGAGGCTTGCAGTCTAGACGTAGCCTTGGTGGTTCCCTCCCTGTGGGGCGCCTGGCACTGGCCCTGCCGACAGGCAGGACGTGGGGCTGGGCGGGTCTCTGGTCTGACCACGCTGGCCAAGGGTTACGGTTTGATTGACCCGGTAAACGCGCCCTGGCTGGCTCCTAGTGCCGGCTGGTCCCTAGGGAAGCTGCACGGTGCAGGGAGATGCCTGAAGAGCCGCTAGCGGCTCCCCGGCCTCGCTCCGAGCAGCGCCGCAGCAGGGCGCGGGGGGGCTATTTCGGAGGCTGCCCACGGGGGCTGGGAGGCCTGGCGCCCCCCCCCCGCCTGCCTCTCACCCTGCCGGCCAGGCTCTGTGCCCCTCGGGGAGCTTCTGGCTCCTGGGTGAGCCAGCTCTGGAGATCCCCTTCCCGCTCCACGCCAGGCCTGGCGGGCCGCTGGCCCTGTCAGCGCGGCTCACGCCTTCCAGATGGGCTTTGCACCGACTCAGCAGGATTGGCGCCAGGCTCTTGTGGGAGCAGCGCGGCCCAAATGCGCTGCCTGGCACCGGCAGCTTATTAACTAGAGTGAGGCGAGGCTGGCAGGCGAGCCGGCCGCGGGGGGGGGGGGGGTGCACGGAGGCCGCCTAGAGCCGTTCCCTGCCCCCCCGCGCCCGGCTGGGGCTGCAAGAGCGGCTGCCTGTGGAGCCGGCGGCGCGCAGGAGCAGGGCTGGCGGGCGCAGCCTCTTTGCAGTTGGACCTGAGGCGGGGTGTCCTCCTGGCCCCCCAGAGCTGCCTCCAGGCGCCCCCGGGAGCCTTCCTGGCCTCAGGAGGGAAGGGATGGGACCGGAGCCCAGGCGAGCGGCTCTGGCGAATGCCAAGCCCTGAGCCGGGAGCAGGGCCTGGAGCTAGCCCCCTCAGCCTGGGGAGAGCCGGCTGCTGGGCTCTCCGACTCCCCTCCCCCCGCCCCATGGAAGACAGTCACCCCACGCCTCTGGCAAAGGCCTGGCAGCTGTAGGGTACCCCTAGCAGGCTCCCCTCCCCCAGCCATGGAGAGACACTGCCCCCTCTAATTGCTGCGTGGGGTTGTGACGGCGCGTTGGGGGTTCCCCGTCTCCTGCACCCCGAAATGGCACAAACAGACTGCACCAGCCAGTGGAATTGAGGGTGGTTTATTGCTCCTCCAGCACAGCGCAGCACAGATGTAATCTGGTTACAGGAACTGGGGCTAAGAGGCCTCAGTGCCCCCCTTGAGATAGGGGAGTCCCAGCCCCCTCCCCAGCTCCTTCTTCCCTGCCTGCCAGCCAGGAACTAACTAACTCTCCTCCAGCCTTGCACCCCAGCCAGGGCAGCATCCACCTTCCTTTGTTCCTCTCCATGGGGGGTGTCTGGCCACTGGTTCAACAAGTTTGGCATTACCTCTGCCTAGTGAGGTTTTCCCTGCTGGGTCTTGCTCCAGACAGCAGGGGTCACCACAGCCCAGCAAGTACCCCCACTACGTCACAGGGGTGACCCACTGTGACGTCATGGGGGGTGTCTGCTCTGTAGCCCGGTGTCTCCCCTGGCTGCGCTGGGCTGTGATTCCCACCGACTCCCCCAGCCTGGCTGGTAACAAGGCTCTTCCCCAGGGAGACACTGGGGTGGGGGGGAGACGCCGCCTGGCTGGGGGCAGGGCTGGGGCCTGGGCAGTTTTGGCTGGGCAATCGTGAAGAGAACAGACTAAATCGAGTGCTGGGGCCATGGACCCCTGTGGACTCCTCCCCAAGGGGTCTGAGGCTGCCGGCCCCCTCGCTCCGCTGTCCACGTCGAACCTGGGCCCTGCTGTGTCTGAGAAGCAATAACGCCCCCCCCCCATTGCACTGGCCGACAGGGTCACTTCTTGCTGCGGATGGGGGTGCAGGTGCAGGGTGGGGGGGTCCCCGACTTGCTGTCACCCATATGTGGCAGTTACCCCCCCCCCCGCCCCTCAGCCACCCGCGCCCTGGCCCCCTGGCAGGGAGGAGAGAAACCAGAGTCAGGCCTTTGCTGGCTGGCTCCCTAGGGCACGGGAGCCAGGTCCTGGCCCCTTGGCTCCCGCTGCTGCCACCCAGCTGTGAGCGGCGCCCCAGGAATCACCCTGGCTGCTTGGCACCCCAGGAATTGCCCTGGCTGGCGGTAATTCCCAGGAGGGGCCGAAGAGGCTTTGGCAGTTTGGGTCCCTCTAAATCTATCGGCATCGGCTCAGCCGCTGTCGGGCGCCCATCAATCCTGGCCTTGCCGGCTGCTCTCTCGCCTGGCTGCAGGGCTGTCAGGCGGGTGCGGAGAACGGGCTGCTGGCCGGGCCCTGGCATGGCTCCCAGAGGAGCCGGGTGGCTGGCAGGAGGTGGCTCAGAATGCGAGGCAAGAAGCCCCCCGGGTGCAGGGAGACACCATCGTCTGCATCGCCTGGGGGAGCCGTCTCCGTGCTGGGGGGTTTGTGGTGGGCGGGCGTTGGCCACAGTCTGGGGGGGGATTCACAGGCTGCCAATGTGCCCGTGGCTCTGCCCTCCCCCCCCCAACACCCGGCTCTCGTTCACGCCTCCCCTGGACCTGAGCACCTGGGGTCGGTGTTGGGCGAGCCCCTGCCTGGCTCAGTGTGCGGCCAGGGCTCGCCTGGGTCCTGCTGCAGGCTGGCGAGGTGCCTCCCCGAATGCCAGCTGTGACGTAGCGGGGGGTACCTTGCTGGTTGCTATGCCGGGCAGTGGGTTGTGAGTGACCCCCACTGGCTGTAGCATGGCCCAGCAGGGCAGGGGATGAGTCATTATGCAAGGGGGCTCCGAACCTGTCTGACCAGTTATCTCCCAGGGAACAATGGGAAGAAGGGGAGTAGAGCCCTGGCTGGGGGCAGGGCTGGAAGTGAGGGAGTTAAGTTTCTGTCTGGGAAGCAGGGGAGAAGGAGCGAGGGAGAGGGGTTGGGATTGTAGGGCCCAGCCACCCCCCAACTCAAGGGGGGCACTGAGGCCTCCTAGCCCCCGTTCCTGTAACCAGATTCCATCTGTGCTGTGCTGTATCCTGGGGAAGCAATAAACTCCCTGGGTATGTCTACACTACCCCGCTAGTTCGAACTAGCGGGGTAATGTATGCATACCGCACTTGCTAATGAAGCCCGGGATTTGAATTTCCCGGGCTTCATTAGCATAAGCGGGGAGCCGCCATTTTTAAATCCCCGCTGCTTCGAACCCCGTGTAGCGCGGCTACACGGGGCTCGAACTAGGTAGTTCGGACTAGGGTGCCTATTCCGAACTACCGGTACACCTCGTTTCACGAGGAGTACCGGTAGTTCGGAATAGGACCCTAGTCCGAACTACCTAGTTCGAGCCCCGTGTAGCCGCGCTACACGGGGTTCGAAGCAGCGGGGATTTAAAAATGGCGGCTCCCCGCTTATGCTAATGAAGCCCGGGAAATTCAAATCCCGGGCTTCATTAGCAAGTGCGGTATGCATACATTACCCCGCTAGTTCGAACTAGCGGGGTAGTGTAGACATACCCCCTCTGTTCTACTGGCTGGGGGAGTCTGTCCGTGCCACTACGGGGGTGCAGGAGACGGGGGACCCCCAACGTGCAGTCACACCGGCAAACCCCTCAAAGGCTGGAGGAGCTGGGCGGGGTTGCAGGTGGGGGCTTGCAGGGGTCCAAACCAGCGTCTCTCCCAGTCAGTCCGTGGGGGGGACCCTGGCGTCTGGCTGTGTGGGGGGTGGGCTGGCCTGGGTCCCAGCCAGCCTGGGGCTGCAGACAGGGCTCCGAGGGCCGCCACTGGCAGTGGGGATCCCCCTTTTGCTGCGCTGTCCCAAACCAAAACTGGGAAGGAGCAGGTGATGGGGACGTTCATCTGTGAGCTGCGTTGTATGGGGAGCTCTTAATTAAAGCTAATTAGGTTAATTAACTTGCAAATGAGACGCTCGCCTTTTTCTTCCTTTTTTTAAAGAAAGAGCAAGACAAATATTTAAACTAATTAATTTGTCCCTGACCCCCTGCCAGGGCCTGCACGCGCCGTCGGCGGGTCCCTGCCTGCCAGACGGGCTCTCCCGCTCCTGGCTCTCTCTGCCCCACGGCCGGGGCAGGACTGTCAGCCGCCATGCGCCTGCGGCTGTGTCCGACTGGCTGGCCTCGTGCTCGGTGCGGCGGCTGCTGGCGGGCTGGCGGGGTTGTCTGCTTGCGGGGCCGCGTCGGTCGGTTGAAACGTGAACCAGTCTCTTCCGCTCCACCCCCCGTTACGGGCGGCCGGGAGAGGCCTGTGCAGGAGCTGACGGGCGGGTCTCCCCTTTGCCGGGAGCCCCGGGCCACGCACAGCCCCGGAGCTGGAGGGGCGGCGGGGGTGCTGGCTGCAGGCGTGCGGCCGCCCACATGCCTCCCTGGCCTGCCTGAGGGCCGTCGGCTCCGTCAGGGCGTGCCAGCGCCGAGGGCCCGTTGTGGCACCACCCGGCAGCAAGGCCCAGGGAGGGGCCTGCCTGGCGGCCGCGGTCCAGTCCCGCTGCTGGAGGGGATGGGCCGGCTCCCCCTGGAGAGCTGCCCCGGGCTCCCTCGTGCGGACACCTCCCAGCTGCCCAGCCCTGGAGGGCGAGGAGTCGGAGCCGGCACCGCCCCTCCCTGCGGCGCCTGGGCAGGAAGCGGGCCGGGGCCGGGCAGGCGCGGGGCTCAAGGGAAGGCCCGGCTTGTGTTGACGTGTCTGTTACCCTGCCCCGTGGGCTGGCTCCCAGAGCCTCCTTCCCACAGGGGCACGGCTGCTGGCTGCCGCCTGGGACTCGGGGAGCAGGGTGGCCCCTCCGGAGAGCTAGGGGGGCGCCCACCACCCCGGGGAAAAGCCTGCAGGGCAACGCTGTCCTGCCCTGCTCTTTCCCAGCGGGGGGGGGGGCAGGTGGCAGTGGCAGCACACAGCCCCCCCCCCCCCCCCGCTGAGCCGGCCACACACGCTCCTCCTGGTGTCCCGCAAGTTATTGAAGGAGGGGCGCTGTGATGGGGGGGGGGGGCGTCTGCTCTGTGACCCGGGCCCCCCCCCCGCTGCGCTGCGATTCCCACCAACTCCCCCACATGTGTGGGGCCAGACACCCAGGCCCAGCCTGGCCGGTAACAAGGCTCTTCCCAGGGGAGACACGGGGGGGGGGCTGGGAGCTGGGCAGTGTCTGGCTAGAAATCCTGAAGGGAACAGACGAAGCTGGGCGCTGAGGGGGGGGGGCGCTGGACCCTGCCCCAAGGCGCTGAGGGTGGGGGGGCGCTGGACCCTGCCCCATGGCGCTGAGGGTGGGGGGTAATGGACCCCCTAGCCCAAGGCGCTGAGGGTGGGGGGGGTGCTGGACCCTGCCCCAAGGCGCTGAGGGTGGGGGCGCTGGACCCTGCCCCAAGGCGCTGAGGGTGGGGGGGGCGCTGGACCCTGCCCCAAGGCGCTGAGGGTGGGGGGGGCGCTGGACCCCCTAGCCCAAGGCGCTGAGGCAGCCTGGCCCTGACTCCTGTAGCCGCGTCACGTCTGTGCTGGGCCGTATCCAGGAGAAGCAGTAACCCCCCCCCCCCCCCCCGTTCTACGGGCTGGCAGAGTCTGTTCTGGCTGCTACGGGGGTGCAGGATCGGGGGGTCCCCGACGCGCCGTCACAGGGCCCAGAAGCCCTTGGGCTGGGAAGGGACGCTCCGCAGAGCCTGCTAGCCTGGCCCCCGGCCCTGGTGTGCGCGGGAAACGCAGGGCGGGTCTGTCTCCAGCCGGGGCCACCTCGGGGGGGGGGGGTTGGTTCTTTTTGGTCCTCACTGGTGTGCAGCCCCCCACTGATTTGTCTGTGGCTCCGTGGCCCCCGCCCCACCCCCGTTTACACCCTTCTCAGCCGGCAGCCACTCCCCATGGGCAGGCAGTGCTCCCGGCCCGGGCAGAGGGCGCCTGCCCAGGGGGCTGGATGAAGCGGTGCCTGAAGGCCGGGGACCCCCTCTCCACCCTGCACTGGGCTCCCCGGGCCTCCCCTCGTCCCTGTGGCTCCCGCTGTCTCTGCACCAGCCCCAGGGTTTGTTAGCGCTGCTCACTTCAGATGTCTGATTAGTCTTTAGGAGATCAAGGGGTCAATTTTCCACAGCTCCTTCCTCTCCATTTAACTCGTTTAACTGCGCGATTGTTGCAAATTTCATTTTATTATAGCTCGGCTGCTCAGGCCAATTGAATTACCCAAATCTCATTTTCTCAGAAGTGCTGAATACGTAATTAGAGGAAAAATTATGCCCCTGACTGCCTATTAGGGTAGCTTGTGTGCGCGAGCGTGTCGGTGCGTGTTTCCAGACGGGCCGGGGAAGCTGTGAGCGTGCACGCAGGGGCATGGGTGCGCACACGAGAGTGGCTGAGGGCTTTCCCGTGCACCTTCCGTGGAAACCACTTCAGCGCGCAGACCCGAAACTGGGAGTTGTGGCCTCTGCTCCCGGCCCCCTTTGCACGTGGCCCCGGAGGTGACGCCAGCTGCAGCCAAACGGGCGCAGAGGTGAGAAGGGACGATGAGCAGCCACGTTGGCCTTTCCCTTTGCGCGAGTGCCAGTGTGGGTGCAAACGCTGCCTCCCGCTCTGCTCTCCCTTGCACCGGGGGTCCCCAGGGCTCCTCCGAGGACCAGCACGGCCACTGGAAGCAGAATTTGGCCCCTCTGGCTGTCACCTGCTGTGCTGTAGTGGGGGGGTGTCTGCTCTGTGACCCGGGTCCCCCCGCTGGGCTGTGATTCCCACCGACTCCCCCACGTGTGCATGGCCCAGACACCTCGGCCCAGCCTGGCCGGTAACAAGGCTCTTCCCCGGGGAGAGACAGAGGGAGGGAGGCGGAAGCGGCCACCTGGCTGGGGGCAGGGCTGGGAGCTGGGCAGTTTTTGGCTGGATGACATGGAGAGAAGAGACTAAGCAGAGATCTGGGAGTTCGGGGGGGCTATGTACCCCGCCCCAAGGGGCCTGGGGCTGCCAGCCCAACTCCTTACGGCCACCCCACGTCTGCGCTGGGAGTTCGGGGGGGCTATGTACCCCGCCCCAAGGGGCCTAGGGCTGCCAGCCCGACTCCTTACGGCCACCCCACGTCTGTGCTGGGAGTTCGGGGGGCCTATGTACCCCGCCCCAAGGGGCCTAGGGCTGCCAGCCCGACTCCTTACGGCCACCCCACGTCTGTGCTGGGAGTTCGGGGGGGCTATGTACCCCACCCCAAGGGGCCTGGGGCTGCCAGCCCTGACTCCTTACGGCCACCCCACGTCTGTGCTGGGAGTTCGGGGGGGCTATGTACCCCGCCCCAAGGGGCCTCAGGCTGCCAGCCCCTGACTCCTTACGGCCACCCCACGTCTGTGCTGGGAGTTCGGGGGGGCTATGTACCCCGCCCCAAGGGGCCTGGGGCTGCCCCTGACTCCTTACGGCCACCCCACGTCTGTGCTGGGCTGTGTCCCGGAGCAGCAATAACCCCCCTGTTCTACGGCTGGTGGAGTCTCATCTTGCTGCTACGAGGGTGCAGGGTCGGGGGGTCCCCGCCGCTCCACCTCCCCGCTCAGCGCCCCTGGGGCAGGCCGGCAACCTTTGGGGATTTGCTTTTCCTTTGTAGTCGCCATCCTGTGCGGACACGTAGCAGCTGGTTTATTCCACGCGCCCGTCCCTCCCTCCCTCCCTCGGCCTGGCCCCAGGGAAGTCAGAGACAAAACTCCCAGTGATGGCGCTGGAGGCAGGGAGGAGCCGCTTCCCTCTCTCCGAGAATGGGGAGCCCCAGCGTGACGCGCGAAGGTGGGAAACCCACGCCAGGGCGAGGCAGGGCCTGGGCACCGGGGACCACAAGGGGCCAAAGCACCGGGCTGGCCCCCTGCCAGCGCACGCACCAAAGCGAGGGTTGGCCGCACGAAACAGGCCTGGCTCCCTCCCTGGCCCGGTGCTGCTGCGCGTGAGCCGTGTACCGAAGCTCCGGCGCAGCCGACTCACCCGTCACAGGCACGGTAAGGAGCGCGTCGTCCAACGTGTCTCAGGGCGGAGTCGCTGTGCAGGGAGGAGCCTGGTGCGTGTCGGTTAGAGGCGAGGCCAGCCTGCCGGTAAAACGGGGGCCCCGCCTCGGCTCTGCGCACCGCAGGTCAGGAGCAACCCGCTGGCGTCCCTTGCTGGGCCTGTCCTGCGGGACCCGGGCGGTGCAGCGAGTCCTGCTCAGGGCCGAGTGACGCCGGGGCAGTGGGGGCCACGGGGGGGTCAGGCAGAGCTCTGTGAGCGCAGGAGCCGCCTGCCCGGGAGTCGCCAGTTGGGGCTCGTGTGTGTGGTTGAGAGAGTGAACGCCTGGTCTCCCGTCTGCTCTCCCCGTCCCCCACTTGGGGCTGCCTCTCGTCAGATTGCCAGCTCTTGGGGGGGCCGTGAGCCATGGCAGGCTGTCGGGGGGGCATGGCGTTGCAGGCAGTGCAGGGGTCTCGGGGGACAGAGGGAATCGGGGGGGCCTGCAGGAGCCTGTGGGGTAAATGGCCCCTCAGGGACTCTTGGCCAGGCCAGGGGTGCGGGGGGTGCTGCCGAGCTGTGGCAGTGTCTGCGGGGTGCCAGACGCAATGGGCCCCGGGTCAGGAGTGCGGGGCTACGGGGGGCCTGTGGGGAATGTAGCAGCCCTGATGCGCGTCTCCTCAGCCGGCAGGGGCGGAAGGGCAGCCCCGTGTGAGCGTCCGTGGCCCGCGGGGCCTGCACCAAGCAGGGGGCCCAGGCCGGATCGGAGGAGCCGAGGCCGCACTGAGCAGGAGGAGGGCTGCCAAGGGGGGCAGGACTCGGGGGTGGGTGAAGTCAGTGCAGGGAGGGGGGAGCCCTGCCCGAGCAAGGCCGACCCTTGCAGTGCTCCCGCCGGAGCCTCCCCGCTCGGAGCCCCAGGCCTGCCCAGTGCAGCAGGCTCACTAGGGAACACTGCCTGGCAGGACCCCCCCGGCCAGGGAGAGGCCCTGTGCTGAGGGAAGATGGGGCGTCCCCCTTGCTGGGTGGGCAGCGGGGGCTGGGGAGGAGGGAGCAGTGCGGTGCAGTGGCGGAGCAGGGGCTATGCTGTGGGCAGTGGGGGCTGGGGAGGAGGGAGCAGTGCGGTGCAGTGGCGGAGCAGGGGCTATGCTGTGGGCAGTGGGGGCTGGGGAGGAGGGCCCCCCCACTTGCTGCCGAGACCAGTGGTCCCCAACGCGGTGCCTGCGGGCGCCCGCCGGGCCATTTCTGTGCGGCCGCTGAGTGATCGGGGCCTGCCCCGCCCCCGGGCCTGCGGCACGTGAGCGAGGCCCCTGGGTGCATGAGCGGGACCGGCCCCGGGCGCGCGGCGGTTAGGCGGCTCCACCCCCGGGTGCACGGCGCGAGGTTTGTGCCGGCCCCGGGCGCGCAGCACATGGGCGGCCCCACCCCCGGGCGCGCAGCACATGGGTGGCCCCACCCCTGGGTGCACAGCGCGAGGTCTGTGCCGGCCCCGGGCGCGCAGCACATGGGCGGCCCCACCCCCGGGCGCGCAGCACATGGGCGGCCCCACCCCCGGGCGCGCAGCACATGGGTGGCCCCACCCCTGGGTGCACAGCGCGAGGTCTGTGCCGGCCCCGGGCGCGCAGCACATGGGCGGCCCCACCCCCGGGTGCGCAGCACATGGGCGGCCCCACCCCCGGGTGCGCAGCACATGGGCGGCCCCACCCCCGGGTGCGCAGCACATGGGCGGCCCCACCCCCGGGTGTGCAGCACATGGGCGGCCCCACCCCCGGGCGCGCAGCACATGGGCGGTGGCGGCCCCGCCCCTGGGAGCCTGGGACATGGGCTGTTCTGGCCCCCGGCGCACGACATGTGAGCGGCCCCACCCCCAGGTGCGCAGCACAGCTGTAGCGACAGCCCCGGGAGTGCGGCGCATGGGTGGCACCACCCCCGGGTGCACGGCGCATGGGCGGTGACGGCTCCGCCCCTGGGAGCCTGGGACATGGGCTGTTCTGGCCCCCGGCGCACGACGTGTGAGCGGCCCCACCCCCGGGCGCGCAGCACAGCTGTAGCGACAGCCCCGGGAGTGCGGCGCATGGGCGGCCCCACCCCCGGGCGCGCAGCACATGGGCGGCCCCACCCCCGGGTGCACAGCGCATGGGCGGTGACGGCTCCGCCCCTGGGAGCCTGGGACATGGGCTGTTCTGGCCCCCGGCGCACGACGTGTGAGCGGCCCCACCCCCGGGCGCGCAGCACAGCTGTAGCGACAGCCCCGGGAGTGCGGCGCATGGGTGGCACCAGCTCCGGGCACACAGCGCACGCGTGGCCCCGCCCCCAGGCGCACGCGTGGCCCCGCCCCCGGCTGCCTGGCATGCGAGCGGCCCTCCCCCCCCCAGTGCCCGGCAGCCCCAAAAGGTTGGGGACCACTGGCCTAGACCCTCCCCCGGCGGGCTCTGCTCCTCCCAGCGGGGCTGCACATGAGCTGATCCTGCCGTGGGCGGCGTGGGGGAGCGAGGGGCAGCGGCTCGCAGCCCACGCTCAATTACAGGTGATGTGCCACGGGGCGCCTCTTCCCTGTGCCGCCCGCCCCCCTCCCACGCCGGGCTGGGGCGGGAGGGGTGTGCCGCAGTGGGGGGCTGCCCACGCCTGTGGCCCGGGATCCTGTCTGGTTGCTGGGTTGTGCTGTCTGCAGACTGTGCGTGTCTGTGCCCTGCCCGGGGGGGCCTGGGGGAGGCACGTTGGCCTTGGCCTGGCCACTTCTCACGTGGCCTGGGGAGGGGTTTGAACAAAGGGGGGAGGGTGGCGGCCGGGGGGGAGTGTTCTGCGCTGGGAGGGGGTCTGAGTGTGGGGAAGCCTGGAGGAAGCAGATTGAAACCAGGACGGGGGCCCAGTGAACCCCTCCCCCCAAGGGCGCTAGGGCTGTTGGCCTGTCCTGTGCCTACATGGAGCCTACGCTGGGCCGCAGCTCGGAGGGCAATAAGCCGAGGTGCACTCTCTGGGCGGGCGGAGTCGCATCCGGCTGCGGATGGGGGTGCAGGGGTGGGGGGCTCCCTGACTCACCGTCACGGGGTGTTCAATGGACGCGTCACCACCTGCCGCACGCGCTGATTGGCTGTGGCTGTGTCCTGCGAGGCGCCGGGGGAGCTGCCGGGCCTTCCACGAGGAGTAACGGTAGTTTGAATTAGAAAGCCTAATCCGAACTGCCTACTCCGTGCCGCGTGTAGCCGCGTGTAGCCGCGTGTAGCCGCGTGTAGCCGCGGGCACGGAGTCCGAACTACCGGGGCTTTAAAAACGGCGGCGCCTGGCAAGATGCAAATGAAGCCCAGGATATTTAAATCCCAGGCTTCATTTGCAACCCCGGTTGCCTACATTAACCAGCGTAGTTGGAACTGGGGGCTAGTGTGGACAGACCCTGAGTTGGGGCGGGCGTCGAGCAGGAACCCTGGGTCGAAGTGATCCCCTTGAACCCTACTTGGCATCGGTGCTTTCCAGGTGCTCCCCTGCGTGGCCCGTTCTAATGGGCCGGCAAGGGCTGGTGCTAGACTTGCGGGGGCTGAAACTCTTGGGCATCTTTGCTGCACGCACAACCTGCCCCGGCGGCAGGGCTCGGGCCTCCAGCTCTCTGCCCGGAGGGCCAGGGCGCGCTGGCGTTGCACCTGCTCAGACGTGTTGGTTTGCAGCTAATCACGTGGCCTTTGCGCTCGTGTGATGCTCGGTGCGAGCCAGAGGTGCAGAGCATGCGCACGCCTGAGCAATGCTCTAGCGTAACTGCGCTGGAGGAAGATACGGGACCAACCCAGTGTTTCCTGTATGAAGTGAAACTACCTTCCACGTGCCGGATGCATAAGGAAAAACGTGTGTTTAGACCCCGATCGCACCTAAAGCGAGCTGAGCTATTGAGCAGAAGCCTCTGCGGTGAGTGCGCTGCACGGACTGGCCCCACTCACCGTAGAGCTAACAGAGCTCATCCTCTCACCCCTAACTTCCATCCCCAGCTCGGATGAGGGAACCAAACCTTCCTGCTCTTTCCGCTCCCAGCTGGTTTCCTAACTCTGAATGGACGACGGTTGCCCTGATCTAGTTGAATACGCGGAAATGGAGGAAATATTCCCTCGGCTCCCGCTAAAGAGGCTACTGCTGTGGAAAGCTAGATTAGCCCTTCGGCACACGCAGGTTCCAGGTGCTTAGCCCCGGGCCAGTGGCCGACGTTGCTCCGTGGCCCGCCTCCTGCTATTGCGCACAAGGGCGAGGTCGCTGGGGCAGAGCAGGCGCAGAACTCAGCTGTCCGGCTGCTGGGTCTGAGCAGCAGAGTGAGGCAGGGGCGTGCGCTTGCCCCTCCGCCCTCAGGGCTCGGGAGCTGTGCTCTGAAGGACGGGAAGGGCGGCGCAACGTCCCCCCTGGGATCGGAGGCGAAGCTTTTCGACCCGTCCCCAGGGGACTTCTGCCCTGGATGACGCTCAGCGACAGCCACAGGCCGCCTCCTCATGCCGCCGAGCCTCTGCTCTCCCGTGAGCGCTAAGAAAGCGGCTGCACTAGGGCGGGGCCGCGGTCGCCAGCCAGGAGAGCGGGATCCGCTGGGGGACTCTGCTTGGCCAAGAGGCACATCCGCGGCCCCTCCCCCCGCCCTCTGCCTTGGAGCTGCCTCCCCCACCCCCCGGAGCCCCAGAGCGGGGACCCAATGTGCTGCCAGGCTGGGGTGCCTCACTCAGAGGCATCCACTGCACCCCCTGGGTCATGGCAGCCAGCAGGGCCCTCCCCTTCCCTCCCCACAGGCCCTCTCCCAGCTGCCCCCCAGGAGGTGGGGAGGAGCTGGCCGGGAGGGGGCTGACGCGAGGCCAGGTGTGGGGCAGACTCGCTGTTCTGCCTGTCTGGGGTGGGGGAGAGCGCAGAGATTAAGCCGCCACATGGCCCAAGCTTCCCCCTGCGCCAGCTGCCCCACCCACTCCATGGCCTGCTCCTCCCCCGGGGCAGCTGGAACGGGGCCCAGGTGCCAGCTGGCCATGTGCCCCCAGCCCAGGGCCCTGCGGATAGCTGGGCTCACCTGGCCGAGTGCGGAGGGGCCGTGCCAGATCCCCCAGCTGCAAGGAGAGCAGGGGAAGGGCGAGGGAGCAAGGCCCCCTCCAGTGGCACTGTGGGCTGCCCCTGAGCTGGTGTGGCCTGGACAGTCACCCTGCCCCTGGCTTGACCCCCGGCCAGTGTTTCCTCTAATCTTTTCCATCCATGTGTGGAATAATGTTCTGCGCTCACAGGCCTGTGCGGCTGTGCACCACCTGTGGAAACACGAACCTAGCTGCGGGCGCGCTGCTAATCAGCTGGGCGGTGCTGGAATCGGCTCTGCGTGGCTGCCCAAGCTCCCGCTAACAGGGACCGCGGCCCCGCCCCTCTGGGAGCCCGGCTCTGCTGCGCAGCAAGGCGGATTGATAGGGTTGGCTCTCCGTTCCAGCTGGGTCGCTGTTCAATTTTCCAGATTGGCTTCCTCCCCCTGCTCTCTGGCTCGGGCGCTGTGCTCCGTCTCCTGTCTCCTTTATGAAATGGGGGCCATGGGCCATTAATAAGCAGAGTGTCTTGTAATGGAAATGCAGAAAATCACCGTCCAAGCCGCGAGCTCCCCTGCGTCACGCCGGGAAGGGGCACGCTGGGAGCAGCCCAAGCCGCTTAGGGACGAGGCCCAGCACCCCGTGGTGCCAGGGGCCCGGCTCCGCGCTGCCCGCAGAACAGCCCCTGCTCCGCCACTGCACCGCACTGCTCCGCCACTGCACCGCACTGCTCCCTCCTCCCCAGCCCCCACTGCCCACAGCACAGCGCACTGCACCGCCACTGCACCGCACTGCTCCCTCCTCCCCAGCCCCCACTGCCCACAGCACAGCGCACTGCACCGCCACTGCACCGCACTGCTCCCTCCTCCCCAGCCCCCACTGCCCACAGCACAGCGCACTGCACCGCCACTGCACCGCACTGCTCCCTCCTCCCCAGCCCCCGCTGCCCACAGCACCGCACTGCTCCACCACTGCACCACACTGCTCCCTCCTCCCCAGCCCCCACTGCCCACAGCACAGCGCCTGCTCTGCCACTGCACTGCACTGCTCCCTCCTCCCCAGCCCCCACTGCCCACAGCACAGCCCACTGCTCCGCCACTGCACCGCACTGCTCCCTCCTCCCCAGCCCCCACTGCCCACAGCACAGCGCCTGCTCTGCCACTGCACTGCACTGCTCCCTCCTCCCCAGCCCCCACTGCCCACAGCACAGCGCACTGCACCGCCACTGCACCGCACTGCTCCCTCCTCCCCAGCCCCCACTGCCCACAGCACAGCGCACTGCACCGCCACTGCACCGCACTGCTCCCTCCTCCCCAGCCCCCACTGCCCACAGCACAGCCCCTGCTCTGCCCCTGCGTGGTCAAACCACAGCCAGTATTTCTTCTTGCAGTGCACAGTCCTGCCAGAGGGTGCTGTGAAGAGCAGGACTGTCACACGCTTCACACCAGAGCTGGTTGGGTCGCTCCGTGGCTGTTGGCCGGGCTGGGCAGGGCGGTGTCCCTGGCCTCTGTGTGTCGGGCTGGGAATGGGCGACGGGCGGGGTCCCCGGCTCTGTTCCCTCCCTCTGGGGCACCCGGCGCTGGCCCCAGGGCACAGACAGGACCCTGGGCTGGACGGGCCGTTGGCCTGGCCCAGTCTGGCCGCCCGGATGCTCACAGGGCCCCTGCTCACCAGAGGATCCTGGGTCACCGCTCCCCCCCTCAGTGGCCCCTGGGGAGTCTGAGCCCAGTTCCCGGTGCGGCCCCGTGGCAGGCTCAGGAGAGCAGGGCCCAGAGGCTGACGAGTGAGGGAGCCGCAGGTCAGGGCTCCGCAGAACGACCTTCCCTGGATGCCGTGGCAGGTCCACCAGCCACTGCAAAGCCCCCTCCTTTGCCTTTCCACTCGTGCCTCAAGCAGCCGCAGTTCCCCTGCTTGGGTTGGATGGGGGGCGGCCCAGGCGTGGGGCAGGCTGAGCCGGAGGGGGCAGCGCCTTGGCCGCTCCGGCAGCTCCCCAGCCTGGGTTCCCTGGAGCGGAAGGAAGGGCAGGAGCCAGCCACTTCCTGGGGGGAGCCCACCCCAAAACACTGGCCTCGGGGGGCCCAGGTCTGAGCCCCGCTGCCCCTCACCATGGCCATCAGCAGAGCTACGAGCCCCCTGCAGCTACCTGTCCCCGGGGGGGCGCTAGACTGGATGGCCCGGCCCCCAGCCCACCGGTCCCCCGGGGCCCCCTCGCGAGCTCCGAGGTCAGCCGCCTTTCCTGTATCTCCGCAGGGTAACCAGGACGCCACGGCTCCTCCTGAAGCGATGGCTCAGCCCTACCCCCCAGCCCAGTACCCTCCGCCCCCCCAGAACGGAATTCCTACCGAGTACGCCCCCCCGCCCCCCCACCCCACACAGGACTACGCAGGGCAGAGCACGGTACCGGAGCACGCCCTGACCCTCTACACGCCAGCACAGAGCCACGCCGAGCCGCCGGGCGCCGAGGCCAGCACGCAGCCCGGCGCGGGGACACAGACGGGATCGGTAAGAGCCCCCGGGCAGCAGGGCCTTCCGGGGGAGGGGAGGGGCTGGGGGAGGCCGGGGGCTGGACCCTGGTGGGGGGGGGGGCCGTGCAGCGTCTCTGCGATCATTGGCTCCAGCAGTGCACCAGCTCGGGGGAGGGAGGTACCAGCTCGGGGGAGGGAGGCACCCGCCCCGACAAGGGGCCTATGAAAGTGGGAGCCCCCCCCCCGCTGCAGGAGCAGGGCAGAGTGTCCGCAGGGGGTGGGGGAGAGAGACCGAGGCTGCAATAGCCTGGCCCCCCTGCTGCAGCCTGGTCGCCCGTGTTCACTGCCCGGGAGAGCCTGGCCCCAGGGCTGCAGAGGAAGAGCCCCGGGCCGAGCCGCAGCTCCAGTTCCGCTCCCGACTCCGGGCTCCCCTCTCGCTTCTGATCACTTGTCATCTCCCCGCTGGGCCGCGCGCCAGGCCCGGCGCTTCCATTAGGGGCTTGGAAATGCTGAGCTAGCGCTTCAGCGCCGGCCCCGGGAGGGAATGCCAGCCTGCGCCCGCACCGCAGCGCACGTGGGCCTGCTCCCTCGCACGCCTCGCCTCCCGGCACGCTCCCTCTCCTCCGCCCGCACGCTCGTCCGCACGCACCCTGCACGCCCACACGCTCGCCCACCTGCACGCCTGCACGCTCGTCTGCATGCTCGCCCACCCGCACCCCTGCACGCTCGTCTGCCCGAGCCCTGCACGCTCGTCTGCACGCACCCTGCACGCTTGTCCACACACCTGCACGCTCATCCGCATGTGTGCTGCATGCCTCCATGCTTGTCCACACATGCGCTGCACGCCTGCACACTCGCACGCTCCACACCTGCACACTTGTCCGCATGGCTACACGCTCGTCCACAAGTACGCTGCACGCCTGTACGCTCGTCCGCACACATGCCACACACCTACACACTTGTCCGCATACCTACGTGCTTGTCTGCACCCATGCTGCATACCTACACACTTGTCCACATGGCTACACGCTCGTCTGCATGCGCACTGCACACCTGCACGTTCGTCTGCATGTGCGCTTCATGCCTGCACACTCGTCCACACACGCTGCACACATGCATTCATCCTCACACATGCTGCATGCCTACACGCTCATCCATACACATGCTGCACGCTATGCATTCCTCCACATGCATGCTTGTCCACATGCACATTGCACACACGTGCTCATCCACATGTGCTGTGGCTTGGCGGCGTCTCCGGGGCTGCCTGCCTCCCCCAAACCGCCTCTAAGGCGGGGAGACAGGCCTGTGCAAACCTTCTCCCAGCTGGGAGCCCAGGGGAGAGGCCGGGGGCAGGAGCAGCGGGCTAGGCCTGCGGTGTGGGGCCCACGGGGCAGGGGCTGTTGGCGGGGCCCCTGGTGCCCGCAGGCTGAGGGGGTGGGACCCTGTTTTCCAGCCGACAGACGACGCGGCCCAGACAGACAGACAGCAGCTCCACCCGCCCGAGAACACAGACAAGCAGCAGCCCAAGCGGTTACACGTCTCCAACATCCCCTTCCGGTTCCGAGACCCGGACCTGCGGCAAATGTTCGGGGTGCGTATAGCCGGCGCCCGCCGCAGACAGAGCCTGGTGTCTGCCCCTTCCCCTTTCCCCGGCCCCTCCCGGCCCCCTGGAGCCTCCTGTTGCAGACCTCACCCCGCCCCACAGCTCACCTTGGGCCCCAGGGCACGGGCCCAGCCGGCAGGTTACTGGGGGCCCCAGGGCGCTGGATTTCAGGCCTGGCTGGCAGGTGAACAGGGGCCCCAGGGTGCTGGATTTCGGGCCCAGCCGGCAGGTTACTGGGGGCCCCAGGGCGCTGGATTTCAGGCCTGGCCGGCAGGTGAACAGGGGCCCCAGGGTGCTGGATTTCGGGCCCGGCCGGCAGGTTACTGGGGGCCCCAGGGCGCTGGATTTCAGGCCTGGCCGGCAGGTGAACAGGGGCCCCAGGGTGCTGGATTTCGGGCCCGGCCGGCAGGTTACTGGGGGCCCCAGGGCGCTGGATTTCAGGCCCGGCCGGCAGGTTACTGGGGGCCCCAGGGCGCTGGATTTCAGGCCTGGCCGGCAAGCGAACGGGGCCCCGGGGCGAGGACTGTGGGCTGTGGGCTCGGTTCACCCCGCGGGCGCGGGCTGGGGCCGGGCGCTGTTCTCACCCCTCGCTCTGATTGCAGCAATTCGGGAAGATCCTCGACGTGGAGATAATTTTCAATGAGCGGGGCTCCAAGGTGGGTGCTGCCCGAGGCCGGCGTCCTTACCGCAGCCCCGGGAGCGGGCCAGGCTGACCTGTGACACGTGCGTTTCTCCTGGCGAAGGCTCCGCTCACCAGGGCCCGGGGGCTCGACTACCCTGCTCTTCTCACTCACTCCTGTCTGTGCTGCTGCTCCTCTCGCTCCCTCCTCCCGCCCCGGCTGCCCCGCTCCGCCGCCCGCCCCGACCGGAGGGGAGCAGGCCCCTGCAGCCTCCCCTGCCCAGAGATTTCACCAGGGGGTCGGTCGGTCCCTGGTCCCACACCGAGGGGTCGGTCGGTCCCTGGTCCCACACCGAGGGGTCGGTCGGTCCCTGGTCCCACACCGAGGGGTCGGTCGGTCGGTCCCTGGTCCCACACCGAGGGGTCGGTCGGTCGGTCCCTGGTCCCACACTGAGGGGTCGGTCGGTCGGTCCCTGGTCCCACACCGAGGGGTCGGTCGGTCCCTGGTCCCACACCGAGGGGTTGGTCGGTCCCTGGTCCCACACCGAGGGGGTTGGTCGGTCGGTCCCTGGTCCCACACCGAGGGGTCGGTCGGTAGGTCCCTGGTCCCACACCGAGGGGGTCGGTCGGTCGGTCCCTGGTCCCACACCGAAGGGGTTGGTCGGTCGGTCCCTGGTCCCACACCGAGGGGGTCGGTCGGTCGGTCCCTCTGTCCCACACCGAGGGGGTCGGTCGGTCCCTGGTCCCACACCGAGGGGGTCGGTCGGTCGGTCCCTCTGTCCCACACCGAGGGGTCGGTCGGTCGGTCCCTGGTCCCACACCGAGGGGGTCGGTCGGTCGGTCCCTCTGTCCCACACCGAGGGGTCGGTCGGTCGGTCCCTGGTCCCACACCGAGGGGTCGGTCGGTCGGTCCCTGGTCCCACACCGAGGGGGTCGGTCGGTCGGTCCCTGGTCCCACACCGAGGGGGTCGGTCGGTCGGTCCCTGGTCCCACACCGAGGGGTCGGTCGGTCGGTCCCTGGTCCCACACCGAGGGGGTCGGTCGGTCGGTCCCTGGTCCCACACCGAGGGGTCAGTCGGTCGGTCCCTGGTCCCACACCGAGGGGGTCGGTCGGTCGGTCCCTGGTCCCACACCGAGGGGGTCGGTCGGTCGGTCCCTGGTCCCACACCGAGGGGTCGGTCGGTCGGTCCCTGGTCCCACACCGAGGGGTCAGTCGGTCGGTTGGTCCCTCTGTCCCACACCGAGGGGGTCGGTCGGTCGGTCCCTGGTCCCACACCGAGGGGGTCAGTCAGTCCCTGGTCCCACACCGAGGGGTCGGTCGGTCGGTCCCTGGTCCCACACCGAGGGGTCGGTCGGTCGGTCCCTGGTCCCACACCGAGGGGGTCGGTCGGTCAGTCCCTGGTCCCACACCGAGGGGGTCGGTCGGTCAGTCCCTGGTCCCACACCGAGGGGGTCGGTCGGTCGGTCCCTGGTCCCACACCGAGGGGTCGGTCGGTCGGTCCCTGGTCCCACACCGAGGGGGTCGGTCGGTCAGTCCCTGGTCCCACACCGAGGGGTCGGTTGGTCGGTCCCTGGTCCCACACCGAGGGGTCGGTCGGTCGGTCCCTGGTCCCACACCGAGGGGTCGGTCGGTCGGTCCCTGGTCCCACACCGAGGGGTCGGTCGGTCGGTCCCTGGTCCCACACCGAGGGGTCGGTCGGTCGGTCCCTCTGTCCCACACCGAGGGGTCGGTTGGTCGGTCCCTGGTCCCACACTGAGGGGTTGGTCGGTCGGTCCCTGGTCCCACACCGAGGGGGTCGGTCGGTCGGTCCCTGGTCCCACACCGAGGGGGTCGGTCGGTCGGTCCCTGGTCCCACACCGAGGGGTCGGTCGGTCGGTCCCTGGTCCCACACCGAGGGGTCGGTCGGTCGGTCGGTCCCTGGTCCCACACCGAGGGGGTCGGTCGGTCGGTCCCTGGTCCCACACCGAGGGGTCGGTCGGTCGGTCCCTGGTCCCACACCGAGGGGGTCAGTCGGTCGGTTGGTCCCTCTGTCCCACACCGAGGGGTCGGTCGGTCGGTCCCTGGTCCCACACCGAGGGGTCGGTCGGTCGGTCCCTGGTCCCACACCGAGGGGTCGGTCGGTCGGTCCCTGGTCCCACACCGAGGGGTCGGTCGGTCGGTCCCTGGTCCCACACCGAGGGGGTCGGTCGGTCAGTCCCTGGTCCCACACCGAGGGGGTCGGTCGGTCAGTCCCTGGTCCCACACCGAGGGGTCGGTCGGTCGGTCCCTGGTCCCACACCGAGGGGTCGGTCGGTCGGTCCCTGGTCCCACACCGAGGGGGTCGGTCGGTCAGTCCCTGGTCCCACACCGAGGGGTCGGTCGGTCGGTCCCTGGTCCCACACCGAGGGGTCGGTCGGTCGGTCCCTGGTCCCACACCGAGGGGTCGGTCGGTCGGTCCCTGGTCCCACACCGAGGGGGTCGGTCGGTCGGTCCCTGGTCCCACACCGAGGGGTCGGTCGGTCGGTCCCTCTGTCCCACACCGAGGGGTCGGTCGGTCGGTCCCTGGTCCCACACCGAGGGGGTCGGTCGGTCGGTCCCTGGTCCCACACCGAGGGGGTCGGTCGGTCGGTCCCTGGTCCCACACCGAGGGGGTCGGTCGGTCGGTCCCTGGTCCCACACCGAGGGGTCGGTCGGTCGGTCCCTGGTCCCACACCGAGGGGTCGGTCGGTCGGTCGGTCCCTGGTCCCACACCGAGGGGGTCGGTCGGTCGGTCCCTGGTCCCACACCGAGGGGGTCGGTCGGTCGGTCCCTGGTCCCACACCGAGGGGGTCAGTCGGTCGGTTGGTCCCTCTGTCCCACACCGAGGGGGTCGGTCGGTCGGTCCCTGGTCCCACACCGAGGGGGTCGGTCGGTCGGTCCCTGGTCCCACACCGAGGGGTCGGTCGGTCGGTCCCTGGTCCCACACCGAGGGGGTCGGTCGGTCGGTCCCTGGTCCCACACCGAGGGGTCGGTCGGTCGGTCCCTGGTCCCACACCGAGGGGGTCGGTCGGTCGGTCCCTGGTCCCACACCGAGGGGGTCGGTCGGTCGGTCCCTGGTCCCACACCGAGGGGTCGGTCGGTCGGTCCCTGGTCCCACACCGAGGGGTCGGTCGGTCGGTCCCTGGTCCCACACCGAGGGGGTCGGTCGGTCGGTCCCTGGTCCCACACCGAGGGGGTCGGTCGGTCGGTCCCTGGTCCCACACCGAGGGGTCGGTCGGTCGGTCCCTGGTCCCACACCGAGGGGGTCGGTCGGTCGGTCCCTGGTCCCACACCGAGGGGGTCGGTCGGTCGGTCCCTCTGTCCCACACCGAGGGGTCGGTCGGTCGGTCCCTGGTCCCACACCGAGGGGTTGGTCGGTCGGTCCCTGGTCCCACACCGAGGGGGTCGGTCGGTCGGTCCCTGGTCCCACACCGAGGGGGTCGGTCGGTCGGTCCCTGGTCCCACACCGAGGGGTCGGTCGGTCGGTCCCTGGTCCCACACCGAGGGGTCGGTCGGTCGGTCCCTGGTCCCACACCGAGGGGGTCGGTCGGTCGGTCCCTGGTCCCACACTAAGGGGGTCGGTCGGTCGGTCCCTGGTCCCACACCGAGGGGTCGGTCGGTCCCTCCGTCCCACACGAGTACAGGGCAGCCCTTGCCCCTGAGTGTGGCTCTGTCTCTTGGCTCTTCCCTGACTCTGTTCCCTTCTGCCCGGTTCCTGGGAGCCCCGGGGGTGGCCCCAGCCCGGCCCCTCTCGCTCTCCCCACGCCGAGTCTGGCCCTGACGCCCGGCGCCGGAACCTCCTGTGCCAGCTGTCCTGATTCACCTGCTCTCTCTGTCCCCGCTCCCTTCTCTCTCGCTCGCCCCCCCCCCCTTTCTCCTCTGCTCACAGGGTTTTGGGTTTGTAACTTTTGAAACTAGCACAGATGCCGACCGGGCGCGGGAGAAGCTGAATGGCACAATCGTAGAGGGACGGAAAATTGAGGTGCTCAGATAAGTGTGACTGGCCTTGCCTGCTCCGTGTCGTCCGTGCAGTGCCTGGGCCTCCCTGCACACGCCCTGCCCGGGCCGCGGGGCCAGTCGTGTGGCATGCTCGTGCGCTCGCCCCCCACCTGCCCTGCTCCCCGGAGCCAGCGGGGGGAGGGCACGTCCAGGTCCGGCCCAAGGACCATGCCGAGGGTTGCCAGGTGTCCGGTTCTGAACATAGAAATGTCGGGTGTTTTCTAATTAAGTACGTTGGATTATCCCGAGTCTCAGGGGGTAGTTGTGCACTGCCTGGCTGGTCCACACGCTCCCGCCCCGTGCACCCGGCCGGACGCAACTACGCAGCTACGCAGTGGGGGGGGGGCGGGGGGGGATGGAATCCCTGGGGCCAGACTCGCCCACGCGCCACGCCGGCCGCTCCCCCCCCCGGCCCCCCCCCCACCTCCCCCGGCCAGCCCCGCACCTCCCCCAGCCAGCCCCGTGCCCCCCCCCCCGGCCGCGCCCCCCCCCCCCCGGCCATCCCCGTGCCCTGCCGGCCGCTTCCCCCCCCCCCCGGCCCTCCCCCCCCCCCCCTCCCCCGGCCATCCCCGTGCCCTGCCGGCCGCTTCCCCCCCCCCCCCCGGCCAGCCCCGCGCCCCGCCGGCCACTTCCCCCCCCCCCCCAGCCCCGCACCTCCCCCAGCCAGCCCCGTGCCCTGCCGGCCGCTTCCCCCCCCCCCCCCCCCCCGCACCCCGGGCCAGCCCCGCGCCCCGCCGGCCACTTCCCCCCCGGCCAGCCCCGCGCCCCGCCGGCCACTTCCCCCCCGGCCAGCCCCGCACCTCCCCCGGCCAGCCCTGCCTGGGGGCCGCTTCCCCCCCCCCCGGCCAGCCCCGCACCTCCCCCCCCCCGGCCAGCCCCGCCTGCCCCGCCAGCCCCGCTTCCCCCCCCCCCGGCCAGCCCCGCGCCCCGCCGGCCACTTCCCCCCCGGCCAGCCCCGCGCCCCACCGGCTGCTTCCCCCCCGGCCAGCCCCACTCCCCCCAACCTCCTCCCAGCCAGCCCCTTCCCCCATCTGAGATCAAGTGTGTCCAGTATTTTTCTGAAGCTATCTGGTAACCCTAACCATGGAGAGGGTCCGCAAGAGGCAGACTTGGCTGGCTCCCTCCCCTCTGTGCCTGCTCAGCCCAGCCCTCCCTGGCCCCCGGCCATGCCCGTGTGGCCCAGAGCGGGTCCCTGTCATGCATGGTCCCCTCCTCGTGGTGCGGAGGGGAACGCGCGCTGAGGCCAGTGCATGTCCCTGGCAGTGGTGCATTGCACGGGCTGGGGGAGAGCTTGTGCGAATGGGGCTGGGGCGGGCCGGGGCCGGAGGAGGTGGAGACCAGCGGGCCAGGCCTCAGCTCCGCGGAGCTCAGCTCCAGCGTGATTGACGTGCACCAGCGGGCCGGGCTCCCTTCCCTGCTGGGGGGCAGTGAGCCGCAGGCAGGGTAGAGGTGCCCAGGCAGCGCTGGGCAGGCGGGGGCAGGTCTGAGATCACAGGGGCCGCAGGTCAGCAGTGAGGAAGCTGCCTAGGCGAAAATTGAACATCAGCTAAGCTGGGGGAGCCAGGGCTGGGGTGAGAAGACTGGCTGCTCCCACTAGGGGGCGCTGACAGTGGGGGAGCCAGGGCTGGGGTGAGAAGACTGGCTGCTCCCACTAGGGGGCGCTGACAGTGGGGGAGCCAGGGCTGGGGTGCGGGACCGGCTGCTCCCACTAGGGGGCGCTGACAGTGGGGGGGGGGGGGGGGGTGAGGGACTGGCTGCTCCCACTAGGGGGCGCTGACAGTGGGGGAGCCAGGGCTGGGGTGCGGGACTGGATGCTCCCACTAGGGGGCACTGACAGTGGGGGAGCCAGGGCTGGGGTGAGGGATTGGCTGCTCCCACTAGGGGGCGCTGACAGTGGGGGAGCCAGGGCTGGGGTGCGGGACCGGATGCTCCCACTAGGGGGCACTGACAGTGGGGGAGCCAGGGCTGGGGTGAGGGATTGGCTGCTCCCACTAGGGGGCACTGACAGTGGGGGAGCCAGGGCTGGGGTGAGGGATTGGCTGCTCCCACTAGGGGGCACTGACAGTGGGGGAGCCAGGGCTGGGGTGCGGGACCGGATGCTCCCACTAGGGGGCACTGACAGTGGGGGAGCCAGGGCTGGGGTGAGGGATTGGCTGCTCCCACTAGGGGGCGCTGACAGTGGGGGGGGGGGGGGCTGGGGTGAGGGACCGGCTGCTCCCACTAGGGGGCGCTGACAGGGGGGGGGCTGGGGTGAGGGACCGGCTGCTCCCACTGGGGGGCGCTGCAGGGGGGTGGTGAATGTGCTCAGTCTCCCCCTGCATTCTGCCTGGCTCTGACAAGGGTGTTGGGTCCTCCCCATTCACCAGCTCCAGAATTACCCCAGCGCCTCTCCAGTGCCGGCCTGGCCCTCCCCTCCGCCCCTCTGGGCCGTGTAAAGCAGGAGGCTCCGCAGTCTGGCCAGGCGCCGCGCCTCCCTCCGGACAGCGTCCCCCCCGCAGCCCCCCCCCCGCCTCCCGCTCGCACGCCCACCCCTCGCACCGGACGGCGTCCCCCCCGCAGCCCCCCCGCCTCCCGCTCGCACGCCCGCCCCTCACTCCGGACGGCGTCCCCCCCGCAGCCCCCCCGCCTCCCGCTCGCACGCCCGCCCCTCGCACCGGACGGCGTCCCCCCCGCAGCCCCCCCGCCTCCCGCTCGCACGCCCGCCCCTCGCACCGGACAGCGTCCCCCCCGCAGCCCCCCCGCCTCCCGCTCGCACGCCCGCCCCTCGCACCAGACAGCGTCCCCCCCGCAGCCCCCCCGCCTCCCGCTCGCACGCCCGCCCCTCGCACCTGACAGCGTCCCCCCCGCAGCCCGCCCCGCCTCCCGCTCGCACGCCCGCCCCTCGCACCGGACGGCGTCCCCCCCGCAGCCCCCCCGCCTCCCGCTCGCACGCCCGCCCCTCACTCCGGACGGCGTCCCCCCCGCAGCCCCCCCGCCTCCCGCTCGCACGCCCGCCCCTCGCACCGGACGGCGTCCCCCCCGCAGCCCCCCCGCCTCCCGCTCGCACGCCCGCCCCTCGCACCGGACAGCGTCCCCCCCGCAGCCCCCCCGCCTCCCGCTCGCACGCCCGCCCCTCGCACCAGACAGCGTCCCCCCCGCAGCCCCCCCGCCTCCCGCTCGCACGCCCGCCCCTCGCACCTGACAGCGTCCCCCCCGCAGCCCGCCCCGCCTCCCGCTCGCACGCCCGCCCCTCGCACCGGACGGCGTCCCCCCCGCAGCCCGCCCCGCCTCCCGCTCGCACGCCCGCCCCTCGCACCGGACGGCGTCCCCCCCGCAGCCCGCCCCGCCTCCCGCTCGCACGCCCGCCCCTCGCACCGGACGGCGTCCCCCCCGCAGCCCGCCCCGCCTCCCGCTCGCACGCCCGCCCCTCGCACCGGACGGCGTCCCCCCTGCAGCCCGCCCCGCCTCCTGCTCGCACGCCCGCCCCTCGCACCGGACGGCGTCCCCCCCGCAGCCCGCCCCGCCTCCCGCTCGCACGCCCGCCCCTCACACCAGACAGCGTCCCCCCGCAGCCCGTCCCACCTCCCGCTCGCACGCCCGCGCCTCACTCCGGACGGCGTCCCCCCCGCAGCCTGCCCCGCCTCCCGCTCGCACGCCCGCGCCTCACTCCGGACGGCGTCCCCCCTGCAGCCCGCCCCGCCTCCCCCTCGCACGCCCGCGCCTCGCACCGGACGGGCGGCGTGCCTCGCACGGGCCTCTCTCTCGCTGCCTCATGGCCACGCCCCTGATACAGCTCCCAGGCTACCGTGACATTTTCCCCATAAGGAGCTGGTAGCAGCACAGCCCCTTGTGCACGTCAGCAAAGTCCTTGCGCTGGGCTCGTGGTGCAGCGGGAGCCAGGGGCGATGGAGCTGGGGCCAGGCCATGGGCTGGGCTCCTGGTGCAGCGGGAGCCAGGGCAGGTCGTGGGCTGGGCTCCTGGTGCAGCGGGAGCCAGGGGCGATGGAGCTGGGGCCAGGCCATGGGCTGGGCTCCTGGTGCAGCGGGAGCCAGGGCAGGTCGTGGGCTGGGCTCGTGGTGCAGCGGGAGCCAAGGCAGCTCGTGGGCTGGGCTCGTGGTGCAGCGGGAGCCAGGGCAGGTCGTGGGCTGGGCTCGTGGTGCAGCGGGAGCCAGGGCAGGTCGTGGGCTGGGCTCGTGGTGCAGCAGGAGCCAGGGGCGATGGAGCTGGGGCCAGGCCATGGGCTGGGCTCCTGGTGCAGCGGGAGCCAGGGCAGGTCGTGGGCTGGGCTCGTGGTGCAGCGGGAGCCAGGGCAGGTCGTGGGCTGGGCTCCTGGTGCAGCGGGAGCCAGGGCAGGTCGTGGGCTGGGCTCATGGTGCAGCAGGAGCCAGGGGCGATGGAGCTGGGGCCAGGCCGTGGGCTGGGCTCCTGGTGCAGCGGGAGCCAGGGCAGGTCGTGGGCTGGGCTCGTGGTGCAGCGGGAGCCAAGGCAGGTCGTGGGCTGGGCTCGTGGTGCAGCGGGAGCCAGGGCAGGTCGTGGGCTGGGCTCGTGGTGCAGCGGGAGCCAGGGCAGGTCGTGGGCTGGGCTCGTGGTGCAGCGGGAGCCAAGGCAGGTCGTGGGCTGGGCTCCTGGTGCAGCGGGAGCCAAGGCAGGTCGTGGGCTGGGCTCGTGGTGCAGCGGGAGCCGGGGCCAGGCCGTGGGCTGGGCTCCTGGTGCAGCGGGAGCCAGGGCAGGTCGTGGGCTGGGCTCCTGGTGCAGCGGGAGCCGGGGCAGGTCGTGGGGCAGCGGGAGCCGGGGCAGGTCGTGGGCTGGGCTCGTGGTGCAGCGGGAGCCAGGTCAGGTCATGGGCTGGGCTTGTGGTGCAGCGGGAGCCAGGGCAGGTCGTGGGCTGGGCTCCTGGTGCAGCGGGAGCCGGGGGCAGGTTGTGCGCTGGGCTCGTGGTGCAGCGGGAGCCAGGGCAGGTCGTGGGCTGGGCTTGTGGTGCAGCGGGAGCCAGGGCAGGTCGTGGGGTGGGCTCGTGGTGCAGCGGGAGCCGGGGGCAGGTCGTGGGGTGGGCTCGTGGTGCAGCGGGAGCCGGGGCAGGTCGTGGGGTGGGCTCCTGGTGCAGCGGGAGCTGGGGCAGGTCGTGGGCTGGGCTCGTGGTGCAGCGGGAGCCAGGGCAGGTCGTGGGCTGGGCTCCTGGTGCAGCGGGAGCCGGGGCAGGTCGTGGGCTGGGCTCGTGGTGCAGCGGGAGCCGTGGGCAGGCTCTGGGCTGGTGCCGGGGGTTCCAGGCAGCGGGGCAGAGCTCCGGGAGAGCACTTTGCCTGGCCCCGGTGATGACGCCCCGGCCCCGGCCGGAAGGGCTCCGTTGGGCTCGCTGGCTGCCGATGCTGAGCTGTGCTGGGCCCTCTCTCCCGCAGGTGAACAACGCCACCGCCCGCGTCATGACCAACAAAAAGGCTGCCAATCCCTACATCAACGGTAAGCGCCCCAGCGCCGGGAGCCCGAGCTCGCACGGGTCGGGGGGGATTGGGGCTTTTCTTCTTCCCACCCCCAGGGCCTGAGGCTGGCCTGGGATCTCTGCTGGGCCCTCCGGAGCTCAGGCAGTGAGCCAGAGCCAGCCCCCAGCCCCGTCAGCACCTCCCCCCAGCGCACCCGGGGCCAAGGGAAGGCCCAGGCCCCCGCTGCCCCCGGCCGCCTGCCCAGGCCCCTGCTGGCCGGGTGGGCTGAGAACTCGGTGCAGGGCCCGGGGCTCTCACTGTCTCGCTGTTTGTGCCGCAGGCTGGAAGCTGAACCCGGTGGTGGGAGCTGTCTATGGTCCTGAATTCTATGCAGGTACGGCGGGGTCAGGCTGCCCCGTGGCTGGGGGGGAGGGTGTCCCCTTGGGGCCTCTCAGCAGCCTGTCTCTGGGGTGCGAGCCAGGCTGGGGTCACCACCCCAGGGAGCACCAGCCTGGTGCTGGGCAGTGCCCTATGGGGGAGGGGGTCAGGAGGTTGCCATGGCAACGCCCCAAGGCGATGGGCACAGTGCCAGGGCCAGTGCTGAGAACTGGTACCCTCCCCGGCTCTGCCCGGGCTCCTGCACTACCTTCCCTCGGCACAGGGTGGCCGCGTGGCTCTGGGCGGGCGCCGGAGCGGGCATGCCGGGGCTTCCTGCCGCCTGGGGCTGGCGCCGGTGACTGGGGGGTGGTGTTTGGAGCAGCTGCTGAGCCGGGCGTGCGCCAGGTAGGCGGGGCCCTTATGTCTCCGCCAGGGTGGCCCCCGCGTGGGCAGGCGCGCGCCGGAGAGCTGCCCCGGGGTGCTCACGTCTCTCTCTCGCCTCCAGTCACAGGCTTCCCTTACCCAGCCACGGGCACAGCCGTTGCCTACCGAGGGGCGCACTTACGGGGCCGGGGCCGGGCTGTCTACAACACGTTCCGCGCCGCCCCCCCGCCCCCGCCCATCCCCACCTACGGCACGTGAGTATCCCAGGGTGCTCCGATGCCCCCCCCCCCCCCCCCGGGAGATGGGCTTTGCTGGGGAGGGGCTGCCTGTCTCAGCCTGTGTGGCTGGAGAAGCCCAGCCCCCGCGCAGGGAACCGGGGTCTCTGTGCAAGGCTCCGCCCCCCACGTGTGCGGCCGGGGGGGGCGACTCAGTGGAGCAGGGTTCTCTGAAGGCTGCTTCCATCTCTGGGTGTCTCCTGAGGGGGGGGTTTCTCCCTCCGAGTACCCCTCCCCCGATGGCGGGGGGGGGGGGGGCTCCTTTGCACTGGCTGCAGCAGCCCCAGGGCACGGCCTGGGCCAGAGGTGTGTCCAGCCACCGGAGTTCACCAAGTCGGGATCTGTGAGCCCCTGGCTGGCCGCAGGCAGAGCCTTGGCCTCTCCAGTCCAGGGGCCGTCCAGGGCCAGGGTCCCGTGAAAGGACCCGGGTCCCGTGAAAGGACCCACCATCTTTCTGCTGACTCATGGACCGTGGCAGCGGTTGGGATTCGTGTTTCTCCGTCTAGACCCAGACTGAGAAATTTGGACTCTCAGAGGTGTCCCCCCCCCCCAGCAAACTGGGCCATGTGATCAGTGGTCACCCCAAATCGTCCCTGGCAAGAGCCCGGTCCCTACGCCCAGCTCCGCCGGGGTCTGACCTCTAAGACTGATACCGACTTGGAGCAAAGCCACCCCCAGGCGCCCGCTCTGGTCTCCAGCTACGAGGCTGCCAGCTGGTTGCCCATGCCTGGGGCTCGGGCGAGAGCTGGCATCTGGCTGCAGCATCAGACTCGGCCCCCCAGCACGGCGAGCAGTCATGCCCACGGGGGCTGCGGCGTGTTGTTGGAAAGAGGTCGAGAGCCGCACACTTGACTGGAGGAGGTGCGGGGTCAGGGATGGAGGGTGGGTGCGGAAGGGAGCGTGGGAGAAGAGACTGGGGTGCAGCAGGGAGAATGGGGTCTAGGAGGGAGGTGGGTGAAGGAGGTGGTTGTGACCTGGAGCACTGGACGAGTGCAGGGGTTTGGGAAGTGACCTAGGGCAGGGAACCGGGGCGCAGGGTGTGACGGCCCTTGCTGCACCCCTGTAGCAGCAAGATGAGACTCCGCCAGCCCATAGAACAGGGGGGTTTATTGCTTCTCCCAGATACAGCCCAGCACAGACGGGACGTGGTTACCGGGGTCAGGGCCAGGCAGCCTCAGACCCCCCGGTGTAGGGGTCCACCGCACCCCTCAACCCCAGTACTCAGCTTAGTCTCTTCTCTCCATGTTTTTCCAGACCAAACTGCCCAGCTCCCAGGCCCTGCCCCCAGCCAGGTGGCCGCCTCCCCCTCCCTCCCTTTGTCTCCCCCCTGGGAAGAGCCTTGTTATCGGCTCAGGCTGGGACTGGGTGTCTGGGCCATGCACAGGTGGGTGAGTAAGTGGGAATCACAGCCCAGGGGGACCCCGGGTTGCAGAGCCGACAGCCCCCACTATGTCATACAGGAGTTTGGGAAGGAGGGGGTTGTGACAGGGCAGGGGATTGGGGTGCTGGATTTGGGAGGGGATATGGATGCAGGAGGGGGCAGAGGGTTGGGGAAGGTGGATGAGGGGCTGGGTGGCAGAGGCAGGCTCTGGCCAGGAGACTTACCTGGGTGACTCCCAGCCAGCAGCCCAGCAGGTTTCTCAGGCAGGCAGCCTGCCCCACCCTCACCCAGGCTGCAGGGCCCTGTGTGCCTGAATAACTATGAGCCTGAGAGGAGGGGATCGTGGTGCTTCGTGTACTGCCCGTTATTCAAACAGGCAGCTCCCATTGGCCTGTTTTTGGCCAGAAACCAGCCAATGGGATTCTGCTGGGGGTGGGGCAGTGCCTGAAGCCTTCCTCCCACCCCCACCCCCCAGGCTCACACTCTTGAAAGAGAACTGGGACGTGGCAGCCGCATTTCTGAGCGGCGGGCGGGGCAAGGCAAGGGGGAGCCTGCCTGGGGCTCCCCGCAGCGTCCGCGGGCCGGATCTGGTGGCTTGGTGGGCTGGGTGCAGCCCGTGGGCCGTATTTTGCTCAGGCCTGTGCTGCATTAATAGAAGGATGTGCCGATTCCAGCCACACGCACCCAGACTGACTTCCCATGCCTGCAGCCTGTTCCTGGCAGGTCTGTGCCCTCCCTCCGTCGCTGGGGGCCAGCCCCCGCGTGCCACCGAGCAACCCCCAGAGAAAAGTGCCTGCAGTTTCATTGCCACACGAGCACTTGCAGGTCCGCCCAGGCCAGCCTGCAGCAGCCTGATCTCAGCCTGGCTGGGGCGCTCCAGAGCCTGTTCTGACACCCAGCTGCAAGCCAGGGTGGGGCGACGGGCCAGGCCCACAATGAAACAGTAACCCCCCTTCAGAGAGCCTGCCGCTCCCCTCCCAGCACGGCCCCGGCTCCCGGCTCGCCCGCTGACGCGCCCCGTCTCTCCGCAGGGTCGTGTACCAGGATGGATTCTATGGCGCCGAAATTTACGTAAGTGCTGCCCGCTGCTGCTGGGCCCTGGGGCACGGGCCCTTGCTCGTGCCACACGAGGCCGAGGCGGCTTGAATCGGCCCCGGCACCGGGGTGGGGGCTGAGAAGATGCCGGGATATCGGGGGGCCGGCCCTCGGCCCTGCATCGCCCCTGCTGGCAGCAGCTGGGAGTACGCCAGCTGGGCACCCAGCGGGGCGGTGGCTCTGAGGGTGGGTTTTGTGCCCCCGTTACAAGGCGAGGAGTTGGAAGCTGGGCAGGAGGAGACAGACTGGCCCCGGGCAAGCCCAGAACTCAGTACTCTGGGGGCCAAACCAGCGGGGGCTGCCAGTGGCCCATTCCCAGCTGGGAGACCCACGTTTGTGGGGGCTAAAAGGAGCCAGCATGGAGGCCGGGCGTGTGGGCGCAGGCAGGGAGGCGGGCGGAAGGGCGCAGGCCGAGGTGCTTGTGGGGGAGGAGCAGGGAGGCAAAGGGGGCACAGTGCCGACCCCTGGGCCCCGAGCAAGGCCCCTTGGCAGGCCAGTGCTGAGCAGGATCTGGTGCCCCACACCCGCCTCCCTGCTGAGAAGCCGCTGGCCTGGCCGTGCGGGCAGCTGGCGGGTCTGTCTGGCGTGATGCCTCGGTAAAGCCAGCGGGGACTGGCGTCCGGCCACGCGTGTGCAAGGCCCCGGGAATGCTGCACCCGTGCGAGGAGCCCCGGGACCTGCCCCGCCCGTCTGCCATCTTGTCTCCTCTTGCTCCCGCAGGGGGGTTACGCGGCCTACAGGTACGCCCAGCCGGCGGCGGCGGCGTACAGCGACAGGTGAGGTGCTGCTCTCCCCGCCCCGCTCGGGTCAGCCCGGGAGACGCGTCGGCCTCGTGGGCGCCTGGCAAGGCGGGGCCATGCTGAGAACTGGGAACTCGCTGCAGCCAGGGCCTGCCCCGTCCCGCCAGCGGCTCCCGGCCTCCCATTTCCCTCCCTCGCGGGGCAGAACCCTGGCCTGTGGGGAGCAGAGCGGCCTGAGTCTGGCCTGACTCCCCGGGAGGGACGAGAACCCCACCCAGAGCCAAGGGGCTCTCCAGCAGTCCTGGGGCGGCCAGGGAGCGACCCCCGGCCCTGCCCAGTGCTAGAGGCTGCCCCGCGGCGCGGACGGGTGGCTGCAGGGGACGCGGCCTGGCCAGCAGAAGCATCAGATAAATGCAGCACTGGGCCCAGGGGCGGAGACCCCCCCATGGGATAGACCCCCCCCCATGGCCCAGAGGAGGGGAGGTCCCCACCTGGACTCCTAACTCCCCTCTGCTTGCTCCTAGCTATGGCAGAGTGTACGCGGCCGCAGACCCCTACCACCACACCATCGGCCCCGCAGCCACCTACAGCATCGGCACCATGGTAAGCGCCACGCCCGGCCGCCCGCTGGCTGCCACTGGGCAGGGGGCCTGGAGTGAGTTGCCGGCCCAGGGGGGCAGGGGGCCTGGAGTGAGTTGCCGGCCCAGGGGAGCAGGAGGCCTGGAGTGAGTTGCCGGCCCAGGGGGGCAGGGGGCCTGGAGTGAGTTGCCGGCCCAGGGGAGCAGGAGGCCTGGAGTGAGTTGCCGGCCCAGGGGGGCAGGGGGCCTGGAGTGAGTTGCCGGCCCAGGGGAGCAGGGGGCCGAGTCAGCGCCTGGCGAGCTCTGACGGTCGGAGGAGCCAGAGAGCAGCTGGGGAGCGTTTCATGAGTGGGCAAGGCCAGGACAAGCTGGGCCCCGCACAGCCGCTCCCCCACGCCAGGGACCCCGACACACAGACCGCCCCCCAGCCTGCAGGAGCCCTGGCCCCTACACTGGCACAGGGAGCTGCCCGGGCTGGGGAGGTCCGTGGCCCTGCTCTGGCCCATGGCGCCCGGCGCAGCTCCACGCCCCACAGCCTCACGCCGCGCAGGCAGGGCGCTAGCGAGCTTGGCAGCCAGCATCAAAGATGAAAAGTCCCTTTGTGGGCAGGGTCTCCGAGCCAGCCCGGCATTTTCTTCCTTTTTTTAACCCCCGGGGCCCTTCAGCACGGTCCTGCCCGTGCCGCTGCCGGCCACGCGCTCTCCTTCCCGCGGGTCTCGGCCCAGGAGGGGGTGCGGGAGGGGCCCCGGTGCCTGCGGGGCGGGTCCCCCACTCCATGGAGCAGAGGGGAAGGAAGCCAGGGCCTGGCACCAGCCCCTTGGATGAAGGGGGCAGCTGTGGGCTCAGGGGAGGGGGGCTGCCTGCCTGCTCCAGGAGCACGGGGGGCTCAGAGGAAACCTGCAGACCCTCTCGCCCTTGGCCCTTCGCGGCCCACCGGGAGCCCGCATGTTCCCCATGGGGCTGGGAGCAGCATGCGCATCTCCTGGGCCCCAGGCGCCCCCCCCCCGCTATCCTGCAGGGCCCAGTATGTGCAGCTCCTGGGTGCCCCCCCCCCCCGTCCTGCAGGGCCCAGTATGTGCAGCTCCTGGGCGCCCCCCCCGTCCTGCAGGGCCCAGTATGTGCAGCTCCTGGGCGCCCCCCCCCGTCCTGCAGGGCCCAGTATGTGCAGCTCCTGGGTGCCCCCCCCGTCCTGCAGGGCCCAGTATGTGCAGCTCCTGGGTGCCCCCCCCCCCGTCCTGCAGGGCCCAGTATGTGCAGCTCCTGGGCGCCCCCCCCCCCGTCCTGCAGGGCCCAGTATGTGCAGCTCCTGGGTGCCCCCCCCGTCCTGCAGGGCCCAGTATGCGCAGCTCCTGGGTGCCCCCCCCCCGTCCTGCAGGGCCCAGTATGTGCAGCTCCTGGGCGCCCCCCCCCCCGTCCTGCAGGGCCCAGTATGTGCAGCTCCTGGGCGCCCCCCCCCGTCCTGCAGGGCCCAGTATGTGCAGCTCCTGGGCGCCCCCCCCGTCCTGCAGGGCCCAGTATGTGCAGCTCCTGGGCGCCCCCCCCCGTCCTGCAGGGCCCAGTATGTGCAGCTCCTGGGCGCCCCCCCCCCCCGTCCTGCAGGGCCCAGTATGTGCAGCTCCTGGGCGCCCCCCCCCGTCCTGCAGGGCCCAGTATGTGCAGCTCCTGGGCGCCCCCCCCCCATCCTGCAGGGCCCAGTATGTGCAGCTCCTGGGCGCCCCCCCCCCCCCGTCCTGCAGGGCCCAGTATGTGCAGCTCCTGGGCGCCCCTCCCCCCATCCTGCAGGGCCCAGTATGTGCAGCTCCTGGGCGCCCCCCCCCCCCGTCCTGCAGGGCCCAGTATGTGCAGCTCCTGGGCGCCCCCCCCCGTCCTGCAGGGCCCAGTATGTGCAGCTCCTGGGCGCCCCCCCCCCCCGTCCTGCAGGGCCCAGTATGTGCAGCTCCTGGGCGCCCCCCCCCCATCCTGCAGGGCCCAGTATGTGCAGCTCCTGGGCGCCCCCCCCCGTCCTGCAGGGCCCAGTATGTGCAGCTCCTGGGCGCCCCCCCCCGTCCTGCAGGGCCCAGTATGTGCAGCTCCTGGGCGCCCCCCCCCCATCCTGCAGGGCCCAGTATGTGCAGCTCCTGGGTGCCCCCCCCCATCCTGCAGGGCCCAGTATGTGCAGCTCCTGGGCGCCCCCCCCGTCCTGCAGGGCCCAGTATGTGCAGCTCCTGGGCGCCCCCCCCCCCCGTCCTGCAGGGCCCAGTATGTGCAGCTCCTGGGCGCCCCCCCCCCCCCATCCTGCAGGGCCCAGTATGTGCAGCTCCTGGGCGCCCCCCCCCCCGTCCTGCAGGGCCCAGTATGTGCAGCTCCTGGGCGCCCCCCCCCCATCCTGCAGGGCCCAGTATGTGCAGCTCCTGGGCGCCCCCCCCCGTCCTGCAGGGCCCAGTATGTGCAGCTCCTGGGTGCCCCCCCGTCCTGCAGGGCCCAGTATGTGCAGCTCCTGGGTGCCCCCCCCGTCCTGCAGGGCCCAGTATGTGCAGCTCCTGGGTGCCCCCCCCGTCCTGCAGGGCCCAGTATGTGCAGCTCCTGGGCGCCCCCCCGTCGTGCAGGGCCCAGTATGTGCAGCTCCTGGGCGCCCCCCCCGTCCTGCAGGGCCCAGTATGTGCAGCTCCTGGGCGCCCCCCCGTCCTGCAGGGCCCAGTATGTGCAGCTCCTGGGCGCCCCCCCCCATCCTGCAGGGCCCAGTATGTGCAGCTCCTGGGCGCCCCCCCCGTCCTGCAGGGCCCAGTATGTGCAGCTCCTGGGCGCCCCCCCCCCCCGTCCTGCAGGGCCTCGCCGCGGCGCTGGCATTAAAAAAGGGAAGAAAAGGGGCCCGGCCGCCCTCCCGAATACTGATTGGCTTTTCTTTCATCTTTGATGTTGCAGGCTAGTCTGTATCGAGGAGGGTACAACCGCTTCACTCCCTACTAGCAAGACACCCGCCCCTCCCACTCCCAGCCCTGGCTGCTCACTAGGCGCCCACCGCCCACACTAAGCCACGCCCAGCCGCCCGGAAGGACACGGTGCCCGGGCCAGGGCTCCGCGCGCCACCTAGAGCCATAGGTTTCTACCTCCAGCTGCTCTGCCCCGTGGCTCCGGGCCTGCCCTGGCAGGGCGGGACGGGCCAGGCTGCCACTGCCCGGCTGCGGGGCCGGCTCCGCCCAGACACGCAACCAGCAACCCACAGGACAGACCAGGTGTCCTCTGCCCAGACCGCAGCCAGCCCTGAGTGCTCCCGAGGGGCCTTCCTGCCCGGCTTCCCCTGCTCCTCGTGCCGGCACCTGGCGCTGCTTGCACGAGGGGAAGGGCCATGGCACCAGGCAACATGGGCTGGGGCAAGGCGGCAGGCGCAGGGTAGCCAGGGAGGGGACTCGCACTGGGAATTGGACACGCCCCCACTCCCGAATGCACCTGGCTCTGGGGAGCAGCCGCCCCGCTAACTCAGGTGCACGTGATCAGCACCACAGCCGGAGGGACTGGGGGGCTGTTTTGGGGCCTAGTGCCATGGGCCAGCGGGGGTTAGCTCCATCCCTGCCCCACCCCCTCACCCACCTGTGGCACTACCAGGGGAGGGGGGTGCTGCAGCTGGGGGCAGTTAGTGAATCAGGGCATTTCAAGGGGGCAACAGAGCCGGCTGCAACATCCTGGCCCCGCTTTGGGAGGAGCGAATGTGTCAGCCCCCCACCCCACCCCGCCTGCGTTTGCTGAGCTGCCCCCAGCACCAGCCTGTCTGCCCAGGTGTTCTCGTGCCGTGGGACACAGGCCCTGGGCGTGGCTGAGGGCCGGGGCGGGGGGCTGACGCCCTGCCGCTGCTCTCGGCTCCCAGCCGGCTCCAGCGAAAGTCCTGCCTTTCTGTTTCTGTTGTAGTGAAACCAGAGCCGTTTCCTTCTGGGACCAGGAAGGGCAAAACAAATTAAAAACAAAGCAACAAAATCCAAACAAAGCGGCAACCAACCCACCGAGCCCCATAGTGTCCCCACACATGCACCGAGCGAGCGAGTCCAGCAGGAGGCGCTGCACCGCCCGAGTCACCGCGAGTACGCACCGACCGGACAGCGCCACGGGCCAGCCCTGCCCCGGCCAGCAGCCATGTTGGGAGACTTGGGTCCCCCGTCCCCCGCCCAGCCTGCTCGCGCCGCGGCATGAGTGAGCCCACTGCCTGCGGAGGCCCTGCGGCGTTCGTGCCGCCCTCCCACGCCAGGGCCGGGGCGGAGCAGCTGGGCCCCCGCAGGCTGGGGCAGGCGACCCCGGCGGTAGGAATCCCAAGGCTTGGGCATGTGCTGGCCAGCGGTGCGCTGCGGGTGCAGGCTCGGCTCCGGCGGGAGCTGGGGGGCTGGTGCAGCCGCATTAGCCGGGCGCAGGAGGGGACGCGCCACTGGGTTTCTCCGGGAGGCTCCGCGCAGTTTGGGGCTCCCTTGCATTTCTTTCACCCCCGCGGCCTGGGCTCCTGGGGGCTAAAGCCAGGTGGGAGTGGCTGCCCGGGGAAGGGGGGCTTGGGCAGGCTCTAGGTCACAGGACTGTGAGCCGGGGGCTGCCCCAGCCAGCACGTAGCCAGAGGGGGCCATGGCATCCCACGGTGGCCGTCAGCCACTCCGTCGCCAGGCCGCAGGCCGCGCCCCATCCCTCACTGGCTAGTGCCCGAGGCCCGGTGGTCCCGCGGGGCCCTGAGTGGGAAGCAGCGGGCAGTGACGGGAGGAGGGGACCGGCCTTGCCCCACTCAGGAGCAGCAACAGGTGGGCACAGCAGGGTCCCGAGGCCCCGGCAGCTCCCTGGAGCGGCTCAGGCACAGCCGGGCCCGAGGGCCCTGGCACTGTCTGCCGGGGCCGGGTGGGTCCAGCCCGTCTCCCAACATGGCTCCATCATCTCATGAAACGTCACTTTATATTCAGCATCCTCTCCCGAGGCTCCAGCCATGAGACCCCTTTTCTATTCCCGTTGTACATAGCCCCGCCCCCTGTACAAAGCTCCCCCATCCGCTGTGCTGCCCCCCCGGGGCCCCGCCCCAGAGCGCAGGCTGGCGCCCCGTTCCCTGCGCTTCAGAGGTGTGCTCATCGCCCTCGGCAGGCGCCGCCGGAGGCATTATGGAGATTATTAATAAAGATTCCTTTCTTCAAGCAGGCCGCCTGCGGTGTTGTGGGGGGGCGGAGACAGGGCGCAGTGCGGGGGGGGGGGGGGGGCAAGGCCCAGCCATCTGCCTCCTCCAGCCGAGGGGGAGCCCAGCCTGCTCTGCAAAGCTCTCACGGCGCTGGCCGCCCAGCACTGGACTGGAACTGGGAACAGTGGGCGCTAGGGACGGCAGGCGCTGGGGATGGGGGGCTGGAGATGGGGCGCTAGGGACGGCAGGCACTGGGGATGGCGGGTGCCAGGTGCGGGGGATGGGTGCTGGGAACAGCAGGTGCCGGGGAGGGATGCTGGGGATGGCCGGCACCGCTGATGGGCACTGGGGACGGGCGCCGGGGATGGAAGCTGGGGACAGGCGCTGAGGACGGCGGGCGCTGAGGACGGCGGGCGCTGAGGACGGCGGGCGCTGGAGCTGCCCTTGCCTGCTAACTGCAAGCTCCCAGCCTGAGGAAATGGCCCGAAAGCCCCAGCGGCTGGAGGCTGCAGCCCCCAGGTCTCCCCTCTGTTCCAGGGAGGGGAGGACGGCCCAGGGCCGTGGCTGGGAGCAGCCCGTGCAGCCGGCAGCCCTGCTGGCTCTGGGCTCTTCTGGGACTGGCTGCCAAGCGCCACCTGGCCCAGGGTGCACGGAGCCCGGCTCTGCCCTGGCTGCCAGGCACGTGCTACAGGCAGGGCCAAGCCCTGGCAGCTGCCAGCTCAGCGGGGGCAGGGCCCCGGCTCCATGCTGCACCGAGAGCCCCGGGCCAGGCGACGGGGGATCCCAGCAGCGGAGCAGCCGTGCCGGAGCAGCAGGTGAGTGCAGCCGCGCGGGGCCGGGCCTGGCTCCAGCCAGGCCTGCCCCAGGGCACCAGCCCTGCCCAGCAGCTCCGTGGGGGGAGGGGGGAGGGCAGCAGGGTATGCGCTCCCCCAGCACCCACTGCTCTGCCAGGGAGGGTCTCTGCTGCCCGCCCGTGGCTCACTCCAGCAGCGCAGCCCTGAGTCCCCATGCCAGGCTGGGTGGGGCGAGGACTGGGGGGCAGAGGGTGTCAGCCAGGAGCCCATCCAGTGGAGCAAGGTTGGAGAGAAGCCACGTGCCCGGCCCGGCCAGGGCTGCCCTGCTCTGCTGCCCCCCCTGGACCCCTCAAGAATGCCCAGCTGGACGGCAGAGAGCCTGGCACCGCGCCAAGGCTCACGTTTAATTGGTGCTGGTGCCCGCTGGCTCAGAATAGACCAGAACCAGCCGCCCCCAGCTGGCCCGGTGCACGGGGCCCCCTTGGCTCGGAACCGGCTCCACCAGGAACTTCAGGCGCCCAGAGCCTGCGGGGGGCGCTGCTGGCACGGCCAAGCCCACCACGCGGTAGAGGGGGGCGTGTGCCAGCCCCAGGCGCTGCAGGCGGGGGCGGGCGGCGCCCTGGCAGTGGATCCGGAAGCAGCGGGCTTGGCCGGGCGGGTAGGACCAGCGCAAGGTGAGGCTGAGGGACAGCTGGTCGGCACCGGGCCCCTTCTGCCACAGCACCTGGGAGGCCGTGAGGGTGGGCGCCCGGGGCGGGGGCGAGGGCAGGTTGTCGGCATCCAGCACCTGCAGAGAAGACAGCGCTTAGAGCCAGCCCAGCGCCCCCGGCAGGGACAGGCTCTCTGGGGCCAGGCCCCGCTGCAGGGGTGGGCTCCCCAGCGCCGCTCCCTCCCCAGGCTGCCCAGGCAGCTGATGCTCCGAGGGAGGCAGGGGCGCCCCCGGCCGCACGGCCCCTCACCTGGATCTCCCCGAGGCGGCAGGCGAAACGCCCTCCGGGCGGGGGGCACGAGAGGACCAGCGCCAGGTCGTGCAGGGTGCAGTCCCGCAGCTCCAGCTCGTAGCACCTGGGCGAGGGCAGAGAGGGGGCAGTGGCAGGGCGGCCGGGCGGCGCGGGCCCGGGGCAGGACATTCCCTGGCTGGGGACACTCACCGGCTCATCCAACCGCCCGTGTCCCTGTGTGCGCGGAGCCGCGCCTGGGGCTGATGCCGGGTGACCGGCCCTGCAGGAGGGAAGGGAGCTGTCAGGCCAGGTGCTGGGGGCAGATTCCCAGCCTGCCCGCCCCGCAGGGCCCGGCTCCTCACCCGGCAGGGCAGTGATGCTGCCACCGTGGCAGGAGGCGGCGTCCCACGTGCTAAGTTCCAGCCCCACTGCCACCGCGGGCGACTGCTCCTCCAGCTTGTACCGCAGGGCCAGGGACAGCCTGCGGGGAGCCGGCGTCTGGAAGGAGAAGAGGCTGGTGACCCCAGTCCACCAGAGAGACAAGGGGGGAGAGAAGGGCGGGAGGTTACAAGGGGTACAGGACACACGAGCAAAGGGGGCAGGAAGCGCGTCACAGGCTGCGCGAGAGGCACAAGGCCGGCCCGTGGGCTGCGTCCACACGCCGCGTGCTCACCCCGCACCAAGCCAGGCCCAGGATACACCCCTAGGCTGTGCACACACACCACGTGCTCACACGTGGCACACACAGACTGGCTGCACGCTCCTGGAGCAGTGCGCCGCAGAGGGGGCACGTGGCACACGCTCACAAGCGCTCCCGAATTCCCGGGGGGCAGTGCCACACCCTGGCTGCCCACGCTGGCCCCAACGTGCCGCCCCAGCCCGCGCTCACCGGACAGCCACCTGGCCCGCATCCAGCGGGATCACCCCCTCAATGAGAAGGCAGCTGCCACCGTTCCAAGCGTCCTGCAGGCAGCAGCTCGTGCGCAGCCAGCCGCCCGCCCCGTCCCGTGCCCGCTGCTCCGCGAAGAGGGGCTGGATCTCTTGGGCGCTCAGGTTGTACCAGGGCCCACGTTCTTCTTCCTGTGGAGACAGCAGCCCCGTGGGCAGCGGAGGCAGGGCAGGGGGCGGGCGCTGGCCGAGCCCGTCTCCCCACAGCCTGGGACCTGCCCGCCCCACCCGCGCACGCACCTGCCCAGCCACGAACCTCCTGGTGCCCATGCCCAGGCAGAAGCTGGTGCTGAAGGGCAGGGTGCTGATGCTGTGTGTGGGCAGCAGCTCCGCCAGCGAACCCCAGAACCTGCAGGCAGAGGAGAGGCCAGATACAGCCACGACCCGCTGGCCTGGCACAGCGCGGCCCTGGCACCTCCGCACCCCTGGGTGCCAAGGACATCGCCCGAGCCGCATGGCCCCAGCACAGGGGCAGCAGCACCCCCCCGCCAGGGCGCTCAGCTTCCCCACGAGGGTCTCCACGGCTCTGCCCTTTACAGAGCGTGGCACCAGGGCCCCCCTGCCCCACCCCCCAAGAACGGCCACCCCCCCACACACCCTATCCCCCCACACACCCACCCCCTTCTCCCCGTGTCCCATCCCTTCGGTACGGGCACCCCCCTCCTTGTGTTCCATCCCCCCACACAGCCACCCCCCCCCCTTCCCCCTGTGCCCCACCCCCCCAAGAACGGCCACCCCCCACACCCCTATCCCCCCACACAGCCACCCCCTTCCCCCCGTGCCCCACCCTCCCAAGAACAGCCACCCCCCCCACACCCTATCCCCCCACACACCCACCCCCTTCTCCCCGTGTCCCATCCCTTCGGTACGGGCACCCCCCTCCTTGTGTTCCATCCCCCCACACAGCCACCCCCTTCCCCCTGTGCCCCACCCCCCCCAAGAACGGCCACCACCCCCACACCCTATCCCCCCCACACAGCCACCCCCTTCCCCTTGTACCCCACCCCGCCAAGAACAGCCACCCCCTTCCCCTTGTACCCCACCCCGCCAAGAACGGCCACCCCCCCACACACCTTATCCCCCCCACACAGCCACCCCCTTCCCCTTGTACCCCACCCCCCAAGAACAGCCAGCCCCCCCCACACCCTATCCCCCCCCCCCACACAGCCACCCCCTTCCCCTGTGCCCCACCCCGCCAAGAACGGCCACCCCCCCACACACACCCTATCCCCCCCACACAGCCACACCCCTCCCCCCTGCGTCCCATCCCTTCGGCACAGCCACCCCCCTCCTTGTGTTCCACCCCCCCCAGGTTCACCTCCTCCCCACCTGGGCACCCCTCCAGTGCTCCCACGCTGCCCCCGGCCGCCCAGCTCACCTGCGCTGGTTCTGATGGAAATCCTTGGTGCCCAGGTGTTCGTAGACCCAGCCGGGGGCGAAGATGGCCGCGGAGAAGCCGTACTGGCGGATCAGGCGCAGCGCCTACGGTAAGGCCAGGAGAGGAGGCCCCGCCCCGCTCAGAGCCCTCGCCCCGGGCGGAGGGACCCCGGGGGCACCCTGCCCCAGAGGAGAGCTCCAGGCCTCCCTCAGCCCTTGGATGCCCCCGGAGCCCAGCCCCCCGTGGGCGAGGCCCTGCCCCCCGGCACCTTGTCCGTCTCAAAGCCGCCGCCTACGACCTCCCCGCGGGCGAAGACGTCGATGCCCACGTAGACGTCGGCCTGGCGCTCCCCGGCATGCGCCCCCATGCGCTCCAGGTGCTCCGCCTTCCAGTTGTAGTTTGTGAACAAGCCGTGGCAGACGTCAAAGAACACCCTAGGGAAAGGGGGAGCCATGGGGTGGGCGCTGCCTCGGCCCCAGGGCCCTCCTCACAGGAGCTGCTGGGGGCAGGACAAGGGAGAGGACAGGCCGGGGCAGCGGGGCCGGGGGCCCGAGGGGAGGGGTGGCTTGTGACGTGGGGGGCTGAGCCAGGCGACTCCAGGCTGCAGGGCCGGTCCTGCGTCCCTGGCAGCGGGCTGAGCCGAGGAGGGGAGGGCAGGGGCCGGGGGCCCGAGGGGAGGGGTGGCTTGCGACGTGGGGGGCTGAGCCAGGCGACTCCAGGCTGCACGGCCGGTCCTGCGTCCCTGGCAGCGGGCTGAGCCGAGGAGGGGAGGGCAGGGGGCCGGGCTGCTAGCGCACGGGCGCCCCTCACCTGTTCGCCTCGTTCAGCTCGTTCTGCCACTGCAGCTCCCCGCTCGGCAAGACGCTGTCGTACCAGAGCACCAGCCCGCCGGGCACGGCCCGCTGCAGCTGCTCCCGGAGCGCCCGCAGGAAGAGCGGCAGGTTCCGCACGGCCGCCTCCTGCGCCGGGCGGGAGAACGGGCGTCAGCCGGGCCCGGCGGCTGGGCGAGGGGCAGGACCGCCACCCACCTCCACGGGGGACGGGAGACAATGGGGGTGAGCCGGAGCTGGCGAGGGGCGGGGGAGGGGAGACAAGGGGTGAGCGGGAGGGGCACCCAGGCCTGGCGAGGGGGCGAGGGGCGGGGGTGGGGAGACAAGGGGTGAGCGGGAGGGGCACCCAGGCCTGGCGAGGGGGCGAGGGGCTCGGCTCACGCTCAGGGTGTTCTCGATGTTGACCAGCCAGCCGTCGAAGCCGTAGAATCCGGCGAGGCGGCCCAGCTGCTCAGCCACGGCGCAGTACGCGGCCTCCTCCCCGCCCAGGAAGGCCTCACACAGCTCGCCCCCGTCGACCCACTCGGTGATGAAGGTCCCTACAGCGGGGCAGAGAGACCCCGTCAGCCCCTCGCGCCCCCCACGGGGATGCCCTCGACTCAGTGCCTGGCCCCAAGTCCCCCTAGCAGGCCAGCGGGCACCCCGCTCTCGGCCCAGACCCGGGTGAGCTGCGGGGCCGGGCCCGCGGCCCCACCAGGGCGTGTGGGAGCCCCGGGGAAACGCAGCGACGCAGCCGCCGCCGGCAGAAAGCGGAGACACCGGGCTGGCCTGGGACATGGCGGCAGAGCAGAGGTGGCCGTGTTGCTCCGTTTCCCCGGAGCTCCCGCTGCCGGGGGGGGGCGGCCCCCGGTGCTGCCCCCTGCCAGAGCCCCAGGTGGTCCCCGAGGCCACGTCCCACAGTGGAGGGGGCTTGAGGGAAGGGGTGCGAAGGCGGAGCAGGGGCTGGGCTTGGGGGACGGGGAAGGGCACAGACACCCCCTCCAGAGCTGCAGGGACTCCCGTGCCAGCGCCGTGCGTGGGCTGGACTGCGGAGCTGTTTGGGCTCCAGATGGGCCCCAGGCTGTGAATTTGGGACCCCGGCTGCACGGGAGGGGGCAAGAGGCATCGATCAGCCTTGGCAGGCCCGGCCTGTCCCCACGTGTGCTGCAACGACCGGCAGGCAGAGCGGGCTGGGGCCGGGCCACGGCCAGCGCCCCCATATTGCAGTTCCAGGGCAGGTGCCACCGGAGCAGGGCAGGCGTGGCCGCTGCAGCGGCACCCCATCCCCGCCCTGCAGGGGGCACCGCTGGCCTTGTCGTGGAAGCGCCCGCACCCAGCATGGCCACGCCGTGGCGGTGGGCAGCGTTGGTCCAGCCGACGGGCGGGATGGTCACCGGGTGGTGGCTGAAGTACACGAAGATGTCGATGTACTGCCAGTGGTAGAACACGTAGGGGTCCCGCCAAGCTGAGCCCTGGATGAACCTGCAGGCAGAGCAGAGGACGGGGGGCCCTGAGCGAGGCTGGCACGGCCCAGTGCTCCGGGCAGCGCCTGAGCAACGCCTGTGAAGTGCGTATGAGTGGACTGGGCCCCCCATCCACTCCCAGGAGCCAGGGGGCCACGCCTCCCGCAGGAGCTGGCTGGAGCCCTGCCAGTGGGCGCAGGCGCGTGGCCGGGTCAGCGCCGTGGACAGAAAGGTTCACGCCCCTCTTGCAGGGGAGGGGCTGGTCCCGACTCTGACTGGGCGGCAGCGCCAGGGACGGGGCTGGCACCGCCGGACTTTCCGCCTGGGAGATGGAGGGTTCTCTGCAGCGCAGCTCCTGGGCCGTAGGGGCAGCCAGGCTGGGGAAAGGCCCCGTCCTGGCAGCAGCCACCAGAGATGGACGCTCCTATGCTCCGGTTTCTGGCCGGAGGGCTGGCTGAGGCCAGCCCTTTCCTCGCTCTGCGCAGCAGCGAGGGGGGGTGTTCCTGGCCCATCGCCCAGGGCGGCTGCAAGGAGGGACTGAAGTTTGCACAGAGATCTAGGAGCCCGGGGCACAGGGCAAGCCCCATCAGCAGAGACATCCCCCCCAGCAGGCGCTGCTCTGCGCTGAGCCCCCCCACCTCACTCCGGGCCCAGCCCCTACCTGTCCCCCAGGTACCCGTTCTTCATGTCGTGGCACACCAGCGTCCAGGGCCTCTTGCCGCGGAGCGGGGGCTGCCGGTCCGCCAGCGGCGTCGTGGCGACATTGAAGTCGTCGTCGCTGGTGGGTTTCCACGCCAGCAGCTCCTCCAGGCTGGACAGGTAGAAGCTGACGGGCTCCCCGGTGTCCGGGTCGAAGTGCCGCGCTGGGAGGAGAGACGCCGGGAGGCTGCAGGGCCCAGGGTCGCCCACGCTGGTGGCACCGCGGCGCCGCAGCGGGCCCAGGCCCGGCCGTGCTCTTACCTGACAGGGGCTGAGGGGCGTAGCTGACCGTCTCGTGGAGGACAGTGGCTCCGTGGCTCTGCACGGCAGGTGGGGAACTGAACGAGAGAGTCCCAGACATCGCTGCAGAGACTTGGGGGCACGGGGCAAGGACCTCGCCGCCCACGCCAGGCATTTCCGGGGGACCCAGCCCACCCACATGCACCAGCAGCCACAGCCCGTGGCACTGTGAGCTGGCCCTTTAAGAGGGAGCCACGCCCAGCTCTCAGAACCAAAAGCATTCTGGGAGGGCTAGTTCCAGCAGGACCCTGGGAAGGGCAGGCAACGCAAAGCATGCTGGGAAGATGACCAGGCTGGTATAAGTAGCCTTCCCTCAGTGCAGAGGGCTCCTAGGGGGAGGCTGGAGGCCATGGAGCCAAGCCTGGGAAAGCTAGGACAGTGTGTTAGTGGGAGGCAGGAGGCAAGGGAAACTGAGGCAGTGCCTGCCCCTGCTGCTGTGCAGCCTCCTCAGGCAGCCTGGGCACAAGCCAGTTCTGGGCAGGGGAAGCTGCCTGGTGCCTTGTGTGTGTTCTGGGTGGGGCTAATGCCTTGTACTGCTGGACTCTGCCCTGGCCAGTCATGCAGCATTGGGGTGCAGCTGCTGGGGGGTCTGGGAGTCTGCAGGCACCCCCAGCCCTGCACCCCACCCCCTGCTGGGGACCAGCAGCCCCCTGAATGTCCCCGGCTCCCAGGCCTGTCCTGGCAGCAAGCACGTGCTCTGCTGCTGGGGGCCAGCGCTGGAGACTGGCAGCTGGGCAGGGCAGGCTGGGGGTCTGCGAGGGGAGCCCAGGATGGATCGGCCCCGAGGAGGCTGCACCAGCAAAACCCCAGCAGGGAGACCCAGCACGGGCCTCGCCGGGTGCCTGGAGCGGTGCCCCGGGCTGGCACGTGTGTGGGTTTGCAGGGAAGTCCTGTCCGCGCTGGGGGTGGGGCGCTGCAGGATCCCGGCAAGGCAGGCGGCTCGCGAGTGACCCTGCTCCGGGGCGGCGAGGCAGGACGCGGGGCTCCCCCTTGCGCAGCTTTTGTGGCAGCCCGGGGGGGGGGGGGGCTGCTCTCGGATCCGGGGCGGAGGGGGGGGGGCTACTCCGGATCCGGGGCGGAGGGGGGGGCTGCTCTCGGATCCTGAGCGGGGCGGGGGGGGGGCTGCTCTCGGATCCGGGGCGGAGGGGGGGGGGCTGCTCTCGGATCCGGGGCGGAGGGGGGGCTGCTCTCGGATCCTGAGCGGGGCGGGGGGGGGCTGCTCTCGGATCCGGGGCGGGGCGGGGGGGGCTCTGCATTTCAAGGGGGGCTCCAGCGCCGAGGGGTCAAGGAGCCAGGGCAGGGGCTGCTGCCCGCTCCGGGGGGGCTGGAGCCACTGGCGGCCCCGCGCGGGGGGGGCCCAGAGACAGCAGCAGGGCCCGGAAGAGAGACTCGTAGCGCGAGCGCGCCCCTGGCACGGTCCCCCCGCGCCCGCAGCCCTGCTCCCTACCCCCGCGCCGGGGCGCGCGCTCCCCGCGGCCGCTTGCTCCGCTCCGCCGCCTCCATCGCCGGCCGCCGGCCCGCCCCGCGTCACAGGGCGGCTGCAGCCAATGCGGGCCGGGGGGCAGGGACAGACGGACGCGGGGCCCGGGCGGGGCAGACAGACGGACGCGGGGCCCGAGCGGGAGGGGCAGACAGACGGACGCGGGGCCCGAGCGGGGCAGACGGACGCGGGCCCCGGGGAGCTCGGTTGCACCCCGCGCAGACAGGCTCCGGGGCGATCCAGTGTTTCTCGGGGGGGGGGGGGAGACACGGGGGGAGCTGAAGCCCCGTTGTGAGTTTTCCGCGCTTTGTTCTTTCTGTCCCTTTACACCCGGACTTTCCGGCCCCGCTGCCGCCGGCTGGGTGCCCAGATGGGACGGTGGCGGAAAACCCGCGGGCGCTGGGCTGGGCTGGGGGAAGGGGCGCTCTAGAAAAGGCGCTGGAGAAGCACTGAGTTTAAGGTCCCCTCCCCCAGCCGGCAGGCCCAGTGCCCCTCGTCACCCTGGGGCAGGAGCCTGGGCGCCACCCCGCCCCGGGGCCAGCGGGGCCTGTCCCGCTCCACACTGATGGACTCTGGCTGGGAGCAACGCGCCCCCTCCTGCCCCAGGCTCCCCACGGGCAGGCTCCAGGAGCGCCCCTTTCCGGAGGGCTGGCAAGTGTTTCTCAGGCTTGTGCCTCCTGCCCTCGCTGGCTGCAGGCGGGGGGCACCTTGGGGAACGCGCGCTCTTCTAGAAATCCCTCCAGCACCTCCCGCTATTTAACGTCTCCCCTCCCCCATCCAGAGGGCAGAGGCTGGTCCGGGGCCTGGGGGGTCTGGCAGAGCAGGCCCCAGGGTGCCACGGCTCACGCAGCGGGCACCCTGCAGCTGGCGATGCTCTTGGCCCCTTGGGCCTGCCGCCGGGGAGCGGCTTTGCTTTAGAACAACTCGCCCCACGACACAGCTTTGCCCCACAGAAATGGTGTTTATTTCTCATTGGCCGCCCTGAAGGGCTCTGCTGCCCCGCAGCTCCCAAAGGCAGGGCGTTTCTTTCTGCAGCGAAGGACGGGGCCGGCCGGAGTTGAGCTGCGCAAGGGAAGGCCGGACGGGGCAGGGCGAGAGTACGAGGCGGGGAGGGTGGAGGGACAGCCCCGGTTCCTGCTAGCCCTGCCCGGGGCGGGGACAATCCCTGGGGTTTGACTTTGGGAGGTTTCTCTTCTGGCTCCGGGCCTGCACACAGGCTGGGCTCTGCACCAGGCTGCGCCTGTCGCGGGGTCTTGGCCAGGCTGTTGCCAGGGGGTGTCGGAGCAGCTGCATTGCCCCCTCCCACCAGGGCCACCTCCGTGTGATCACCGCCACCGCCGCCTGCGTTTCATACCCTGCTCGCTTCAGGCAGCCCCTCTCTCCCCTGCCCCGGGAATGCCCCCCCAGGGCCGAGGAGCAGCACCCCAGGTGAACCCTGCATGGGGGGAGCCCCAGGCTCAGCGTGACTCCAAGCACCAGGAATGTCCCCCCAGCCCTGCGAGACAGACTCTGGCATGGGTGACCTCATCCCAGCTCCACCCCAGAACGCCTCTCCCAGTGTTCTTGGAAGCCACCCCGCCGGCTGGCTGGCCCGGCCCGATTCCAAGGGCCCGCCCAGCCCAAGACGGCAGGGCAGGCCCTGCGCTGTGCTCAGCGGCCAAGGCCAATGTGGGCTCGCATGGCCGCAGGCCCTGGCCCCTGGAGTTCCACAGCGACCGGGCGCTCGGGGCCCAGGCAGAACACCCGGGCCTCAGCTGCTGCTCTGGATCCTGTGTCTGCCAACACCCCCTCTCCGTCGCGCTGCCCCCTGCTCTGCCACCCGGTGCACCGGGCCCCACCCCATGGCATGCGGCCAGGAATCCCCCAGCATCCCGTGGCCTTGCTCCACACGGCTGTAGCCCTGTGGCACTGCTGCTGGCTGAGCCCAGAAGTGCCCTCACTCCCCGACCTGCCTGCTGCTCCAGGGGCTGCCCTCTGTCACCCTGCCCCTCCTCTCTGTGGCAGTCAGGGCATGGGCCAGAGCCTGCTGGGATCATCACTTTGGGGGGCTGCAGGCCTAGAGCCCCTGGGGCAGGGGGGCTCTTGCTGTCTCCAGCAAGCTGGGGAGGGAAGCGCATGTGCTACATGCCCAGCTCCTAGCACTGGGTCCTGCCCCCAGCCCCGCCAGGGACGCCAAGGGACAGGCACCTCGGCCCACATGTCGTGGGGCGGCACAAAGGCGCCTAGCACAGAGCGGTCCCTGTGCTCCTGGCAGAGGGCTGGGCCCAGAGCCCTGCTGCCGCTTGCTGAGGCCAGTAGACAGTGGCCCGGCTCAGGCGTCTGCAGGGCGTCTTGTGGGGAGTCCCAGGTCAGCCAGCCAGGCCCCAGGCCCCTCACAGGGACTCGCAGAGGGACAGGCCCTGGGAATGGAGCAGGTGCCTCCAGGGAGCTGCCCTTGCCCGTCCCCAGCAGGGAGCCCGGTGCTCTGCCCTGGGGCAAGGAGACAGGCCCTGAGGCCCTCCTGCCATGAAGTCCATGGCCCAGCCGGTTCTCACCTGAGCAGGGAAGGGGTCTGGACAAAGGAAGGGGCTGGTTTGGGGAAGGGGCAGCCTTGGCGGGAAAACATGAAGAGAAGGGACTAAGCTGAGTACTGGGGTTTGGGGGCCTGTGGACCCACCCCAAGGGGTCTGAGGCTGCCTGCCCCTCGTAGAACCCAGGCCGTGCCGTACCTCACAGAAGCACTAAGCCCTCCCTACTCCACTGGCGGGCGGAGTCTCCTCTTGCAGCAGACGGGGTGCAGGGCCGGGGGGTACCCGACGCGCGGTCACAGTGGTGCCGGGCGGGATGTGCTGCACCCCAAGGGGGCGACACGGGAAGCACCGCTCGGCCAGGGAGGCCACGTCTGCACCCACCTCGCTAGCCCACAAAGGGCCACCTGCCCCGGGGCAGACGGGCGCGCCAGGCTCCGGTGCGTTAGCCACGAGGCAGACCTGTCCAAAGCATGGCCCTGTGTGACGTAGTGTTGGTACCTTGCTGGGGCTGTGAGCGACCCCCACTGGCTGCAGCGCGGCCCAGCAGGGCAGGGGATGAGTCACTATGCAAAGGGGGCTAAGAACCTGTCTGACCAGCTACCCCCCAGGGAGAGAAACAAAGGAAGGGGGATGCCGCCCCGGGCTGGGGGGCAGGGCTGGAGGAGAGTTGGTTAGTCTCTGTCTGGTATCATGGAGGAAGCAGCCTCAGCAAAGGCTGGGGGGTTTAGGAGCCCAGACCCCCCCCCATATCAAGGGGGGCTGAGGCACCCTAGGCCTGCCCTGTAACCAGATTCCATCTGTGCTGTGCTGTATCCTGGAGAAGCAATAAACTCCCTCTGTTCTACTGGCTGGTGGAGTCTGTTCGTGCCATTATGGGGGTGCAGGAGACGGGGGACCCCCAATGCACCATCACACCCTGTGGCAGGCTCCTCGCCCCGGCGCTGGGCCAGGACTCTGGGCATCCTGGTGAAACCAGCCTGCGCCGCCGGCTGCCCCAGGAGGGCCTGTTGTGACGAAGCGGGGTTGTGTTGGCTCTGTTCGCTTGTGTTGCATGGGATTTCTGCTGTCCTGTGCTGCTCTCTAGTAACTGGGTGTGTGCCTCAGTTTCCCTGGGCACTGCACGGGTGCCCGGCTGGGAGTTTTGGGTGAGGCTGCCCAGCCCAGCACAGACAATGGCGCAGGCTCTCTTTAAGCTGAACCTGCATGGGGGAATCTTGGCAGGGTTAGATGCAGGGAGGGGCCCTGACTCTGGGCCCCCTCCCCAAGACAGGCTGCACTGGCTGCTCCTAGCTCCTGGAACAACAAGTCTGGGCTACGCTGTGTCCCTGGGAACCAACAACCCTTCTGCTTTACCTGCCGCCGGGGAGGCCCGTCCGGCTGTGGATGGGGGGCAGGGCTCAGGGACTCCCCACTCCTCAGTGACACCTGTTTCCCCTCCTGGGGAAATCACTCCAGCAGGGAGGCCGACGCAGGACATCTCATCCCACTTATCTGAGCAAGGCCCGGGGGCCGGGGGGGGCGCTGACCGTATTAGAGCATCCTTGTGCGAGGACGGAGGTAAGGAAGGGGAGAGGAGCCGGTGCAGGCGTGACGGGGCTTGGCAGTCTGCGAGGGGGCGGCAGGAGGCTCAGGCGTGTGCTCCGGGAAGAGGAGAGGAGAGTTGGTTATGGCAGGAGAGCTGAGCTCGGCCTTGGGGAAGGCCTGGCTCAGGACTCTCCCCTGGTCCTGGCTCAGGGCTCCCCAGCCGGGTCCGGCTCAGGGCTCTCCCCTGGTCCTAGCTCAGGGCTCTCCTGCCAGATCCAGCTCAGGGCTCCCCGCCGGATCCGGCTCAGGGCTCCCCCGCCGGATCCAGCTCAGGGCTCCCCGCCGGATCCGGCTCAGGGCTCCCCCACCGGATCCAGCTCAGGGCTCCCCGCCGGATCCAGCTCAGGGCTCCCCGCCGGATCCGGCTCAGGGCTCCCCCGCCGGATCCGGCTCAGGGCTCCCCGCCGGATCCGGCTCAGGGCTCCCCCACTGGATCCGGCTCAGGGCTCCCCCACCGGATCCAGCTCAGGGCTCCCCGCCGGATCCAGCTCAGGGCTCCCCCACCGGATCCGGCTCAGGGCTCCCCCACCGGATCCAGCTCAGGGCTCCCCCGCCGGATCCGGCTCAGGGCTCCCCCACCGGATCCAGCTCAGGGCTCCCCGCCGGATCCAGCTCAGGGCTCCCCGCCGGATCCGGCTCAGGGCTCCCCCACTGGATCCGGCTCAGGGCTCCCCTACCGGATCCAGCTCAGGACTCTCCCCTGGTCCTGGCTCAGGGCTCCCCGCCGGATCCGGCTCAGGGCTCCCCCACTGGATCCGGCTCAGGGCTCCCCCACCGGATCCAGCTCAGGGCTCCCCGCCGGATCTGGCTCAGGGCTCCCCCACTGGATCCGGCTCAGGGCTCCCCCACCGGATCCGGCTCAGGGCTCCCCGCCGGATCCGGCTCAGGGCTCCCCGCCGTACTTGACCAGGTAGCCGGTGAAGGTGACGTAGGTGTCGTACTCGTCGCTGAAGACGGCGTTCTCTCGCTCGCCCTTGAAGAGCCGCACCCAGACCTCGTCCTGCTCCCGCAGCTCCAGCATGAGGCTCTGGCTCTGCATGATGCTGCGGTCGCTCAGCTGGGCGTAGAGGATGGCGGCCTCCAGCCCGTTGCGCACGATGTGCAGGTAGGTCTCCTTCTGGTTCCAGGTGTGCACGTTGAGCGCGAAGAAGTAGATGCCGGGCACGTAGCAGTAGAACTTGCCGGTGAACATGTTGAAGTGGCCGTAGAGGTTGACGAACTCGGTGTCGAAGAGCAGGGTCTGGTAGTAGTCGTTGCTGTGCAGGGGCTTCTTGCGGCCCACCGAGAAGGCGGCGTAGTGGCTTTTGCAGGGCTCCCCGGGGGCCCCGACGCTCCCCTTCTGTCCCTTGGGCCCCGCGTGGCCCCGGCTGCCTGCCGAGCCCGCTTTGCCGAACTTGCCCTGCAGGCCTCGCTCGCCCGGGTCCCCTTTCTCCCCTGGCCAAGGCAAGAGGGACACGGGTTGTTCCGGAGAGACCAGCGCCACCCTGGCCCACTCGGAGCTGTTGGCTGGGGCCGGGTGAAGCTCACAGCCGTGGGGCCCCAAGCAGAGCCTGGCCCCCTCGCTGCAGCACCCCCCACGGGACAGCTCTCTCCCCTGCAGCCGCCCGCCTGCCGGGCCCTTGCTTGGACTGCGTTCCAGCCCTAGTGCCCCCCACCCTGCAGGGACCCTGGCCTGCTCAGCCACCTCCCCCCCAGGCACCAGCTCCGGCTGCCTGCAGGCCCACCACTTCCCCGCAGCCATCCCGGCGCCTGTGCTCCGGTTCTGGGCCGATTCCCCCGTGGAGCCTCCAGGCCGAACGTGGCTGGGGGAGCCGGGCCTCTCCTCTCCCAGCCCGAGCCAGGCAGGCCCGGCCTCTCCCCTGCCCCCGCCAGCGGGGTGCCTGGCTGCTCTCACCTTTCAGGATGGTGATGTTGATCTGGGGCACAGGCTGGTAGAGGGGGTGAGCTGGGGCGTGCTGGGGGGGGTCGCAGCAGCGGACGCACTGGGTGGGGGGAGGCTGCTCCAGGCTGCCATGACGCTTCCCGGGGTCCTGCTTGGCCCTGGGGGTGGCAATGGGAGAGCAGCGCTGAGGCCGGGGAGCTGGGCGCCGGCTCTACAGGGAGGGCGCCTGCCCCCGACCCTTGGTGCTGCCATGCCCGGGGAGCCAGAGACCGGCACACCAGGGCTGCGCTGAGAGGTGGTGGGGTGAGCCGCTGCCCCGCCCCTCCCCCAGCTGGGGACACCCCACTGCCCCACCCCATGCACCCCAGCTGGGGACACCCCATTGCCCCACCCCATGCACCCCAGCTGGGGGCACCCCACTGCCCCGCCCCTCCCCCAGCTGGGGACACCCCACTGCCCCACCCCATGCACCCCAGCTGGGGGCACCCCACTGCCCCGCCCCATGCACCCCAGCTGGGGGCACCCCGCTGCCCTGCCCCTCCCCCAGCTAGGGACACCGCACTGCCCCACCCCATGCACCCCAGCTGGGGGCACCCCACTGCCCCGCCCCTCCCCCAGCTAGGGACACCCCACTGCCCCACCCCATGCACCCCAGCTGGGGGCACCCCACTGCCCCGCCCCTCCCCCAGCTTGGGACACCCCACTACCCCACCCCATGCACCCCAGCTGGGGGCACCCCACTGCCCCGCCCCTCCCCCAGCTAGGGACACCCCACTACCCCACCCCATGCACCCCAGCTGGGGGCACCCCACTGCCCCGCCCCTCCCCCAGCTAGGGACACCCCACTGCCCCACCCCATGCACCCCAGCTGGGGGCACCCCACTGCCCCGCCCCTCCTCCAGCTTGGGACACCCCACTGCCTGACCCCATGCACCCCAGCTGGGGGCACCCCACTGCCCCGCCCCTCCCCCAGCTAGGGACACCCCACTACCCCACCCCATGCACCCCAGCTGGGGGCACCCCACTGCCCCGCCCCTCCCCCAGCTAGGGACACCCCACTGCCCCACCCCATGCACCCCAGCTGGGGGCACCCCACTGCCCCGCCCCTCCCCCAGCTAGGGACACCCCACTGCCTGACCCCATGCACCCCAGCTGGGGGCACCCCGCTGCCCTGCCCCTCCCCCAGCTAGGGACACCGCACTGCCCCACCCCATGCACCCCAGCTGGGGGCACCCCACTGCCCTGCCCCTCCCCCAGCTAGGGACACCGCACTGCCCCACCCCATGCACCCCAGCTGGGGGCACCCCGCTGCCCTGCCCCTCCCCCAGCAGCAGGAGTTGCCAAGCTGCATGCGCCGTCTCGTCCCCCTGTGGCTGCAGGGCCCGGCGATGCCTCTTGGCCCGCCGGGGGCTGGGGCAGGGTCTCCTTCAGCCCAGCTGAAGCCCCATGCGAGAGTCCGTGCCCTCTGCCCCTCACCTGGCGGCATGGCGGGGGGGCGGGGCCCATGTCAGCTCCTCCCGGGGGTGGCTGGGCTGGCTCAGCAGGCAGGCCAGCAGCAGCAGGCTCAGTGCCCACGGCCCCTCCATCCTGCTGGGGGAAAGGCCAGTGAGGAACCAGCCCCCGCCAGGCGCCTGGGCAGGCCCCAGCATGGGGCGGCAGGGGGTGTCCGGGAGCTTTCCTGGGTGGGAGAGATGGAGCCGGAGCCCTGGGCTGGCGGGGGGCAGCCCGCAGAGCTGTGGGGGAGGGGGCCTGGATTGCCTTGCACCCCCCCCCCCCCCCCGCAGTACTGAGGCGCGCTGAGAACTGGGTCACAAGGTCTGTGGCGCCCCAGGCAGGCCCAGCGTGGGAGGCCTCAGTGCCCCCCCTCCATGCAGCTCCTCTGGGCCACGGCCCTTGGATCTGCCCTGCGGAGTAGGCACGCCCCACCAGGCCCAGCCCAGGGCAAGGGGCAGGCGCATGGGGGCCAGGCTGCAGTGGCTGTTCGCGGGAACAGGGCCAGGGCCAGGGCTGCAGACTGGCTCCACGCCCTGGAGCCGGAGCCAGGCTGTGGGGAGGAAGCTGCTGCTTCGTCCCCAAGGCACCTCCCAGTTGCAATGTGGAGCACGGGCCCGGCCCAGGGGGCTGGCAGGGGCCCGGCCCAGGGGGCTGGCAGGGGCCCAGGGGGCTGGCAGGGGCCCGGGGCTGGCAGGGGCCCGGCCCAGGGGGCTGGCAGGGGCCCAGTGCAGGGGGCTGGTAGGGGCCCGGCCCAGGGGGCTGGTAGGGGCCCGGCCCAGGGGGCTGGCAGGGGCCCAGGGGGCTGGCAGGGGCCCGGGGCTGGCAGGGGCCCGGCCCAGGGGGCTGGCAGGGGCCCAGTGCAGGGGGCTGGTAGGGGCCCGGCCCAGGGGGCTGGTAGGGGCCCGGCCCAGGGGGCTGGCAGGGGCCCAGGGGGCTGGCAGGGGCCCGGGGCTGGCAGGGGCCCAGCGCAGGGGGCTGGCAGGGGCCCAGGGCTGGCAGGGGCCCAGGGGGCTGGCAGGGGCCCGGGGGGCTGGCAGGGGCCCGGGGCTGGCAGGGGCCCGGGGGGCTGGCAGGGGCCCAGGGGGCTGGCAGGGGCCCGGGGGGCTGGCAGGGGCCCGGGGGGCTGGCAGGGGCCCAGCGCAGGGGACTGGCAGGGGCCCAGGGTTGGCAGGGGTCCGGCCCAGGGGGCTGGCAGGGGCCTGGCCCAGGGGGCTGGCAGGGGCCCGGGGCTGGCAGGGGCCCGGGGGGCTGGCAGGGGCCCGGGGGGCTGGCAGGGGCCCAGCGCAGGGGACTGGCAGGGGCCCAGGGCTGGCAGGGGTCCGGCCCAGGGGGCTGGCAGGGGCCTGGCCCAGGGGGCTGGCAGGGGCCCGGGGCTGGCAGGGGCCCGGGGGGCTGGCAGGGGCCCGGGGGGCTGGCAGGGGCCCAGCGCAGGGGACTGGCAGGGGCCCAGGGCTGGCAGGGGTCCGGCCCAGGGGGCTGGCAGGGGCCTGGCCCAGGGGGCTGGCAGGGGCCCGGGGCTGGCAGGGGCCCGGGGGGCTGGCAGGGGCCCGGGGGGCTGGCAGGGGCCCAGCGCAGGGGACTGGCAGGGGCCCAGGGCTGGCAGGGGTCCGGCCCAGGGGGCTGGCAGGGGCCCGGGGCTGGCAGGGGCCCGGCCCAGGGTACGCCCAGGGGTCTGGCAGCGTGACCGGCAGCGGGCACCCGGCGGGGAGTCGCTGGAAGCTCCGTTCGGGAGGCATCGCACCAGGGCACCGGGGCTGGGGGCTGGGAGGTCTCTTCCCACCTCTGGTTCCTCCGGACTTGCAGCAGGTCAGGGCCAGGCCGGGCGCCCGCGTGAGCAGCTGCCCAGGACAGTAGGAGGGGGGTCCCTGTTGGCCCCTCCCAAAAGCTCCACGTCGCCCTTCCGGCAGCAGCTCTCGGCTCTGCCGCCCCCTCCCCAGCGCTGGCCTGAGTGTCTGAGCCCAGGACACGGCCACTGGGCGGGCCTGGCACGGACCGGCCTTGGGCTGCCCCAGCTGCCCGCCTGGTGTGAGAGGCTGAAGAGGAGCCAGCGGCCGCTCGCTGACCCGGGCGGTCCTGCCGCAGCCTGTCGCCCGAGCCCGGAGGGGGCGGCTCCACGGAGCCGGCAGAAGGCCCCTGGGCTGCGAGCCGTGGCCATGGATGGGCACACTGCACAGCTGGAAACAAGCCCCAGGGGCCGAGGACGGTTGCTGCTTTCCCCCGGCAGCGAGCTCCGCGCTGGGCAGACGCTGCCCCTCGCGGCAAGGCCCAGCCGACGCCCAGGAGATGGGCAGGACCCCTTGGCATCTCCTGGCCGCCAGGGGCGCTGGGCCGCACGGGGCCCCTCTGCAGGAAGGCAGGGGCAGATGAGGGTGGCAGGATCCCAGCTTTCCGGGGGCTGCCTGAGAAGCCAGGCAGCTGCCGGGGGGGGGGGGTACTGTGCAGCTGCCGGGGGGGGGGCACTGTGCAGCTGCCGGCCTCACACTCACGTCACGGCCAGCCCTGGGGCAGTGGGGGCAGGTGGCCACAGGCACGACCCAGGCGGTGCCCCGTCCAGGGGGCTGCAGCCTTTCCCCTCAGGGCCCGATCCAGATGGGGGCTGTGAGTCCACAGCTCCTCTTGCCCTGGTGCCTCTGGAAGCCAGGTTGATGCAGGAGCACGACGGGCCCGGAGCCAGCTGGCTACGGCAGAATTGAAAGGCCGGCCCAGCCTGCGGGGGGGCCTTGGGCACGTGCAGGGGGAAGCACGGCAGCAGCGAGGCCTGCCTGCATTGGGCTGGGCACCCCAAGGGCTCTGCTGCTCCCAGGGCCCCGCCAGCCCCCTCCAGCCCCGGGCGCTGGCAGGCACGTGGCAACGCCCCTCCCTGCCCTTCTGGCCACAGGAGGGATGGCTGGGGGTGCCGAGGGGACTGGGTTGCCTTAATGCAGCTCTACTGGTCTAGAGGGGGAAGTTTGCCTGGGGGGCCAGGGCGTTTGGGGCATAATCCCAGTTACTCACTAACCATCTTTGGGTCTGATCCTCCGGCCAGCCGGTCAGACAGGCAGAAACAAGCCCCCCGGGGCTTTGCTCCAGGCTTCCTGGGGCCTGGGGGAGGCTGGGGACGGACCGCGGGCGGTCTGCAGGCGGGGGGGTCGGGGCAGGGCTTGTGCCCAGGACAGGGCCCCAGAGCCCTGGCAATAGGGCGGCTGGGGGCATAGGATGCCCATCGGGGCATCTGCCAATGCCTCTGCTCTGGTTTGTGGCCGGAGCTCCAGGGCAGACTCACGCTAATCCCAGCCAGAGCACCCCAGGGAAGGGAAGGGCTGGGAGCAGTCCAAGAGCCCCCGAAGGGAAACCCCCGCCCAGGTCCCTGCTTGGCAAAGGGTCGGGTCCGTCCCCTCCCACATTTCCCCGGGGCCCTGCTGAAGGCCGGCATGGGGAGGCTGCGGCACGGCAGGGCACGGTGCCCTCTCCAGCACTCGCAGCGGCTGAGACTGCCGGGGAGGCTGTGCCCACCCATCCCTTCCCCGTCAGGCGCCCAAGGATGTCCCCTGGCATGGGAGGCGGCGCTCCTCCCTGCTCCCTTCCATGCTCCCGCCCCCCTCCTCCCCTTCCCTCTCTGGGGAATAGAGACAAAGCGGATCAGCCGCAGAATTCCAGAGGGGAGCCTGCAGCAAATGCCTGGCGTCCCCCCTCTGCCGCCCGTGGGCTGCGTGCCGGGTGAGCGTGTGCACACGCAGGCCTGAGCAGTTTGGTGGAAGTGTGCGTGCACATGGGTGAGTGTGCAAGGTGCCCATGCGTGTGCAAAGCGCACGACCCGAGCCTGCGGCAGCCTCTCTTTCTCTGGGCAAAGAGGCTGCCAGTGAAGTGGGGCGTTTCCTGCAGGAGCCCAGAGCAGGCCCCGTCGGGGGCAAACCCGTCTCCCCGGCGCTCTGGCCAACTGAGCTGAGCCCCCTGAGCCAGGCGAGGAAGGGTCTGGTTCCCAGGCCATGCTGGGGCAGGACTAGGACGCAAGCGCCTGGCGTTCCTGGCTCACGCGCTGGCAGCGCTCCCCCGCGCCCTCTTGCTCGGCCCCACGGCCAGGGAGAAGCCCGCCTAGGCAAGGCGCGGGCACCCCCAACACGCGCGCCCGCTTGCTACCGGAACTTTGTTTTTTCCTGTCCAGGCTGGACGTGCGCCAGGAGGGGCCTGGGTTATGTAAATTCACGGCCTGAGAAAGCCTCCAGCCTGCAAGTCAAAACAGCCTGCAATCAGTTCCAGGACCGGCAGTCCATGGAGCCAGAGGAGGAGGGGCCTTGGGGGGGAGGGAAGGCAGCTGGAGCAGGGCAGGCGGGTCTGTGTGCTCCCCCTGTGGTGGGGTGGGGAGCGGAGGGGATGGGGGAGGGGGGCAGAGGACAGGGCAGACACTGGCCCTCCCAGGCCATGAGATCTCTTACCCAGCAAATGCTGGGGTGACACAGTGCTGGGCACGGGCCCAAGGAAGCCAGTCGCTACCCCTTTCCAGGCATGCCAGGCTCCGCCGGGGCACTGGCACACCGCTGGAGCTTTGCCCTGGGGACGAGCTGGACAGGGCCAGGGCACCTTCGCTGGCGATGCCAGCCCTGCCCTGGGGAAGGGTGCAGGCCAGACACTGCCAGGGGCTGCCCTGAGCAGTGTTGGGGGCGTGGAGGTGCGTGCTGCTAGCTGGCACCCCTGCCTCGGGCAGCAGGGGCCAGCGCGGTGGGAAGCACGGCCAGACTCCGCAGGCAGCGCCCATGCCCAGGGCTGCAGGTGCTCCATGCAGCTGGCGAGCGGAGGCTGTGGGGAGCCCTGTGCCGTGAGCCCAGGTGCTGCCCTTCTTTGGCTATTTGAACAGGGGCAGCCCTGGCCTCTGGCAAGCTGCTAACCCAGCCCCGGTGCCCCGCGGCCCGCCCGCCCTTGCACGTACTTGTGGCAGGTTTGGTGCCTCGGCGGCTGGAGCCCAAGGTGCTGGCTGGGCCGGAACCGTTTCTCTCTCCTGTCTCGGGGCCTCGTCTCCCTAGAGCCGCCCCATCAAGCTGCCACTTCCGCCCCTCCCTGGGGTGCAGTGGGGGGCCTGGCCCGAGGCAGCTGCGCTCCCTGCCCCTCTATCGCCGCCTGTGCTGCTCCTGCGTCCCGGGCGGAAACGCGCTCTCTCCAGCGTACGGGAGGAGAGGGAAGAAATGGGACAAGCCCGGCAGAGCGGCCCTCCCCTGCCAGATGTGAGCTGGGCCTGTGTTAACCATTGTGCGCCCGGGGCCTGCCAGGCCCAGCGCTGCCGTCCGGGACTATGATTGCAGGGTGCCCGAGCCAGCACTCAACTCCAGATGTGGGAGGCGGGAGCCAAGGAGGGGGGCCGCCAGCAGGCACCAGCCTCCCAGTGGCTCAGCGAGGCGGAAAGACCAGCCCCAACGCCTGCAATGCCACGAGGCTCCCAGCCAGCCCCCTGGGCACAGCCGAGACTGGAACGGCGCTGGCCAGCCAGGAGCTGGGCAGGCTGTTTTCACAGGTGCTGCACCGGAGCCTGTGCTGGGCTGGCTGCTGCCTGCGGCCTGGCTAGGGCTGTGGGAGGATGCTGAGGCTGCAGGCTGGGATGGCTGCACTCAGGGCCTGGGGCAACCCCCCCAGGGCTCCAAGCATGGGGCCCACGACACCCCCCCACCGCAGGCCACATGCTGCTCCACCCACTGCCCCCTTCCCCTAATGCGTCAGGGGATTTGAGGCCTGGGGCGATGGCAGCAGAGCTCACGTCCCCCCGCCCCTCTCCACTGTGCCGCCCTCCCACCCCACTGAGCCTCGCTTCTCCGGGGGGCAGGCAGGGGGCGCCTCGGGGCAGGGCACTCAGTTTCCCGTCGCCGCTGAGAAGTCGAGCGCAAGGGGCTGGGAGGATGGCGGAGCAGCGGGAGGCTGGGCCGCTCCAGCTCCTGCCGCCCACGTGGTGAGTGGAGGGGAGCTGCCGCCGCACCAGGCCTCACGATCCCTGGGCCCCCAAAAGAGCAGGGCGTGAAGAGGCCGTCCCGGTTTGCCTATGGACGGCGGCGTGTGGGGGCAGGGAGCACAGAGCAGGGCTTGGCAGCAGGACTCCCCCTCCTGTCTGTCTGGCACTTTGGGGAGCAGCCGCCAGCGTCCAGCTCCCTGGGCAGGAGGCCCCCGTTCACGCCTGCTGGGGCCCAGGCTCCCCAAGAGGAGGGAGGCTCCTGCCCCGACCCTCAGCCCTTTGCAGCCTAGGGCAGGCCCATCCCTGGCAGCTATTGCCTGGGCGGCTTTAACACAAGCTGCAGCAGCTTGGCCCCCAACCCGGGGAACTAGGCCCCGCCCCTAGGGACCTGGGCCCTCCCCCAGCCCGGGGAACTAGCCCCCCCCTAGGGACCTGGGCCCCGCCCCCAGCCCGGGGAACTAGGTCCCGCCCCTAGGGACCTGGGCCCCGCCCCCAGCCCGGGGAACTAGGCCCCGCCCCTAGGGACCTGGGCCCCGCCCCCAGCCCGGGGAACTAGGCCCCGCCCCTAGGGACCTGGGCCCCGCCCCCAGCCCGGGGAACTAGGCCCGCCCCTAGGGACCTGGGCCCCGCCCCCAGACCGGGGAACTAGCCCCCCCTAGGGACCTGGGCCCCGCCCCCAGCCCGGGGAACTAGGCCCCGCCCCTAGGGACCTGGGCCCCGCCCCCAGACCGGGGAACTAGGCCCCGCCCCTAGGGACCTGGGCCCCGCCCCCAGGCCGGGGAACTAGGCCCGCCCCTAGGGACCTGGGCCCCGCCCCCAGACCGGGGAACTAGCCCCCCCTAGGGACCTGGGCCCCGCCCCCAGCCCGGGGAACTAGGCCCGCCCCTAGGGACCTGGGCCCCGCCCCCAGCCCGGGGAACTAGCCCCTCCTAGGGACCTGGGCCCCGCCCCCAGCCCAGGGAACTAGCCCCCCCCCCAGGGAGCTTGCCCCCTCCTTCTTTTACCCCCCAGCTCATGGCATAAGAGCCCCCCCGGGGGCCCGCACCAGTCACCATTGCAAGCGCCCCCGCTCGCTCCCTAAAGTAGCCCTCTGAGCCCCCCCCACCGGCCTGGGGGCGGGGCCTGGCAGTGGGCGTGGTCTGTCCGGACTACATCCCCCAGCGGGCTCCGGGGCGCCAGTGGCGCGGGGCCTGCCGGGAGCTGTAGTGCCCCGCGCGGGGCCTGCCGGGAGCTGCAGGCCCCGAGCCCGCGGCTGCGCCGTGCTCTGCCCCCCCCCCTTCCCACCGGCCGGAGCGTCGCGAGAGGAGCCCGGGTGAGTGGGGGCCCGGGGGGCCCTTGGCCCCGCCCCCCGCAGGAGTCTGACCCCTCCCCCTCCCCGCCCCCATTGAGGCCGGTGCTGGGGGGCTGCCTGGCCGGGGGCGCCCCCAACTGCCGGCCCCCGCGAGCCCCCCCCGCCGGCTCCGACCGCTCAGCGCAGCTCGGCCAGGGGCTGTCAGCCCGGGGAGCTGGGGTAGCCCCCCCCGTCCGCCCCCCCCCGGGGAGCTGGGGTAGCCCCCCCCGTCCGCCCCCCCCCGGGGAGCTGGGGTAGCCCCCCCCGTCCGCCCCCCCCCCCCGGGGAGCTGGGGTAGCCCCCCCCCCCCCCCCCCCCCGGGGAGCTGGGGTAGCCCCCCCCGTCCGCCCCCCCCCCGGGGAGCTGGGGTAGCCCCCCCCGTCCGCCCCCCCCCCGGGGAGCTGGGGTAGCCCCCCCCGTCCGCCCCCCCCCCGGGGAGCTGGGGTAGCCCCCCCCGTCCGCCCCCCCCCCGGGGAGCTGGGGTAGCCCCCCCCCGTCCGCCCCCCCCCCGGGGAGCTGGGGTAGCCCCCCCCTCGTCCGCCCCCCCCCCCCCGGGGAGCTTTCGGGGGTATTGCTGGCCAGGGTCTCAGCCGGGCGCTGGCCGTGGCGGTGGGGACTTCGCGGGGGGCTGTCTGCTGCGTGGGTAGGAAGGCGTCTCCCTGTGCGTGGGCGCGGGGTGACCCGAGCTGGTTCCACCGGCGTTTCTGGACCCGGCTGCAGGCGTGGCCACCTTGGCAGGACAGGGCGGGCAGCAGCGTGGCAGAGCTGGCGCGGGAAGGCAGAGGGCTGCCCCACAGCAGTCCTGGGACAGCCGCGGCCCCGCCAGGAAAGGTGAAGCAGGTCGGAACGGGCCAGGGGGCGAAGGCGCCGCGCCCCAGAGCCCGTTCGGGTCTGGCTTGTCTAGCCGGGGCTGGCCTGGCCATGAGGGGCTCGGCCCCTGTCGCTGACTAGGGAGTCCCCACCCCCCAGGCTGGCAGGCAGTGACTTCCCCGGGTTGCATGGGTCTGCAGCTTGTGGGCCCCGGGGGAAGGGGCGGGAGGGGGGTCCTGGATGGCCGAGGGGTGGTGCAGGCACCTGTGAGCCCGCGGGGCGGGGCGGGGCCAGGCCGGGGAGGGCAGCGAAGGGCCGCGGGGGCTTTAAGGGGTTGGTAGGGCTTGACCCTGAGCTGGCTGCTGCTTCCTGGATCCTGCTCGGGGAGGGGCTGAGCACAGGCAGCTGCAACTTGTTCTGCCACCTGTTGCCCCGTGGCAGACAGGGAGCCGGGCCTGCCTGGGCCCCGCCTGGGCCCCGCCGGCTGCTTGCCCTGCGGGAGGGACCCTCAGGCGTGGCCCAGCCCCCCAGCTCCACCAAGGCAAGTGCCCGAAGGCCCTTCCTGCTGGCTGTGGGACAGGGCCCCTGGGCTGCCGGAGGACCTCCCTCCTCGGCGGCCTGTGCAACCTGCCGGCTCAGGGCAGGGGCCTGGGCGCCTTGGTCCTGCTGGCTTTGGAAGGGGCTGCTGCCTGGGCACCTGGGTCCCGCCGCCCACTCATGGTCCCTCCTGTGGGGCCTCCCTTGGGGCTGGCCAGTGCTGCAGCTGCGTCTCCCACTCTGCCCCCGTGCCCGTGACTTGGGGCTGTGGGGCCCTTCCCAGCCAAGCTGTGCCTGGGGGCAGCAGGGAGGGACTCCTGTGTGCGGCTGGCGCGCTCTGAGGCCTGGGCCCCTCCACCTGGGCACCAGGAGCCCACAGAGGGGCTGGGAGTGGAGCGGGTCCTTTGGGGCCCAAGGCAGAGCCCCGGCCCCCTCTGCCTCCCTGCTGGGCTTCACTGAATTGCCTGGGGCCGAGAGCTCCTCAGCCTACTGGTGCCTGGGCTGTGCGGGGGGTGCAGAGGGGGGCGGTGAGGCCTCCTTAAGCTTCCCTTGCCTGGCGCAGACAGCCGTGGGTTCCCGAGGCCCCTTCCCGCCCCTCCTTCCCTGGAATGTACCGTCGGCAGCAGGGTCTGGCGGAGCTGGGGATCTGGCGTGCGGGTGGGAGGCGGGGGATGGCGGGGGCTGTCTGGCTCTCGTGGGATGGGAGCGCAGCCCTGTCCCTGCGATCCAGTGCAGGGCGGCTGCCAGAGTCCAGCTCTCACCCGGTCGCCTCTCGCTTGCTGCCAGGTGCCCCTGATGCCCGCCCCGCCCAGCCCGCGCCCGCAATGGAGTGAGTCTATGCCCCCCCTCCGGATCAGCGTCGGTGGCCTGCCCGTCCTCGCGTCCATGACGAAGGCCACCGACCCCCGCTTCCGCCTGCGCTGGAAAGCCATCCTGGTGTCCTCGCTCAGCGTGGCCTTGGTGCTGCTCCTGCTCTGCTTTCATCGCTCGGCCACCGGCAGGCCGGCCCCCGGCAATGCCCACACCTGGCGCCTTGGCCCGCCGCCGGGGGCCCGGTACAATGACACCTACCCCCTGTCCCCGCCCCAGCGCAGCGCTGAAGGGGTGCGCTACAGGATCGCCGTCATCGCCGACCTGGACACGGGCTCCAAGGGCCCGCAGGAGCACACCTGGTTCAGCTACCTGCGGAAGGGCTACCTGAGCCTGTCGGCCAGCGGGGACCGCGTGACGGTGGAGTGGGACCGGGCCGACAGCGTGCTGGAGTCCCACCTGGCCGAGAAGGGCCGGGGCATGGAGCTCTCGGAGCTGGTCGTGTTCAACGGGAGGCTGTACGCCGTGGACGACCGGACCGGGGTGGTGTACCTGATCGAGGGCACCAAGGTGGTGCCCTGGGTCATCCTGTCGGACGGGGATGGTACCGTGGGCAAAGGTGAGCTCTGCCTCTCCCTCGTCGTTCCTGGTCAGTAGCCCAGCCCCTCCCGTGGGTCAGACCCACAGGATTCCCCCTCCCAGAGCCCTGCCTGCTGAGGGGACCCCCCGGTCTGCTGCTGCTTGGGGCTCCCTGCGTCAGCGTCCGCCCCTTCCCCTGACCGCATGGGGCCCAGGGCAAGCTAACGCGGCGTCTTGCTGGCCAGGCTTCAAAGCGGAGTGGCTGGCGGTGAAGGACGAGCGGCTGTTCGTGGGCGGCCTGGGGAAGGAGTGGACCACCACCACCGGGGAGGTGATGAACGAGAACCCCGAGTGGGTGAAGGTGGTCGGGTCCAAGGGGGACGTGGCCCATGAGAACTGGGTGTCCAACTACAACGCGCTGAGGACAGCGGCTGGCATCAGGCCTCCAGGTACGAGGCGGGGCTGGAAGGATTCCTGGTTCTCCCGAGGCTGGGGGGGGGCAATGAAAGTGCTAAAGCTGCTGGGGGGTTGGACCTCCCCTGCCCCCACGGGGGGGGGGGCGGGTTGCAGGCAGGGATGCCGGCCTGGCTGGCCTCCCGCCTGGTCCAGATTGGCTGGCTGCCGGCTCTGTACCGTCCACGCAGCGTAGCTGGAATCCTGGCGGGGGCTGTGCTGGCCCGGCTCACCTGCCCTGGGAAAGGGAGCCTCAGCCCCACCCCAGGGTCCCTATAAGCCGCCGGGCTTGGAGCTGCCACAGCCTCCTCCCCCAGCCACGGCAGCTCCCTGCTGGGGCCAGAGGGCACCTCTCTCCGCCAGCCAGGGCAGCAGGCCAGATTGAGGGAGGAGCTCTAGAGGCTGCAGCCTGGGACCCCCGTCTGGAAAGCCCCTATGTTCTGGGCCATTCCTGGGGGGAGGCAGCTCTGCACACTGCCGTTCCTTTCACCTCCCTGAGCCCGCTCTGCCACCCTCGCTCCCTGGGAGAGCCCACATCCCAGCCCATCCTGGAACCCCTCCTGCCCCCAACACCTCACGCCCAGCCCCCCATTCCTCCACCCCCGCGTAATCGGCCATGTGCAGAATGAAGTGACTTGTTGCATGGCTCCATGGTGGTGCACAAAGCAAAATTCGTTCCACACATGGACATAAAGTAGTGGGAAGGAAGGCTGGTCAGTACCCAGGTGAGCACGGAGAGGAGACTGGCCAGGGGCACGTCCCGACAGCACTGACTGCTGGCCAGGCCACAGCTCCTCAGGGTCACTCTCACCCCAGCCCCACCCACCCAGGGTACCTGATCCACGAATCGGCCGCCTGGAGCGAGAGGCTGCAGCGCTGGTTCTTCCTGCCACGCCGGGCCAGCCACGAGCGCTACGACGAGAAGGCCGACGAGCACCGGGGCACCAACCTGCTGCTGCGGGCCACGCCGGACTTCAGCCACATCGCAGTCAGCCACGTGGGGGCTGCCGTCCCCACCCACGGCTTCTCCTCCTTCAAATTCGTCCCGGACACGGACGACCAGGTCATCGTGGCCTTGAAGTCCGAGGAGGACGATGGCAAGGTGGCCACTTACATCATGGCCTTCACGCTGGACGGGCGTGTCCTGCTGCCAGAGACCCGCATCGGGGCCACGAAATACGAAGGGATTGAATTTATTTAAGGGAGCTGCAGAGACCGGAGCGGGGACGTCCCGGGGTCGGGCCTGTGGGGCACGCAGAGCTTGGCGCCGCGGGGGGAGCGCCTCGGCCGGCCTGGATCCCCGGGACAGTCTCGGGGTTCTGTCTTGGCATCTCGTGTGAAAGGGGGGCAGCTTGAATGGCACGCCCCGGCACCTGGTGGTGAAAGGCCGTCGCTGCAGGCTTCCCCGTGGTCCCTTGCATGGCCGCCAGCCCTGCACCGCCCGGGGTGCCAGCGGGGAGCTCTCGGGGACTTGGCCATGCCCAGGAGCTGCTCCGAGACTGGCCCTGTGGCGCCCGGCCCTGCGGCTCTATTACCCCGGCATCTCCTGCGGCCCACAGCAGCTTGGAGCCGCTCACACCAATGCACTCCTGCCTTGTGGCTGCAGGCAGCGCTCGGGGCCTGGCTGGGTCGGGGCCAGGCTGCTACAGATTAAATGACCCAAAGGCAGGGTGAGGGTCTCTGCTCTGTGCCACGGCGCCTCCTGCAGGACAGGTGGGGCCAGTCGGCAGCCGGGCTCCCTGCCGGGGAGTCCAAGTCCCTCGTGTAGAGCCAGTGGCCAGAGGTCCCTCTGAACCCACCTGCCCCGCCTGGGCCTTGCTCCCAGCTTGCCTGGCTGGAGCAGTTGCTGTGCTCGGCCGTGTAGGGCTCCGACTCGGGGTTCCCCGTGGGATGGGAGCGCCCAGCACGCTGTGTCCCTGGGAAGGCCCTGCTCTCCAGCCTTGCAGGGCAGCCGAAGGGCAGAGCGCTGTCCCTGGGTCTGCCTGCAGGCCTGGCCTCCCTCTGCCCTGGCCCCGCGCGGCCCCTGCCCTGCCACCTGACAGGTGCAGTGTGTGCACCCGGCTAGTGACTGTCCAGCCCTCCCCACCTGGGCTGCTTGCCGGCTGCATCCATCCAATAAAGCAGGCCGTGCTGGGGGCGGGACGCTTTGCCCTCTGGTTGCGCCTGGGCAGCGCCAGCAGCCCGTCCCAATGGCGGAGGGGCACAGCGAAGCGCAGAGAGGCTGCCGTGCCAGGGGTGTGTGCCAGCCTGATGCATCTGGCACAGGGATCGGCCCTGGCTGTGCAGGGCCCGGGCATGGCGGTATTGGCCGGCAGGGCCTGGCTCCCGAACACGTCCCTGCTGGCTTTGCGTCTCAGCCCTTAGGTGTCCGGTTCAGGAGCACTCCACTGGCCCCTTGCCTGTTATCCCCCGCCAGGGCCCTGGCTCAGTGGGGGGCATCCCCTGGGCTGGTCCCACGGGGTGGGGGACCAGCTCCCTTTCCTGGGGCCGGCTGGGCTGGCCTGCCTGGTCCCTGGGGTAGTCAGCGAGGCTGGGGCAGTTAGCTGATCTCTGCTGCCGGGTGGGGGGACCTGCCTTTCCCCCGGGCCCCGCTCTCCTCTCCTCTGCTGAGGCCTGGGGCAGCCCCGTGAGTCCGGCCTGGCGCTGGCTTGGCCCTGGGGCTTGGGCCGCAAAACCAACTTGTGTCACTAGGGGGCAGCGTCCACTTGCTGGTGGGGCGGGGCCTGAGCCTGCCTGGGCTGGTTTTCACATGGGGAGGGGGCTGTGGTCAGCTGGCGAGCTCTGGTCTCCCGGCCAAGAGCGTTCCCAGCCCCCCTCTTCCCAGCCCCTTGTCTGCCAAGGGCGGCCAGTGCAGACTGACCAGCGGGTGGAACGGTCAGTGCAATCTGCAGCCGCCAGTCGCCTGGGAAATGGAGCAACAGCCCTGCCGGTTCTTGCTCCATTTGTGTGGGGAGCCCGGGGGGGCTGCTGGGCCCCCGCTCGCCCCCTGCTCCTGCACTTCTGCTTTTGAGATGCGGCAAGAGCCCTGCTTGCTACATTTCTAGGGCGGAAACCCACCAGCTCCCTGCTGCGCCCCTCCCCCCAGAGACCGTACCGGGGGGGGGGGACTGGCTCTTACGCCGGCTCCCCTCCCACCAGCTCCTGCTCCCCCCCCCCCCCCCCCCCCCCTGCCTCTCTCTGATAGAGGAGGTCGCTTGCTTATCGGATAGTTGACAGTCACTTCCATCCCTACTCTGACTCCCTGGATTCCAGGCCCCCAAGTACTCCCGAATGCCTGGGCCCGGCCCACTGCCACCACCGGGCAGCCCACCTCTGTCCCCCCTCCGGAGCACAGCACCGCCAGCCTCTGCAGACTGCAGCAAACAGCCAGGAGGGGCACGGGCTCTGGGGGGGCCAGGCTGCCCTGAGAACCAGCTCTTCTTGGACCTGGATCTGCCCTCCCCAGACCTGAGCCCATTCCTGCTGCCAGCAATGTCGGGCAGGGGCTTGCTGGAGCTCGGTGGCTCTGCCTGGCTGCAGCACGGGGTGGGGAGCAGCGCTGGGGCTGGGTAAGGAGGGCGAGCGCTGAGCACCTGGCGTGGGGGACCTGCTAGGAGCGGCCCATCGCGGGCTGTAAAGCTTGTGGGCCAGACTGAGCTGAGCACGCTGTGGGACAGTCCATGACCCCTGGGCCATCCCCTGCAGCCAGTGCGAGGGCTACGGGCCTTCTCCCGGCGGCCTGGCCGCAGCCTCGCGGGGGTGGGTTCTCTGGGGCAGGGGGAGAACTGTGACCCGCCGATGCTCCGGGCTCCATGGCTTCCTGCGAGGCCTAAACTCCCTGGCAGGGAGGTCCCTGCGGGAGGACGGCGCCTGTGGGGCCTGTACTGTGGCGGTGGCTCTGTGCTGTCCAAGCAACAGTATCCCGAGAGCTCAGCAGCCACCAGAACAGGCCACGCGGCAGGGCCCCAGACGAGGCTCTGGAGGCTTGGGGCCCGCAGCCGCCGCGTTGCGGTTCCCCTGGCCCCTGCCGGCAGGGGCTGGGCGCGCTCTGGAGCTGATCCACTGGAGGCTCCCACCAGGTGCAGGCCAGTTAGCGTCCCCCAGCTCGGGGCAGCAGCCTCTGTGGGGCAGCCAATAGCTCTGCTGCTGGGTGAGGCAGCCCAGGGCATCACCGGCCCCTGCAGGCTGGGGTGGAATTCCTGGCTGGTTGGCAGCTCTTGCGAGCAGAAAGCCCCGGGCCCTGCCTCCGGGGCCAGGCGTGGCCAGGAGCGGCGTGGCCTGCTCTAGCTGGAGCCCTGCTGGCAGAGGGGCTGGGTGAGAGACCTGGCAGCCGGCCCACGGTGTCTGAGCACCGCCCCCGCTGCCGAAGGTGCCCGGTGGGGGAGGCAAAGTGGCAGATCTCGTCAGTTCAGCGCAGGGCCCGGTTTGATCCCGGCCCGCTGGCGGGGAGAGCGGGCTGAGACCCACGGCGTGTGCCCCAGGCGAGCGAAACGGCCTCAGCCTTGGCATGCAAGGGAGGGGAGCACAGCAGCGGCTGTTCCCTCGCCTCCGTCCCCAGCCAGCAGCCCCGTCCCTCCCCTTCCCCAGCAAATACCCCGCAGGGTCCAGTCCCCCACCCCACTGCGGACTTGCGGACAGGCTCGGTGGGAGGCCCTGCGAGTGCTGGCGGAGGGGATCCGCGTCCACGTGAGCCTGGCCACGGTGGTTCAGTTCACCTCACCGCTGTGCCCACTGCACGCCCCTCGGGGCAGGGCACGTGACTCCCTGCAGCCAGCGCCCACCCCTCTCCCACAGCCGACCCCTGCCCGGCCTGCGCTGCGGGTCTGACCCCTCTCTCCTCCTGGCGCCCCGGTGGGAATCTGCCTCCCGCAGCGCACAGCGGCAGCCCACGGGCAGAGCACGCTTGGCAAGAGAGCACGCCCGTGTGGTGGGAGCTCCCTGCGTGGGCTGGGCCCCGCTGGCTGAAGGGCTTGCTTAGGGCCCCGGCAGGCCTGTCTCAGAGCAGTGGCTCCAGAGGAAGGTGCTAGCTGTCCAGTGGCTGGGAGTTCCCCAGGTTACAGGGGATCACTGGTTCTCAGTGTGGGGCCTTCTGGCCCCAGGTGCTCTGAGCAGGCCCCCAGAGCCACACGCTGCATGTGGCCCTCCCCCTTTGCCCCAGCGAGGGGGCTGGTGCTGGGGTCACCCGCAGCCCTGGTCGCGGCAGCACTCCTCTGCGCACAGCCAGCATGCCACCCTTCTGGCTACAGGGCCCCCGCAGGGGCTGTTCCTGGGGGGTCTTCTCTGCCCCCCATGCCTGTTGTGTGGGGGCGGACACAGCCACCAGTGCCAGGAGGGGGAGCCTGGGACTGGCCGAGTTGGGGGTGAGTCTGCTCGGCATCCCGCTGCGTGCGCCTTCTGGCTGCGGTTCCCTGGGCCTGCCAGGGCCGTTGGGAAATCAGAGGTTGCATCTCGAGGAGGGCCCAGCAGGCGGGAGCCGCGCTGGCTGCAGAAGCTTGGCTCCAGCACAGGCCGCCCGGCAGCGCCTGGGGCTCGCCTGCCCTACCAGCACAGCCTGCTCTCGGGCCAGGGCTGTGGCGTGGGGCCGATCAGGTGCACCCGGGGGTGGCTTTGCCACTCTCCTGGGCTGCGCTGCTCAGGATGGGCAGGCAGTGACGGCCTGGGATGGGGTGCAGGAGCCCTGGCAGGAAAGGACTTACTAGGGACAGCCCCCTACCCCCCCCCCCCCCAGACTGGAGCAGCCCTCCTGGCCCTGGACTGGAGCCCTGGCCCGTGCACCCGGCCCCCAGGTGCCAGAGTGGGAACAGGGCCGGGTGGAGGCGCAGGGACTGCGAGTGCTAGGTCAGCTGTGAGCTTTACCCCCTCCCCCTGCCCTGTGTACGTGGGAGGGAGGGGCTGGGGAGTTAGTGCAGCAGAGACCTGGCTGGGTTTGGGCTCTGGCCTACGGCCCACTTGCTCCCAGGCCTTTCTCCTGGGCTTGCTGGTCCAGGGCAGCAAAGGCCTCAGACGCCTGGCGGGGAGGGCACAGAGCCCCCCCAGCCCTGTCTCTCTGCAGCCGGCACCAGCTTGCACATGTAGAGCGAACGCCCGGCTGCAGCCTGGCACGTCCCCTCCTGCCAGGCCTGGCTCTGCCGCTGCTCCCACCTTCCAGGGGCGCATGTGACCAGCCCACGCAGGCCTGGCACGTGGCTGGCATGGCAACCCAGCGGGGGGCCCAGGCCTGGTTAGGTACAGCCGCCTTCCCATGCCAAGTCCTGCTGGTGGGGGAACAGGTGGCCTGGGCTAAGAGCTCGGCTGCAGCCCCCCCCAGGCCCCACTGCATCCTGCCGTGGGTGCCGGTCTGGGCTGGATCTTCCGGCTCAGCGACCCCTCGCCCGTTCCGGGGGGGCCAGCAGCCCAGGGCAGCACTGAGCCGACCTGACCAGGGCTCCTGGGTCCCGTCCCCGCTGCCGGGGGCTCAGACACATCGTGCCCGGGCCGCTGGCCCTGGCGGCTCCGGGCCCATGGGCTGGGCCCCTTTAAGAGCCCAGCTCGCGGAGGAGAAAACAAAGCGATGCTCATAAACACGAGCGCTGGGTAATGACTAACATCTGGCAGGGGACAGAGCCCAGCTCGCCTGGGCCCGCGCCAGCCCCCAGCCCCACTGGGGCCTGCAGAGCGGCAATCGAGTGACAGCGGGGCGGGAGCAGCCGGCCTGTGAAACCAGCCCCCCGGACCGTGGGGGGGGGCTGGGGTCCCCCGTGTCCCAGAGCCTGGCCGGGAGGGGGCCGCTGCGGAGTCAGACTCTGGGTGCAAAGGGATCAGTCCAGGGAGCTGGGGGCAGGCAGAGGGAGCGTAGCCGGGCCCAGCTTGGGGCCTGGCCCCCTGCATCCCTGCCTGAGTGGGTTTTTGCCATGGGGGGCTGAGGGGGGAAGCCCTGGGGTTGGGTTATTGCTGCTTACCCCCAGCCCGGCTCATTTCCGCCTGCTGGGCCGAGGCCCCCCCCAGAGAGGCAGGCCTGGGGCAGGAGCAGAACCAGCTGTCCCCGGTGCCATCCGCTGCCGCCATGGGCTGCCCGGGTGGACCCAGGGCTGGGCTCCGTGGCTGGGGTCAAAGGGCTCTCGGCAATCGGGGCGACCGCTCCGGGCCCCGCAAGCTGGTGTGACTGGCCGTGCGGTCGGTCCTGGGAGGCAGATGCGGGAACGGGGGTGCTCTGGGCTTTGTGCTGGCTGTGCTGTGGGGCGCCGTTCCCTAGACACAGGGCCCTTCCCCCCAGAGCTGTGGGGCGCTGCCCGCTGGACTCCCCATCCGCCTGGGACGCGCGACCTGTCTCCAAGGCCGGGGCTCAGCGGGGGTCGGGCTGTGCTTTGATGCGAAGGCCCCCCCGTTCCCCCGAGCGCAGGCTGCCGCTCGCCCTGTCCGTTCCACTCCCTCGCTCCGGTCGGGAGGCTCCGTGCCGGCCTGGCCCTGCTGGACAGCACGTCCTGTTCCCACAGGGCAGAGGCGTGGCAGTCACGCTGGGTCCCACGGCCATTGCTCGGGGCAGGCTCCACCTCCCCGTGGGCGAGCAAGCGTGGCCTGCACTGCTGCTCCGTCTCTGCCCCGAGCGCGCCAGCTGCAGAGCCCTCAGGTTTCTAGAACAGACACGCTCGGGGTAGAGGGTGGCTTGTGGCCTGCAGAGGGAAAGAGCCCGGAGCAGGGCGCCTGGGGGCAGACAGGGCTCCCTCCCGCTGAGCACGGGGCAGCACCTCCCCCAGGTATTCCCCAAACGTGCCCCCCAGAGTCTCCTCCTCTGCCTCGGGGCGCGTGGCGGCAAGATGGGCCGGGGCTCCGGGGCGCTGGCTGCGTGGCAGCGGTGGGTGCCTGCGCGCAGGAATTCAGGGCACCACTCCGGGGAAGGCTGGACTCGAGGCGCTAGGGCGCTGCTGGGCGTGTGCTGCCGCTTGCTGGGAGAAGGCTCCGTCTCCTGCAGGCCTGGCCCCCTTCCCGGGCTGCCCAGAAATATGGGCCTGTGCCCCAAAGGGCACTTGGGTCCCTCGCTGGGCACCCCCGTGGGGCTACTGGGACACGATGGAGCCCAGCTCTCAGGAGATGCTCCCTCCCCTTGCTGGGACCAGTCCTGCCCGTCGGGGGCTGGGATGCGGAGCAGAGAGCTGTGGCCCACGGCCTTGCACTCCTCTCTCTGTCCTCCACCCGGGACCCCCATCAGGCTGCTTCTCCAGCTTCCTTTCCCCCGGCCCCGGAGCTTCCAGGCTGCTGGGCAGGGGAGGCTGTGGGCAGCCAGGGGACCAGCGCTGCTGGCTGAGGGCTCGGCTGCTGGCCGGCACCCTGCTCTGCCCTTGTCCCGCAATCTGTCTGTGCTGGGCTCTCGCCCCTGGCTGCTTGTGCCAGGACTGCCCTGCCTGCTGGGCCTGAGCCTTCGCTGGCACCAGAGAGCCCTTTGCTAAAGGGCCAGGCCAGGCTAGTGCCCGACGCCCTGTCTCAGGGCATGGAGAGGGCACTTGTGGGCTGGCTCAGCCAGGGGCCTGTTCTGCTGTGCTCCTGGCTCTGACAGACCAGTCTGGGTGGCTCCCCAAGACCCCCCCGCCCCACCCAGCCTCCTGTCCCTCGCGGCCTCCGCTGCCTGGAGCTTTGCTCACTGCAGATGCTCAAACAAGGATCTTGCGTGTTCGGAGGGATCCTGGGGCTCCCCCCCCAGGGTTGGGGGGTTCCTGTGGGGAGGGCAACGTGGCATCTCCCAAACGCCGCCTGCCCCACATCTCGGGCCAGTTCCTCGTGCCCGTCGGGGTTCAGCTCAGCGACTCGGCGTCCGCCCTGCTGCCCCCAGGCCCTGCTCGCCCAGCGCTGTCAGGCTCTCGGACTCGGCAGAGCAGCAGGGGCCCCTTTCCGAGGGGGAGAGGCCCCTCCAGCACGCTGAGCCCCCAGCTGTTCTGCCCAGCCCTCTGTGAGCTCTCCCCCGGGTCCCGCTTCCCGCTGCACCCTGCCTGAGCGGGGGCCGCGCTGCTCTCCTGTCCGGGGCAGCCCGGAGCCCCCCACGAGGTCCTCCTGCCTCTGCCGCTGCCCTGAGCATCCCAGCAGGCAAGAGGCACCCCTGGCCGGTTTCACTGTGGTCCCTGGGCCAGGCCCCGCTTGTCCCTCTCGGCAGCCTGCCAGGGACGGGGCCTGGCTGCAGGGAGCGCAGGGTGGCAGATGGCAGGGCTAGGAGCAGCCACCGGTGGGGCGCTTTGCCGGGCCTGTAGCCGCGGGCTCCATTCTCCAGCCGGCAGCCTGAGCTGGGGTATTTCCAGCCGAGGCTGAGCTGCTGGCAGGCCAGGGCACCAGCCGAGCGCCAGGGGCGGGCAGCTCAGGCAGGAGGCGATGGGCTGGTCGCAGCCGGGTGGCTGGGCACCGCTCTGGCCCTGCAGGGGGAAGTCCCGGGGGGGTCAGAGCACCCCCCCTCGAGAGGGACAGTCCTGGGGCTGGCACTGGAGCTCCGCCCTAGGGAGAGCCAGGGCCGGGCGTGGTGAACCCGGACACCCCTCGGTCTGCTCTGGGGCGGCCCCTCTCCTGCTCCACTGGCGCTGCGGGAGCCAGGGCCCCTGCCCTGCCCTGCCCTGCCCTGCCCTGCCAGCAGCCTTGCCCTTGCTCCAGCCGGGGCGGGGGAGGCTCTGTCTGAGAGGGCCATGGCTGGGGGCTGGGGTGAGGGGAGATGCGGGGGGCCGGGCCGGGGCTCTCTCCCCAGGGCAGAACCAGGCGGCCCCTCCCCCTGCCTGTGTTTACCGAGTGGCCCGGAGCCTCGGGAGCGCAGTGAGCCAGGCTGGGGCTGACATGTGTTTCCATTTATCCCCAGCGGCAGTGACTCACTTACCCAGCGCCTGGGCAGAACATTCCCAGCAGGGCCTGCTGCCCCGAGAGCCTGAGCGCAGGGGAGCCCCAACCCAGCCCCCGCGCCCCAGAGCGGCCCGCCGGCTCAACCAGGCCAACCCCAGCTTTGCCTGGGCATCTCTCCCCAGCCCAGCCTGCTCTCTGGGCCTGGCCAGAGGTGTACCGGTGGAAACGAGGGGCACCGGTCGTTTGGAATAGGACCCTAGTCCGAACTACCTAGTTCGAGCCCCGTGTAGCCGCGCTGCGGGGTTCGAACCAGCGGGGATTTAAAAATGGCGGCTCCCCGCTTATGCAAATGAAGCCTGGGAAATTCAAATCCCGGGCTTCATTTGCAATGCGGTTTGCATACATTGCCCTCCTAGTGCGAACTAGCGGGGGAGTGTAGACAGACCCAGGGTGTTTGACCTTGCTGGGGCTCCAGAGAACACATGCCAATCAGAGGTGTGTGGCAGTGTCAGCACCTTGCTGGTCGCTATGCTTGGGCTGTGGGTGACCCCTACTGGCCGGTGTCCAGTGCACTGCCCAGCAGGTGGGCTGCCTAAGACCCAACCGGGTGAGGGCAGCGAGGGAACTAGGAAGTGGGTGTTGGGGGAAGGAGGAGTCTGGGGCTGGAAGGAACCAGTCTAAGGAGGGGCTGGAATCCAGGGGCCCAGGGTCATCTCAAAGGGGCCAAGGCATCCTGGCCCAGACTCCTGGAGACACGTCACGTCTGTGCTGGGCTGCATCTGGGAGAGGCACAATAAACCCTCTGTTCCACTGGCTGCTGGAGTCTGTTCTTGCTGCTGCAGGATGGGGGGTGGGGGTCCCCGACGCGCCATCACAAAAGGTGCTGGGGTTGAAAGTGCTGTTGTTAGGGTTCAGAGTTAACACTCCTCTGCGCTGAATGAGGCAATTCCACAGGATCACCCCAGGCAGGCACTCGCCCCATGCTGATACGTGGGCCGCATCTCTGTTGTTTCCTGCCATCCAGGAGGACGTGACCTTTTCTTCTGGGCACGTTGAGATGGGGACTGGGTGAGGCACGGGGGCGAGGCTGCTGAGCTCATGTTCGGAGCAGCCTGTCCCTATGGCCAGCGGGTTGTGAGCCCCCACAGCCCTGCAGGGCATAGCCACATGAGCTCCCCCCCCCCCCCCCCCCGCAGAGCCAGGAACTGCAGGAGAGCTGGAGGGTGGGGCAAGTTGCGCCCAAAGCCTGTCTCCTCCAGGGCCGAAGTGCAGGCCGACGGGCAGCCAGGCCTCGGCTGAGTGTCTGGGCAGGACGGCTGCATGCTCAGCAGGGGACGGGGTGCGAGCGGCGCTCGGTCCAGCCCTGAGAGCAGCTGCCTGCGGTGCCCATGGGAAGAGAAACCGGAGGGAGGGGGAAAGAGATGGGAAGAGACCAGCAGGAGAAAGCAGGAAATGCTTGGGCACAGACCTAATCGTGCTGCTTTGCTCAGCACAGGCCAGGTGCCAGCTCTGCGCGAGGCTGGGGGCTGTGGCTGAGGCTGCAGCTGTGAGCCCCTTGCTCCCGCCCAGGGCTCAGCTTTCGGGGAGGAAAATAACCCTCAGTGGGATCCTCTGCCTAAAACACTCGCCAGGCCGGCGCGCCCCGGCCCTCGGCTCCCAGAGAGGGACTGTGCTCGGGGGCACTGGGAGGCACCTGTCCCTGCCAGGGTGAGGTTGCTCCTGCCAGCGGTGGGGGGGCTCTCTGGATGGCCCTGCCTCCCCATGGCAGGGAAAATGCTCTTGGCTGTGCCCCCGGCCCACAGCCCCAGCTCAGCATGGCCACGGCTGGGCACTCACAGGGCTGGTGCAAACCCAGAGGTTTGTTCTGCGGTGGGAGACACAGCGAGGGACGTACGGGGCAGGGGTGCTGCAGCACCCCCAGCTATTGGGCACCCCAGCACCACGCACCTGCTGCCCAGGGTCCTAGCCCTGGCCCGTGCCCCTGTGACCGCCCTGTGGCTGACCCCTTGCTTGGCCACAGCACCAGCCTGCTCAGAACCGTGTTTGGAGATAAGGACCCCAGAGCATGGTTCTAAAGTCTGCAGCTGATCCCCCGCTAGGAGGGGCTGCAAGGGCTTGGGAGGGCGGGGTCAGAGTTCAAAATGATCTGGACAAACTGGAGAAATGGGCTGAGGGGAACAGGGTGAAGTTGAATAAGGACACATGCAAAGTGCTCCACTTAGGGAGGAACAATCCGTGTCACACACACGATGGGCAGCGACCGTCTGGGAAGGAGCCCGCAGAAAGGGGTCCAGGGGGCGTCGTGGACCACAAGCTGAATGAGTCAACAGTGTGATGCTGTTGCAAAACAAGCCAACATGATTCTGGGCTGCCGCATTCAGAGGAGTCCTGTGAGCAAGGCACGAGGAGCCGTTCTGCCGCTCTACTCTGCGCCTGTTAGGCCTAGGTTGGAGTGTTGTGTCCAGTTCTGGGCACATTTCGAAAAGGATGTGGAGAAACTGGAGAAGGTCTGGAGAACATGAGCTATGAAGGCAGATTGAAAGAACTGGGCTTGTTTAGTTTGGAAAGAGGAGACTGAGAGGGGATGTGAGAGCAGTTTTCAAGCACCTAAAAGGAGGAGGAGGAGGGAGAAAACTTGTTCATCTTGGCCTCTGCGGACAGAACAAGCAGCAATGGGCTTAAACTGCAGCGAGGGAGGTTTGGGTTGGACATTAGGGAAAAGTTCCTGCCTGTCAGGGGGTCAAACACGGGAATAAGTTGCCTGGGGGGTGTGGAGTCTCCATCTGTGGGGATAGCTCAGAGCAGGTTGGACAGACGCCTGCCAGGGATGCTGTAGCCGGTGCTGGGTCCTGCCATGAGGGCAGGGACTGGACTTGACGTCCCGAGGTCCCTTCCAGTGCTAGGACTCTATGACATGTACTCCCCCTACCCCTTCTGTGCCCCACCCCTAGCGCTGGGGCCAGCGGCTGGGACCCTGCATGCGGGACCTGGAGGTGGACCCCTGGCATGGGGCCAGCAGCTGGCTGGGACCTGAGGGTTCAGAGGGGCGGGGGGGGGGGGTAAGTGACAGGGCTGATGGGGGCGGGCAGGAGCAGAGCCCCCAGACTGCAGGGCTGCCCAAGCCCTGGGGTGCGCCGCTCCCCCGCGCCCATGGAGCCAGGCACGAGCGGCCCCGGCCATGGGGCGAGGGCCGGGCCCGGGAGGTCGCTGGGGGGCTGCAGGCGGCCGGCCTGGCACACGCCGCAGGCCGGCGGAGGAAGGGCCGGAGCGAGCAGCCGGGCGCAGCTGCCTGGCCCGGTGCCCGGGGAGGAGGAGCGGCCAGGCCGGGGCGCGTTAAAAGCCGCCGTGGCGGAGCCGCGCAGCAAAGCCCCGTGCCAGGGCCGCAGCGCAGCGCAGGACTCTCCAGGCCGGACGCGGCGCGGGCGCGGCGCGTGGCTGGATGCGGCGGCCCCCCCGGGCGCTCTGAGACCCGCAAGATGAGCGCTGCCCTGCCCAGCCTGCTGGCCTGGCTGGCGCTGCTGCTGCTCCCCGGGGCCGACGCCTGCAGCTGCTCCCCGGTGCACCCGCAGCAGGCCTTCTGCAACGCCGACGTGGGTAAGAGGCGCGCCCGGCCCGCCGCGCCCGGTCCCCTCCGCCCCATCCCCCCGCCGGGCGCGCCGCTCTCCCCTCCGCCCGGCCCCCCCCCGGGCTCGCCGCTCCCCCCTCCGCCCGGCCCCCCCCCGGCTCGCCGCTCCCCCCTCCGCCCGGTCCCCTCCGCCCCATCCCCCCGCCGGGCTCGCCGCTCCCCGCTCCGCCCGGACCCCCCGGCTCGCCGCTCCCCCCCCCCCCCGCTTCCCGGCCTGCGCCCCGCCCCTCCGGCCTCCCCGCGCCCCCTCCCCCCGCCGGACCCGCAGCCTTAGTGGCACTAGGGGCCGGGGCTGCCTGGGGGCCGCTGCGGCTCGGCCGGGGATCGCTCCGGGCCGGGAGCGGCGAACGGCCCCGCAGCTCGCGGGGAGGGTGCGGGGCTGCGCTGTGACCCGCGGCCTGGAGCCGGCCACGCGCCCCTCCCCCCACTCTCCAGCGACTGGATTCATTGGGGTTTCTTTGGGTCCAGTCAGAGGCGGGGCCCTGCGCCCGGCGTGGCAGGGAGCCGGGGGGCGCTGGTACCCGCAGAGCTGCGTTCAAGGGCGCTGCCCAGGGCTGGCTCCTCCTGGCTGCGCCCAGCCCCAGTTAAACCCGGGAGAGATCTGGGGGTGCTGAACAGAGCTGCCCGCGCGGGGTCTCAGCAAGTCGCTCCCAGCCCTGGATGTGGAGGAGCTTGTGATGGAGCAAGGCCTCTGCGGCCCCCCCCCCCCCCCCCGCCAGGGCGTCTGGAGCTGGACAGGAGGGGCACAGCTCCTCGGCAGTCTGGTATGCCAGCCGGGGCCCCTGAGCGCCGCAATGGGCCGTCCGGGTCCCCCCAGCCGGCCGGGGCCCCTGAGCGCCGCACTGGGCCGTCCGGGTCCCCCCAGCCGGCCGGGGCCCCTGAGCGCCGCACTGGGCCGTCCGGGTCCCCCCAGCCGTCCGGGACCCCTGAGCGCCGGAATGGGCCGGCCCCGTTCCCCCAGCCGGCCGGGGCCCCTGAGTGCCGGAATGGGCCGGCCCCGTTCCCCCAGCCGGCCGGGGCCCCTGAGCGCCGGAATGGGCCGGCCCCGTTCCCCCAGCCGGCCTGGGCCCGTGAGTGCCGGAATGGGCCGTCCGGGTCCCCCCAGCTGGCCTGGGCCCGTGAGTGCCGGAATGGGCCGTCCGGGTCCCCCCAGCCGGCCGGGGCCCCTGAGCGCCGCAATGGGCCGGCCGGGTCCCCCCAGCCGGCCGGGGCCCCTGAGCGCTGGAATGGGCCGGCCCCGTTCCCCCAGCCAGCTGGCCATGGCGAGAGACAGGAACAGGAGCCTGCGGCCCCCTCGTGTGCCCTCTGCCTCTCCAGCCGTTCGCCTTTTCCCTGAGAAGTGCTTGTGTGACAGCTGCTGCCCTTGTCACCTGCCACCTTGCTAGCTCCCTCCGCCCAGGGAACCCGGCGCACTTGGCCTACCTCCGGGCTCCCGGGTCCTCTCCTCTCCGCCCCTTGCCACTGTCACGGTGGTGGCGCATTCTACAGCCCCTGCACTAAGCGCCTTCCTCCTGCGGGGCTGGCAGGCCTGGCCTCCGAGTGGACGCCTCGAAGGGGTGTCAGCAGCAAAGCACCGAGAGCGATGCCTTGGAGCTCTCTCCAGACCCAGTTTCAAATCGGGGTTGTGGCCTCGGGGCTTCTGCCTGTGTGATTTTGGGGGGGCGGGTGGGAAATTGGTGGGTCCCAGGGGTCTCACCCCCACCCCAGTTCACTCCCTGAGGTTCTGAATCTGGGGGGTGGGGTGGGATGCAAACCCTCCTCCAGAAACCTGGGCTTTGTTCTCGGTGTCCCCGTGCCCTGCCCGGCGTTGGCTGTGGGCGTGGGCGGGGCGTGTGCTGGGCACACACGGAGCCGGCTGCTCGGGGGGTTGGCGCGATGCGGCCGAGCCCCCGAGGACAAAAGCCAGCTTTGCACGGTGCCATCTTGCTCTGCCTTCGAGCTGCCGCGTGACCCTGGAAAGGCGGGAGCTCGGAGTCCCGTGGATGACGGGCTGCTGTGCCCTTGGGGTTGCGGAGCCGAGGGCCGGCCCTGCCCTGGAAAGTGGCCGCATCGGGCTAGGTCACCTTCCTGGCGTCCAGGCATTTCCTTTCCTCCATCCCAGCTTGTTCAGCTTGGATGCTGCTGAAAGGGAGGCCTTGGCACCCGGGCCCTGGATTCCTCCTCTCCATGAATAATGCCCTTATGGCCTTGAACGGCTGAACCAGAGGGAGAGCGGCCCCCGGCCTGCCGCAGCGCCCGCACTTGGCTGCGGAGCGGCGTTCTGCAATACTTGGCAGCCCAGCCCCCGTCCGTCCCACAGGCCCTGGCTGCCTCCCTGCGTGGGGTGTCCCAGCTCCGCCTGCCCCCGAGTCTCCAGGGCCCTGCTGTTTGGGGGGGGGGGGCGCGAATGGGTCCAGGGACAGGAAGATTTTAGACAAAGTGAAGCAGCGTCAGTCCAGGCTGCTGGGTTGCTTGAGGTTTGTGGGGGCAGCTGGGCAGGGTGCTCTCGCCAGCTGCCGCTTTGCTGCCCCCTCCTCCGCCCACTTCGTCCTTCACCCGCTCGGTGGCAGGCCTGGGGGCGAGGCCAGCCGGGAGCGGTGCCGGGCGCCAGGCTGGGGGACGGGCACTCTCCTGCCCTAGTTGCCTGAGTGAGGAGAGAGCTGCCTGGGGCAGGGTTAGGGTCCTGGTGAGCGCGGCGGGGGGAGAGGCAGCTGGCACACGGGGCTCTGACCTGGCCGAGGTTAATCCCATGGGGCGTTCAGTGGCTGGCGTGGTGCTTCCTCTCCGTGGGGCTGGGTGTATGGAGGCCCTTGGCCACCAGAGTTCCAAGGGGCGGTTCCGTGGCTCATGCTACCTGCGCCCATAACCGTGTCCGTTTGGGCACCTCCCCCAGGGCTGGGCGCACCCGCCTGTGGGGTATCCAGCGGCCTAGCACAGCCACACCCCTCGCCGCTGGGTCCCCACCGTCCCCAGACCAGAATAACGTGGCCGGCACCCGCCGCAAGGTGGGCAAACTTCCTGGGGGGGTCCAGGACCTCTGGGGACTCCAGCTTCTGCAGTGTGACTGGCAGCGCTGGTCTCGGGCCGTGGCCTCGGTCCACAGGCCGCTTTGGGACAGCCCCCTCGACCGCCCCGTGGCGGGACCCAGAGGAGGGACCTGGGCCGCTTTGGGACAGCCCCCCCGACCGCCCCGTGGCGGGACCCAGAGGAGGGACCTGGGCCGCTTTGGGACAGCCCCCTCGACCGCCCCGTGGCGGGACCCAAGGGAAGGACCTGGGCCGCTTTGGGACAGCCCCCTCGACCGCCCCGTGGCGGGACCCAGGGGAGGGACCTGGGCCGCTTTGGGACAGCCCCCTCGACCGCCCCGTGGCGGGACCCAGGGGAGGGACCTGGGCCGCTTTGGGACAGCCCCCTCGACCGCCCCGTGGCGGGACCCAGGGGAGGGACCTGGGCCGCTTTGGGACAGCCCCCTCGACCGCCCCGTGGCGGGACCCAAGGGAAGGACCTGGGCCGCTTTGGGACAGCCCCCTCGACCGCCCCGTGGCGGGACCCAAGGGAAGGACCTGGGCCGCTTTGGGACAGCCCCCTCGACCGCCCCGTGGCGGGACCCAGGGGAGGGACCTGGGCCGCTTTGGGACAGCCCCCTCGACCGCGCCGTGGGCGGGACCTGGGCCGCTTTGGGACAGCCCCTTCGACCGCACCGTGACGGGACCCAGGGGAGGGACCTGGGCCGCTTTGGGACAGCCCCCTTCGACCGCACCGTGGGCGGGACCCAGGGGAGGGACCTGGCATGGGGTGGCAGCAGGAGGTGGTCTCCCCCCCCCCCACTCACTGCAGGAGCAGAGCCCCCCGGGTGCTCAACTTCCCGCTGCGGCAGAGAAGCCGAGCCCTGGCTGGGGAGGGCGGCCGGGTGGCGCAGGGGAGGGCGGCCGGGTGGCGCAGGGGAGGCTGCTCCAGCTCCTGCCGCTGTGGTGGGTGCGGGACAGGGGGCCCACGCCAGCCCCCCTGTAAGACCCCCGCCTGCATCAGTGGGGAAGGGGGCGGGGCCTGCAGGGGGAGGGGCTCTTGTCCCCTGCTTGGAGTTGGTTCCAAAGCGCTTCCTTTCTGCCCCTCCCCGTTTGTGGAGTTAAAGTGAGTCCGGCTGAGCAGGGCCCGGCGTGACCCCCAAAGCGCAGGCTCCCCGCCGCGTCCGGCCAGTGCTGGCCCGTGAGCACAGAGCCCCTGCTGGCCCCGGGGAGCTGACAGCCTGCGGAGTGGGTTGTGCAAGGGCCGGAAGTCGTGCGAGCACCAGAGCGAGCCAGGCGGGGCCGGATTGCACAATCCCGGCTGGGGCACCGTCCCTTGCTGGACAGGACGCCGTCGGGCCCCGTGGGCGTGTGAGCCGCTGCGTTGCTAGAGCCGGGGTCCCTGGCCCAGCCGCCCGGCTGTGGCCCTGGTCTGAATGCGAGGCTGCGACTTGCCTCCTGGCTGCCGCTGTCCTGCGGACGGAGGCCGCCGAGCATACTGCAGTGGGCCCCGTCTGGCCCTGGGGGGTAGGCTGCCCTGGGCCCCGCAAGCCAGCTGTGCTGGAGGGGGCCTGGCCTGGGCACAAGCGAATGGGCGTGGCTGGGGCGCCTGATTGCCAGGCAGCGCCTTCAGCAGGGGAGCAGCGTTTCAGCTCTGCTGGGCAGGGGGGCAGCGAGGCTGCAGGGAGGTACCAGCCTGACCGCCTGGCTCCCCGTTTATCTGGCTGTGGGTGGGGCCCTTGGCGTCTCTGCACCTCTGCCCCATGGCCCACGGCAGGGTTCCCTGTAAGCTGGGCGCTTGTGCGGCTGCTCAGGAGAGCTCCCAATGCCCGGTCAGCGCAGTGCACGCAGCCAGGTTGTGTTCCTGCTGGTGGTGCACATGCTTCCGTGCACATAACAAAATGTATTCCGCATGTGAATGGAAAAAATCCACCCGCGGCTGGAAGAAATTAGCGGGAGCATTGGGCCCTTGGGTGAAACCAGCACAGAGATGATTTCCCATCCCCTCTGGTGAAGCCGGACCAGGGTTTCCCTCTCAGCCCCCTTTGCTCTAGGACCCTGACTCTGCTGCCTTGGTCAGGCTGGAATCTCCCGGGCTGCGTCTCAGCCCAGCCAGCCCCAGGACTCGGCCCATGGTCCCAGCCCCACAGTCAGATCCCTTGGAGCCTCTGCTGGTTGGTCCAGCCCTGGCGAAGGGCCTGAGGTAGCAGCACATGGAAGCGTTTAACCCCCGGGCGGAGCAGAGGGGGGCCCAGGGGCGGGGGGCCTGTAGCTTGCTCTGGAGTGGCTGTCGGGACTGGGAGAGCGCCGCCCACGACTGCCAGGGGACTCGGCTGCCCCGTAGCGTGGGGGCCGCAGGGGGCTGTGCAGCTGAAGCAGTGGAGCCGTATCGGTAACATGGGGACCCGGCAGTGAGCCCCCCCCGCCCGCCGGTGCCATCTGCCCCTGCCGGGGTCCCTGAGCTCAGTGGCCTCTGCTCCTGCTGCCAAGAGCCCAGCCCAGGGGCCGTGGAGCTGGTGTCGCAGGGAAGCCCCGAACGCAGGTGGGGCCCGGCGGGGAGGCGCTGCTGGCGCGGCTGCGCCTGGCCCCTCCCCAGGAGGCCGAGATGCCTGTGGGGGCTTCCCAGGCTGGGAGGAGCCGTAGGGCTGGGATGCCTCATGCTGGCCACATGACTGGCTGGGTCACAGCTGCTGGCGCTGCAGTGAGGTCACTTCCTGCCTCCCGGGCCATGTGGAGCCAGGGAACCCCGCGAGCCAGGGGAACACCCAGTGGGGGGGGGGGGAGCTGGCAAGAAGCTGCTCCCGATCTGGCTCTTGTCTGCTGCTAGAGCAGATGGTGTCCTGCCAGGCCGGATCATGCTGGGCCGGGCTGGGCCATGTGTGGCGGGGCCCCCTCTCCCCCCGATCTTGCACCCCCGTAGCAGCAAGATGAGACTCCGCCAGCCGTAGAACAGGGGGGTTATTGCTGCTCCAGGACACAGCCCAGCACAGACGTGGGGTGGCCGTAAGGAGTCAGGGGCTGGCAGCCCCAGGCCCCTTGGGGCGGGGTACATAGCCCCCCCGAACTCCCAGCACAGACGTGGGGTGGCCGTAAGGAGTCAGGGGCTGGCAGCCCTAGGCCCCTTGGGGCGGGGTACATAGCCCCCCCGAACTCCCAGCACAGACGTGGGGTGGCCGTAAGGAGTCGGGCTGGCAGCCCCAGGCCCCTTGGGGCGGGGTACATAGCCCCCCCGAACTCCCAGCACAGATGTGGGGTGGCCGTAAGGAGTCAGGGGCTGGCAGCCCTAGGCCCCTTAGGGCGGGGTACATAGCCCCCCCGAACTCCCAGCGCTCTGCTTCGTCTCTTCTCCATGTCATCCAGCCAAAAACTGCCCAGCGCCCAGCCCTGCCCCCAGCCAGGTGCCCGTCTCCCCCTCCCTCCCTCTGTCTCTCCCCGGGGAAGAGCCTTGTTACCGGCCAGGCTGGGCCGAGGTGTCTGGGCCATGCACACGTGGGGGAGTCGGTGGGAATCCCAGCCCAGCGGGGGGACCCGGGTCACAGAGCAGACCCCCCCCTGCGTCACACCGTGCTGGGCTGGGCTGCACCGTGCTGTGCCTGTGGCCCCGCTTGGGCAGCTCCCTAGTTGTGGTGCCGTGACTCGGTGGCTGGTAATTCTGTGGCTCCCCGTGCAGGGCCCCGTGCCGCCGTCGCTGCGCGTGGCACTGTGGGCACGGGTCCAGCTGGGGCTGCAGGCAGGGTTGCGCCAGTGGCGACTCCTGCCGCTGTGGTGACAGCCTGGCCCGGTGACCTGGTGCCCACGTCACGTGGGCGTGGTGCTGAGCCGGAGCCCAGGCAGGCCGCCCTGACCCGTGCCAGGTTCTGTGCCCGGGGAGCACAGCTTCGGGGGGCTGCCTGGGCGCCCTGCCAGCCAGCGGCTGGAGCTAGGCAGGCGCTTGGGTGAGCGCTGGCCGGAGAGCTGCTCCTGGCCACGTCCCCGGCTGCTCGGGCAGATGGCTGGTCCCAGGTGGAGCTCCCCTGCCAGCTCGGAGCAGCCCCACTCGCATGCTCCCAGTCTTGGTGGGGAGCGGGCCCCTCCCTGACTCCCGCCGGGCCCACTCCCTTCCCGCAGGCTGGCCCCGAGCTGCCCGCTTCCCGCGCTGCTGCCCTGGGTACAGGGAGGCCTGCCTGGGCCCCTGGCTCATTAAGCTGCAGATTTGGAGCCTGCCGGGTTTGGCTGCAGCGGCAGGGCCTCGCCGCGGTAAGCAGGGGGGCCAGGGCCTCCGGCTGGCATGGCCTGCAGGCTGGCATGGCCTGCAGGCAGTTGGGCGGTTTGTGGGTGACCCCAGGCCAGAGCGGAAGGGGGCTGGGGCAGCGGTGGCAGGAGGCCGGGGCCGTGCTGGGTGAGGGGATGGCTGGGCAGTGCGTGCTGGGCTTTGAGCAGGGGCCGGGTTGCTCTACACACCCAGGCGTGTCTTGTGGGGAAGGAGCCCTGCGAGGCTCTTGGCGCTCAGCACGCTCCCCTGGAGTTACTGGGGCCGCCCAGGAGTGTGGGGCGCAGGCTGTGGGCACGGGGCAGAGCCCCTCCGTGCCGTGTGGGCAGCCGCTCACCAGCTGCAGCCAGCTGGGAGTCAGGCTCCTGGGTTCTGTTACCGGCTCTGCTGCTGAGTGTGGGCAGGTCTTTGAGCCTCAGTTTCCCCGCGGTAGCTGTTGTGCTTTGGGGCGCTGTCTGTGGGTGTGCAGGGCTCCAGTGACGCCACAATTGTGTATCCAGAAAGACCAGCCGAGGGCGTCCGTGGACGTGCAGGGCTCTGGTGAGCAGACACGTGCCCAGGGCCCTGCTCGTCGGGAGAGCCACTCGGGGTACGTGTGCCCTGCGATGAGACGCCGGTGGCTGCCTGTGCCGGCCGGCTGGGGGTACCGGGCTGCAGAGTGTAGCCAGTGGGATGGGCCGCTCCGGAGGGAGGCTTCCCGGTGCTCTTCCTGTGAGCGTCCTTGCCGGCGGAGAGGCGAGTCCTGCCCAGCGGGTCCCTGCCGGACCGGACGCCTCTCTTGGTGCAGGCAGACAGGCGAGGCTGGGAGCCCGGCACCCCGCAGCCTGCACAGAACCTGGCAGCCCAGCAGCCGCCTGGCCCAGGCCACAGCCTGGTTACGGGGTTATGGCCCGACTGCTGCTGCAGCAGGCTCAGGCAGTGTGAGGGGCCGGGCCCGTCTGGGCACCGCTGAGGGCGTCCGCTCAGGGTGAAGTGCTCGAACTCGGGGCTCCTCACAGCCCCAGACTGGAGACCCCCCCAAACAGGCCACAAACCAGTCGCACCGAGCGCTCCAGCTGCCGATCCAGCCAGCCAGAAGCCTCACGAGCAAAACCCCCCAGACACCCCCGCTCTCCCTGTGCCCCACTCGCCCCGGGCTTAACACCTGCCCCGAACGGTTCCTCCGCCCCTAAGAAACCAGCCACAGTTCCCAGGTCAATTCACTCTGGATCTTCCCCACAAGACCACGCTGGGCCGGTCCTTTAGAATCTACCAGCGAAAGGTTCATTACTACAAGAAAGGAAAGCAAGAGAGTGAGGCTGTTAAAGTACAGTACGTTACATGCACCGAATCTCCCAGTTCTCAGTGCAGGCTCTAGCAGAGATGTTACAGCTGCTGGCTTAAAAGTCTCTGGTTACATCCTATGTCAGGACGGGTCCACGGTTCTTCCCGGCTCGTTCCCTGCAAGGATGCATCTGGGATCAGGAGCTAAACTGAAGACCAAAAGGAGGGTGCCACATGGCACGTGTATACCTCCCCTGGCATCTTCCTGGCCAGGGAAGGTCACGTGGTCCAGCGACCTATCCCTGTGTCCCAGGCTGGCAGCCCTTCGGCCCTGGCTGGCTTGCAGGTATCAGTCCCGTTCCTGAGGTGTGTCTTGGCACCTAGAGCTTCATTGTCTCCTTGCTAATTAGCACAGGCACTGGCTGAGCATTCCTGGCCCAGTGCTCAGCCACAGAGAATTTCCCAGCATCCGTACAGAGGGCCTGTTTCTAACTCCACACCCAGATCTCACACGAGCACACGAATCGCGCACACGCCATCAGTAGAACAGACGCTTTCATGGGACACCTCACATGGCCCCTTTGTATCCATTGTGGGGCAACCCCCCTCGGGGTGCAGCAGTGATCTGGCTGCTCCCCTTAAAATCCAGTAACACGAGAGGCCGGCGCCCAGTTCTAGCCCTGGCGCCCTGCGCGAGGCGTCTCCGCTGGAGGCACATGGGCCTCCCTGTGTCACTGGGTGGGGTGGATTTCAGAGGTGAGTTTCTCTTCCTGCTTTGGTTAAATCGCCCCCCCCCCCCCCCCCCAGGCCCCTGCTGCTGCTTTAATTCCAGCGTCCTGCCCAGAATTGCAAAGGTGCTTCCAGTTGGGCCCCTCGCAGTGCGCCAGGGGCTTTGCATCTCCTGGGGGCGCCCCGTGAGTGCAGGGGACGGCCCGGCCTTAGCCCCTCGCCCACGTATTGAGTCCTGCCCCGTGCCCTTGGCTCTGCTCCAGCTCCGCTCCCCAGAGCCTGCCAGGAGGGGGCTAGTCACAGTCTCCCTCGCGGCCCCTGCACAGCTCCCTCCCCCGCTGGCTGCTCAGCTCCCCCACCGCCCCGGGCCCGGAGCGCAGGCGTCGGGAAGCCACGGGGCCACGCAGCCGAGCTCCCTGCTCAGAACCGGCTGGCGCAAGGGGGTGTGGGCGCGTTGGCTGGGCAGAGCCAGCCTGCACACGCCGGGCCCAGGAGCTCCCGGTGAGCCCCGCCACGTTTCTGTGCCCTGCCCCATGTGGGCAGTGTGGGGGGGCACGGACTGGGCCTTCCCCTCCCACCCTTGGCCAGAGGGAGCTGCCAGCCGCCCCGGCCCTGCGTCTCAGCGTGGCTGCTGGACGGCCCTGGGGGTGGGCAGTTGGCTTGGTGCCCCAGCTGCCATGCTGGTGGGGAGGGGACTGGTGGTAACAGCCAATCACCACCTGGTATCAGTGAATTCCCATTGAGCCCCCCCCCCCCCCCCCCCCGGCGTGCTCCCTCGCTCCCGTCCCCTGACACGGGGCCAGCCCGCTTGTGGCCATGGTGCCCGGGGCAGGCGATAGCAGGGCCCTGTTCCCCACGGCCCAGCTAGGGAGCCGTGTGGCAGGGGCCCAGGGCCCATCCCGGCAGCCACTGGCCCTGGCATCGCTCAGGGGGGTAGGGGCTGGGCCGGGGCACTGGGCTCTGTCCTGTCCCCCTGCCCAGGGAGAGCACCTCCCTCCTGGGGGGCCCTGGTCGCCCCCCGGCCTTGGCAGCTCATGACTGTCGCGCAGGCGCTGGCAATGCTGTTAACGCTCCGGCCCCCGGGCTCGGGCAGTTCCATGGGAAACTCCACTGGGGGGAGCCAGGGCGTCCCCCCTTGCCCCGGCTGCAGAGGGCGGGAAGCGTGGCCTGAGCAGCAGACACGGCAGATACAAAGGGGCTCTTTGCATTGAGCATGGGCCTGTCTCCGGGTCTGAGGGCTGGGACCCAGCCCCCACCCCTCTGGGGGGCTGGGCGGGCCGTGCGTGGGGCAGGCCTGGATTCCCCTCCCCTCCCCTCGGGCTCCTGGCTCGCCGCTGGAGCCTGGCTGGGCTCCTGGCCGGGAAGCGCGCAGCTCCCTCCACAAAGCCGCACTGTTCAGGACAAATCTGCCTCCATTGGCTGCATTTTTCTCAAGTGATTCATGAGCACGTGAATGGAAAAGGCCGGAGCCCACTGAATCAGGAGCTGTTCCCCGCCCACAGGCGCCACGCCAGCGCCCCTTGCAAGAGCTGGGAGTTCGCAGCGAGCCACGCCGGGGCCGGGGCCGGGGTGGGGGATGGAGGCGGGAGGGGCGGCCCAGAGCCACCCTGGCTGGAGAGGGCACTGTGCTCCGCTGTGGCGCCCTGGCTGGAGGACGAGCCATGGGCGTTTCCACGCGGTGGGCCCACGCCCACGCCAGCGCCCCCTGTCTGCCCCCGGGCAGCGCCAGCAGAGGTGTCCCATGCAGCCTGGATGGGGGAGGGGCGTGTCGTAGTGGGGGGCTGTCCACTCCTGTGGCCCGGGGTCCACTGTGGCTGGGCACTCACTGGTTGCCGTGTTGTGTGGGGTGGGACCCCTGCTGCCCTGTGCTGCCTGCAGAGACTGTGTGCGTGTGCGTGTGCGGCTGCACTGCCCCGCGGGGGGGTCCCTGGGCAGGCACAGAGGCCAGGCCTAGCCACGTCCCACCTGGTGAGGGGGGAGTTTGAGCAAAGGGGGGGTACCTGCGGGGGGGAGTGACCGGGGGCTGAGGGGGGCAGTCTTGGCGGGGCACACGTGAAGAGAACAGACTGAGCCGGGGGCTGGGGGTTCCGGGGCCCGTGGACCCCGCCCCAAGGGATCTGAGGCTGCCGGCCCTGACTCCTGTGCCCACGTGGAACCCGGGCCAGGCTCGGAGCAGCACTAAACCCCCCTTTGCACTGGCGGGCGGGGTGCAGGGTGGGGGGTCCCCGACGTGCCGTCACAAGGGGGGCCTGGGGTGGCTCTTCGCCTGGCACGGCCAGGGCTTGTGAGGGGCTGCGTGGCGCTGAGCCACGGCGGCAGGCAGGGATCTGAGAGGCCCCCGCCCAGTCCTTGCTGCTGCCCTGCGGCAGAGGAGGCGGCTGAGCTGGACTCTGGCTTGGGGCCTGCCCTCTAGCGCTCCTGGCCCAGCAGAGGCTGGGGAGCGGGGCCTGGCGTCCGCGCTCGGCGGGGGGCAGAGCCGGAGTCTTGCCAGGCTGGGAGCTGCCTAGGGTTGGGGTTAAATTCCCTGCCCAGGTCGGCCGCTGGGATCTCCAGCTGGGCAGCCGTGTGGCTCTTGGGCCACAGTGCGCGCTGTGGGAATCCACGAGCCCTGGGGGCCCAGCCTGCTGCCCCCCAAACCCGCTGGGGATTTACGGAGCGAGCTGAAGGGCTGGGCCTGGGGCGTGTTGGTCCCTGCAGGCCGCCTGCTCCTGCGCTGGCGCCTGGGAGCCCCAGCCGGGCCCGGGCCCAGGCCCCGTCTGCTCTAGGACTGGCTGTGTGAGCCGTGCTCCCCCACAGCCTCCCCCGCAGCCCTGGCTCCTGGTTGCCCCAGAGCAGCCGGCCCTTTTCCCAGACCCGGCACACGCTGGGGAGTGTCTCCCTGGGAGTCGGCTGGCCTGGGCAGCTCCCTGAGTCCTCCACGGGCCGGCGCTGGAGATCGCCGCAGGGCCTGGGGTGCCCCAGGCTGACCCCCGGCAGGGTTCTCGCTCCGGCGTGCAGGGGCCTGGCCAGGGGGGGGGGGGGGGGGCGGCCTTGGCACCAGGGGGATTCTGTTCCGCCCTGTGCGTTACCCGGAGACCGGTCAGCTGGGCTACGGGCCGGGGCAGAGGGGCCGTGGCTGGCAGTGACCTAGACCCTGCACCAGGAGCCTACCAGGGGCTCATTCCCAGCTTCCTGTCCCGGGGCCTAGAATCCCCCTCGGGGAAGATCACGGAGCCCCCCGGCTCCAGCTGTCGCTGGGAGCAGTTTCCCTGGATGAGCCGAATGGAGCAGGCTGGAGCCCGGCCTGTGTGCTGCTCCCGGCCCCTCGGCTGCCCTGCTGTGACGGTGTCGGGGCCCCCGACCCTGCACCCCCTCCGCAGCAAGGTGGGACTCCGCCCGCCGGGGCGATGGAGAGGGACAGCGTAGCCTATGCTGGTGTAGGCGCAGGAGGACAGGCTGGCAGCCCCAGCTCCCTGGGGGGAGGGGTTCACAGGCCCCTGGGCCCCCATCCTGCTTTCAGTCTGCTTCCTCCAGGCCTCCCCACGCTCCGACTGCCCCTTCTCCCAGCACAGGACTCCCCCTCCCCCCAGCCAGGTGACAAGTGGCCAGGCCAAGGCCAACGTGCCTCCCCCAGGGCCCCCCCTTGGGCAGCGCTCACAGACACAGGCCAGCAGGGGTCACCCCCAGCCCACCCAGCACCCAGTGACTGCCCAGCAGAGCGGAGCCGAGGCCACAGGAGTAGACAGCCCCCCCCCCCCCACGTCCCACCTGCGCTCGCAACTGGCATTCGGCTCCGTCCAGGCCGGCCCGGGCCACGGGGCAGCCCTGCTCCAAGGGGCGCTGGGCCGGCCTGGCCTGTTCTGCCGGGTGCCCTGGGGATGGGGCACAGCAGGGAGGACTCTGCCCCATGCAGCCCCTGGCCCACCGCCGTGGGGAGGTGGCAGCGCTGCCTCCCTTCGCGGTGCCGTCGTGCCGCTCCCCACGCTGCTGTCGAGCAGGGGCTGCCTGGCCTGGGCCCTGCCGTGGGGGCGGCGCCGTCCTCGCGGTGAGAGCAGCCCTCCGCGTGCTCCCCGGGCCCTCGGCTGGGGGGGGCAGCCGCTGGGGACGACGGGCTTGCAGGCAGGGCAGGAGGGCGCCTCCGTGCAGGCCACGCTGTGGGTGTGAGGGAGTGGCAACCTACCAGAAAAGCTGCTAGCTCTGGGGTGGAGCCCTTCTCCCAGCAGCTGTGCTCCGCGTGGGCCCCTCTCCCTGTCGCTAAGGGATGCTGCTTTGGGAGGAGGGGCCCACGGACGGGGAGGGGTGCCGTGGGACCGGGCCCTGGGGCTGGAGCCGGCCGGTCTGTGCTGCTTGGCCAGGCCCGTTCCCTGGCCCCTGTGAGTGGCGAGTTGTTTTTCCAGGCGGCTCGGGGAGGAAGTGACACCGTGCGGTTCGCTGTGTGCCGGCAGGGGCGGTTCCTCGTGGCCGCCCACCATTCCAGCGGCAACGTCTGGCAGGAGCCTCGCGGCCCCTTGATTGCGAACACAGCTGCTGGTTTGCGAGCGGCGGCTGGAGGCCAGGCCAGGCAGTGCAGCTGGGGTGGGCTGGCCGTGCTGGGCGGTCCGTCTGGAGCGGGGGGCGGGTCTCCGTTCACGCCAGGGCCTCTGCTCCGAAAAGCCTCCCTGCTCCACGTGCTCCCCCGCTCTGGGGACGTACAGTGCAGCTCCGTTCACCGGTTCAATGTTAGGATTTTAACTGGTTAAACGGGGGCAGCTGGAGCACCCCTCCGCCCCCCGCCCGTAGCCGGTTACCAGCCCCGCTCCGGGTGCTTGCCCTGTGGGCTCTGCTGGCCTCGGGGTGCCACGGGCCCGTCCTCTCCTTCGTCCTGGCTGTACAGTGTCCGCCGGGCCGAACGGGGCCAGGCCCTACGTGGAGCCTGCTACGCGCCCGTCCGTTGCAACCCTCCAGGGACGGTCCCGGTCCCGCGCTCGCCGGCAGAACCATAGGGACCTGGCAGGAAAGTAGCGAGCCAGGAGGAAGAAATGGAGGATTCTGTCTCCCACGTCCCCCGCCCCTCCCGTCCTGCCTCTGCCCTTCCTCCCTGCTCCAGCCATGCTGCTGCTCAGTCAGCTCCGTGCCCGGCGTCCAGCGCCAGGCAGCGGGGGAGAGCGAGGAGGCCGCCACCAGCCAGGGCAGGGGGAGCAGCAGCCTGCGCGGACGCGTCCCGGAAGCTGTTCTTGCTCCCGGCTCCCTGGCTGCTCCCCCTGCTTGGCAGAGCCCCAACCCCAGCTCTTGCCTCTGGTCTCCCAGCTCTGCGGAGCTCGCCGGCTCGGCCGTGTTGCCAGCTGCTGGGCAGCTCTTTGGCTCTTTGCCTGCCCCACCTGTGGGCCCTGCCCTGGACAGGCAGCACTGCGCGCGGTGGTCACGCCCTAGGCCTGTGGGGCGGGGCGGGGCCCTGTCCAGAGAAGCCGTCGGCACTAGGGAGGGAAGTGCCTAGTTGATGATCCCATAGGGAAAAGCTTATCATGTAGTTGGCACATCGGCTGACTAGCGCCCCCCCCCCCCCCGCCCTTTGCTGCCTCTGTCAGAGGCAGGTGGGGAGGGAAGAAGAGGAGGTCCTGGGGGAGCCGGCTTAAAAGCCAGTCCCCCCAGCTCCAGCTCCAGCTCTGTGGGAGGGGCAGGGGCGCAGCGGCGGCCAGCTTTGAAGGGGGATCTCTTCCAGCCCTAGGATTCTACGAAAGTCCCCGCTGGGCTCTTGTACATTTCAAAGCGGAAGCGCCGCATGGCGCCCGGGGCCCATGGGGGCCTCCCCCCCCCCCCCCAGCCCCAGGCTCTATGCACTGTTCCTACTTTGAAAGGTACAGGAGACCCTGCTGTGGCTCTTGTACGTTTCAAAGGCAGCATGTGCGCTAGTCCTTATCGACTAACGGAATAGTCGATGGAAATCCCATCGACTATTCCATTCGTTAATTACTCGATATTTAACATCCCTAGTCGGCACCAGAAACCCCAGCGGTAACTGGCCCTGGCTGCACTAGCCCAGGTCTGAGTCCACGGCATGGCAAAGGAACGGGGAGGGGACAGTCCAACACAGCCGGTCCCATCCCCAGCTACTGACTCGGGGTGGCCAATGCTGCAGGCCCAAAACAGCTGTAGCTCCTAGGCCCTGCTGCCTGGGGGTGGGCAGGCTGAGGCAGGCAGCGGGGCTGGGGAACAGGAGCCGTGCCTGGCCCGCCTCTGTTCATGCCCTGTCTGCCGTCTGTTGCAGTGATCCGAGCAAAGGCCGTCTCCCTAATTGAGGTGGATTCTGGGAACGATGTTTACGGGAATCCGATCAAACGAATCCAGTACGAGATCAAGCAGATCAAGGTACGAGACTCGCGGCTGCGCCCAGCTCTGGGGCGGCGAGTAGGAGGCGGCGGGTGACAGAGCGTGGGCTGGAGAGAGAAGTGGGTGAGGGGGTCCCTCCAGCAAACCCAGCCTGGGATTGAACCTGCAAGCGCTGAGCCCCCCAATAGCGGCCTGGTAGTGTCCCCGGCACTTGGCTTCCTCGCACCAGGCCGGGCACATGCTCCCGCCCGATCTCCGGCAGCGTGGGCGGGGGAGACGTCTGGCCGACCGCCCTCTCGCTCTCTCCCGCTAGATGTTCAAGGGGCCGGAGCAGGACATAGAGCGCATCTACACGGCGCCGTCCTCGGCTGTGTGCGGCGTGGCGCTGGAAACCGGCGGGAAGAAGGAATATCTCATCGCAGGTAGGCGTGGCCCGAGCCAGGGCGGGCGGGAGGGGGCATGGGCCCGTGGAGGGAGGTTTCCCGGAGCTGCGGGAATCGCTCAGGGAATGGCTGCGAAGGGGAGGGGAGACCCTGCTCCAGGCAAAGGGTTTGTTCTTGGCTGTGGCGGTGGGACCGCAGGAGAGTTCAGGACCCGTTGGGCTCCCCTCCTGCGCCCCTCAGCCCCAAGGCCCTGCCCGGAGCCCGGAGCGCCCTTATGAGTGTGCCCAGACGTGCGTGGGCCCGTCTCGGCCACAGGCCACGGGCCCGGCCACGTGTGGCCACGACACCTGGGCTCTGCCTGGCTCTCGGTCCGGGACCTGGGTCCCCTCTGGCGCCATCTAGTGGCTCCGAGGGAAATAGCAGCCGAGGAAGCTGGAGCTGTGTGACCCCTGTGCAAACCGGGGCCTAGTCCGTGCTTGCCTCCCCGCTCCGACGCCCTGGGGCCTGGGCCTGCTGGGCTGGCGCTCCGGCCCGGCCGAGCCCACGGGATCCTTTGCAGCCGCACCCTGGGTCCCCGAGCGCGTCAGGTCCGTTTCCATGTCCAGCGCCTGCCCGGGATCCCTAATGGAGAGGGACCGCGTGGCCTGGCGCCAGGGGAGCGTGGCTGCGGTGGGAGCGCCATTGCCTGTGTGGGCTGCCCTGCCTGGCCCGTTCTCCGGAGCAGCGTCACCGGGACCTCGATTTCCACCTCTCCCCAGATGGGGGCTGCCGGGGCCGCCTGCTTGGCCGGGGGCGGCTGGCTCAGAGCGCAGGCTGCAGGGCAGACCCAGCCCCCCGTGAGCGCTAGGGGAAGTCCCCTGCTGTCGCTGTGGCGCTGGGGAAGGCCCGGAGGCTGGCCTGCCGGGCCCGGGCTCGGGGCAGCCCCCTCAGCCCTGCTGCCCGTTAAGGGGCCCCGCGGCGCATGACGTCACAAGCACCGCTCTCTCCCAGCCAGCCCCCAGCCCCCACTCTGGGCAGCCCGGCCTGAGCGAGGGGCTGAGGTGTGGGGCACGGCCGCCGCCTCCTGGCTTCGTTTGCCGAGATGAGCAGCCGGGAGGGACGGCCCGCGGACTCCCTTCCCTTCCCTTCCCGGCGCGGCGCTGGCCCTGCCTCCGGGAAGAGCCACGGGGAGGGGGCTGCAGGCCGGGGCTCAGCAGCACGTGTCTCGCTGCAGAGGTGCCCGGGCTGTGAGTTAGTCCCTCTGGGAAGGCGCTCGGGTCCTGCCTGGCTGTGGAGCCGCAGACGCTCCGGGTGCAGCCGCCGCCGCTGGGGTCTGGCGAGTCAGGGGAACCGGGCCCGGGAACCGGGCCTGCTGTGGGAAACGCCTGGAGCAAATGCCTCGCGCCCCGACGTCAAGCGACGCTCTGCTTCCCCGGGGCTCTCGGCTCACGCCCCCCCAGGTCTCCAGCACGGCCTGGGCCCTGCTTGTCCCCTCGGAGCGCCCAGCCTGCGGCGTGCGCCAGGCACCGTTGCCCCAGCGGGCTGGTACCTTAGTGCCCCGTTCCCTGCACAGTGTGTCCCGAGCGCCCCGGGCCGGGGGGAGCCTGGGGCGGTGCCGATGGGGGCCCAGGTGTCTCCAACGCGCTGCCTGGCCTTTCCGCAGGCAAGTCCGAAGGCAACGGCAAGATGCACGTCACGCTCTGCGACTTCATCGTCGCCTGGGACTCCCTGAGCGCCACGCAGAAGAAGAGCCTGAACCAGCGGTACCAGATGGGCTGCGAGTGCAAGGTAGGCAGGGCCCTCACTCCTCCACAGGGCGGGGCTGGGCACGGGGACATGGGGGAAGCACAGGGATGCTTCCTGAACCGCGACCTGGGTTGCATCCCCGTGGGGATCTGGGCGCAGCTGGGCTACTGCTGGCTTCTTCCCGTTTGGCTGCAGCGCTGGGAAATTCACCGGAAATAAGAGGAAGACCCAGTTTTGCCTCCTAGAAGGAGTCATGTGTCCAGTGACTGGAACCAGGGGCCTGGGATATCAGCACCCAGATCCCAGACAGGCCCCTGCCCTGCTTCCGTGACTCCGAGAAACTCCCTCGGACTTCCTTGCAGTTTAGTCACCATCACATGGTGAGAACGTGAGCTGGGAGGGAGGCGGAAGGAACTGGGCTTGTTTAGTGTGGAAAGGAGACAGCAGTTCTCAAGTACCTAAAACAGTGTCACGAGGAGGGAGCAGCAATGGGCTTAAGTTGCAGCAAGGGAGGTTTCGGTTGGACATTAGGAAACCGTTCCAGTCGGGGGTGAAAGACGGGAATAAATTGCCCAGGGGGGTTGTGGAGAGATTGAAGAGCAGGCTGGACACACCTGCCAGGGATGGTCTAGAGACGGTGCTTGGCCTGCCGGGAGAGCCGGGGGCTGGACTGGAGAGTCTCCCGAGGTCCCTCCAGTGCTAGGCTACGTCTACACTGGCGTGATTTTCCGGAAATGCTTTTAACGGGAAAGTTTTCCATTAAAAGCATTTTCGGAAAAGCGCGTCTAGATTGGCAGGACGCTTTTCTGCAAAAGCACTTTTTGTGGAAAAGCGTCCGTGGCCAATCTAGATGCGCTTTTCCGCGCAAAAGCCCTGATCACGAAAATGGCGATCGGGGCTTTTTTGCGGAAAAGAAATCTGAGCTGTCTACACTGGCCCTCTGTGCAAAAGCTTTTCGGAAAAAGACTTTTGCCCGAACGGGAGCAGCACAGTATTTCCGCAAGAACACTGCCAATCTTACATGCGATCGTCAATGCTTTTGTGGAAATTCAAGCGGCCAGTGTAGACAGCTGGCAAGTTTTTCCGCAAAAGCAGATGATTTTGCGGAAAAACTTGCCCGTCTAGACACAGCCCTAGTGTCTGAGTCTGTCCTGGGGGCTTTGGGTCAGAGAAGTGATGCTCCTTCTAAGCTGAGTTTTCCCTGGGGGGCGGGACCAGCCCTGGAGAGAAGAGGCCCGTTCTGTTCACGTAGGGAAACCTGCCTGCTGTCGGGAGCGCTGAGCACCGCGCTGGGCGGAGAGGCTGTGGATCCCTTGCGGGAGGTTTCCAAGGACCGGCTACAGAAAGACCCGTCAAGGCGGGGAGCTTGGGGGTCGGCAGGATTCATCCCGGGCAGGACTCCAGTCCCAGTGCGGTTCTGCTGACCTGTCGTTGCCAGAGGCCTCGCCAGGAACTGGCGGACTCGCTGGGCGAGGGATGCGCTGGAAACAGGCGATGGGTGGGGACAGACAAGAGCCCCCCATGTTTGGAGCGGGCGCGAGGGGAGATGCAGGCGTGGGAGGGAACTGGCCCCACCTCGGAGCCCAGATTGGTAGCATGTTGCTTTCCTTGGCTCGGTGACTCCGCCCAGCCGAGGGGGAGCCGGAGCCGGAGCCGGAGGCGCGATGGGTCCGTCTGTCCCCGGGCAGGGTGTCCGTCCGTGTGTGCTGAGCAGTGGTCTCTGTTCTGCCGCAGATCTCCCGGTGCCCCTCCATCCCCTGCTTCGTCTCCTCTCCGGACGAGTGTCTCTGGACAGACTGGGTGACGGAGAAGAACATCAACGGGCGGCAGGCGAAGCATTACGCCTGCATCAAGCGGAGCGACGGCTCGTGCGCGTGGTACCGCGGCGTGGCCCCCCCCAAGCAAGAGTTTCTCGACATCGAGGACCCCTAAGCGGGGCGGCTGCGTTCCCACCCCAGTAGAAAGGCCTGCAAGAGATGAGCCTGGTCCACTCTGACATCACTTCCTGGAAACAGCATGAAAATACGCTCTCCCCAGCAGGCCCCGGCGGGGGGTAAATGCCAGGTGCTTCCCAAGCGCTGCTGGCCCCTTCCCGTCCCGTCCCTTCCCAGCGGCGAGTCCCGAGCCGCCCGCACCTGGACCCAGGTCCATGTCTCTCCTTCTGTGTAGCAGGCCTACCAGGTCCCCTCCCTGGGGCTGGGGTCTCCCCCCCCCCATCGCCCAGCACGTGGGCGTCTCTTTTCACACCGCTGTGTCTGCTGCCGGGGCTACGCCTGCCTGTCCTCCCTCCGTGAGTCCCACTGCCCCTTGCCCCACGAAGGGAGCGTTGGCGGCTGGTCGCACTGGCCCAGAGTCCTGCCGGCTGCAGGCACCAGGAGAGGGTCTGACTGGAATGGAGTCTCCTTAGCCCTTTGCAGGGACATGGCAGCCCTGAGGGACTGGGCGGTCTCTTCTCCCTCGCTCCCAAGCGCTGCTCTTTCCTGCTTCCCTCCCGGGCTCCGCACCTCTGGGGGCGGCTGGGTTGGAGCCCCGGCAGGCTTTGGTCCTGCACCTTCATCCTGGCAGGTCAGGACAGAAAGCAAATATCTGGTGGGGGGGGAATGTGGGCCATGCGGGGGGGCTGCCATGTGCGCACCCCCGTGCATGCGTGTGTGCCCCCCCATACATGTGTCCCCCCCATGCGTGCGTGCGCCCCCCGTGTGTGCATGCGTGCGCCCCCCCGTACATGCGTGTGCGGGCCCCCCCATGCATGCGTGTGCGCTCATAGCGCCAGCGCCCGGCCCCAGGCTCGGTACCCATTAGCCTGTGGGGTCCTGCAGCAGCGAAGGCTCCGTTGTGAATTCGTTGCTCAGTGCGAGAAGGGACCGAGCTCCCTAGCGCTGCAGGAGGGGGCTTGCTGAAAACCGCCCAGAGCAGCTTCCCCTGCCGAGAGCCGTTGTTCCCCGTGGAGGCCGGGACTCGTTCCCCGTGTTTGGCAGGGAAACGGCGCCGCGAGAGGCCCCGCTGGGACCAGGTGTTTGTCCCCGCTGGCGGCTGCTGGCTGAGCGCAGTTCTCAGGCCCGCCACATTGACCTGTAGTAAAAGTCACGATTTTCAGACCTTCTTCCCCTAGGGCAGGGGCCTCATTTCCTGGCAGCCGTGCACGCGGGCTGGGCGGGGCCGTCTGATCCCTTGCCCCGACCTGCCACCATCCTGCCCTCTCCCCCGTCCCCCATGGCATCCCATCCCCCCAGGGACCTGGCCTCACAGATTATGGGGTCCTGGTGCGGGGCAGCAGCGGTGGGACCCCCCTGCACTCCCTGTGGCTCCTCTGCTCCTGTCTGCTTTCCCCGGGACAGTGGGGGCTCAAACGCAGCTGCTGCCCTGCGCCAGGCCCCTCCATAATCTCTGAGGCCGGGTCCCTCGGGGGATGGGGAGCTGTGGGGGGAGGGGCGGGGCTTGGGCACCGGGAATGGACAGCTCCCCCCCCCCCCCAGCCAGATTGCACACTGCTGTGGCAGGGATGGCCCCCGGGCTGGGAGCATGAGCCCATCCTGTGCCGTGACGATGCACGTGCAGGCACGCAGCCCAACCTGACATCTGGCTGCCTACACGCCCCGGCCCCGCAGTCTTCTGGGAAGCCCTCCCAGCCACCCTCAGCCCCACTCTCCTGAGCCAGTTTCATTGTGTTGAGGCCCTAGAGCGCTGCGCCAGCCGGGACCTTTGTGAGAACCTGCGTAGCCTGGCTAACGTAGGCCCAGCCAGTGTCTGGAAATTATCCCTGCAGACCTGCTTCCGGGGCATTTTCATGCTGTGCATCGGTGTAGGCTTTTAATGATGTCATACTGGACCAGTCTGGGTGATTTTCAGTATATAAAAATGAAGAGGAAAAAAACCTAATCACTCCAATATAAGACTCCTGTTTGCTTACTGTACGGTTATATCATATGTGACATTTACTCCTGTCTCAAATGCTCTCTTTGATTTTAATGTTTCGGTTTGTTTTGGCATCAGCTGTATCATTCCTGTGCTGTAACTTTTAAGTTTCCTTGTTAGGTATTAGAATTGCACTTATTTTTTTAAAACGCGTTTCTGCATTGGAAGCATTCAACATGAAGCGGGACGAATGTCGAGAAAGTCTGTGGAGGGTTGAATCCTCCAGATTTTCCTGTTAGTTTGTATTTTTCCTCCTTCCCGGGTCCCCCTCTTCTGCCAAGTGCACAAGTCTTCAGAAGTTGGATTTAATAATAATAATAATAATATGGGATGGGGGATGGGAGGTCCCATCCATTTACCTCTTGTTCAGCAAGGCCTTGCTAGTTTGTCTCCAAGAGCAGGGGGCCTCACACGACAGAATTGCAAACATCTCTCTGTCAAGTGTGTGAAGGAGGGTCGATTGGCTTGTTTTAATTTATGCCTTTGGTTCTTGGTTCCATTCTCTGCCTTTCTTCCTAGCTCCAGTCCCCTTTTCCATGCAAGCAACTCAAAATATTTTAAAAAAATAAAGTTTACACTATCGTTCTCTTCAAATCTTTGCTTGATAAGTATTACAAATAAGGAGCATCGAACTTGCTGCCATAATTTAAAGCTTCTGGGTGGGGTTGTTTTTGTTTGGTTTTGTTTTTTGGGTTGGTTTTTTTTGTTTTTTTGGAGCAATATGTTTTTGCTGGAATCTGAAGTCTGAGACCTTCTTGTGCTGGAAACACATGAAAGTTGTTGAATAATGACAAGCAGACTGTGCGTGTCTCTGACGCTCTGTATAATTCATATGTGGACATTCAGTCTTTGGACAATAAACAATATTGTACAAAATGAAATGCTTTCCTCTCTGAATTTGCTGCACATCTCTGGGGCTGTGGAAATAAGTACCACGTACAACTGGGGATGCTAGACAGGCGCACCAATCTGCTTGTGCATGTGGGACTGGCTGTGAGCGGGTGAGTAATCCACCCAGCGTTGGGGGGGCTGTGCCATAGATATCCCCCCACTTCCCTCAGTGCAGAAGTTTTGCTGGCTAAGTTTGTTGTTGCTGAAGTTGTTCCGCTGCATCAGCCTTCTTCATGTACAATTTTGGGAACCCACAGCTCCGGGCGAGACCCCTGGAGAGATCGGCCCAGTGTTGCTCTCGCTATAATGGCCATGCTTGAGAACCCCCAGCAAATGTCAAAACCCTGCCCTGGCCACGCGCTCAGCTATTGCTTGCTCCTAACATGGCGAGGGGCTGTCCTGCTGAGCTGCTCCTCAGGCAAGTAGTGCTGCAACATGATTACTGAGAGCAAGGATTTCGGCTTGGCACAATGCCAGTTTTATCATTTCAGTGGCTAATATCCGTGTTTCTCGGAGAGCTCCCCCCGCCCAGTTTTGACGGCAATATTCACAGTTGCAGGAGGAGCGGGTCAGACAACAATAGTCAAATAATGCTGGCAGAGTTTACAACACTTTAATCTGTGGACCCCTAAAGAACTTCAAATGGAGGTGTGGACCCTTTGGGAGATTTTTAGCTTCCTTTTCCCGGCCAAGGCCATGCAGCAGGAAAAAGAGGAGTTTGGGGGAGGAGGATGCAGTACCAGCCTAGCCTCGGGCAGTGGTGAATGGAGGTGGGGCCCCCTTTGGAAATCCAGACACTGGCCTAAACCTGCAGGAACAAACAGCCTGAAACAAGAGAAGATCCATGCGCTGCATCCTGCACATGGACTACTCAGAGAGAGAGAGAGAGAGAGAGAGAGAGAGAGAGAGAGAGGGAGAGAGAGTCTTTTGGGGAAAGTGTAAGCCATTAGAGCTCTTCGAGGACAAGATGTGGACGAGCGTGATCCAATGGACACAGGTGTTGTACCAATAAAAGCAAGCAGGATCTTATGAGGGGGATAAGGCAAAAAGCCACATTTATTGTAAAGATAATAAAGAATAAAGAAAAGACAGAAGCAAACAATGTTGTTTAACTACTTATTCCTATCACCACTTAACCCTTATACACACACACACACACACACATTATATATATATATATAAACATTCATTCATCCATTCATTCAGGTTCTGCGTATTTGTTACAGTTACCAGTCTGGAAGTTGCTTGTGACAGAATACTGGCCAGGTATTCTGTACACAAGTGATGGGAGTGGGGAGCGAAGTCCTGATCAGATGTGCATCTGAAGCTCCTGGTGGGCTGGCAGCAGAACCTTGGACTCTGACTCCATAGTCTTTTAGTCCAGTTCTTATAGGAATTTCTTCCTATGCCAGTCTATGGGAATTGCTGCATCATGCTGATGTCCAGGGTGGCTGTCAGGTGCTTGTCAGTGATCTCATTGGGTGGATCTCCAGTACTTGGTTTTCTCCACTTGACACCTTTTGGTTGCACTGGCACCTGACGCCTTCTGCAGCCCTTTGTTGCTGCATTCTCAGGCTGGCACCTCTCAGAACCATTCATTCATCGTCCAAGCACTCTCTCTCTTACGTACATTCCCTAATTAATGTTTCCCAGACAGTATTTTGTATAATAATAACTTTACATAGACAAGAGTTGTAGTTACCAAACGTCACAAGTTTCTGGGTGGCATTTCTTAAAACATTCTCTCTCTGAGTGCTGAGTAGTGACTGCTATAGTTACAACAATGCCCTTAGTCAATTACAGGGCTTGGCTCCCAGAGCAGAGTTAGTGGCTTGACAATGCATTGTTACAATGTATCCTGCAATGTCAATTTCAAGCCCTGGAACACAGAGAGGGGAGCTGTTTCTGGCTACATAGTAATACATCTAAACATTTAACAATCTTAACAAATAATAATAATAAATCTAAACACTTATCAAGCTTGATAACACTAAATCTAAACACTTTAACAAGAATAAATCTAAACACTTATATGCTGCTTCTACTTAACAAACTTATACTACTTAGACTTTTAGTTGTGGGGAACAAATTACGGGGAGTCACTTCCACTTGGGGGAATCATTTTTAATACTTTAATATGTTATCCCTACACAGGGTAGTTGGACTTTCACAAAGCCTTTCTCAAGGTCCCTCGCCAAAGGTTTGTAAGCAAAGGAAGCTGTCGTGGGAGACGAGGGGCGTGCCTCTCCTGGATCGGTGACTGGTTAAAGACAGGAAACGCAGGGTAGAAATAACCAGTCAGTGTCAGTGTTGCCGACTCGCACAGAATCTGATGATATTTCTTAAAGCCCCTGCTCCTGGGTTCACGTGATTATAGGGGAATCTCAGCCTCCTTTTTTAAACAGTTCATTTCTAGGCTTCATGGTTGCAAAGAAATTCTCAAAATGGAAAGTCTAGAGCCACCATAAAGACTAACCGGTTTACTTGGGCATAAGCTTTCCTGGGCAAAAACCCGCTTTGTCGGACACATGGGTGTTTGCCCAGAAAGCTTATGCCCACATAAATGTTACTCTTGACCAGGCCCCAGGACTTCCTGTTTTTGTGGACACAGACTAACACAGCTCCCCTCTCTGACGACTGGAGATGGCAGCACCAGTCAGTTTTCAAACTAGAGAGGTAAATAGTGGTGCCCCCACAAGACCTGTCCTGGGATCAGGGCTGTTGCACAGGTTCAGAAACGGTCTAGAAAAGGGGGTAAAGGGCGAGGTGGCAAAGTCTGGAGCTGATACAAAACTACTCTGGATAGCTAAGTTCAAAGCAGACTGGGCAGAGCCTGGGCAACTGGCAACAAAACAAAATGGCAAATGAAGTTCAGGGCTGATAAATGCAGAGTCAAGCGCATTGGGAAACATGGTCCTGGCCATAGGCACCAAATGATGGGTCTACGCGATGGCGTAGCCTCGTCCCGCTGCGCCTTCTGCGCGGCCACCGCTCAAGAACAACAGCCCTGAAAACAAGGACTCAGCGTGCAGCGGCAGGGACAGCGAACAGTGGTGGGAAGCGGCAGGCAAGGGACAGAAACGACACAAGATCTCACAGCCCCCATAGAAATCCATGGTACGCCCATGCTTTGGCTACAGCCTGCAGCTACCCAGCCATGGAACCGGCAAAGAGACAGAGAAGGGCAGGAGAGACGGGGTTCCCTGTAAGCTGAGCACTTGGGCCTCCGGCCAGGAGAGATTAAATTCCACCCAGCTAATTAGCACAGTGCCCATGCGTGTGTGTCTGTTGGTGGTGCACATCCGCACATGCCTTGGTGCACAGAACAACATTTATTCCGCCTTGGGTGGGAAACATGAGACGGGCCATTGGGCAGGGAGGAGCAGGGCTGTGGCAAGCTCCCGTGCCAGGCGGACTCAGGAGGGGGCGCTACAGGCAGCCGCGTGCAGCCGGGCGGGCGCGCCGCCCTGCGGAACTCCCGGCCACGGCACGGGGGCGGGGCCACGCGGCCAGGGGGCGGGGCTGTGGGTGGCACGCGCAGAAGGCGCAGCGGGACGAGGTTACGCCATCGCGTCACGGCGCGGAGCCTGCGCAGACCCCGCCCCTTAAAGGGGAGGCGGTGAGCGCGGGGAGCGGGGGTTATGTGGCGGGTCCCGCGCAGGCGCCGACTCCTCCCCTTTAAGGCGCAGACACGTGTGCGGCCGCGGAGGCCCGGATGCTGCGAGAGGCCGGAGCAGGTAGCGGCGCGAGCCGGGCGGGGGGGGGCCGGGCGGCCGGGGGGGCGGGGGGAGCAGGGCGAGCGGGGGCCGGGCGGTCGGGGGGGCGGGGGGAGCAGGGCGAGCGGGGGGGGGGCCGGGCGGTCGGGGGGGCGGGGGGAGCAGGGCGAGCGGGGGGGGGGCCGGGCGGTCGGGGGGGCGGGGGGAGCAGGGCGAGCGGGGGGGGGCCGGGGGGGCGGGGGGAGCAGGGCGAGCGGGGGGGGGCCGGGCGGTCTGGGGGGCGGGGGGAGCAGGGCGAGCGGGGGGGGGGCCGGGCGGGGGGGTCGGGGGAGCGGGGGGGGGGCGGGCGGTCGGGGGGCGGGGGGAGCAGGGCGAGCGGGGGGGGGGCGGTGGGGGGGGGGGGCCGGGCGGTCTGGGGGGCGGGGGGAGCAGGGCGGGCGGGGGGGCCGGGCGGTCTGGGGGGCGGGGGGAGCAGGGCGGGCGGGAGGGGGGCAGGCGGCTGGGGGGGCGGGGGGGCGGGCCGGGCGGTCTGGGGGGCGGGGGGAGCAGGGCGAGCGGGGGGGGGGCCGGGCGGTCTGGGGGGCGGGGGGAGCAGGGCGAGCGGGGGGGCCGGGCGGTCTGGGGGGCGGGGGGAGCAGGGCGAGCGGGGGGGGGCGGGGCGGTCTGGGGGGGCGGGGGGGCGGGCGAGCGGGGGGGGGCGGGGGGAGCAGGGCGAGCGGGGGGGGGGCAGGCGGCCTGGGGGGGCGGGGGGAGCGGGGCGGCGGTCTGGGGGGGCGGGGGGAGCAGGGCGAGCGGGGGGGGGGCCGGGCGGCCTGGGGGGCGGGGGGAGCAGGGCGAGCGGGGGGGCCGGGTGCGCTGCGGGGCGCAGGGGCGGTCCCTGCTGGGGGGGGCGGGTCTGTCTCCGCCCGGCCTGGTCTGACCCTCCTCGCCTCCGCCACAGCCCGTGTCCCCTCCCGGCCCGGAGCAGCGCGTCCTCCTGCCAGGGCAGCGGCCCCCCGGCTCCCCCGCTGCGCCGGGCCCAGGCGCTCCCGCCCGCGCAGATGCCCCCGCAGGGGCCGGCTGAGCCCCGGCTCTGGAGGTGAGAGCCCCGCGCCGCAGGGGGAGCCGGGGGCCGGGGCCCTGCGGTGCCGCCCAGGAGCTCGCTCCGCCGCCTGTGTCGGGGGGGGGGGGGGCTGCGTCCTGCGGCTCTTGCCCAGGTGGGGCCGGGTGGGGAGCCTGAGGCCCGGGGGGGTCAGCCCCCCCAGATGGGGGTTCCTCCCCACGGCACTGGGGAGCCCGTGTTGGAGCTCCAGGCCCAGCCGCCCCCCCATGGGGCTGACGCACAGACAGCGACTCGCCTGGCCCCAGGGCCCTGGGGCGCGAGGGGCCTTTCTGCTTAAGGATGCTCCGTTGCCGTTACCTAGCTAGCCCCATGGGCCGTGGAGCCGCTGCAGCGGGACTGAGCCTGTCTGTAGCGGGGGCTGCTCCCCACTGGGACCCCTGCAGACAGGGGGTGCTTAGCAGCAGCCTCCCCATCCCCCCTGCCCTTATAGAAGCAGTGGGGGGCAGGTGGAGCCCTGGAGACAGTTCTGGGGAGAACTGGTTTTTAAGCCAGCTTCCCCCAGCACTGGTTCCTGCCCCCCCCCCCCCGCCGTCTGTCCTAGAGGCAACGAGGGGGGGAAGCAAGGAGTCGACTAGTGTCTGACACCCCTAGTTCCCACTGCAGTGCTTGATTCAGAAATCTAGCCAGCGCCACGTGGGGGGAGCAGGGGCTGCTTCAGTTCCCCCTCGCGCTGTTTCCCCTCTGCCCCCCCAGAGGCAGTGCAGGGGGGACCGGCTTTTCAGCTGCCCCCCATCCCCAGCACTGACTCCTGCCTCCGCCCCCCCCCCCCCCCCCCCGCTTGCTGCCTCTCTCTGATGGAGGCAGCAAAGGGGGGAAGTGATGGGTGGAGTTGGCATTTGCTAGCCAGCCAGTTGCTCGCACCCCTATTTCTGCTCCTCAGCTGGGGGCCGTGTCTGTGAGGGATGTTTCTTTTTGCTGCTTGCTCGTGTGGCCCCCGACCCTACCAGGGTCCCCAGCCCTGGGGTAGAGGGAGCTGCTGGTGGGTCTGGGAGCAGTGTGGAGCGTGGCCTGGTGCTCTTGGGACCCATAACTCCTTTCCTGGCTCTCCCTGCTTCGCGGAGCCATGGGCTGTCTCTGGGCAGGTCCCAGCGTAGCTGACAGAGCGGAGACGCTCTGCTGGCCCCGTGGCAGCGGGAGGGCGGCGCTGACCGGCGTGCTGAGCTCTCGGGGGGGCTGGCAGGCCAGGGCTCCTGCAGACTGACCCCCCCCCCCCCCCCCCCCGTGTCTGACATGGCTCTGGGCGCTCTGTGGCAGTTCCCGCCTGGCCAGACTCCTCCTGCTCTCCCCTGCAGAGAGACGCGTCCCCGGGTAGCCAGCTGAGCCGCCCCCGCTGCGCCATGCCCATCGTGGACAAGCTGAAGGAGGCGCTCAAGCCAGGCCGGAAGGACTCTGCTGAGGATGGGGAGCTGGGCAAGCTGCTGGCGTCGTCTGCCAAGAAGATCCTGCTGCAGAAGATCGAGTTTGAGCCGGCGAGCAAGAGCTTCTCCTACCAGCTGGAGACCCTGAAGGGCAAGTACGTCCTGCTGAACCCCAGGGCCGAGAGTGCCGGTCGCCAGAAGAGCTCCGATGAGGCCCAGATCAGGAAGCAGGGTGCGTAGAGGACTGGGGGGGGGGCTCTCTGGGAGCCGCTCGTCTTCCCAGGATGTGCCAGCCTGCTGGGCTCGTCCGCGCTACGGGTGGCACGGCGAGGGGCCCTCCTGCAGCGTGGGGGTCAGGCCACTCACAGAGTGAGCGGGGCAGGGCGGCAGCCAGCTCCCCGCCAGCTGGTGTGCACCGGGATCTGGCTCCCCACCGGGTACGGAGGCAGCAGCTCAGAGCGGCAGCTGGCTCTTCGGGAGCCGGCGTGTAACCCTTCAGGTCGCCGTTACCCATTTCAACACTTGCGTTCTTCCATCCCTGCCTACGGCACTCGGGTGCCTGGGCCGGTCCGTCTGTCTCAGTGACTCCTCTCTTGCAGGAAGTGGGCACGGGTTGGGCGGCTCTGGGGACGGCGTCCCGGCTCCCCAGAAAGTTCTCTTCCCCGTGGAGCGCCTGTCCATGAAGTGGGAGCGGGTGTACAGGGTCGGAGCCGGACTCCACAACCTGGGCAACACCTGTTTCCTGAACTCCACCGTGCAGTGTCTGACCTACACGCCGCCGCTGGCGAACTACCTGCTGTCCAAGGAGCACAGCCGCAGCTGTGAGTGGGGGCGGGATTCTGGGCGATCCCTGGGGAGTGGGGGCAGGGGAGGAGGCCTGTGTGAATTCCCCCAGGCCAGAGGGCCCTTGATTGGCGCTCCTGCCCACCCGGGTGGGGCCGCCTGGCTCTGCTTACCCCACCTGGGCCCCTTCGTTTCGTTTCCCTCCCGTCAGCCCCCCTGCCCTGGCTTGGGCTGTTCCGCCAGCCCCTTCTGTCCCCACCGGCCTGCCGGCACCTCCTGCTCCGTTCTCGGCGCTGCCTGGCGGTCTGGGGGAGGAGGGGAGCCCGTGCCGTGCCGTCTGCCGGGGCTCGCGAGAGCACTGCGTCAAACGGTTCCCGTCTCGGCGGGCAGCTGCCTGGCCCAGGCTCCTGGGCAGGAGGGGGCCGGTCGGATGGGACACTGGGGCTCGAGCAGGCTTTTCCGAACTTTCAGCCACGGAGCCCGCAGGGGCCTGAGAACATGGTGGCACCCTTCAAATATCCTGACTCTTAATCCACTAGGTAACCTGGTAGACACAGGTTTGGACTCGGGTTTTTTCTTCTCAATGTCTTGATTTCCCCAGAAGACGATGCTATAATTAGTAACCAAAATACAGGCTCACCCACCTGCCGTTACTGACTTCTCACTGAGCCCCTGGCCCCATGGCATGGGGCCCTGTGCCAGAGGGGGTGCGCCACGCTGCCCGGCGGGGCACTGTCAGCATGAGCCTCTGCCCCGCGAGAAGCAGCGGCGTGGGCAGAGGGGTCGTGGCCGCACGGCGGTAGCCTGGCTCTCGGGCTCTGCCCCCACAGACCGGTGACCAGCTCGCAAGCCGAGTCCATTGGGTGCTGATGGGCCTCCGGTGCCCCCCACGTTCCCCCGCGGCTCCCTGGGGAAGCCCACACGCCCGTGGCTGTGCTGCTGGACGTGTGGGGGCCTCGCATGGGTCTGGGCCACTTTGCTGGGTGGCAGCTCCCGGGCCCATCCTGTTCACTCGGGTGACTGCAGTGAGGACGGGGGCTGGTGGCCCCTGCCCGTGGTATCTTGGCCCCCCCAGGCTGCCCGTGGAGGCTCGGTGCCTGACTGCAGTGGGGGCCCTGTGGGTTCTGCATTAGCTTGGCTCCAGCCTGACCCCTTTCTCCCTCCCGCCGCTGCAGGTCACCACGGAGGCTTTTGCATGATGTGTGTCATGCAGAATCACCTGATCCAGGCGTTTGCCAACAGCAGCAACGCCATCAAGCCCGTGTCCTTCATCCGAGACCTGAAAAGTAAGGCCCCGAGCCCCTGCCCTGCTCCGAGAGGTCACGGGGGGGAGGCCCAGAGCCAGGATCTCCCCCATCTCCTTATGGGGCTCACTGCAGCAGCACGTCCCCGAACTGGCGCTGTGGGTCACTCGCCTGGCCCTGGGCGGGTGCTTGGCTGGGGCGCCCCGGGACGGTCGGAGCTGGATGGTCTGGCCTGCAGGTAGCAGCAAGGAGGGGCCTTTCCTGGCCCCTGCCCGGGGGCAGCTGGGTGACACGCTCCCCCCCCCCTTGCAGAGATCGCTCGGCACTTCCGCTTCGGCAGCCAGGAGGATGCACACGAGTTCCTGCGCTACACCATCGATGCCATGCAGAAGGCCTGCCTCAACGGCTACACCAAGTAGGTGCTGCCTCGGGGTGTCCTGTCTGGAAGAGGCAGCCGGCGGGGGGAGATTGGAGTCTGTGAAATCACGGCTGGGGTGCAGAAAGGGAATAGAGAGGTACTCCTTCCTAAACACGGGAACGGGGGTCACCCAATTCGGTTAGGCGGCAGCAGGTTTAAAGTGAGCTAAAGGGAGTTTTTCTTCATGCACGGTTAACCTGTGGAACTCATTGCCAGAGGGTGGTGTGAAGACCAGGACTTTAACAGGGTTCAAAAAAACTCGATCTGTTCATGAGGACAGGTCCGTCTATGGCTGCTAGCCGGGCGGGGCGGGGCGGGACTGGGGTCTCTAGCCTCTGTTGGGCTGGGATTGGGCGACAGGGGAGGGATCGCTGGATGATTCCCTGGTCTGTTTCCTCCTTCTGGGGCACCTGGCGGCTGGCGACAGCCAGGATGCTGGGTGAGATGGGCCTTTGGTCTGACCCCGCCTGGCCGTGCTGCTGCTCCCTGCGGAGCCCCACGCTTGCCCCTGGCCTGAGTGAGTGGGCTGCTCCTGTAGACAGATGGCGGCTGCCCAGTCCCTGTCCGGGGCCAGGCAGGTAGGGTGCTGCTGGGGAGAAGGGCGCTGCTGTTCCTGCCCTGCAGCCCCTCCCGTGCCAGGGCCCACTTGCGCCGGGGAGCTGGGCAGCTCCGCAGTGTGCGGGGCTCTGGGCCGGGGGCGCCCACCCCGCCGTCGTTCCGGGCCCGTCTCCCCGGCTGGCGGCACACGTGCGTCTGCAGGCTCCTGGGATGTGGGCGGAGGGTGCAGGGCTCTGGCTCGCGCTCCAGCTGGGTGACTTGGGGCGCCCTGCGGGCGTGGGATTCCCCAGCCCCTTGCTGCGTTGAGGGGTCTGAGCCGGGTGGGCGGCCAGGCCCCCATCCCGGGGCCGTGAGGCAGGGACGGTGCGACGCCGCCTGCTCGTCTCCTAGGTTGGATCGTCAGACGCAGGCGACAACCCTGGTCCATCAGATCTTCGGCGGTTACCTGCGGTCCCGTGGTGAGTGCAGCTCGGGGGCACCTGCATCCTCCCCTGGGGCCCGTCCCGGGTCCACGTCCATCCCCCCAGCTGCTGGGCTCTGCGGGCTCCTCCGTGGCACTGCCTGGCTTCCCCCTGCACAGACCCTGCTGCTTCCTGCCGCTGGGTGGGTGGCGGGACTCAGCAAAGAGCCCGGGGCGGGGGGACACTGGGCACCGCGGGGGTCACGGCTCTGCCCACCGGGCGCCGAGGTCACGGCTCTTTCCCTTGCAGTGAAGTGCTCGGTGTGCAAGAGCGTGTCGGACACCTACGACCCCTACCTGGACATGGCTCTGGAGATCCGGGTACTGGCCGGCGGGGGGGGAGGCGGGGGGCTGAGTCGGCCCAGCATGGAGAGCCGGTGCAGGGTGTGGCTCCCCCGGAGCTGTGCAGGCTGCCTGCCATCGCGGGCCGGGCAGGGGACGCTGGACATGCTGAGCCCCGTCCCACGGGGACCCTGCCAGCCTCCTCCCGGGGGTGAGCCAGGGCCTCCCGGGGGCGTGGTGCCGCCTGTGCACGCTGGGGGCAGCCAGCCCACAGAGCTGGGCACCCGGTGCCAGCGTTGGTGCCAGCCTGGTGCCCCAGGTGCACAGACTCTGCCCTCTGACTTGCACCCCGTCCTTGCAGCAAGCCGCCAACATAGTGCGAGCGCTGGAGCTGTTTGTGCGGGCGGACGTGCTGAGCGGGGACAACGCCTACATGTGCGCCAAGTGAGTCCTCTCCCGGGGGGGGCCCGCCCCGCTCCTCGCCGTGCTGCTGCCGGTGGGGCGCCCTCCCGCCAGCCTGGCTGTGCAGAGCCTCGGGCGCCTCCCATGTGCCTGGGGAGTCCCGGCCTGGCCCTGCCCTGCCGTGCCAGCGAGCTGCCCCCAGAAGGCGCCGGTGTTGGCGGCATGAACGGGGCGAGCTTGCCCCTCTCTCCTGTGCAGGTGCAAGAGGAAGGTGCCAGCCTCCAAGCGCTTCACTATCCACCGCGCCTCCAACGTCCTCACGCTGTCCCTCAAGCGCTTCGCCAACTTCAGCGGAGGTAAAATCACCAAGGTGGGTGCCGCCTGGGGCCCAGCCTCCGAGCCACAACTCCGCCCCGGGTTCCCCTGGCCTCTTGGTGCACCCTCCCGCCAAGGGGACCCCCAGGTGGCGTGGTGCCTTCGGCCGGAGCGCAGCCGCCCGGGCCCGGCTCCCTGATGCGGGTCTCTCCTTGCAGGACGTGGGGTACCCCGAGTTCCTGAACATCCGGCCCTACATGTCTCAGAGCAGCGGTGACCCAGTGATGTACGGCTTGTACGCGGTGCTGGTGCACTCGGGGTACAGCTGCCACGCCGGGCACTACTACTGCTACGTCAAGGTGAGGCGCAGTGCCCCATGGGGGCACCCCCAGAGCCTGTCGGCCCCGTGCTGGGCAGAGGGCTCTGAGGGGCTGTGCTGCTGGGCAGAGCCGAGGAGGGATCCTGGCACCGCCTGGGCGCCCCCGTCTTGGGTCTTCGCTCCATCTGCTGCTCTCCCCTCCCCCAGGCCAGCAACGGGCAGTGGTACCAGATGAACGACTCCCTGGTCCACTCCAGCAACATCAAGGTCGTCCTGAACCAGCAGGCCTACGTGTTGTTCTACTTGAGGTGCGAGTCGCTGGCGGGGCTGGGTCAGCAGCTCTGGCTCGGCTGGCCGGTCCCCCCAGCTCCCTCGGGCCTTGGCTATGGTGGAGGCTCCGGCTGTGGGTCTGGGCGGGGGGCCCTGCCCCGAGCCCCTGGTCTCGAGCCCCAGCTCGGCCGTCACCTGCTTCTCTGCCCGTGCCAGGCTCCCGAGCTCTAGGAAGAGCCCCGAGGGGCCTGTGGCCAAGGCCCTGCCCGGCCGAGCCGCCGTCGTCTCCGACCAGACGAAGAAACCGGTTGCCAACGGGCTGCTCTCCTCGCCGCTGGCTGGCAAGGTAGGAGTCCGGGGGTTCTGGCGTGTCTCGGGGGCTCCGGAGCAGGGCGTGGCTCGTGGCTCCCTGCCCCCCACTGACGTGCCCCTCTGCTTGGCTTCGCCTAGAGACCAGACGGGGTGCTGGGGAAGAAGCTGCCGGGCGCGGAGGAGGCCGGGATCCCTGTGGCCCGGGCTGTGTTCGGAGCGGGGCCCAGGCTGCAGAACGGGGTCGCTCAGGCCAGGCCGGGGGCCGGATTCCCCTCGCCCAGGCCGGCTGCCAGAGCCCTGCACGTGGCGGCGACGCGCCTGGACGAGCTGGCCGGGGGCCCGAAGAAGCCGCTCGCTGCGTCCCAGGGCCCCTGCGCTGGCAGTGAAGTGAGCAGGGCCGCCGCGGCGCTCCCCAAGCAGAGCTGGGAGAACGAGCAGCCTGCCGTGCCGAGCCCGGTGCCGCCGCGGAAGGGCTCCTGCAGCAGCAGCTCCTCCAGCCCCGCGCACCTGGCCAACGGCGTCGACGCCTCCCCCGAGCCGGAGGCCACAGACCCCCAGGGGGCGCGACTCAAGTCCCTGCTGCTGGCTGGTGCCGGCGTGGATCTGGGCAGCGCCACGTCGCCCCCGCCTGCCAAGAAGCTGGCCCTCTCGGCCAAGAAGGTGGGTCTGGGGCTGGGCCCTGGAGAGCCCCACCTGCGGGCAGCTCTGGGCCCCGGGGTGCAGCCGGCCACGGGGGGGCTGTCGGGTTCCTGGCTCGTCGGCCAGTCTGAAGAGCAGTGTCACTGGCACGTCTGCTCTCGGGGCCGCCAGTGACGGGCTCTCGCCCTGGGCAAGGACCCGAAGGGCGCAGGGCTTGCGTGGGGCCGTGGTCCCTGGGGACTGGCCGTGGGAGGATGCCGCAGCCGCAGCCGGCCACGTGGGCCGCAGGGCCCGGCTCGGCCCGCAGCCTCCTTAGCGTTTGGGCTTAAATTTCCTTTCTTCCTGGCTTCCTGTGTGCTGCTAACTGAGACCGCTTCTCTGGTTCTTCTCTCCATCCCCACCCTCCCTGTCTGTCCGCCCCTGCCCGGCTCTGGGCTCCCCTGTTCGTCTTCCCCTCTTGGCGCCTGGAACCCTCTCTAGACCACCAAGTTTTTATTTATGTCGATAACTGCAGGGCAGCACCCCGCGGAGGGCGAGCGGAAGTGACCGCCACGCGCCACCCCGCCCAGCCTTCGCCGGCCACACCGCCTCCGCCCGGCCCCTCGGCAAGGCCAGGTGAGCCACGGCCCCCGCGGGGCCCCTCCGTGGCGCCTGCCTCCTTCCCCGCCACGGGGGGGCGCCCCGGCGGCTCTGCTGTCCGGCCGCCTGCGGGCCCACCTAGGAAACCCCCCTCCCGGCAGGGCTGCGCCTGCTCTAAGCCTCCGGAGCAGGGTGACCGCTACGGCTGGGCAGCATGGCGCCTGCTCCCCCCTCTGGAGCTCTCCTGCCGTGCCAAGGGCTCCAGGCCCTGCAAAATGCTTGACCCCCCCCCCCCCCCCCCCCCCCCCCCCCGTGTTCTCTCGACCTGCCTGTCGGTGAGGGCTGCCTGGGGGCCCCCACGTGTCTGCCAGGACACCTCTCTCCCTGCCACTGCTCACAGCTGGAGGCTGCCCCTTCCTGGCTGGGGGTGGGGCTGCCCCTCGATGGACAGATCCCCCCCCCGACCATGTTAGCACCTCTCTCCCTCCCCCAGGACGCTCTCATCTGCTCCCAAATCCCCATTTCCTCCGAAGCCTGCCTGCGGCCCCAGCAGCCTTCCCGCCCAGCCTTCCCGCCCGGGCAGGGAGACGGGGGCCAGCCAGGCCCTGCCCCGTTCCAGCACCTCCAAAAAGAGACGCCGAAAGCAACCTCTGGGGGCGGAGACGGCGGCCTGCAGCCCGGGCCCGGCAGGGCTGGCCAGCCCCCCCCGGAAGAGGCGGTACCCGGAGGAGGGAGGGCGCGAGGAGGCTGCAACCGCGCCGTCGGGCAGCGGGAAGAGAGAGAGGCTGAGCCGTGGGCACCTGGACTGGGAGCGGCGGCCCCGACTTGCAGGCTCCAGCAGCCTCCTGGGTGCCAGGCTCCTCACCCCCCGCAAGAGGAGGAGGAAGAGAGCACGGCAGCTGGAGGAAGAGCGTGGCCCTGGCACATCTCCCCGGGGCAGGTGAGGGCGCAGAAGAGGTGCGGGCTGCGGGGGAGGGAGGGCCTGGTGCCGGCCGTATCCCTCGGTTCTCTGCCGGCGGCGCTGCGGGGGAGGGAGGGCCCGGTGCCGGCCGTGTCCCTCGGTTCTCTGCCGGCGGGGCTGCGGGGGGGAGGGAGGGCCCGGTGCCGGCCATGTCCCTCGGTTCTCTGCCGGCGGCGCTGCGGGGGAGGGAGGGCCTGGTGCCGGCCGTATCCCTCGGTTCTCTGCCGGCGGCGCTGCGGGGGAGGGAGGGCCTGGTGCCGGCCGTATCCCTCGGTTCTCTGCCGCCGGGGCTGTGGGGGAGGGAGGGCCCGGTGCCGGCCGTGTCCCTCGGTTCTCTGCCGGCGGGGCTGCGGGGGAGGGAGGGCCCGGTGCCGGCCGTGTCCCTCGGTTCTCTGCCGGCGGGGCTGCGGGGGAGGGAGGGCCCGGTGCCGGCCGTGTCCCTCGGTTCTCTGCCGGCGGGGCTGCGGGGGAGGGAGGGCCCGGTGCCGGCCGTGTCCCTCGGTTCTCTGCCGGCGGGGCTGCGGGGGAGGGAGGGCCCGGTGCCGGCCGTGTCCCTCGGTTCTCTGCCGGCGGGGCTGCAGGGGAGGGAGGGCCCGGTGTCGGCCGTGTCCCTCGGTTCTGGGGCTGCGGGGGAGGGAGGGCCTGGTGCCGGCCGTGTCCCTCGGTTCTCTGCCGGCGGGGCTGCGGGGGAGGGAGGGCCCGGTGCCGGCCGTGTCCCTCGGTTCTCTGCCGGCGGGGCTGGGGGGGAGGGAGGGCCCGGTGTCGGCCGTGTCCCTCGGTTCTAGGGCTGCGGGGGAGGGAGGGCCCGGTGTCGGCCGTGTCCCTCGGTTCTGGGGCTGCGGGGGAGGGAGGGCCTGGTGCCGGCCGTGTCCCTCGGTTCTAGGGCTGCGGGGGAGGGAGGGCCCGGTGCCGGCCGTGTCCCTCGGTTCTAGGGCTGCGGGGGAGGGAGGGCCCGGTGCCGGCCGTGTCCCTCGGTTCTAGGGCTGCGGGGGAGGGAGGGCCCGGTGCCGGCCGTGTCCCTCGGTTCTAGGGCTGCGGGGGAGGGAGGGCCCGGTGCCGGCCGTGTCCCTCGGTTCTGGGGCTGCGGGGGAGGGAGGGCCCGGTGCCGGCCGTGTCCCTCGGTTCTGGGGCTGCGGGGGAGGGAGGGCCCGGTGCCGGCCGTGTCCCTCGGTTCTGGGGCTGCGGGGGAGGGAGGGCCCGGTGCCGGCCGTGTCCCTCGGTTCTCCACTGGCCAGGCTGGGGGGTTGCCCCGGCTCTACCCGGTTGTGGGCCTGGCAGGGCGTGGGCCTGAGCCCTTGCTGTCCTGTCTGCCTGGCCCACGGGGCCCGGGACCCTCCGGAGCGGGTGGCTATGGCTCCGCTGCAGGCCACGCCAGAGCCGCTGGGCATGAGCCGAGGCTGCGTGTGCCGCCCCCTCACCCTGGCCCGTTCCCCGCAGCGGCTCCGGGCAGGGCGAGGCAGTGACCGAGGCGGCAGAGCTCCGCAGGGCGAAGGTGCAGCAAACTGTGCAGGCGGCCAGCAGCCCGAGCGAGCATCGGAAGAGCAAGCAGAGGGAGGGCTCCAGCAGCCCGGCCGCCCACCCCGGCCCTGAGCAGGCAGCTGTGAACGGGCTCCCCCCCAGAGCCAGCGCGCCAGGTACTGCAGCCGCACCATGCTGGGCGTGGACTGGCCAGTGCCGGTGTGGGTGGGAGGGCCCCGTGCTGGCTGTATCGCTGGTCTCCCTCTGCCCCGGAACAATCGCTCGGCGGCCAGGGCTCTCATTGGCTGCGCCCTGTGCCTGTCAGTGGGGACGTGGCCTTGCGGCCCCCCGGGGCTGTCCAGGGTGCTGGGGCCGGGGCCTGGCTCTGCCTGCGTGCCCGGGCCGCCCAGCGTGGTTCCTGAGGCGAGCCGCGTGCACGTGCTCAGCCCTGCCTGCTCTCCACAGTGGCCACGTGCAGCTGGGACCGCCCGCTCGGAGCCGGCTGCACACAGGGCCAGGAGGAGGCGGGCGTGGTCCACGAGCTGCTCAGGAATTCCTTGGATAAAGCGTATGGGAAGCAAGGTGATGCTGCCGTCCCTGTGGCTGCCCCCGGCCCCGGGTGCGGGGGAGCGGCTCGTCTCCCTGCCCCCCGCTGCCTGGCATTGCCAGCTGGCGGGGGGCTGCGCCGCGGTGCTGACAGGTCCCTGCCTTGCAGTGCTCACGTGGGAGGGCGAGATCTCGGCCGTGAGCCGGGACGCCATTCGGGACGCGGGCTGGGCCCAGCGCGCCAGAGTCACCGACGACTGGGACGAGGACTTCGACAGCGGCAAGGTGAGGGGCTGCCTCTGGCCACGGCCTCCTGTGGGGAAAGTCCAATGCCACCCAGCTGCTTGGTGGAGCGCCCACAGCTGGCAGCATGTCTGTGCTGGTGGTGCACAGATGCACATGCCTGGGTGCGCAAAATGTATTCCACACGGGCATGGAAAAAATGAGGGAACCTTGGTTCTAGCACTAGGGTGCCAGGGGGGCCCAGTCTTGAGGGAGGGGCCCATGGGGCTTGGTTGGGGGAGCTGTTCCCTGCCATCCTGGTGTGCTGCCCCGGGGGGAGGGGTGTGCTTCCCTCTGCGTTCACGTCGGCTCTGCTCCGTCAGGCGAAGAAGAGTAAGAAGTTCAAGCGGGAGCGGCGGAGACACTTCAACGCCTTCCAGAAACTGCAGAACAGGCGCAACTTCTGGTCTGTGACTCACCCAGCCAAGGGGGCCAGCCTGAGCCACCGGCTCTGAGCCCAGCCGGGAGCGTGGTGGACCCCGCCGCCTTGCTGTGGGGCGGCCCTCGGTGCTGCTGGCGTCCAGCCACTGGGCCCCCTGGAACTGGAAGCCGGTGCTTGGGCGCTGGGGAAGGGTGAGCCCAGGCTGGTGCTGCTGGCGTGTAGCCGCCCCGGCCAAGTCCCCACGCCCTGCCCGGCTGCGGCCAGGGACTGTCCCGCCCGTTGGAGTTTCGCCGGCTGGTGGCTGGGGCAGGGCCCCTGGGGCGTGTTCCGTGGCCAAGGCTGGGTGCAGAGCAGCACGGCCACAGGAGGGCTCCTCCACGGGGCCTGGCCAGCAGCCCTGCTCTTACCTGCCTCGGGCCTGCGCTGCTGCCACACGAGCCTGGCCCTGGGGTGGGCCGGGCTGGCTGCCTCGCTCGCAGCGCTCGGAGTGAACAGCAGCTTTTCTCTTCGTACCTCCCCGGGAGTCGCTTCTGCCTGTGGCCCTGGGCAGGGGGTGATGGGCCTGTACCGGCCTCCTCCAGCTCAGCCAGCTGCTTGCTGGAGCACGTCACCCTGGCCTGGCCTGGCTGCCCCCACTTCCCTGTGGGGCCAGAGTGGGCTGAGCAGGGGCTGCGCGTGCTGTAGCGGGTCCCAGCTGCGTGCATCCCCTTCTCTCCCCCCCCCCCCCCCCCCGCCCCCCCCAGCTTGCCTGCCTTGGCTTCGCTCCGTGGCCAGGGCTCCGGGGGAGGAGCTGCTGCTGGGCTGGGGCTGTGGTGGGGGCCCTGCTACTCTTGGGAAGAGGCTGCCTCTACCCCTCTGCTGCTACAGCCCCGTGTCCGCCTGGTGTGTCTGCTGCTGCTGGCCCTGGGCCCAGGCCCCCTGCCGGGCCGTTCCCAGAAACCCAGTGTCCTCAGAGCCTTCCGCGGGCGGGGACCTGCGCTCTCCTGGCTCCGCCCTGGGGCGCCTGAGCCTGCCCCGCGTTACCTTCCCCGCACCGTTCACCCTCTGCCCCTGCGCTCAGCCAGCAGGCCTGGGTGCGGGGCCCCGGGCTGGGCTCATTTCATTCTCAGAGGTGTACATAGGTCAATGCCTGCTAGCACTAGGATTTGCATCTATTTAAATTTCCAGGGGCGCGAGGGCCTCTGCCCCCTCCCCCGGGTGACGTCCCTGCTGCCCTCCTCCAGCCGGGCTGACTCTGCCATCTTGTACAGTTGCCGACTGCTGGTTCTGCAGTCTGGTGTAATGTGTGGAGCCGCGGCACGGCCGAGCTCACGGTGCAATAAAGAACCCTTTGCAGAGACCTGGCTGTGCCACCGTTGCTTGGGGCTGCTGAGGAGCCAGCCTGGCGACTTGCTGGGCACGCGGGGGGGCTTCTGGCTGGGGAGGGAGGAGGGACCACAACGTGGCAGACTTGACCATTTGCCTGGGGCGGCGTGGCCCCGTGGCACTGCTGCCAGTGGGGAGAGCGGCTGCTGGCGGAGCGCTGAACAAGCCCCCCGCTCTTCCAGCCTGTGGGGGTCTCCTGGCATCTCTGCTCCCTGGAGCTCGCAGCAGCAGCGGGGAACCAGCCCCTGCCTGGGGCCACGTCTGTGCAGCGGCTTCTTCAGCACCCAGACCCGTGTCAGTGGTGGACTTGCTGCTGTCCCCCTCTGCCCCTCACCCATCCCCGTCCTTTTCCCCACTCCTGTTGCCCTCTGCATCCCCAACCGGCCTTGCTGTGGGGACAGATCCTTTGCCTTTTCTCCTCGGGCAAGTCCCTGCATAAGTAGAGCCCCGGCCCCCAATGCTGAGCTGAGCACAGGAGGAACTGGACGACTTGGGCCAGTGTCTGAATTAAGACTTGGCCGGCACTAACGAGCCGGAGGGCTAACAGGGCTGGGAGATCAGGGGAAAGTGGAGGCGCTGGTGTAGGCTGGAGCTACAGCACACTGGTGGGTCCGAGGTAAAGAGAAGGGTGATGTGTGGTCCCCCCTCACTGCTGCAGGCCCTGTGTTTGGGTGGGAAGGGAGGGAATCAGGCAGGCTGAGTGAGGTGCTGTGACGTAGTGGGGGTACTTGCTGGGCTGTGGTGACCCCTGCTGTCTGGAGCAAGACCCAGCAGGGAAAACCTCGCTAGGCAGAGAGAAGGCCAAACTTGTCGAACCAGTGGCCAGACACCCCCCATGGAGAGGAACAAAGGAAGGTGGAATGCGGCCCTGGCTGGGGGGCAGGGCTGGAAGTGGGTTAGTTGGTTGGTGGCTGTCTGAGAGGATGGATGAGACAGCCTAGGGAGAGGAGCTGGAGTTTAGGGGCCCAGTCTCCCCCGTCTCAAGGGGGCCTGAGGCATCCTAGCCCAGTTCCTGTAACCAGATTACATCTGTGCTGCGCTGTGCTGGAGGAGCAATAAACCACCCTCAATTCCACTGGCTGGTACAGTCTGTTTGTGCCATTTCGGGGTGCAGGAGACGGGGAACCCCCAACGTGCCGTCACAGGTGCCTAATGTCTAGTTAGTTTCAGTCTTCACTGATGGTTAATTATGACCCGCTCCTCAGCCTGGGTCACGTTACTGGGGCTGTGCTGAAGCCACCTGGCAGTTTCCTCCGAGCTCTCGTGGAGAAGGGATGATGCTAGATGGCTAGGGAAGGACAAACCTAGCCCCTGCCTTTTAAAAAGGGCCCAGAGACCCATTGAACAGTCAGGCTAATGGTTACAGCTGCAAAGATACTGAGTCAAATGATTAAGCAGGCCCCTGGCAGGGAACCAGTACCAGCCCCACAGGGTCTTGTCAAGAACGAGTCAGACCCCTTTCCTTTGGCAGGCTGGTGGGCTAAGGGACAGAGGCAGTTGTAAAAATACGTTGATTTTTAGTGCTACTTTTGCCATAAGGCATATGACAGTCGCTTAAGCAAATTAAGCCAATGTGGTCTACATGAAATTACTGTATGGGAGGTGCAAAACTAGCTGAACAATCTGAGACAGACCGGGCGTCAGCTCAGGGCAAATTGCTGAAAACCAGGGCTACTGACAGCCCTCGACTGGAGACCTTTCCCATAGGCCACGCACCAGTCACACCGAGCGCTCCAGCTGCCAATCCGCCCGCAGGAAGCCTCACGAGCAGAACCCGAGACACCCCAGCTCTCCCTGTGCCACAATCAGCCCCGGGCCTGCACACAGGTGAGGGGTTCTAGAACCCAATCTCACCTGCCCCGAACGGGTTCTTCCGGTCCCAAAGAACCAGCCACAGTTCCTGGTCGGTTTACACTTTGGATCTTACCCACAAGAGCACGCTGGGCCAGTCCTTTACAATCTAACATCTAAGGCTATGTCTACATTGCCCAGTGTTGCACAAGAACATATGCAAATGGGCTCTGATGAATATCGCTGTGCCTCATTAGCATATTTAATGAGCTGCCATTTTTGCACAAGAAGGAGCAGTCTACCTTGCTCCCTTCCGCAAAAACTCCCTCTTGCAAGAGCTGTTCTACCTGAAAATAAGCCATGTAGACGGCTCCTTGTGCAAAAATGGCAGCTCGTTAAGTATGCAAATGAAGCACGGCAATATTCATTGCTGTGCCTCATTCGCATATGTTCGTGCGCAAGACCTGGCAATGTAGACGTAGCCTAGAGGTTTATTAACGAAAGAAAAGGTTGAGAGTGAAGTTGTTAAGGAGGATACATCCCATGCACCAGTCACCAAGGTCTTGATGCAGGCTCTCAGCAGAGATGTTACAAACTGCTAGCTTCGAAGTCTGATACATCCTATGGGGCGCTAAGCTGTCCCGCTCGCTGTCCCGAGCAAGGCTGCATCTGGGATCGGGAGCAAGATTGGAGACAGCCTCCTGGCATCTTTTTATGTCTGGTGTGTCCCAGACTGGAGCTGGTCACATGCTGTTTCACACGCAAATAGCCATGAGGTACTGGCCAGTCTGCAGGTTTCCAGACGCATCCCTCAGGTGTGAACTGGCCGCTCCGAGAGCCTTGTCCCTCAGCAGTGCTAATTAACACAGCCAGTCACTGATCATTCCTTCCTCGCAATAGGCCGTCCAGGCCCAGGGCTCCCTCCCTGACAGAACGTTCCCAGAGCCCGTATCCATAATGCCACATCCAGACATCGTCTAAGCACGTGAGCAGCGCACGCACCATCAGTAGAGCATGCGCTTCCATTTGACACCTCGCTTGGCCCCTTTGGGCAAGCACCACCCGTGGGTGCAGCAGCGCCCTGCCTGCGCCCTTTACAATCCAATAACGTGACACAATCGCACTCCAATGTACCCACTTGGGCTGTCAACAGGGAGCCGGCCTGGCAGGGTCCTGCAGGGCAGCCTGTGCCGCTGGCACCCCTGCTGTCTGGTAGCAGATACTCCCCTTACGGGGCCGGGGCCACTAGCCCCCACTCCCCTCCCAGAGCTGGGGAGAGAACTCGGGAGTCCTGGCTCCCAGCACCTGCCCCCTCCCTGCTCTAACCACTAGCCCCCACTCCCCTCCCAGAGCTGGGGAGAGAACTCGGGAGTCCTGGCTCCCAGCACCTGCCCCCTCCCTGCTCTAACCACTAGCCCCCACTCCCCTCCCAGAGCTGGGGAGAGAACTCGGGAGTCCTGGCTCCCAGCACCTGCCCCCTCCCTGCTCTAACCACTAGCCCCCACTCCCCTCCCAGAGCTGGGGAGAGAACTCGGGAGTCCTGGCTCCCAGCACCTGCCCCCTCCCTGCTCTAACCACTAGCCCCCACTCCCCTCCCAGAGCTGGGGAGAGAACTCGGGAGTCCTGGCTCCCAGCACCTGCCCCCTCCCTGCTCTAACCACTAGCCCCCACTCCCCTCCCACAGCTGGGGAGACAACTCGGGAGTCCTGGCTCCCAGCACCTGCCCCCTCCCTGCTCTAACCACTAGCCCCCACTCCCCTCCCAGAGCTGGGGAGACAACTCGGGAGTCCTGGCTCCCAGCACCTGCCCCCTCCCTGCTCTAACCACTAGCCCCCACTCCCCTCCCACAGCTGGGGAGACAACTCGGGAGTCCTGGCTCCCAGCACCTGCCCCCTCCCTGCTCTAACCACTAGCCCCCACTCCCCTCCCAGAGCTGGGGAGAGAACTCGGGAGTCCTGACTCCCAGCACCTGCCCCCTCCCTGCTCTAACCACTAGCCCCCACTCCCCTCCCAGAGCTGGAGAGAGAACTCGGGAGTCCTGGCTCCCAGCACCTGCCCCCTCCCTGCTCTAACCACTAGCCCCCACTCCCCTCCCAGAGCTGGGGAGAGAACTCGGGAGTCCTGACTCCCAGCACCTGCCCCCTCCCTGCTCTAACCACTAGCCCCCACTCCCCTCCCAGAGCTGGAGAGAGAACTCGGGAGTCCTGGCTCCCAGCACCTGCCCCCTCCCTGCTCTAACCACTAGCCCCCACTCCCCTCCCACAGCTGGGGAGACAACTCGGGAGTCCTGGCTCCCAGCACCTGCCCCCTCCCTGCTCTAACCACTAGCCCCCACTCCCCTCCCACAGCTGGGGAGACAACTCGGGAGTCCTGGCTCCCAGCACCTGCCCCCTCCCTGCTCTAACCACTAGCCCCCACTCCCCTCCCAGAGCTGGGGAGAGAACTCGGGAGTCCTGGCTCCCAGCACCTGCCCCCTCCCTGCTCTAACCACTAGCCCCCACTCCCCTCCCAGAGCTGGGGAGAGAACTCGGGAGTCCTGGCTCCCAGCACCTGCCCCCTCCCTGCTCTAACCACTAGCCCCCACTCCCCTCCCAGAGCTGGGGAGAGAACTCGGGAGTCCTGGCTCCCAGCACCTGCCCCCTCCCTGCTCTAACCACTAGCCCCCACTCCCCTCCCAGAGCTGGGGAGACAACTCGGGAGTCCTGGCTCCCAGCACCTGCCCCCTCCCTGCTCTAACCACTAGCCCCCACTCCCCTCCCACAGCTGGGGAGACAACTCGGGAGTCCTGGCTCCCAGCACCTGCCCCCTCCCTGCTCTAACCACTAGCCCCCACTCCCCTCCCAGAGCTGGGGAGAGAACTCGGGAGTCCTGACTCCCAGCACCTGCCCCCTCCCTGCTCTAACCACTAGCCCCCACTCCCCTCCCAGAGCTGGAGAGAGAACTCGGGAGTCCTGGCTCCCAGCACCTGCCCCCTCCCTGCTCTAACCACTAGCCCCCACTCCCCTCCCACAGCTGGGGAGAGAACTCGGGAGTCCTGGCTCCCAGCACCTGCCCCCTCCCTGCTCTAACCACTAGCCCCCACTCCCCTCCCAGAGCTGGGGAGACAACTCGGGAGTCCTGGCTCCCAGCACCTGCTCCCTCCCTGCTCTAACCACTAGCCCCCACTCCCCTCCCAGAGCTGGAGAGAGAACTCAGGAGTCCTGGCTCCCAGCACCTGCCCCCTCCCTGCTCTAACCACTAGCCCCCACTCCCCTCCCACAGCTGGGGAGACAACTCGGGAGTCCTGGCTCCCAGCACCTGCCCCCTCCCTGCTCTAACCACTAGCCCCCACTCCCCTCCCAGAGCTGGGGAGACAACTCGGGAGTCCTGGCTCCCAGCACCTGCCCCCTCCCTGCTCTAACCACTAGCCCCCACTCCTCTCCCAGAGCTGGGGAGAGAACTCGGGAGTCCTGGCTCCCAGCACCTGCTCCCTCCCTGCTCTAACCACTAGCCCCCACTCCCCTCCCAGAGCTGGGGAGAGAACTCGGGAGTCCTGGCTCCCAGCACCTGCCCCCTCCCTGCTCTAACCACTAGCCCCCACTCCCCTCCCACAGCTGGGGAGAGAACTCGGGAGTCCTGGCTCCCAGCACCTGCCCCCTCCCTGCTCTAACCACTAGCCCCCACTCCCCTCCCAGAGCTGGGGAGACAACTCGGGAGTCCTGGCTCCCAGCACCTGCCCCCTCCCTGCTCTAACCACTAGCCCCCACTCCCCTCCCACAGCTGGGGAGAGAACTCGGGAGTCCTGGCTCCCAGCACCTGCCCCCTCCCTGCTCTAACCACTAGCCCCCACTCCCCTCCCAGAGCTGGGGAGAGAACTCGGGAGTCCTGGCTCCCAGCACCTGCCCCCTCCCTGCTCTAACCACTAGCCCCCACTCCCCTCCCACAGCTGGGGAGACAACTCGGGAGTCCTGGCTCCCAGCACCTGCCCCCTCCCTGCTCTAACCACTAGCCCCCACTCCCCTCCCAGAGCTGGGGAGAGAACTCGGGAGTCCTGACTCCCAGCACCTGCCCCCTCCCTGCTCTAACCACTAGCCCCCACTCCCCTCCCAGAGCTGGAGAGAGAACTCGGGAGTCCTGGCTCCCAGCACCTGCCCCCTCCCTGCTCTAACCACTAGCCCCCACTCCCCTCCCACAGCTGGGGAGAGAACTCGGGAGTCCTGGCTCCCAGCACCTGCCCCCTCCCTGCTCTAACCACTAGCCCCCACTCCCCTCCCAGAGCTGGGGAGACAACTCGGGAGTCCTGGCTCCCAGCACCTGCTCCCTCCCTGCTCTAACCACTAGCCCCCACTCCCCTCCCAGAGCTGGAGAGAGAACTCGGGAGTCCTGGCTCCCAGCACCTGCCCCCTCCCTGCTCTAACCACTAGCCCCCACTCCCCTCCCACAGCTGGGGAGACAACTCGGGAGTCCTGGCTCCCAGCACCTGCCCCCTCCCTGCTCTAACCACTAGCCCCCACTCCCCTCCCAGAGCTGGGGAGACAACTCGGGAGTCCTGGCTCCCAGCACCTGCCCCCTCCCTGCTCTAACCACTAGCCCCCACTCCTCTCCCAGAGCTGGGGAGAGAACTCGGGAGTCCTGGCTCCCAGCACCTGCCCCCTCCCTGCTCTAACCACTAGCCCCCACTCCCCTCCCAGAGCTGGGGAGAGAACTCTGGAGTCCTGGCTCCCAGCACCTGCCCCCTCCCTGCTCTAACCACTAGCCCCCACTCCCCTCCCACAGCTGGGGAGAGAACTCGGGAGTCCTGGCTCCCAGCACCTGCCCCCTCCCTGCTCTAACCACTAGCCCCCACTCCCCTCCCACAGCTGGGGAGACAACTCGGGAGTCCTGGCTCCCAGCACCTGCCCCCTCCCTGCTCTAACCACTAGCCCCCACTCCCCTCCCACAGCTGGGGAGAGAACTCGGGAGTCCTGGCTCCCAGCACCTGCCCCCTCCCTGCTCTAACCACTAGCCCCCACTCCCCTCCCACAGCTGGGGAGACAACTCGGGAGTCCTGGCTCCCAGCACCTGCCCCCTCCCTGCTCTAACCACTAGCCCCCACTCCCCTCCCACAGCTGGGGAGAGAACTCGGGAGTCCTGGCTCCCAGCACCTGCCCCCTCCCTGCTCTAACCACTAGCCCCCACTCCCCTCCCACAGCTGGGGAGAGAACTCGGGAGTCCTGACTCCCAGCACCTGCCCCCTCCCCTCCCGGAGCCAGGACTGACGCCAGGAGTCCGCGCACGCGCACCCCCGCTCTCCCCGTCGTCCCGACCCCGCCCCGCCTCCGGCATCACGTGTCGCCAGCCCATGGCCGCTCCCGGCCCGGCTTCAGGCCCCGCCCCGCCCGGCCCCGAGCTCCGCCCCCCGGCAGGAGGGAGGGGGGAGCGGGGGACCTGCCGCCCGAGCCAGAGGCAGCCGGGCAGCATGGAGGGGGAGCGCGGCTACGGTGAGCGCGGGGGGGGAAGCGCCTTGTGGGGGGGGCAGCTCCCCTGTGGTTGGGGGCTGGGCTATGGGGCAGGGGCGGAGAGGCAGTGTGGGGGGTGGGGGTGACAGCTCCCCTGTGGTTTGGGGGGCTGGGCTATGGGGCAGGGGGCGGAGAGGCAGTGTGGGGGGTGGGGGTGACAGCTCCCCTGTGGTTGGGGGCTGGGCTATGGGGCAGGGGCGGAGAGGCAGTGTGGGGGGTGGGGGTGACCGCTCCCCTGTGGTTGGGGGGCTGGGCTATGGGGCAGGGGCGGAGAGGCAGTGTGGGGGGTGGGGGTGACAGCTCCCCTGTGGTTTGGGGGGCTGGGCTATGGGGCAGGGGGCGGAGAGGCAGTGTGAGGGGTGGGGGTGACAGCTCCCCTGTGGTTTGGGGGGGCTGGGCTATGGGGCAGGGGCGGAGAGGCAGTGTGGGGGGTGGGGGTGACCGCTCCCCTGTGGTTTTGGGGGGCTGGGCTATGGGGCAGGGGCGGAGAGGCAGTGTGGGGGGTGGGGGTGACAGCTCCCCTGTGGTTTTGGGGGGCTGGGCTATGGGGCAGGGGGTGGAGAGGCAGTGTGGGGGGTGGGGGTGACCGCTCCCCTGTGGTTTTGGGGGGCTGGGCTATGGGGCAGGGGCGGAGAGGCAGTGTGGGGGGTGGGGGTGACCGCTCCCCTGTGGTTTTGGGGGGCTGGGCTATGGGGTAGGGGCGGAGAGGCAGTGTGGGGGGTGGGGGTGACAGCTCCCCTGTGGTTTGGGGGGGCTGGGCTATGGGGCAGGGGGTGGAGAGGCAGTGTGGGGGGTGGGGGTGACCGCTCCCCTGTGGTTTGGGGGGGCTGGGCTATGGGGCAGGGGTGGAGAGGCAGTGTGGGGGGTGGGGGTGACCGCTCCCCTGTGGTTTTGGGGGGCTGGGCTATGGGGCAGGGGCGGAGAGGCAGTGTGGGGGGTGGGGGTGACCGCTCCCCTGTGGTTTTGGGGGGCTGGGCTATGGGGCAGGGGTGGAGAGGCAGTGTGGGGGGTGGGGGTGACAGCTCCCCTGTGGTTTGGGGGGCTGGGCTATGGGGCAGGGGGCGGAGAGGCAGTGTGGGGGGTGGGGGTGACAGCTCCCCTGTGGTTTGGGGGGGCTGGGCTATGGGGCAGGGGCGGAGAGGCAGTGTGGGGGGTGGGGGTGACCGCTCCCCTGTGGTTTTGGGGGGCTGGGCTATGGGGCAGGGGCGGAGAGGCAGTGTGGGGGGTGGGGGTGACAGCTCCCCTGTGGTTTTGGGGGGCTGGGCTATGGGGCAGGGGGTGGAGAGGCAGTGTGGGGGGTGGGGGTGACCGCTCCCCTGTGGTTTTGGGGGGCTGGGCTATGGGGCAGGGGCGGAGAGGCAGTGTGGGGGGTGGGGGTGACCGCTCCCCTGTGGTTTTGGGGGGCTGGGCTATGGGGTAGGGGCGGAGAGGCAGTGTGGGGGGTGGGGGTGACCGCTCCCCTGTGGTTTGGGGGGGCTGGGCTATGGGGCAGGGGTGGAGAGGCAGTGTGGGGGGTGGGGGTGACCGCTCCCCTGTGGTTTGGGGGGGCTGGGCTATGGGGCAGGGGTGGAGAGGCAGTGTGGGGGGTGGGGGTGACCGCTCCCCTGTGGTTTTGGGGGGCTGGGCTATGGGGCAGGGGCGGAGAGGCAGTGTGGGGGGTGGGGGTGACCGCTCCCCTGTGGTTTTGGGGGGCTGGGCTATGGGGCAGGGGCGGAGAGGCAGTGTGGGGGGTGGGGGTGACCGCTCCCCTGTGGTTTGGGGGGGCTGGGCTATGGGGCAGGGGTGGAGAGGCAGTGTGGGGGGTGGGGGTGACCGCTCCCCTGTGGTTTGGGGGGGCTGGGCTATGGGGCAGGGGTGGAGAGGCAGTGTGGGGGGTGGGGGTGACCGCTCCCCTGTGGTTTGGGGGGGCTGGGCTATGGGGCAGGGGTGGAGAGACAGTGTGGGGGGTGGGGGTGACCGCTCCCCTGTGGTTTTGGGGGGCTGGGCTATGGGGCAGGGGCGGAGAGGCAGTGTGGGGGGTGGGGGTGACAGCTCCCCTGTGGTTTTGGGGGGCTGGGCTATGGGGCAGGGGTGGAGAGGCAGTGTGGGGGGTGGGGGTGACCGCTCCCCTGTGGTTTTGGGGGGCTGGGCTATGGGGCAGGGGTGGAGAGGTAGTGTGGGGGGTGGGGGTGACAGCTCCCCTGTGGTTTGGGGGGGCTGGGCTATGGGGCAGGGGGTGGAGAGGCAGTGTGGGGGGCTGCGGGTGACCGCTCCCCTGTGGTTTTGGGGGGCTGGGCTATGGGGCAGGGGGTGGAGAGGCAGTGTGGGGGGCTGCTGGTGACCGCTCCCCTGTGGTTTTGGGGGGCTGGGCTATGGGGCAGGGGGTGGAGAGGCAGTGTGGGGGTCAGTGGGAGGGGGCAGGGCTGTCCCCAGCGGGGGGGTGAGGCGAGGTGACACCTGCATTACTGGGCTTGGTTGGACAGCTGCAGGCAGGGGCTGATGCAGCCGGCTGTTCTCACCACCCCCCCCCCCCACGTGTCTCTGGGGCAGGGCTCTCTGCGCCTGGAGTCCGGCCCTGCCCCGCCTGCCACCCGACAGCTGGGCACTTGGGCAGTGCTGCTCCGGCCAGGTGCCTTTTCCCTCCTCCCTGTCCGTGGCACGGCTGGCTCTTCCCGGCTCCATGCTGCTTCCTGGTGCTGCAGGCGATCGCCCGGCGCTTTCCTCTGGCAAAGCGCTGAGCGTGGGGCGGGGGCATCGGGCCTGGGCTTGGCTAGGGGGTGGCACCCATGGGCGGGCCAGTCGCCCAGCGCTGCTGGTGCTAACCCCCAAACTGCAGTTCCCCTGGGTGCATGGCACCGGTGCCCTCAGTTCTGTGGCCTTGAGCTTTGGCCACAGAAATGGCAGTGTGTGGCGGTGTGCAGCCACGTGTGGGTTACGCCTCGGCTGCGGGGGGCGGGCCCGGGGGCTTGGCCCTTTAAGTGCAGACTTAGCGTGCGAGCTGCAGGCGGGGGAATGGACCCGAGATGGCCGGGGGAGGGTGCGTGTTGCACCTGGACACGCCGGGTCGGTGGGAGGCGGGTCGACGGGAGTCCTGGCCTTGCGTGTGCCCCATGTGCCCTGCAGGGCAGGGAGGAGTTGGGGTGGGAGCTCTCCAAAGCTGCGGGGCGCGTGCTCTGAGTGGACGGCTGCCGTGTGTTGCAGGGGAGTGTGCCCGGTCACCTTGCCCGGGGCCTCCTGTGCGAGCCGGGGCAGGGCATCCGGGCTCGCCGGCAGCTTGTTTTGCTTCACTTCTCTTCCGGGCAGGGAGCCCTGTTCTGCACTGGCAGTTTGAATGAGCTTTCCTGGAGTGCAGCCGGGAGGGCGGGGGCGGGGGCGGGAGCTCTCCCCGTGCGTTCCTGGTTAAAGGATAACGGCTTTAAAATCCAGATTCCCTCTCTGCTGGAGTGTCTCTGCGCAGCCTTGCAGCAGGGCGGCGAATTAATATGTATGACCCAGTTATCAGCGTGAACCAGCGTCTCCAGCACAGACCTGCTTCAATTATCCGCTTAGGCGGCTGCGGCATCTCTGGCCTGCAGGCTGCAGCCGGGTTTCTTAACCCGTTGGAGGCCATGGCGCGGGTGCATTGCCCTCCGGGGCCAGGGGCTGGGGGGGCTGGCTGCAGCCGAGTTTCTTAACCCGTTGGAGGCCGTGGCGCGGGTGCATTGCCCGCTGGGGCCAGGGGCTGGGGGGGCTGGCTGCAGCCGAGTTTCTTAACCCGTTGGAGGCCATGGCGCGGGTGCATTGCCCGCCGGGGCCAGGGGCTGGGGGGGCTGGCTGCAGCCGAGTTTCTTAACCCGTTGGAGGCCATGGCGCTGGTGCATTGCCCTCCGGGGCCAGGGGCTGGGGGGGCTGGCTGCAGCCGAGTTTCTTAACCCGTTGGAGGCCGTGGCGCGGGTGCATTGCCCGCCGGGGCCAGGGGCTGGGGGGGCTGGCTGCAGCCGAGTTTCTTAACCCGTTGGAGGCCGTGGCGCGGGTGCATTGCCCGCCGGGGCCAGGGGCTGGGGGGGCTGGCTGCAGCCGAGTTTCTTAACCCGTTGGAGGCCGTGGCGCGGGTGCATTGCCCTCCGGGGCCAGGGGCTGGGGGGGCTGGCTGCAGCCGAGTTTCTTAACCCGTTGGAGGCCGTGGCGCGGGTGCATTGCCCGCCGGGGCCAGGGGCTGGGGGGGCTGGCTGCAGCCGAGTTTCTTAACCCGTTGGAGGCCGTGGCGCGGGTGCATTGCCCTCCGGGGCCAGGGGCTGGGGGCGCTGGCTGCAGCCGAGTTTCTTAACCCGTTGGAGGCCCTGGCGCGGGTGCATTGCCCTCCGGGGCCAGGGGCTGGGGGGGCTGGCTGCAGCCGAGTTTCTTAACCCGTTGGAGGCCGTGGCGCGGGTGCATTGCCCGCCGGGGCCAGGGGCTGGGGGCGCTGGCTGCAGCCGAGTTTCTTAACCCGTTGGAGGCCGTGGCGCGGGTGCATTGCCCTCCGGGGCCAGGGGCTGGGGGCGCTGGCTGCAGCCGAGTTTCTTAACCCGTTGGAGGCCATGGCGCGGGTGCATTGCCCTCCGGGGCCAGGGGCTGGGGGCGCTGGCTGCAGCCGAGTTTCTTAACCTGTTGGAGGCCGTGGCGCGGGTGCATTGCCCTCCGGGGCCAGGGGCTGGGGGTGCTGGCTGCAGCCGGGTTTCTTAACCCGTTGGAGGCCCTGGCGCGGGTGCATTGCCCGCTGGGGCCAGGGGCTGGGGGGGCTGGCTGCAGCCGAGTTTCTTAACCCGTTGGAGGCCATGGCGCGGGTGCATTGCCCGCTGGGGCCAGGGGCTGGGGGTGCTGGCTGCAGCCGAGTTTCTTAACCCGTTGGAGGCCCTGGCGCGGGTGCATTGCCCGCCGGGGCCAGGGGCTGGGGGGGCTGGCTGCAGCCGAGTTTCTTAACCCGTTGGAGGCCATGGCGCGGGTGCATTGCCCGCCGGGGCCAGGGGCTGGGGGCGCTGGCTGCAGCCGAGTTTCTTAACCCGTTGGAGGCCGTGGCGCGGGTGCATTGCCCTCCGGGGCCAGGGGCTGGGGGGGCTGGCTGCAGCCGGGTTTCTTAACCCGTTGGAGGCCATGGCGCGGGTGCATTGCCCTCCGGGGCCAGGGGCTGGGGGGGCTGGCTGCAGCCGAGTTTCTTAACCCGTTGGAGGCCCTGGCGCGGGTGCATTGCCCGCCGGGGCCAGGGGCTGGGGGGGCTGGCTGCAGCCGGGTTTCTTAACCCGTTGGAGGCCATGGCGCGGGTGCATTGCCCTCCGGGGCCAGGGGCTGGGGGTGCTGGCTGCAGCCGGGTTTCTTAACCCGTTGGAGGCCGTGGCACTGGTGCATTGCCCTCCGGGGCCAGGGGCTGGGGGGGCTGGCTGCAGCCGGGTTTCTTAACCCGTTGGAGGCCGTGGCGCGGGTGCATTGCCCGCCGGGGCCAGGGGCTGGGGGCGCTGGCTGCAGCCGAGTTTCTTAACCCGTTGGAGGCCATGGCGCGGGTGCATTGCCCTCCGGGGCCAGGGGCTGGGGGGGCTGGCTGCAGCCGAGTTTCTTAACCCGTTGGAGGCCATGGCGCGGGTGCATTGCCCTCCGGGGCCAGGGGCTGGGGGGGCTGGCTGCAGCCGAGTTTCTTAACCCGTTGGAGGCCATGGCGCGGGTGCATTGCCCGCCGGGGCCAGGGGCTGGGGGTGCTGGCTGCAGCCGAGTTTCTTAACCCGTTGGAGGCCGTGGCGCGGGTGCATTGCCCTCCGGGGCCAGGGGCTGGGGGTGCTGGCTGCAGCCGAGTTTCTTAACCCGTTGGAGGCCGTGGCGCGGGTGCATTGCCCGCCGGGGCCAGGGGCTGGGGGCGCTGGCTGCAGCCCTGCGGTGGCATTGGCCAGACTGGGTCTGAGAGGGTCAGGACGCTGGTATCAGACAGCCGGGGCAACACGGGCCTGGCCATGTCCCGGGCCCTGGGAAGTGCCTGTTCTCAGCTCCCTGTGCAGATGGCTCTGGGTGGCGGCGGCCTGTGTCCACGCACCTGGCCGTGTTGCTTGTCCCCCCAGCCCGCGCAGGGCAATGGAGCTGTGCTCAGAGGCTCCTACGGCTTCTGCAGGCCTGGTCTGGTGAGAGCAGAGCCGTGCTGCCCGACGCCGAGCGCCGCTGCTCTCCAGCCCGCGTGTGCTGGCCGTGCCGTGCCCATCTCTGGGGGCTGCCCCTCCGCCTGGGAACGGGGTTGGGATCTGCGAGCCCCAGCCAGGGCGGTGCTGCCCCTCGCCACGCGCGCAGGGCAGGGCCAGAGTTCCTGAGTGGTGCCTTGGCAGCCGGTGGAAGAGCCCGATGTCCTGGGCCAATTGCTCAGTCTGTGCCACAGGCCCCCCCGCTGGACTCTCGGTGGCTCACCGCTGAGGAATTCTGCCTGGCTGCCCCAGTCCCACTCGTGAGCATGGCTAGCCTGTGAAGGGGGCAGGACTGTGCGCTCTGCGCCTGCCCTCCTTGGGCTGGGCCACGGGCCACCTCGCAGGGTGCAGCCTGGACAGGTGCTGCCCCGCAAATATCCGGCAGCTGTCAGCGTGCCCCGGCGGCCAGGGGCAGCGTCCACGGCCCGGCCAGGGCATGCTCACCGCGTTCCAGGCTGTGCATGTGAGGCCAGTTTGGGGGGTGAGCCAAGGCCTGGGCAAGGCTGCTGTGTAATGTTCCCTCGAGTCTTTTCCATCCATGTGTGGAATAATTTTTTTCTGTGCGCTGAGACACGTGTGGATGTGCACCACCCATAGAAACCCAAACCTAGCTGTGGGCGCTCTGCGAATCCGCTGGGCAGCGTTGGACTGTCTCCTGAGCAGCTGCACAAGCGCCCGGCCTGCAGGGAGCTCTGTGCCACGTGCCCTGGGTGGTGACCTCCAGTCCACGTGCCGTCTCCAGCAGGCAATGGGAGGGCTTGGCCAGGGAGGCTCTGGAGCCGCGTCTGGGCTACTTCTGGTGTTCCACTCTCCACGCTCTGAGCTGGGCTCTTGCAGGAGCCTCCTGGGGCTCCAGTTAAACTGCCTGTGACCTCTGGCGCGCGTGTGCTGTCACTTCAGACAGCTGCCTCCAGGGAGCAGCCTCAGCAGCACGTGTCCCGCTGCCGCCCGGGCTGCGTCTCGCTCCTCTGCGCCGCGCCCTGGGAACAGAGAGAGAAACTGCAGCTTGCGCACAGACCCGAGCCCACATCCTGTGCAGCTGCTCTCCAGCCCCCTGCGCCCTGTTTCCCCACCGTGGGCCCGGCCGGCTTGCGTGCGTGTCTCGGTTCCTGTTCCGGCCGCTCAGGGCTGTGCCTGCCTCTCCCTGCCCGCGGCTCTCACGACAGCCCAGGCACCCAGCCGCGATGTCCGGCTTGGACCCTTGCCGGCAGGGAGGGATGCCAGCTAGCCCCCCTCCCAGGGCTCCCGTGCTGAGCTGCGTTGGGTCCCCAGTGAGCGCTGAGCCTAGCTGTGTCCCATGCAGTGGGACGGCCTTGCCAGGCAGATGACCGAGCTATCGCTCCGTCCCCGGGCTGCAGGGCTCTGCTGCCTGAACCCTCCCGCGCTGCCGCACCTGCTTTGCTTCTGCACGCGGCTGAGTTCGGACGCCCAGCCAGCGCTCCGCGGAGCTGCCAGGGTCGGAGCCGGCTCTGATTTCACCGGGGCTGCTGAACTGGACGTGTGCGCGGCAGCTGCCGGACAGTGTGTCCTTGCAGCTGCCCTGCGCCACGTGCCCTGCACGGCGGGAGTCTGCTCCAGGCAGAGCCAGACCTGGGCCCCGTAGTGCAGGGGCTCTGCCGCGGCTGCAGGAGCCCTTCCCAGGCCCCCCGCCCTCCCTCGCCCCTTGACGCAGCAGCTGCCCCGGTGCACCCGTGTCTCTGGGCAGCTGGGTCCGGGAACTCTCCATGCTCACCTCGCTGCTGCGGCCGGGAGCGCTGAGGCAGGACTGCTGGCGATGCTGGGCTGCGTGGAGGGGTTGGGAACCGTGGTCCTGGCTCTGAGCTTTGCAGAGCAGGGAGGGGCTGCCAGGGCAGTGGGGCACCGTGCCGTCCCCCCACCTTGCTGTGTCCTCGCTGCACAGGACTGGGGGTGGCTGCGGACCTCTGGGTACAGGGCCGAGGGTGGGGTCCTGCTGGAACCCTGGGGGGAGCGATGCCTCTGGCTGGCGGCCCCAAGTGCAGGCTGGCGACTGGGACCCCAGTGGGGGGTGCAGGGCTGCTCCCCCGTTCTCCTGATCCTGGTGCTGCAGTAAACTCCTGGGGGCTAAGTCTGTTCTGCCTCCTAAACTGCCCCTGCACTGCCAGGCCAGAATGGAGCTGCCCTGCCTCCCAGGCATTGATTGTTGCGCACAGTCGCGGAGAACAGCCCCGCTGCCCCCCAGAGGTGTCTGCATTTTGTGGTGAGTCCAACCCAAGATCTGTACACGGTGCTTTGGTTTGGGAAGCCCGGCCCTGCTGGGGAGTCCAGAGCCAGATTTTTCTTGTGGCTGGTGGCTGGTTTTGCTTGGCCAGAGGATGAGCAGGGACTGTGCGCTGCACCCGAGCGTGCCGACCAGCTGCTAGCCCAGCCACGCAGTCTGGTGAGCGGCTCACCACTAGCGCTTGCGTCCCCGGCACCCGCTCGGCTTTCTCTGCCGCCTGCGTCAAGTGCAAGGTGCTTCCCAGCCGAGCCGGGAGATCACGGGTTGTGTGCCGTGCCGGGGCCCTTGGGCAGCGGGGAACACTGCAGGCTGGGCCGGGGCCTTGTGGGTACCCAGCATTCTGCTGTAGTGAGCACAGGCTGCACCTTTGCACGGGGACCCTAGGCACTAGGGTTCCTCTTGTCCTTAAGGGACAGTGCAGGGCTGAAGGCCCCCTCTCCGCGGGGGAGGGGGGCCCTTGGAGAATGGAGTGATCCTGCTGACGTGTCTGCCTTTCTGCGTGTGACCTTCCCCGCCGCGCTGCCTGCCTCAGCAGACCAGATGCCTAGGTCAGCAGCTTGTGGCGCGGCTGTGTTTCTGAGGCCGCCCTGCTGTCTCCTCCGGCGCCGCCCCGGGAGAGCGCTTCCCTGGGGGTGCTGGCCCACGCTAGCAGGCGCGCCGAGGCTAAGCGCTGAATCCCGCGGGGGCAGAGGCCTCGGGGATCCGTGGCGCTGTGGCTGCCACGGGCAGTGCCGGGGTGTAGCGAGGGAGCCTAGAGCCGTGGTGGCGACTCCGTGATGCGAAGCCTCTCTGGACAATTGGGCGGGGGGACTCGGGGCCGAGCGGTGGAGCCGCCTTGCGCCCTGCTGGCTGGGGGCGCTGGCGACCGGCCTGCAGGGGACTCAACGGGGATGCACCGACCCACAGTGGGGAGCAGGACTGGCCCGGGCCCCTCGGCCCTGGCCCACGGGTGCCCTTGGCCGGCAGTTGTCCTGCTGCACATGGGCTAGGGGCTTTGGGCTGCAGGGGGCAGGGAGTCCCGGCAGGAGGCATGGGGCGGGGGGTACGGCACAGGCCTTGGCTGCGCTGGGGGCCAGCCGTGGTAGCAGCCGTACCCCTCCCCCAGACAGTTCCCATCTGTCCCGGGCGCGCTCCTGCAGCCACCTGCCCGGGTGTAGGCAGCAGCGTGAGTGCGGGCGAGGGCCGGAGCCCCCGGCCAGCCCCTGGGCGTCCCCTGTGGCCCGCGTCCAGCAGAGCGTAGAGGCCGGCGCCAGCACAGTGCTTGGGCCCAACGAGCCCGCCACGTAGGACTCCAGGGAAGGGGACCCGCTGGGGGGCTTTGAGCAAAGGGAGGGGCCAGGCGCTGGAGCCTTGGATGCTCCGGCTGCTTAGCGTCATCTCCCTTTGCTCTGCGTGTGCTGGCTCTAGTGACTCTGGCTCCTTTCCCCTGCTGGCTGGGGCAGGGCGCTTGTCTGAGCCCCCCCTCCCGGGCCGGCTAGCGTCTCTGTTCAGCACCAGCCCCCCAAGCCACTGCGGAGCCATGCACTGGCCGTTCCTTGCGCCCGAATCCCCCACGGCCCGCATGGCCCCCGGCAGCCCTGGCTCGGTCCAGGTCTCCAGGCAAGGCACCACGGGCAGCCCCCTGGGGAAAGCTGCTGGGCGGCAGGGCACGTTCCACGTGAGTGCTGTGGGCTGGCTCAGGCTCCTGCCCAGCTTCCCGGACAGTGCCTGGCCTGCTGCAGCGCCCGCGCCCCCTCCCGGCCAGGCAGAGCGCCCGTCCCCGCGGAGCCGCGGGCATGGCCAAGCCCCTCCGCTGCCTGAGCAGAGGCCCGGAGCGTCTGGAACCCCGCAGCCGGGAGTCTCGGCGTTTCCTCCCCTTACAAGCCGTAGCCCCCAGTGCCCAGCAGTGCTGGCCGCGAGCGTGTCGTGGGCCAGGCCCGCCCCTGGATCCGGAGCAGCAGCACGGAGAGTTATATTGGTCTGAACGCAGTCCTCTGTGCACGTGGGCCCCTGCTGCTAACTGAACTCAAAGGCTCTTTGCTGCTGTGCCCTTCCAGTGCCCCGGGGGTCCTGTACTGGGGAAGCTAGAGGACTCTCATTTATTGGGGTTTGCCCCCTGGCGACTGGCTTGGGGTTGTGGGAGAAGCCCATTAGCTGGACGTTTCTTCTCATGAAACCAACCATTGAAGTAGCTCAAAGATAAATCCAGCCTGCCGTCTGTAGGGTTCAGAGTTAACAGCCCGCTGAGCTCAGTGCGTGCTGCGCGGCACTATGGTTTCAGGCCTCCTGCAGGCTCAGGCAGGCATCGCAGCACCGGCTGTGCTTGACGCACGTCTCAAGCCTTCATTTACAAGACACGTTTGTGGCCCTTCGAGTTGCGAGGTGGGGCCTGCTTTCCAAGCCTGGTCTTGTAGCAAGGGGCGGGCCGGGCCCGGTGCTGGAGTCTGGCGCTGGGGTTAAGTCCCAGGGCAGATGGGGCAGTACCTGGCCAGGTGCGTTGTGGGTAATGAGCTTATGCCCTGGTGGAGGGAAGGAGTCTCAGGGTGTCTCTCGGTGAGGTACAAATCTGGGGTGATTTCGTACCGGACACAGGGATGTTCCCGCTGCAGCCGGCTTTCCCCGGCGGCTGACACGGCTGACACACCGCGTGTGCCGATGCTGGCTGTGCATCGTGAGCACCGCGGGGCTCCCCGGCTCCCTCCTCAGCGGGAGCCCCTGCCCTGGAGCTGTGCGTGGCCGGGGCCCAGCGCCTGCAGCGGGGGACGCGGAAGCGGGGGCAGTCCGAAGGCCAGGCCTGTGAGTCCTGGGGGCGGCGTGCGGCGCTCGCTGCCGCGTTGCTGTACCGGGCACACTCAGCTGCGCCGTCCCCCTCTTGCTGAGGGCTGCCCTGCTGGGGCCCCTCAGAGACCCCCCAGTGCCGCCCCATTTCCTGCAGGAGTCTCCCGCCTCTGCCCCACCACTTCTCCTCCAGGGAGCTGCCCCTCGGCTCCCCACGCTTCCGGCCGTGCGCCGAGGCCAAGGGAGAGCTCCACGCGGGTTCTGCCTAGGCCGCCCTGGGACGCTCCCCAGCAGGGCAGAGGCCAGCTCCCTTGTCTGGAGGGGGGACGCCCTGCCCCGCGTGGGGGCTCTTTGAGGCAGGTGGGGGAGGGGGCAGTGTCTGTCCTTCCAGCTTCGGCTCGGGCTGGCCTCCTGGGCTGGGTCTGAGCTGCCAGCTCCGGGGGGGGCATCGCCACAGCCAGAGCCTAGTGGCAGGGTTCGGGGGCTGGGAAGACGCTCCCCTCCCTCTGGCCGGGGGGAGCAGCCTGTGGCTGGGCCGGGGGTCCCCGGCTCTCCCCACCGCCGGCGCTCGGCTCGGGCGTGCCGCGGCTGTTCCTGCACCTTCCCTGTGTGCAGCGGCGGTTGCTATGCAACGCCGGGCTCGCTGGATGCTGAGGGCTCTCGGCAGAGAAAAAGCAAAAACTGACCTAGAATCCCCCGGCCTGCGGGCGCTGGGGGGGCTGGGGCTGACAGGCCGGAGCAGCTCGGGGGTCCCCCCGACTCGCTGTCCTCTGTGTGGCTTGGGGCCCCGGCTGCAGGCACCCACCTGGGTCAGTGTTCGGACGGGAGCCAGGATTGGCTGGCCCCGTGCGTGGGCTTCGTCAGCTGGGAGCTTCCAGTTGCCAGATCTTCAGTTCCTCCTGCTGGAGCCAGACTGGGGAACCCTCTGTCTGCCTGTCTCCTTCCCACGCCCGGAGCAGGGAGGCAGCTGCGGCTCCGGCGTCCTCGCTGCGGCGGAGCCAGGGGCTGGCTGAGCTCCGCCTGGCCTGAAGCGGGCACCTGCCGGGCCGGGCTCTCCCTGCCCAGTGGCATCAGCGCGCCATGGGGACCGTCAGCGAGCTCTGCGCCTCCAGCTTCCAAGCCTTCCTGTGCCCCTCGGCCCTCGCCAAGGCAGGTACGTGCTTTGCCGCCCCCCGCCTGCGCTGGCAGCCCCGGGAAGCCCTTGTGCAGCGCCAGGAGGGCTCCGTCCCCTTTGCCGCCGTCTGCTGACCTCTCCTGGGGAGCACCGGGCAGGGCTGCGCTCGGTGCCCCAAGCGGGCTGCCGGGGGGTGCTGGGTGCGGTGCCCTCGCTCGGGGGGGCTGGCCCAAGGCGTCTGCCAGCTGCCAAGCGGTGGCGTGGGTCCGGCTGCTGCTCCGCCCTGGGGGCCCGGCTGGCAGAGGCCGGCTGGCGCGAGTGTCTGAGAGCTGCTTGGGGAAGTGTCCTTGAAGCCACAAACCGAATGCAGCCCCGTGCGCAGTGCAGGGCTGGGTTCCCACCGCTCCTTCGCACGAAGCTGCTGCGCAGCAGGCCAGGGCGGAGGGCAGGCAGCTCCTGGGTTCCTGCTCGACTCGGGCGCTGGGGACAGGCTGTGCCCCCAGGGCGCCGGAGCCGTGCGGCTCCGGGGCCAGGCTGGAAGAGTTGGCGCCATGTGCGGAGCTCCCAGCTCCTGGGCGCGTTGGGTACGGAGCAGCTCGCCGGCCTCAGGGCGGGCGCCGACGTAGCAGGGGGAATACGCCGGCACCCTGCTCCCCGCAGAGCCGAGGGGCCTCAGCCTGGCTCCGGCCTGCCACTCGCTGGGCCTGCTGGGAACATCTTGGGGCCAGCACTGAGCACGGTGCCCGTGTGGGCGGGAAGCTCCTGGGGGCTCGGGTCCCTCGGCTGGTTCCTTACCGCCCAGCTTTGTGGCTGGGAGCGTCCCTGGACCCGGCATGTGCCCTGAGTTCCCCCTTCGCTGGCAGGGGCCGGGAGCGGCTGGAGAGGAAGGGCTGCATCCCCGCTGGCTCCGTACTCCCGTTCGGGGGCCTGCTGGGTGTGACGCCCGTTCCAAGAGGGGGCTGAGGAGGGAGCCGGGGGCAGAGGTGACTCCCTGGGCAGCACTGGCTGCTCCGGTGCCCACCCTGCTGGGAGGGCGACTGAGGCAGAGGTGTCTGGGGAGGCTGAACTGACGGGGCGCTCTGGCTGGGAGCAGTAGGTCTGCCCCGCACCCCGATGCTCCCCCGCCTGCTTGGCACGAGGCCCCTCTGCCCCCACCCCTCCTGTGGCCCAGGCTGGGCGGGGGGAGGCTGTTTGCAGAGGACGGGCGGGAGGCAGGAAGATGCCCACCAGCCGGGGAGGAGGGGTGACCCCCATGGTTCCCCTTCCCCAGGCTCCCCCTGCCCTGCAGCCTTCTGCTCCCACCCTGGGCTCCCCGCAGCTCTGCCGGCGCCTCTGTCCTCGCCAGCCAGCGTGTGCCGGGCCTGGCATGGCAGGCCAGGTCCCCGTCCCTGCTGGCAGAAGGTCTCCAGGGAGCTGGCTGGTGCTTTAAGCCCGGGCATAGGGGGAAGCTCCCGTGACTCAGTTTCCCCCAGTGCTCGCTGCCTGGCTACAGGGCGGGGCTGCTTGTCAGGGAACCTGGCCGGGGTTGAGCACAGGCACTGGGCCGGAGCAGAGCCACGGCAGGGATCCTGCCTCTGCACGGCCCGGGGAGAGCTGCTGGCCCGGCGGGCGGGCAGAGGGGCCTCTCGATGGTTGGACCCAGAGTGCCGAGCGAGCCAGTGTCCATGGTAACGAGACCCCGGAGCTGCGGGTGATGGGGCCTGGCTGGGGTCACTCCCCAGGGCAGGGGGCCTGGCTGCCCGCTCGCAGGCCCGGTTGCAAGGGGCTGCCTGTCCCGTGGGAGCGGCCCGCTGTGACGCAAGCCTGGGGCGCGCGCACGGTGCAGTGAAAACAGGATGTGGTGGCCAGTGCCCGCAGCGCTGAGGCAGCAGGAGGGGAGGGGGCAGGGCAGGAAGTTCCCTGAAGCCGGCGTTGGGGAACAGGCCGCAGGGAGAGGGGCTGGTGCCCAGCCCGGGCCCAGAGCAGCAGCGAAATCCGCTCTCTGCCCCCTCCTGGTGCCATGGCGCTCAGGGCTGGGCAGGCAGGGTGTCCTGGGGGAGGTCCCGGCCCACGGGCCCAGCGCGGCTTTCCAGCCGGAGTTAGCCAGAGACGGGCCGGGCTGTGCCCGTGGGGCCGGCCGAGGGGCTGGGGCATTCTGTCTTCCAGTGGGCCCCCGGCTCGCCGGGTGTGTGTGCGAGTGCCCCCTCGCGGCCCCGCTGCCCTGCGCCGATGGGTGCTGGAGAGCTGGCCTGGCCCGTGTGGCCGGCCCTGTGCTAGGCTTGCTGCCTGCGCATCCCTGGGGCTCTCAGGCTTCGGGAGAGTGGGGACCCCTCCTCTTTCCCCTCTGCCTCCGAACAGCCAGTGACGTTCCCGGTGGCCAGGCCTGTGGGGGGGTCCCTGGAGCTGTGGCTGCGTGGCCAGCAGAGGGCAGCACAGGCCAAGCGGAGCCCGTGGCCATGGCCGTGGCCAGCCTTGGCTCTGCAGGGGCCTGCGTGGGAGCTGAGAGCCCAGGGCTAGTTAGGCAGCGCCATGGGGCCTCTGATCGAGTGCTGGGGGGTGCAGGGGGCGTGGGCTGGCACGGGCCCGAGGCTGTGGCTAGGAGCTGAACCGGGGAGCCCCGGGCACCAGCGGGCAGGCTGGGGAGCCCCCGGGGAGGGGTCGTGTGCCGAGTCTCTGGCTCTGTGGGGTGGCCTAGCAGGGCTGGGGCCTGCGGCTGTTCCCCACTGGGCTCTGCGCCCGAGGGGGGACACTGAACTCTCACACCCCCGCTGTGCCCCCGGCCCCCTCCCCACCCAGGCCTGCGGGCGGGTTCGGGTTCCCGTCCTCCGGAGATGCTGGCTGAAGCCCTGCGCCTGCCGTTGCCTTGGGCTGGGCCTGAGGGCACCGTTCCCGCTCTAACCATTGGGCTTTCCCACCCCGTCCGGCTCTCGCCGTGGCTGCGGGCCGGGCTGGGAGCACAGGGGTTAATGGCTGACGGCAGGAACAGGGTGTTGGTCCCATAGCTCCGGATGACGCCCGCCCGTCCCGCTGACGCTCACTGGCTCAGCGCGGCTGAGTCACTCCGGGAAGTGCAGCGAGCGCCCGAGTACCTGGCGCGGGAGCCGTGGACGGGCCGGCCCGTGGGACCGGCTCTGCGGGCGCGCTGGCCAGGATGGTCCTCAGGGCAGAAGAGGGGAGCGGTGAGTGGGCAGGGGGCTGGAGCTCGCGTGACGCTCTCGGGCCCCGTAGGGCTTGGGGGGGTTTCTGGCTGGCGCTAAGGGGTGGGGCTGTTGGAGGTGATGGGTCTCCGCTGGGTTCCTCTTCCCCAGGGACGTCTGCTCCGGGCCTGAGTCCAGCCTCCCTGTATGCCCGTTGCCTGGGGCCCTGCCCATGCCCCGGGGGCCAGGGACGCATTGATGCCACCTCTCTCAGGCCGGGACCCCCTTGCCTCATGGGCTCCTGCCCCAGAGGGCCGCTCCATGGGTGCCTGCCCCGGAGAAGGCCCTGGCCGGCGGGCTTGCCGAGGGGCTGCTAGTCCGGAGCGGGTCTCGGCTCCTCCCGGCGGAGGGTTTCGGATGCTTCCCTGGGACGAGGCGTCTCCGGGTCCCTCCCAGCTGCAGGCTGCCGTGCTCGGCGGGTCATGCTGCTGCTTGCCCGGAGCTGCCAGGCAGCTGGGAGGGGGCTGGGCAGCCGGCGCGCGGAGGAAACCAGTCCCGCGGGCACCTCCTTCCCGAGCTGCTGGGGGCGGGGGCTGGCCCCCGACCTCCCCTCCTAGGCCCCTTGGCCCTGACTCACGGGGGACGGGTCGGCACTGGGCAGGCTCTGCCAGGTGCAGAGTGGGGATCGGGGGGGCGGTTCCCTGAGAGCTCCCCTGCCCCGCCCCCGCCGAGCCATTATCCAGAGACGAGTAGACCTGTTCAGTGACGGGGGGGCCTTGTGCCTAACCAGCAACGCCCAGCACTGCCTGTACCCTTAACTCTGACCCCCGCCTGAGCCCCTCGGCGCTGCCTGTACCCTTAACTCTGACCCCCGCCTGAGCCCGTCGGCACTGCCTGTACCCTTAACTCTGACCCCCGCCTGAGCCCCTCGGCGCTGCCTGTGCCCTTAACTCTGACCCCCGCCTGAGCCCCTCGGCGCTGCCTGTGCCCTTAACTCTGACCCCCGCCTGAGCCCCTCGGCGCTGCCTGTGCCCTTAACTCTGACCCCCGCCTGAGCCCCTCGGCGCTGCCTGTGCCCTTAACTCTGACCCCCGCCTGAGCCCGTCGGCGCTGCCTGTACCCTTAACTCTGACCCCCGCCTGAGCCCGTCGGCACTGCCTGTGCCCTTAACTCTGACCCCCGCCTGAGCCCCTCGGCGCTGCCTGTGCCCTTAACTCTGACCCCCGCCTGAGCCCCTCGGCGCTGCCTGTGCCCTTAACTCTGACCCCCGCCTGAGCTCCTCGGCGCTGCCTGTGCCCTTAACTCTGACCCCCGCCTGAGCCCCTCGGCGCTGCCTGTGCCCTTAACTCTGACCCCCGCCTGAGCCCGTCGGCACTGCCTGTGCCCTTAACTCTGACCCCCGCCTGAGCCCCTCGGCACTGCCTGTGCCCTTAACTCTGACCCCCGCCTGAGCCCCTCGGCACTGCCTGTACCCTTAACTCTGACCCCCGCCTGAGCCCCTCGGCGCTGCCTGTACCCTTAACTCTGACCCCCGCCTGAGCCCGTCGGCACTGCCTGTGCCCTTAACTCTGACCCCCGCCTGAGCCCCTCGGCGCTGCCTGTACCCTTAACTCTGACCCCCGCCTGAGCCCGTCGGCACTGCCTGTACCCTTAACTCTGACCCCCGCCTGAGCCCCTCGGCGCTGCCTGTACCCTTAACTCTGACCCCCGCCTGAGCCCCTCGGCACTGCCTGTACCCTTAACTCTGACCCCAGCCTGAGCCCCTCGGCGCTGCCTGTACCCTTAACTCTGACCCCCGCCTGAGCCCGTCGGCACTGCCTGTGCCCTTAACTCTGACCCCCGCCTGAGCCCGTCGGCACTGCCTGTGCCCTTAACTCTGACCCCCGCCTGAGCCCGTCGGCGCTGCCTGTACCCTTAACTCTGACCCCCGCCTGAGCCCCTCGGCGCTGCCTGTGCCCTTAACTCTGACCCCCGCCTGAGCCCGTCGGCACTGCCTGTGCCCTTAACTCTGACCCCCGCCTGAGCCCCTCGGCGCTGCCTGTGCCCTTAACTCTGACCCCCGCCTGAGCCCCTCGGCGCTGCCTGTGCCCTTAACTCTGACCCCCGCCTGAGCCCCTCGGCGCTGCCTGTGCCCTTAACTCTAACCCCCGCCTGAGCCCCTCGGCGCTGCCTGTGCCCTTAACTCTAACCCCCGCCTGAGCCCCTCGGCGCTGCCTGTGCCCTTAACTCTGACCCCCGCCTGAGCCCCTCGGCGCTGCCTGTGCCCTTAACTCTGACCCCCGCCTGAGCCCGTCGGCGCTGCCTGTACCCTTAACTCTGACCCCCGCCTGAGCCCGTCGGCGCTGCCTGTACCCTTAACTCTGACCCCCGCCTGAGCCCCTCGGCGCTGCCTGTGCCCTTAACTCTGACCCCCGCCTGAGCCCCTCGGCGCTGCCTGTGCCCTTAACTCTGACCCCAGCCTGAGCCCCTCGGCGCTGCCTGTGCCCTTAACTCTGACCCCCGCCTGAGCCCCTCGGCGCTGCCTGTACCCTTAACTCTGACCCCCGCCTGAGCCCCTCGGCGCTGCCTGTGCCCTTAACTCTGACCCCCGCCTGAGCCCCTCGGCGCTGCCTGTACCCTTAACTCTGACCCCCGCCTGAGCCCCTCGGCGCTGCCTGTACCCTTAACTCTGACCCCCGCCTGAGCCCCTCGGCGCTGCCTGTACCCTTAACTCTGACCCCCGCCTGAGCCCCTCGGCGCTGCCTGTACCCTTAACTCTGACCCCCGCCTGAGCCCCTCGGCGCTGCCTGTACCCTTAACTCTGCCTGTGCCCTTAACTCTGACCCCAGCTCTTCCCGTCTCTGGGCCTCCACTCTGCTTCCTCAGACACTTGAGCCTGGTTCCCCAGGAATAAAGGAGGGAGCGGGCTGGGCTGTAGAAGATACCTGTGGCGGGCAGGACGGTGCTGGCTCGCTTTAGGATGGCAGCAAGCTGGGCAGGGCGGCGAGATCTTGTGCTTAGTCTGTTGGACTTGGGCCCCTGGCAGTGCCCCCAGGCCAGGCCGGCTGTGTCTGCCATTCCCTCCGTAGGCTGGCCGGGGGTTGGATGCCTCAGGCCATGGTGGCTGCCTGCCTGGGCCCATCTCTGCACAGTCTAGTGGTTACCTCGGCTGGGCTGTGTCTCTGGCAGCCCTTGGGGTGCACCAGGGAGTCATCCATGCCAGCTCCCCAGCCAGCTCCTCCTGCGCAATTTCCGCCCCTCCCCGCAGGCTGCCGGCTGTGCCTGGGTGCTCTGTGGGCTGGCCGGGGGGGGGGGGGGGGGGTCTGTGTGCTGTCTGTACAGGGCCTGGCGCGGCAGGGCCGGGGGGGGGGCTGTGTGCTGTCTGTACAGGGCCTGGCGTGGCAGGGCCGGGGGGGCTGTGTGCTGTCTGTACAGGGCCTGGCGCGGCAGGGCCGGGGGGGCTGTGTGCTGTCTGTACAGGGCCTGGCGTGGCAGGGCCGGGGGGGGCTGTGTGCTGTCTGTACAGGGCCTGGCGCGGCAGGGCCGGGGGGGGCTGTGTGCTGTCTGTACAGGGCCTGGCGTGGCAGGGCCGGGGGGGGCTGTGTGCTGTCTGTACAGGGCCTGGCGTGGCAGGGCCGGGGGGGGCTGTGTGCTGTCTGTACAGGGCCTGGCGCGGCAGGGCCGGGGGGGGCTGTGTGCTGTCTGTACAGGGCCTGGCGTGGCAGGGCCGGGGGGGGCTGTGTGCTGTCTGTACAGGGCCTGGCGTGGCAGGGCCGGGGGGGGCTGTGTGCTGTCTGTACAGGGCCTGGCGCGGCAGGGCCGGGGGGGTTGTGTGCTGTCTGTACAGGGCCTGGCGCGGCAGGGCCGGGGGGGCTGTGTGCTGTCTGTAACTGGTGTCTCCAGGCCTACCCCAGTATAAACGAGGGCAGTAGGAGAGCCGCGGTGTGCGAGAGGCGAGAGGAGGCGCCGCTAGAGGCTGCAGCTGTTCTCCCGAGATGGTGCCGTGGAGGGGCAGTGATAGCGTTGAATGTAACCCAGGGCGCGCGCTTATGGAAGTTCTCTCTGTGCCGGGGCTCGAGTTGGCAGAGGCGAGAGCTTCGGGCCGGCCAGCTGCTGGCGTCTTGCAGCCGCGAGAGGCCCGTGTGAGCCCTGGGCATGGGGCGCGGTGCCCTCGGTGGGGAGAGGGACGTTTCCACGCCCTCGTGCGGGGCACCGGCGCGACCCCGTCTCCCCCGGTCCCAGAGGGCGCGGGTGCCGAGAAGGGCTGAGCCAGCAAGGAGGCTGAAGGCACTTGGCTGGCTCGGGGGTTGCCCGCTCTCTAAACACACGGGGCGGGGGAGCGCTTGGCACGACGCCCCAAGGAGGGGGAGGTCTTGCCACAGTCCTTTGCTGGCTGCCCCTCACTAGTGCTGGTTTGTCGTCTCGCCTGTCGGGGCTCCCTGCCTGTCTCCCGGACTGGGCAGCTCTGCTGATAATGGCTGGACGTTGGCGATGGCTCGCACCCCTCTTGGCTTGCCCCGCACGATTCACCGCGAACGTCCTGCGCGGCGGTTTTGCGGCGTTTCACGCTGAGCGCGGCTGAGACGCGACTTAGCTTGCGGCACAGGCAAGAGGCGCGGCTGGGTTGGGGATGCCAGTCGGAGCAAACGTCTGATCCCGAGAGGCAGGTGAAGTAGGAACACGCGGGACGTACCGGCTTCCCGCTGTCCTTAGACTTGTGTCCTTGTGCCAACACGACACCATGGCAGGTTCTGGAACAGCCTCCGCCGGGGAATAGCAGCTAGGTCCCCCGGGGACTCCCCCTGAGCGGGTGTATTGCTGGTGGGGACGCGCAAGGACCGGGGCGCTTGTGTGTCGCTGATCTGAAAGGGAGACTCCCAGCGACAGCTTGCGGGTGCCCTGAGCGTGAGGGGGCAGCCCCTGACTGCGAGCGCTAGGATCCCTCGGCGCGGGGGGCGAGTGAGCCGTGTGCGGGTCGGAGCACAGGCTGCCGGCCGCGCTCCGGGCGGGGCTGGGGGTGGCGGATAATCAGCGGAGCAGCACTGCAGCCACAGGGCTAACGGAGACGGGGCTCGCAGGGAGGAGACTTCAGCTCCGTGTCTGGCGCTGGACTAAGGCCTGGGTTTCCACCAGCGAGCGCGCCTGTTTCCAAGGGTGCTCCCTCACCCGCACGTCTCCGCATGAGGCTGGGGTGTTTCTCAGCTTGCCCCAGGGCTCTGGCCTGGCATACGCAGATGGTCACACTGGTCCCCTCTGGATCTGGAGTCTGGAGCTGAGAAAGGGGTGGCCGGCACAGCGGGGCCGGACTTGACCGGGGGTCCCCCCAGCCCTGGGTGCTGCAGACGGGGGTGGCAAAGGTTCTGGCTGGTTTTCAAGTGCCAGGGGGTCCCAGCTGGGGGGCTTCAGAGCCGGAGGGACGTGCGGCCGCAGCTGGGATGCCTGGCGAGCACGCGGCAGCAGTCGAGCCGGCACAGCAGCCGGAAGAGCAAAGCGTGCCTCCGCGTGCCCCAGGGTTTAGAGACCCGCTGGCCGTGTGCCTGTAGCGCTGCCACCGCCGGCTGGGAGAGGAGCTGTGTGTCGTGCGGAGGCTGGCCCAGTCCCAGACGTCCCCATCCCGGCCGAGCACGGCTGCCCCAGCGGGAGGCTGGTTCCGTCGCGGCTGGAGAAGGGGCTCCCGTGGCCTGGGACTTTGACAGAGGCCCCCTGAGTGGGGCCCACTGTGCTCCACCCCTTTGCCCCTCCCCGAGCAATGCGGCCCAGGGGTGGTTGGGCCGGCGCCGGCGCCGAGTGGCTCTTGGGGAGGTTGCTGGGCAGGTGGGGGGCAAAGAGGCGAGCTACGGAGCTGGGGCCAGCGGCCAATTTCCTTAGCAGCGCCTTGGGGGCCACCGCTCCGGGGGATTTGGGGAGAGGGGAGAGGGGTGGGTGCAGGCCCTGCAGGAGGGCTGAGGGAGACGAGGGGTCTGAGCACGAGGGCTTTGGGGGCTGGAGGCCAGGGCCAGGGCCACGCGGCTGGGGCGGGACCACAGGATCTCAGACCTGCTGCTGGGCTTCGTTGCTCGGGCAGGCCAGCGGGTCGCGCATGCAGGGAATGCCCGTCCAGGGCGGCCGCACCCGGGGCTGGGGGCAGGTCTGCTTCCCTGGCGTTCCCAGCCGTGAGGGGCCTGCTGGCTCAAGTGCTCCAGGCGGCGTATGTTGGCCCCAGGGATGAGAGAGGCTAACCGGCGGGGCTGCTGCGGGCAGGGGGCTCGTCCAGCCCCACGACTGGCTAACCAAGGGAGGGGCTTGTACCGCCCTAGCGAGGGTGTGAAATAGCAGTCGAGGGCTAGTCGAGTAGTCGATGGGATCCCGGAGGCGACAGGCACGTCCGCGTTGCTCCTTCGGAGGCTGGAGGGGCCCGCGGGGGCTCCTGTGCGTTGGCGAGGGGGGAGGCGGGAGATCCCGGCGGGGGCTCCTGTGCGTTGGCGAGGGGGGAGGCGGGAGATCCCGGCGGGGGTTGGCGAGGGGGGAGGCGGGAGATCCCGGCGGGGGTTGGCGAGGGGGGAGGCGGGAGATCCCGGCGGGGGCTCCTGTGCGTTGGCGAGGGGGGAGGCGGGAGATCCCGGCGGGGGCTCCTGTGCGTTGGCGAGGGGGGAGGCGGGAGATCCCGGCGGGGGCTCCTGTGTGTTGGCGAGGGGGGAGGCGGGAGATCCCGGCGGGGGTTGGCGAGGGGGGAGGCGGGAGATCCCGGCGGGGGTTGGCGAGGGGGGAGGCGGGAGATCCCGGCGGGGGCTCCTGTGCGTTGGCGAGGGGGGAGGCGGGAGATCCCGGCGGGGGCTCCTGTGCGTTGGCGAGGGGGGAGGCGGGAGATCCCGGCGGGGGCTCCTGTGTGTTGGCGAGGGGGGAGGCGGGAGATCCCGGCGGGGGTTAGCGAGGGGGGAGGCGGGAGATCCCGGCGGGGGCTCCTGTGCGTTGGCGAGGGGGGAGGCGGGAGATCCCGGCGGGGGTTGGCGAGGGGGGAGGCGGGAGATCCCGGCGGGGGTTGGCGAGGGGGGAGGCGGGAGATCCCGGCGGGGGTTGGCGAGGGGGGAGGCGGGAGATCCCGGCGGGGGCTCCTGTGCGTTGGCGAGGGGGGAGGCGGGAGATCCCGGCGGGGGTTGGCGAGGGGGGAGGCGGGAGATCCCGGTGGGGGCTCCTGTGCGTTGGCGAGGGGGGAGGCGGGAGATCCCGGCGGGGGTTGGCGAGGGGGGAGGTGGGAGATCCCGGCGGGGGCTCCTGTGCGTTGGCGAGGGGGGAGGCGGGAGATCCCGGCGGGGGTTGGCGAGGGGGGAGGCGGGAGATCCCGGCGGGGGTTGGCGAGGGGGGAGGTGGGAGATCCCGGCGGGGGTTGGCGAGGGGGGAGGCGGGAGATCCCAGCGGGGGTTGGCGAGGGGGGAGGTGGGAGATCCCGGCGGGGGCTCCTGTGCGTTGGCGAGGGGGGAGGCGGGAGATCCCGGCGGGGGCTCCTGTGCGTTGGCGAGGGGGGAGGCGGGAGATCCCGGCGGGGGTTGGCGAGGGGGAGGCGGGAGATCCCAGCGGGGGTTGGCGAGGGGGGAGGCGGGAGATCCCAGCGGGGGTTGGCGAGGGGGGAGGCGGGAGATCCCGGCGGGGGCTCCTGTGCGTTGGCGAGGGGGGAGGCGGGAGATCCCGGCGGGGGTTGGCGAGGGGGGAGGCGGGAGATCCCGGCGGGGGTTGGCGAGGGGGGAGGCGGGAGATCCCGGCGGGGGCTCCTGTGCGTTGGCGAGGGGGGAGGCGGGAGATCCCGGCGGGGGTTGGCGAGGGGGGAGGCGGGAGATCCCGGCGGGGGTTGGCGAGGGGGGAGGCGGGAGATCCCGGCGGGGGCTCTTGTGCATTTCAAAGCGGAAGCGCCCGCATGGAGCCCAGCTCCGCAGCCTTTCGGCAGAACCCGGGATCTCGGGACTCCCCAGCTGGCCGTAGGTTCTGCCCGGCACTTCCCCAGAAGCTGGGAGTCCCCCCTGACGCCGGGATCCAGCGCGCTGCTGCTTTGACACCCCCCCCCGCCTGTGTCTGATGGGCGCAGCAAGGGGGGTGGCCGAGGCATTCGTCCTCAGCACCCTTACTCCCCATTGCAGAGGAGCCGGCCGGGCCGGGGGGATTCTCCGCACCAGAGGAGAGTCGCTGAAGCAGGCGGGCCAGGGGCCAGGGGCCAGGGGCTGGGGGGGCTCGCCGGCAGAGGGGGCTCGCCAGGGACCCTGGCAGGGGGAGCTGGCTGGGCTGAGGGTTAATCCCGCTGCCCTCCCCCCACTGCAGGCCAGTGCTGGTGCCTCCCCCCTCGGCACCCTGGGGCGCTGTGGGAATTGGGGCTGGGCTGTGCAGGGAGAGGATGGGGAAGGGGCCAAGGCCTGGCAGTGTGGTGCGGGGAGGAAGGGGGGCTGGGCAGTATGGTAAACGGGGAGGGGGAGGGCAGGGTGCAGGGAGGGGCGAGGGGAAACAGGCGGTGTCGGGAGAGGGAGGGGCCCGAGGGGAGAGGAGGGGAACCGGGTGCTGCAGGGAGAGGGGGTCGAGGAGAGGGAAGGGAGGGCTCCGGGCGGTGCGGGGGGAGGAGGGGAAGGGGGAACTGGGTGGTGCGGAGGGAGGACACGGGGCGGGTGGGGAGGAGGAAGGGGGGGCGCCGGCGGTGCGGGAAGGGGCCGGGCGGTGCGGGGGGAGGAAGAAGGGGGGGCGCCGGCTGTGCGGGAAGGGGCCAGGCGGTGCGGGGGGGGAGGGGGAAGGGGGGGGCGCCGGGCGGTGCGGGGGGGGAGGAAGAAGGGGGGGCGCCGGGCGGTGCGGGAAGGGGCCGGGCGGTGCGGGGGGAGGAGGAGGGGGAAGGGGGGCGCCGGGCGGTGCGGTGGAGGGGAGGAAGGGGGGGCGCCGGGCGGTGCGGTGGGGGGGAAAGGGGGGCGCCGGGCGGTGCAGGAGGAAAGGGGGGAGGAAGAAGGGGGGGGCGCCGGGCGGTGCGGGAAGGGGCCGGGCGGTGCGGGGGGAGGAGGAGGGGGAAGGGGGGCGCCGGGCGGTGCGGTGGGGGGGAGGAAGGGGGGGCGCCGGGCGGTGCGGTGGGGGGGAAAGCGGGGCGCCGGGCGGTGCAGGAGGAAAGGGGGGAGGAAGAAGGGGGGGCGCCGGGCGGTGCGGGGGGGGGGAGGAAGGGAGAGCGCCGGGGGGGGAGGAAAGGGGGCGCCGGGCGGTGCAGGAGGAAAGGGGGGAGGAAGAAGGGGGGGCGCCGGGCGGTGCGGGGGGGGGAGGAAGGGAGGGGGGAGGAAAGGGGGGCGCCGGGCGGTGCGGGGGAAGAGGGGGTGCGGGGCTGCGCAGTCCCGGCCCGCGGGGGTTAACGCGGGGCCGGGCGGGGCCGGCGTTGGCGGGCGGCGCCGGGAGGCCGCGCTGCGGGGCCGGGCCGCTACCGCCGCGGGCCCAGGTGATGGTGCGGGCCGGTGAGCGGCGCGGGGGTACCGGGGGGCTGGCCCTGGGGGGGCGGGTCGCTGCTGCCGCTAGGACCCTGGAGCGGGGCGGCCCGGCGCTGTCCGGGGCCAGGGCTTTTAGACGGAATTCGGATGGGGGGGGGGTCTGGTAGGTCCGGGGAGTCTCCTGGGGACATGGGGGGGCTGGCAGGGCGGGGGTCTCTCGAAGCGGTGGGGCTGACTGGCAGGTTGGGGGGCTCCTGGGGCCGAGGGGGGGTTCTGGAAGCAGTGGGGCTGACTGGCAGGTTGGGGGGCTCCTGGGGCCATGGGGGGGCTGGCAGGTGGGGGGTTCTGGAAGCAGTGGGGCTGACTGGCAGGTTGGGGGCTCCTGGGGCCATGGGGGGGCTGGCAGGGCGGGGGGGGGTTCTGGAAGCAGTGGGGCTGACTGGCAGGTTGGGGGGGCTCCTGGGGCCATGGGGGGGCTGGCAGGTGGGGGTTCTGGAAGCAGTGGGGCTGACTGGCAGGTTGGGGGGCTCCTGGGGCCATGGGGGGGCTGGCAGGTGGGGGGTTCTGGAAGCAGTGGGGCTGACTGGCAGGTTGGGGGGGCTCCTGGGGCCATGGGGGGGCTGGCAGGTGGGGGTTCTCGAAGCAGTGGGGCTGACTGGCAGGTTGGGGGGGCTCCTGGGGCCATGGGGGGGCTGGCAGGTGGGGGGTTCTGGAAGCAGTGGGGCTGACTGGCAGGTTGGGGGGGCTCCTGGGGCCATGGGGGGGCTGGCAGGGCGGGGGGGGGGTTCTGGAAGCAGTGGGGCTGACTGGCAGGTTGGGGGGGCTCCTGGGGCCATGGGGGGGCTGGCAGGTGGGGGGTTCTGGAAGCAGTGGGGCTGACTGGCAGGTTGGGGGGGCTCCTGGGGCCATGGGGGGGCTGGCAGGTGGGGGGGTTCTCGAAGCAGTGGGGCTGACTGGCAGGTTGGGGGGCTCCTGGGGCCATGGGGGGGCTGGCAGGTGGGGGGTTCTCGAAGCAGTGGGGCTGACTGGCAGGTTGGGGGGCTCCTGGGGCCATGGGGGGGCTGGCAGGTGGGGGGTTCTGGAAGCAGTGGGGCTGACTGGCAGGTTGGGGGGGCTCCTGGGGCCATGGGGGGGCTGGCAGGTGGGGGGTTCTCGAAGCAGTGGGGCTGACTGGCAGGTTGGGGGGGCTCCTGGGGCCATGGGGGGACTGGCAGGTGGGGGGTTCTGGAAGCAGTGGGGCTGACTGGCAGGTTGGGGGGCTCCTGGGGCCATGGGGGGGGCTGGCAGGTGGGGGGTTCTGGAAGCAGTGGGGCTGACTGGCAGGTTGGGGGGGCTCCTGGGGCCATGGGGGGGCTGGCAGGGCGGGGGGGGGTTCTGGAAGCAGTGGGGCTGACTGGCAGGTTGGGGGGGCTCCTGGGGCCATGGGGGGGGGGGGCTGGCAGGTGGGGGGTTCTGGAAGCAGTGGGGCTGACTGGCAGGTTGGGGGGCTCCTGGGGCCATGGGGGGGCTGGCAGGGGGGGGTTCTGGAAGCAGTGGGGCTGACTGGCAGGTTGGGGGGGCTCCTGGGGCCATGGGGGGGCTGGCAGGTGGGGGGTTCTGGAAGCAGTGGGGCTGACTGGCAGGTTGGGGGGCTCCTGGGGCCATGGGGGGGCTGGCAGGTGGGGGGTTCTGGAAGCAGTGGGGCTGACTGGCAGGTTGGGGGGCTCCTGGGGCCATGGGGGGGCTGGCAGGTGGGGGGTTCTGGAAGCAGTGGGGCTGACTGGCAGGTTGGGGGGCTCTTGGGGGGCCATGGGGGGGGGGCTGGCAGGTGGGGGGTTCTGGAAGCAGTGGGGCTGACTGGCAGGTTGGGGGGCTCCTGGGGCCATGGGGGGGCTGGCAGGTGGGGGGTTCTGGAAGCAGTGGGGCTGACTGGCAGGTTGGGGGGCTCCTGGGGCCATGGGGGGGCTGGCAGGGCGGGGGGGGTTCTGGAAGCAGTGGGGCTGACTGGCAGGTGGGGGGCTCCTGGGGCCATGGGGGGGCTGGCAGGTGGGGGGTTCTGGAAGCAGTGGGGCTGACTGGCAGGTTGGGGGGCTCCTGGGGCCATGGGGGGGCTGGCAGGTGGGGGGTTCTGGAAGCAGTGGGGCTGACTGGCAGGTTGGGGGGCTCCTGGGGCCATGGGGGGGCTGGCAGGTGGGGGGTTCTGGAAGCAGTGGGGCTGACTGGCAGGTTGGGGGGCTCCTGGGGCCATGGGGGGGGCTGGCAGGGCGGGGGGGGGTTCTGGAAGCAGTGGGGCTGACTGGCAGGTTGGGGGGCTCCTGGGGCCATGGGGGGGCTAGCAGAGCAGGGACTCTTGGAGCAATTCCAATGTGGGGGCTCCCAGGACGGGGAGGCCGGCAGGGCGATGGGGGTTCCCACTCTGATTCTCTAGCCAGCCCCCTGCTGTGGCCAGCTGGCCGGGAGGGAGCAGGTCCTGTGTGGGCAGAGCCTGCCCCGGGGGCACGTAGCAGCAGGGCCGGTCTCCGGTACTGGGCGGCGCCTCTGCCGTGAGCAGGGTAGAAAAGTGCTGGGGGGGGGTTGCCTGAGGCCGGCTGGCCATGGCCCCCCCCGGGCGGCTCCTTGGGGATCCTGCTGCCGCCAGGCTCTTGGGTTCTGCCGGTCGCTTTTCGTGCTGCAGGGGCTGCCTGCAAGGGGGGGCTGGGCCCAGCTGGTGGGGGCCTGGTGTAGCTCCATGAGCATCCCCCTGGGCAGAAGGAGCGGGGGGGGACTGCGGGGGGGCTGGGCACTGGCTTGCCTGTCCCACATGCGGGGAGAGGCCGGGGCAGAATGAGAGCAGGGCCGGGCTTGCCTGGGGCTCTGCCTTTCCTCTGGGGGGCGCCGTGCTCATCCGTGCCGCAGGCCGGGACCCCAAAGCCCTGTGCTGACTGAGGGGCACTGACATGCAGCCAGCTCTGGGGTGGAGGGCAGAGCATGCTGCCCCCCTTGGTGGGGGAGATGGAGCAGGCAGCCGGTTGTGCTGAGCCGAGGGGAGAGAAATCCCCCCCCCCCGCTCTGCTGTTGGGGGAGCAGCCTCGTGTCCCCGCCCAAGGGGAGTCAGCTGGCTCCATGGCATGTGTTGCTCTGTGCTCCTGCCCGGGGCTGGGGGGAGCAGCCGCGTGACCCCGGCCCTCAGGATGGGCCGCTGCCCTTGAAGAGTCGTCTCCTTTGTATGCAGCAGATGCAGCATGTTCAGCTCTGGCTCCTGCCCGCATGGGGAAACTGCAAAGCAACAAAAAGCAGCTTCCCTTGTTGTTTGGTTTGTCTATTGAGGCCGGCACAATGGGCCCTTGTGTCGGGCTCCATCTCCTCCCCAGACAGGCCCTGGGCCGGGCTCCCGCTTCGCCCCTGCCCCCTGGCAGCGTGTGGAGGGGCCTTCTGCAGCGGCTGCTTTCTGGCTGAGAGGGTCTGAGCCCGTCCCCGTGGCCTCCCGTGGCCCTGTCGATGGGGGAAGGGTCAGCCAGCTGGCATTCTGTGGGCAGCGCTGGCACCTGGAGCCTCAGGCCCTTTAAATTGCCACTGGGGCACTGCGTGGCAGGCTCTGGCAGCTCTGGGGGTGTGGCGCTGTGTGGCAGGCTCTGGTGGCACTAAGAGGGGGCCGGTGCCACGTGGCAGGCTCTGGTGGTGCTAAGGGGGGGCTGGTGCCACGTGGCAGGCTCTGGTGGTGCTAAGGGGGAGCTGGTGCCACGTGGCAGGCTCTGGTGGTGCTAAGAGGGGCCGGTGCCACGTGGCAGGCTCTGGTGGTGCTATGGGCAGGGAACCGGTGTCACGTGGCAGGCTCTGGTGGGGCTAAGGGCGGGGGGCTGGTGCCACGTGGCAGGCTCTGGTGGTGCTATGGGCAGGGAGCTGGTGTCACGTGGCAGGCTCTGGTGGGGCTAAGGGCGGGGGGCTGGTGCCACGTGGCAGGCTCTGGTGGCTCTAAGGATGGGGGGGCCAGAGCCATGTGGCAGGCTGTGGGAAAGGGGAGCTGTGCTGGTGCTGGCTGGCCTGCGGGGGCCGGGAAGGGAGGAGGAGGGTGGGCGGGCTGTGGGAGCAGCCCCTGGAGGCACTCCGTGGCTGCGGGTGGGCTGGAGGCCAGACCTGGCGTGTGCCGAGCTCCGGCTGGGTCCGGGGAGGGGCCCTGGGCAGGCTGCCCAGAACCCGGGCTGGAGTCGGGAGCCAGGCTGCCGGCCGTCCCTGCGGAGTGCTGCCTGCTGCGGGCCGTGGGCGTGCGGGGCTCAGCGTTGCGTGGCCGGGGAACGGGCACCACGGGGCCTGTGCGCCAGGCCTGACGTCTCCCCTCTCGTGCAGTCCCCAGCGACCTGACCCCCGAGGAGTGCCAGGAGCTGGAGAACATCCGGCGCCGCAAGCAGGAGCTGCTGGCTGACATCCAGGTGAGGGGCCGGGATCACCTTGCCCCCTGGTGTTCCTGTGGCTGGGGGCCGGCCGGGCTGTTCATCAGCCAGTAAGGCAGCAGGGTCTAATGAGCGCCATATGCTGGGCATGAGCGACGAGGATTAGAGGGTAATTGCGTTAACTCTGGGCAGCTTCCTTCCTGTGGGAGCAGAGGGCCGGGTGCTGCCTGGAGATTAGTGCTGGCAGCGCTGCCGGGTGCGGGGCTGGGGCGCTGGGCTGCGAGGGTCCCTGGAGCTCCGTGGGGGGGGGGTCAGGGCTGCCCTCCCGCCCGCGGGTGTCTGGCCTGGTCTGTCCCTTGCCTGCCTGCTGGACGTGTCCTGGCCGGGCAGGTGGGGCCCCGGCTCCGGGTGAGCTGCCTCTGCTGGGAGCAGTGACCCAGGCTCCGGGCCTGTTGCTGGCTGGGAGAGCGAGGCGTGGGCGGGTGGGCGAGCAAACTGATGGGGCAGGAGGCTTGGGGTGGTCCCTGCCCCCATCCCGTGTGTCTCTCCTAGCGGCTGAGAGATGAGATAGCAGAGGTGACCAATGAGATCGAGACCCTGGGGTCCACGGAAGAGAGGTGAGTCCTGCCCGTGGCCCGGCTGGCACAGCAGCACTGGGCTGAGCAGAGTGAGAGCCACAGGCCCTGCCGGGGGGGAGCAAGGCGCCTGTGCGGTGCCCGCCGGGCGGCCAAGCGGGGTTTCTCAGGCCCGCGGCCCAGCGTAAGCCCAGCCTCGCGAGGCCGCAGTCCCACCAGGGCCGGCGCAGGCTGGACCTCCCCGGCCCCCTCCCGTTCCTCAGTGCGGTGGCGGGATCCCGCCTGATCCGCCGCTCCCCAGGGCTCTGTTTTCCGGGCCCAGCCCCTCCGTCTGCCCTGCAGCCGCTCTGCCTCCGCTGCGCCAGACGGTGCCAGCTGGGGATCAGGGAGCCCGACTCGCGGCACCTCTCCCACCCCCTCCCCCGCCTGCCAGGCCCGTCTGCCCGAGAGCGGAGTCAGGCCGGCCCGGGGCAGGCACCCCTGCGCCCCTTCTGGTCCCCGGCTCCCCCTGCTTGCTGGGAGCCCCTCCCCAGCTCATGGCCTTGTGCCGTGGGCAGGGCAGCAGCCTCCAGGCCTCGGCGCAGAGAGCAGGGGGCTCCTACCCGCCTCTCTGGGGACGAGACCCAGGCTGGCACAGGGCTCTGCGCTGGGTGCTGAGCTGGCCTTGTGCCCTAGGAAAACCATGCAGAGGAACAAGCAGGTGGCGATGGGCAGGAAGAAGTTCAACATGGACCCCAAAAAGGTAACAGCAACACCCAGGGGCTGGGCGGCAGGGGGTTCCCTGGGCCCCCAGCTCTCAGTGCAGCCCCGGTTCCTGCCCCGTTGGGCCTGGGACCCAGCACTCTGCAAGCGCAGCCTCCCCCGGGCAGATGCCGGAGGTCAGGCTCTATGGGGCAGCCTGGGGGGGCCACGGCCGGGATGGGATTGAAAGGTCTGGGGGTGGGGCGGCCCATGAACCGGGGGGGGGTGTCTCACCGTTGTGCTGCTTCTGTCTCCGGGCCCCTTCCCGTTGCTCTGCCCCCGGGCCCAGAGCACTGCTGGATTCCCGGGCTCCCTCAGCAGGGGCATTGGTGGGTAGGGGGCACTTGGCGGGGCGGGCTGGGCTGACTCATGGCCGTGGAGCTAAGGGCTGGGTTGTGGAGGGCCCGGGCTTGGTGGGGCCATAGCGTTGAGGGCTGGGCTGGGGAGGGCCCGGGCCTGGCGGGGCCATGGCGTTGAGGGCTGGGCTGGGGAGGGCCCGGGCCTGGCGGGGCCATGGCGCTGAGGGCTGGGCTGGGCTGTGGAAGGCCTGGGCCTGGCGGGGCCATGGCGTTGAGGGCTGGGCTAGGGAGGGCCTGGGCCTGGCGGGGCCACGGCTCTGAGGGCTGGGCTGGGGAGGGCCCGGGCTTGGCGGGGCCACGGCGCTGAGGGCTGGGCTGGGGAGGGCCCGGGCTTGGCGGGGCCATGGCGTTGAGGGCTGGGCTAGGGAGGGCCCGGGCCTGGCGGGGCCACGGCGCTGAGGGCTGGGCTGGGGAGGGCCTGGGCCTGGCGGGGCCATGGCGTCGAGGGCTGGGCTAGGGAGGGCCTGGGCCTGGCGGGGCCACGGCGCTGAGGGCTGGGCTGTGGAAGGCCTGGGCCTGGCGGGGCCATGGCGTTGAGGGCTGGGCTGGGGAGGGCCTGGGCCTGGCGGGGCCATGGCGCTGAGGGCTGGGCTAGGGAGGGCCTGGGCCTGGCGGGGCCATGGCGTTGAGGGCTGGGCTAGGGAGGGCCTGGGCCTGGCGGGGCCATGGCGCTGAGGGCTGGGCTGTGGAAGGCCTGGGCCTGGCGGGGCCATGGCGCTGAGGGCTGGGCTGGGGAGGGCCCGGGCTTGGCGGGGCCACGGCGCTGAGGGCTGGGCTGGGGAGGGCCCGGGCCTGGCGGGGCCATGGCGTTGAGGGCTGGGCTGGGGAGGGCCCGGGCTTGGCGGGGCCATGGCGCTGAGGGCTGGGCTGGAGAGGGCCCGGGCTTGGCGGGGCCATGGCGTTGAGGGCTGGGCTGGGGAGGGCCCGGGCCTGGCGGGGCCACGGCGTTGAGGGCTGGGCTGGGGAGGGCCTGGGCCTGGCGGGGCCACGGCGCTGAGGGCTGGGCTGGGGAGGGCCCGGGCTTGGCGGGGCCACGGCGCTGAGGGCTGGGCTGGGGAGGGCCTGGGCCTGGCGGGGCCACGGCGCTGAGGGCTGGGCTGGGGAGGGCCCGGGCTTGGCGGGGCCACGGCGCTGAGGGCTGGGCTGTGGAAGGCCTGGGCCTGGCGGGGCCATGGCGTTGAGGGCTGGGCTGTGGAAGGCCTGGGCCTGGCGGGGCCACGGCGCTGAGGGCTGGGCTGGGGAGGGCCCGGGCTTGGCGGGGCCACGGCGCTGAGGGCTGGGCTGTGGAAGGCCTGGGCCTGGCGGGGCCATGGCGTTGAGGGCTGGGCTGTGGAAGGCCTGGGCCTGGCGGGGCCATGGCGTTGAGGGCTGGGCTGGGGAGGGCCCGGGCCTGGCGGGGCCATGGCGCTGAGGGCTGGGCTGTGGAAGGCCTGGGCCTGGCGGGGCCACGGCGTTGAGGGCCGACCTCTCAGGCCCCGTTCTCCTGCCTTCCCAGGGGATCCAGTTTCTGATTGAGAACGACTTGCTGAAGAACACCTGCGAGGACATCGCCCAGTTCCTTTACAAGGGGGAGGGGCTGAACAAGACGGCCATCGGCGACTACCTGGGCGAGAGGTACCGCGCCTGGGCGGGCGCTGGAGGGGCAGGGCGGGTCTCCCTGCTGCCTGTGGGGCCGTGGCAGGGGCGGGCGCTGGAGGGGCAGGGCGGGTCTCCCCGCTGCCTGTGGGGCCGTGGCAGGGGCGGGCGCTGGAGGGGCAGGGCGGGTCTCCCCGCTGCCTGTGGGGCCGGGGCCGGGGCGGGCGCTGCCGGGGCAGGGCGGGTCTCCCCGCTGCCTGTGGGGCCGGGGCCGGGGCGGGCGCTGCCGGGGCAGGGCGGGTCTCCCCGCTGCCTGTGGGGCCGGGGTGGGCGCTGGAGGGGCAGGGCAGGTCTCCCCGCTGCCTGTGGGGCCGGGGACGGGGCGGGCGCTGGAGGGGCAGGGCGGGTCTCCCCGCTGCCTGTGGGGCCGTGGCTGGGGCGGGCGCTGCCGGGGCAGGGCGGGTCTCCCCGCTGCCTGTGGGGCCGCGGCGGGCGCTGGAGGGGCAGGGCGGGTCTCCCCGCTGCCTGTGGGGTCGGGGCGGGCGCTGGAGGGGCAGGGCGAGTCTCCCCGCTGCCTGTGGGGCCGGGGCTGGGGCGGGTGCTGCCGGGGCAGGGCGGGTCTCCCCGCTGCCTGTGGGGCCGGGGCGGGCGCTGGAGGGGCAGGGCTGGTCTCCCCGCTGCCTGTGGGGCCGGGGCGGGCGCTGGAGGGGCAGGGCTGGTCTCCCCGCTGCCTGTGGGGCCGTGACCGGGGCGGGCGCTGGAGGGGCAGGGCGAGTCTCCCCGCTGCCTGTGGGGCCGTGGCCGGGGCGGGCGCTGGAGGGGCAGGGCGGGTCTCGCCGCTGCCTGTGGGGCCGGGGCGGGCGCTGGAGGGGCAGGGCTGGTCTCCCTGCTGCCTGTGGGGCCGGGGCGGGCGTTGGAGGGGCAGGGCGGGTCTCCCCGCTGCCTGTGGGGCCGGGGCGGGCGCTGGAGGGGCAGGGCGGGTCTCCCCGCTGCCTGTGGGGCCGGGGCGGGCGCTGGAGGGGCAGGGCGGGTCTCCCCGCTGCCTGTGGGGCCGTGACCGGGGCGGGCGCTGCCGGGGCAGGGCGGGTCTCCCCGCTGCCTGTGGGGCCGGGGCCGGGGCGGGCGCTGGAGGGGCAGGGCGGGTCTCCCCGCTGCCTGTGGGGCCGGGGCCGGGGCCGGGGCGGGCGCTGCCGGGGCAGGGCGGGTCTCCCCGCTGCCTGTGGGGCCGTGGCCGGGGCGGGCGCTGCCGGGGCAGGGCGGGTCTCCCCGCTGCCTGTGGGGCCGTGGCCGGGGCGGGCGCTGCCGGGGCAGGGCGGGTCTCCCCGCTGCCTGTGGGGCCGTGACCGGGGCGGGCGCTGCCGGGGCAGGGCTGGTCTCCCCGCTGCCTGTGGGGCCGGGGCCGTGGCGGGCGCTGGAGGGGCAGGGCGGGTCTCCCCGCTGCCTGTGGGGCCGTGACCGGGGCGGGCGCTGCCGGGGCAGGGCGGGTCTCCCCGCTGTCTGTGGGGCCGTTACCGGGGCGGGCGCTGGAGGGGCAGGGCGGGTCTCCCCGCTGCCTGTGGGGCCGGGGCCGGGGCGGGCGCTGCCGGGGCAGGGCGGGTCTCCCCACTGCCTGTGGGGCCGGGCCGGGCGCTGGAGGGGCAGGGCTGGTCTCCCCGCTGCCTGTGGGGCCGTGACCGGGGCGGGCGCTGGAGGGGCAGGGCGGGTCTCCCCGCTGCCTGTGGGGCCGGGGCCGGGGCGGGCGCTGGAGGGGCAGGGCGGGTCTCCCCGCTGCCTGTGGGGCCGTGACCGGGGCGGGCGCTGGAGGGGCAGGGCGGGTCTCCCCGCTGCCTGTGGGGCCGGGGCCGGGGCGGGCGCTGCCGGGGCAGGGCGGATCTCCCCACTGCCTGTGGGGCCGGGCCGGGCGCTGGAGGGGCAGGGCTGGTCTCCCCGCTGCCTGTGGGGCCGGGCCGGGCGCTGCCGGGGCAGGGCGGGTCTCCCCACGGCCTGTGGGGCCGGGCCGGGCGCTGGAGGGGCAGGGCGGGTCTCCCCGCTGCCTGTGGGGCCGGGGCCGGGGCGGGCGCTGGCGGGTGCGGAGGGGAGAGCGGAGGCCAAGGAGCGTCCTGCCGTCGTGCCCGGCGCTGTGCCGAGGCAGCCTGCACCCTGCCTGCCCGGGGGAGGGGACGGCCCGAAGCCGGCAGTGCCCGTCCCCTGCCCTGTGGCCTCGTGGGCAGCCCTTAAGCCGGGTGCTTGTGGGAGACCCGAGAGCATGGACCAGCCGTGGGCGGGGGAGGGGCGAGGGGCTCCGGCAGGCCTGAGGGTGCCGTGGGGCGGAGGCTCCGGCCGTGACCCGGGCCCTGGCTCTGCTTTGTCCCGGCAGAGACGAGTTTAACATCCAGGTGCTGCACGCCTTCGTGGAGCTGCACGAGTTCACCGACCTCAACCTGGTGCAGGCGCTGCGGTGAGCGGGGGGCTGGGCGGGGGGGCGGCTGGAGCAGGTTTCTGCAGGGAACGGCCCCCGCCCATGGGGGTGTCAGCCCGTGACGGGGCCCGGAGCCCGTGCGCCCCCATCCAGCTGACCCCCCTCCCCCCGCAGGCAGTTCCTGTGGAGTTTCCGCCTGCCGGGGGAGGCGCAGAAGATCGATCGGATGATGGAGGCGTTTGCCCAGCGGTACTGTCAGTGCAATCCCGGCGTCTTCCAGTCCACAGGTAACTCCCGACGCCACCGGCCCAGGCTGCCGGGCAGCTCCGGACCCAGAGGCCTCTGGAGAGAACGGGGGGTCTGCCTGACCCCTGGCTTTGAGCCCCCAGGCTGCCGGGCAGCTCCGGACCCGGAGGCCTCTGGAGAGAACGGGGGGTCTGCCTGACCCCTGGCTTTGAGCCCCCAGGCTGCCGGGCAGCTCCGGACCCGGAGGCCTCTGGAGAGAACGGGGGGTCTGCCTGACCCCTGGCTTTGAGCCCCCAGGCTGCTGGGGCAGGGGCTCTGTGCTGCCTGGGGGGGGAGCCTGGCGGGGAGTGGCGGCTGGTTTGGGCTGTAGGCCCCATGTCTGCCGGGGTCGAGCCTGCAGCCTGCCCCCACGCCCGGCCCCTCGGCTGCCCTTAGCCGTGTGCCGCCCTGCCTGGGGCCCCCTGAGCCGCCTGCCTCCTGTGCCCTGCAGACACCTGCTACGTCCTCTCCTTCGCCATCATCATGCTGAACACCAGCCTGCACAACCCCAACGTGAAGGACAAGCCCACGGTGGAGCGCTTCGTGGCCATGAACCGCGGCATCAACGACGGGGGCGACCTGCCGGAGGAGCTGCTCAGGGTGAGGCTGCGGGCAGGGAGCGGGGGGCTGGGCTGGGCTGGGCTGGCTGGGGCTGGGCTGGCTGGCTGGGGCTGCCCCGCACGTGACCCTCGTGTGCTTCTCTCTGCCAGAATCTCTACGAGAGCATCAAGAACGAGCCCTTCAAGATCCCCGAGGACGACGGCAACGACCTCACCCACACCTTCTTCAACCCCGACCGCGAGGGCTGGCTGCTGAAACTCGGTGAGCGCCCAGCCTGCCCCGGGGAGCTGCCCTGCTCGGACGCCATCCGTGGCCCGAGGCTCAGCCTGCAGGGGATGATGCACGTCCTGGCCCCAGCCCTGCAGCCGCCCCGAGGCTCTTCCACTGGCCCCAGCCAGCCCTGCCGTGCCCTGTGGCGCTGGGCAGCCCTGGGCATGTCCCCCGTGGAACCCGGCCTCCCCTTCTGGTCACGGTGTGGGCGGGGTCGGGGCGGTCCTGGGCGCTGCAGTGCTGGGAGGGAGGGCTGGGGGGGTCTGGGAGGCAGGGGCTGGAGGGATCCTGGGGTGGTGGTGCTCAGGGGGGGCTGGGGGGATCCTGGGGTGGTGGTGTTCGGGGGGGCTGGGGGGATCCTGGGGTGGTGGTGCTCGGTGGGGGCTGGGGGGATTCTCGGGTGGTGATGCTCAGGGGGGGGCTGGGGGGATCCTCGGGTGATGGTGCTCGGGGGGGGCTGGGGGGATCCTCGGGTGGTGATGCTCGGGGGGGGCTGGGGGGATCCTCGGGTGGTGGTGCTCGGGAGGGGCTGGGGGGATTCTCGGGTGGTGGTGCTCAGGGGGGACTGGGGGGATCCTCGGGTGATGGTGCTCAGGGGGGGCTGGGGGGATCCTCGGGTGATGGTGCTCGGTGGGGGCTGGGGGGATCCTGGGGTGATGGTGCTCGGTGGGGGCTGGGGGGATCCTGGGGTGATGGTGCTCGGGAGGGGCTGGGGGGATTCTCGGGTGATGGTGCTCAGGGGGGGCTGGGGGGATTCTTGGGTGGTGATGCTCGGGGGGGGGCTGGGGGGATCCTCGGGTGGCGGTGCTCGGGGGGGGGGGCTGCCGGGGAGGGTCCCGGGGGCTGTGGGGCTGGGGGAGGGGCTGGTTGGAGGATGACGACCGGCGCCCAGCGTCTCCCTACGTCCCCCTGGAGCGCCTCCAGCCCCACTCCCTCCGCGGCAGAAGGGAGCTGCCCAGCCTGCGTGCACCTCCCCCTGCCACAGCCTGGCTCACCCTGCCCCGCACCATCCTCGCACATCTGGCTCCACATGCAGCATGGCCTGGCCTGGCCTCCCCTCCCCTCCCTGTCGCTGCGCCGGCGATTTCTGCGTGGGCCCCTGCAGAGCGTGGGGCTGCGGGGCCGTGGCAGGCCCGGGGAGCAGGCTGACTCTGGGGGTGTTTCCCTGGGGCTCTGGCTGTGGTTTGGACTCTCCCCTCTGTCTCTCTGCCTTGGTGTCAGCCCCTCTGTCGCCGGACAGGCCTAGAGCAGGGGAGCTGGGGTAGGGGCATTGAGCGCAGGCCGCCTGCCCCCCGTGGGGTAACTGGGCCCACGGGCCCCTCGCAGGGCTGGGAATGCGCCAGTGGCCGGGCTGTAGCACGGAGGGCGGAGCCACGCCGCGCACGCCAGCCCCGCCCCCTCCGCCATGCACCGCCCCCACGGCTTGCGTGGCTGCCGCAGCGCCCCCCGGCCGAGACGAGCAGGCAGCTCTGGCTGCCCAGGGCGAGGGCCGCTTTGATTTCTTTGTTTTAATTTTCTTTTCTCCCTCATTTGTATGTTTCCATGATTTTGGCTCTTCCTTTCCTTGCCCCAAACTCCAGGAGGTACGTACCCCCCCCCCCCCCCGCTCTGCTCTGCTCTGCTCTGCCTGCCTGCTGGGGCTTCTTGGTTTCTTTTCTGTTTTGGTTGCAAGTGCTGGGGAGACTCTCATGGCTGCTGCTGCCCATCCGCAGCCCCCGGGGATTCGCTTCCCGAAGGACCGGCCCTCGCGCTCTGCAGCCTGGGCCCCTGTGATCCTGGGCCCCTCTCCTGGCGTGGCCGGGCAAGGCAGCGGCGCTCCAGGACCCAAACCCAGCCAGCCCCTCCCGCGTGTGCGGGGCTGAGCCCAGCCCCAGCCCTGGGCCATGGGCCCGGGGAGGGAGCTGTGGCCATGGGGGCACCCTACTTCCCGGCCTCGCTGCGCTCCCAGGAGTGATGTCGGGAGGCACTGGGGGCGGCTCAGGGCATCCTGCAGTGTGCCAGGGGGCAGCTGGCGCCGGCAGCCCCACGCCCTCGCGGGACCAGGTGGCCTGGCATTGGGCTCTTGCCCTCGGAGCCAGCGCAGCGCCCCACGCTGCAGGGGCAAGGGGAGTCCTTTTCCAGGGCTCCAGGGCTCCTCTTTTCCTGCCCCTCCCATGCTGGGGCGCAGGCTGCAGGGAGCCGGGGGAGCAGCCCTGAGCCAGCAGGGCCGGTGCGTACGGGAGGGGAGCCCTGAGCCCCCGGGCGCTGTCCCACCTTGTTGTCTCTACAGGGCTGGGCAGCGCCTGCTCTGGCGGGGGGCTGGCAGTCACCCCGCTGGGCTGAGCAGAGCTTTCTCCTCCCTTCTCCGAGGCAGTGCCTGCTTCGCAGCCGGGCAGCGCTGGCCAAGGGGCACCCAACGCCCATGCTCAGCCAGGAGTCCGGGCTGCGCGGGCTGCCCTGGCACGGGGATCCTGCCCGGAGCCTCCATCCCCGAGCCCCAGCAGCGGCAGGGCACCCCTGGGCGGGCCCTGGCCCCCACGGCGCTGCAGACACGGTGCTTCCCCCACGGGCTCTCACAGCCGCCCTGCCCCTGCCTCTCGCTTCTCTCTGCGGCCTTGGCAGAGAGCTCTCCGGCTTTCCCTGGGCTGGCCGTGCCCAGCAGCGTGGAGCCCTCCGGGACAGGCCTGGCTCTCAGCCCCCAGCTGTCCCGGGTGCTGGCTCGGCTCCGGCCCTGTGTGCGGGCTTGGGAGTGGGGCCCATGCCCAGGGCTGATCCAGCCCCATCAGCAGTGCCTAGCAGGGCACCTGTCGCACGGCACCCTGGCCCTGCACCTCCTTGGGGCTGGACGCCCCTCTCGGCCCCTCCAGGACGTGTCGGCAGGGCGGCTGGCCCGGGCGCTGCCACGACTCTTCCACCTGGGCCGCAGTCTGCCCTGATGGAGCAGCGAGAGGAGGTTGGGGAGAGCAGCCTGACCCGGAGTGAGGGTCCCCCTGGCCTGGCTCACCTGGCACGTCTGCTGACCCTGGCACACTAAAAATCAAAAAGGGGTCCGAGCAAAGATGGAAACTCGGGCAAATGCCAAAGGATGAATCTAGGCAAACGGCACAGGCATGCAGGGGCGAGATTACAAAGGCGAAGGCCCAGAATGAGCTCAGACTAGCTACAGGCAGAAAGGGAAACACGAAGCCCTGTAACAGGTCCCCAACCTTCTGGGGCTGCCGCGCGCCCAGGGCTGGGGCACACGAATGGCTTGGCCGGCCCTGGTTGCTCGGCGGGGGCCACTGTTCTATAAATAGATTAGATGCAAGAGGAAGCCCAAGGACAGGGCAGGCCCATCGCTCAGTGAGGAGGGAGAAGCAGTAACAGGGAACTTGGAAATGGCGGAGATGCTCAATGACTGCTTGGTTTCGGTCTTCAGTCTGCGTCAGCAACCTGGAAACAAGTTAAAATCACCTAGAAAGGTTAGATGCCTGCAAGTCACCAGGGCCTGCTGAAATGCACCTAGAATACTCAGGGAGCTGACAGAGGAGAGATCTGAGCCTCTAGCTGTCATCTTTGGAATATCATGGGAGACAGGAGAGATTCCAGAAGACTGGAAAAGGGCAAATCTAGTGCCCATCTATAAAAAGGGGAATAAGAACAACCCAGGAAAGTACAGACCAGCCAGTTTAACTTCTGTGCCAGGGAAGACAAAGGAGCAAGTAATTAAGGAATCATCTGTAAACATAGGGAACAGCCAGCATGGATTTGTAAAGAACAAATCATGTCGAACAAATCTGATAGCTTTCTGTGATAGCGTAACGAGTCTTGTGGATAAGGGAGAAGCGGTGGACGTGGTATACCTAGACTTTAGTAAGGTATTTGATATGGCCTTGCATGATATTCTTATCAATAAACTAGGCAAATACAACTTAGACGTGGCTACTATAAGGTGGGTGCAGAACTGGCTGGATAACCATTCTCAGAGTAGTTATTAGCAGGTCACAATCCTGCTGGAAGGGCAGAACAAGTGGGGTTCCGCAGGGGTCTGTGTTGGGACCAGCTCTGTTCAGTATCTTCATCAATGATTTAGATATCAGCATAGAAAGGACGCTTATTAAGTTTGCAGATGATCCCAGGCTGGGAGGGGTTGCAAGTGCTTTGGAGGATGGGTCAGAATTCAAAATGATCTGGACAAACTGGAGAAATGGGTTGAGGGGAACAGGGTGAAGTTCAATAAGGACACATGCAAAGTGCTCCACGTAGGGAGGAACAATCCGTGTCACACACACGATGGGAAGCGGCTCTCTAGGAAGGAGCCCCGCAGAAAGGGATCCAGGGGTCGGAGTGGACCACAAACTAAATGAGTCAACAGTGTGACACTGTTGCAAAAAAAGCAAATGTGATTCTGGGCGGCATTAGCAGGTGTGTTGTGAGCGAGACACGAGGAGTCGTTCCGCTCTGCTCTGCGCTGGTTGGCCTCAGTTGGAGTGTTGTGTCCAGTGCTGGGCATTGCATTTCAAGAAAGATGTGGAGAAATTGGAGAGGGTCCAGAGAAGAGCAACGAGAATGATGCAAGGTCTAGAGAACATGAGCTATGAGGGAAGGCTGAAGAAATTGGGTTTGTTTAATGTGGAAAAGAGAAGACTGAGAAGGGACACGAGAGCAGTTTTCAGGTCTCTAAAAGGGTGTGTCAAGGAAGAGGGAGAAAACTTGTTCCCCTTGGCCTCTGAGGACAGGACAAGCAGCAATGGGCTTCAACTGCAGCAAGAGAGGTTGACACTTCCTCCCTGCCGGGGTGGTGAAACACTGGAGTAAGTTGCTTGGGGAGCTTGTGGAATCTCCATCCCTGGGGATATTTAAAAATAGGGTAGATAGACACCTGTCAGGGACGATCGAGACGGTGCTGGGTCCTGCCATGAGGGGACTGGACTTGACTCTCGAGGTCCCTTCCAGTCCTACTATTTATGATTCTATGTGCAGATCCACCTGCTCCATTTCAGGGCATCTCGTAATATTGAAACTTGCGGAGAAAACATCTTGGAACCCGAATTCCAGAAAACCTGGGTCACCCTGTCCCACCAGTGGCCGGTCCCGTCTTACAACCTCGACCCTTCCCCCGGCGCCCGGTCCCGTCTTACAACCTCGACCCTTCCCCCGGTGCCTGGTCCCGTCTTACAACCCCGACCCTTCCCCTGGCGCCCGGTCCCGTCTTACAACCTCGACCCTTCCCCCGGTGCCCGGTCCCGTCTTACAACCTCGACCCTTCCCCCGGCGCCCGGTCCCGTCTTATAACCTCGACCCTTCCCCCGGCGCCCGGTCCCGTCTTACAACCTCGACCCTTCCCCCGGCGCCCGGTCCCGTCTTACAACCTCGACCCTTCCCCCGGTGCCCGGTCCCGTCTTACAACCTCGACCCTTCCCCTGGCGCCCGGTCCCGTCTTACAACCTCGACCCTTCCCCGGCGCCCGGTCCCGTCTTACAACCTCGACCCTTCCCCCGGCGCCCGGTCCCGTCTTACAACCTCGACCCTTCCCCGGCGCCCGGTCCCGTCTTACAACCCCGACCCTTCCCCTGGCGCCCGGTCCCGTCTTACAACCCTGACCCTTCCCCCGGCGCCCGGTCCCGTCTTACAACCTCGACCCTTCCCCCGGCGCCCGGTCCCGTCTTACAACCTCGACCCTTCCCCCGGCGCCTGGTCCCGTCTTACAACCTCGACCCTTCCCCTGACGCCCGGTCCCGTCTTACAACCTCGACCCTTCCCCCGGCGCCCGGTCCCGTCTTACAACCTCGACCCTTCCCCCGGCGCCCGGTCCCGTCTTACAACCTCGATCCTTCCCCCGGCGCCCGGTCCCGTCTTACAACCTCGACCCTTCCCCCGGCGCCCGGTCCCGTCTTACAACCTCGACCCTTCCCCCGGCGCCCGGTCCCGTCTTACAACCTCGATCCTTCCCCCGGCGCCCGGTCCCGTCTTACAACCTCGACCCTTCCCCCGGCGCCCGGCCCCGTCTTACAACCTCGACCCTTCCCCCGGCGCCCGGTCCCGTCTTACAACCTCGACCCTTCCCCCGGCGCCCGGTCCCGTCTTACAACCTCGACCCTTCCCCCGGCGCCCGGTCCCGTCTTACAACCTCGACCCTTCCCCCGGCGCCCGGTCCTGTCTTACAACCTCGACCCTTCCCCTGGCGCCCGGTCCCGTCTTACAACCTCGACCCTTCCCCCGGCGCCCGGCCCCGTCTTACAACCTCGACCCTTCCCCCGGCGCCCGGTCCCGTCTTACAACCTCGACCCTTCCCCCGGCGCCCGGTCCCGTCTTACAACCTCGACCCTTCCCCCGGCGCCCGGTCCCGTCTTACAACCTCGACCCTTCCCCTGGCGCCCGGTCCCGTCTTACAACCCTGACCCTTCCCCCGGCGCCCGGCCCCGTCTTATAACCTCGACCCTTCCCCCGGCGCCCGGTCCAGTCTTACAACCTCGACCCTTCCCCCGGCGCCCGGTCCCGTCTTACAACCTCGACCCTTCCCCCGGCGCCCGGTCCCGTCTTACAACCTCGACCCTTCCCCTGGCGCCCGGTCCCGTCTTACAACCCCGACCCTTCCCCCGGTGCCCGGTCCCGTCTTACAACCTCGACCCTTCCCCCGGCGCCCGGTCCCGTCTTACAACCTCGACCCTTCCCCCGGCGCCCGGTCCCGTCTTACAACCTCGACCCTTCCCCCGGCGCCCGGTCCCGTCTTACAACCTCGACCCTTCCCCTGGCGCCCGGTCCCGTCTTACAACCTCGACCCTTCCCCCGGCGCCCGGTCCCGTCTTACAACCTCGACCCTTCCCCCGGCGCCCGGTCCCGTCTTACAACCCCGACCCTTCCCCCGGCGCCCGGTCCCGTCTTACAACCCCGACCCTTCCCCTGGCGCCCGGTCCCGTCTTACAACCTCGACCCTTCCCCCGGCGCCCGGTCCCGTCTTACAACCTCGACCCTTCCCCTGGCGCCCGGTCCCGTCTTATAACCTCGACCCTTCCCCCGGCGCCCGGTCCCGTCTTACAACCTCGACCCTTCCCCTGGCGCCCGGTCCCGTCTTACAACCTCGACCCTTCCCCCGGCGCCCGGTCCCGTCTTACAACCTCGACCCTTCCCCCGGTGCCTGGTCCCGTCTTACAACCTCGACCCTTCCCCCGGTGCCTGGTCCCGTCTTACAACCTCGACCCTTCCCCCGGCGCCCGGTCCCGTCTTACAACCTCGACCCTTCCCCTGACGCCCGGTCCCGTCTTACAACCTCGACCCTTCCCCTGGCGCCCGGTCCCGTCTTATAACCTCGACCCTTCCCCCGGCGCCCGGTCCCGTCTTACAACCTCGACCCTTCCCCCGGCGCCCGGTCCCGTCTTATAACCTCGACCCTTCCCCCGGCGCCCGGTCCCGTCTTACAACCTCGACCCTTCCCCCGGCGCCCGGTCCCGTCTTACAACCCCGACCCTTCACCTGGCGCCCGGTCCCGTCTTACAACCTCGACCCTTCCCCCGGCGCCCGGTCCCGTCTTACAACCTCGACCCTTCCCCCGGCGCCCGGTCCCGTCTTACAACCTCGACCCTTCCCCCGGCGCCCGGTCCCGTCTTACAACCTCGACCCTTCCCCCGGCGCCCGGTCCCGTCTTACAACCTCGACCCTTCCCCCGGCGCCCGGTCCCGTCTTACAACCTCGACCCTTCCCCTGGCGCCCGGTCCCGTCTTACAACCTCGACCCTTCCCCCGGCGCCCGGTCCCGTCTTACAACCTCGACCCTTCCCCCGGCGCCCGGTCCCGTCTTACAACCTCGACCCTTCCCCCGGCGCCCGGTCCCGTCTTACAACCTCGACCCTTCCCCCGGCGCCCGGTCCCGTCTTACAACCTCGACCCTTCCCCTGGCGCCCGGTCCCGTCTTATAACCTCGACCCTTCCCCCGGCGCCCGGTCCCGTCTTACAACCTCGACCCTTCCCCCGGCGCCCGGTCCCGTCTTACAACCCCCCGATCCTGTCTTACAACCTCGACCCTTCCCCCGACGCCCGGTCCCGTCTTACAACCTCGACCCTTCCCCCGGCGCCCGGTCCCGTCTTACAACCTCGACCCTTCCCCCGGCGCCCGGTCCCGTCTTACAACCTCGACCCTTCCCCCGGCGCCCGGTCCCGTCTTACAACCTCGACCCTTCCCCCGGCGCCCGGTCCCGTCTTACAACCTCGACCCTTCCCCCGGCGCCCGGTCCCGTCTTACAACCTCGACCCTTCCCCCGGCGCCCGGTCCCGTCTTACAACCTCGACCCTTCCCCCGGCGCCCGGTCCCGTCTTACAACCCCCCGGTCCTGTCTTACAACCTCGACCCTTCCCCTGACGCCCGGTCCCGTCTTACAACCTCGACCCTTCCCCCGGCGCCCGGTCCCGTCTTACAACCTCGACCCTTCCCCCGGCGCCCGGTCCCGTCTTACAACCTCGACCCTTCCCCCGGCGCCCGGTCCCGTCTTACAACCTCGACCCTTCCCCCGGCGCCCGGTCCCGTCTTACAACCTCGACCCTTCCCCGGCGCCCGGTCCCGTCTTACAACCTCGACCCTTCCCCCGGCGCCCGGTCCCGTCTTACAACCTCGACCCTTCCCCCGGCGCCCGGTCCCGTCTTACAACCTCGACCCTTCCCCCGGCGCCCGGTCCCGTCTTACAACCTCGACCCTTCCCCCGGCGCCCGGTCCCGTCTTACAACCTCGACCCTTCCCCCGGCGCCCGGTCCCGGCTTACAACCTCGACCCTTCCCCCGGCGCCCGGTCCCGGCTTACAACCTCGACCCTTCCCCCGGCGCCCGGTCCCGGCTTACAACCTCGACCCTTCCCCCGGCGCCCGGTCCCGTCTTACAACCTCGACCCTTCCCCGGCGCCCGGTCCCGTCTTACAACCTCGACCCTTCCCCCGGCGCCCGGTCCCGTCTTACAACCTCGACCCTTCCCCCGGCGCCCGGTCCCGTCTTACAACCTCGACCCTTCCCCCGGCGCCCGGTCCCGTCTTATAACCTCGACCCTTCCCCCGGCGCCCGGTCCCGTCTTACAACCTCGACCCTTCCCCCGGCGCCCGGTCCCGTCTTACAACCTCGACCCTTCCCCCGGCGCCCGGTCCCGTCTTACAACCTCGACCCTTCCCCCGACGCCCGGTCCCGTCTTACAACCTCGACCCTTCCCCCGACGCCCGGTCCCGTCTTACAACCTCGACCCTTCCCCCGACGCCCGGTCCTGTCTTACAACCTCGACCCTTCCCCTGGCGCCCGGTCCCGTCTTACAACCTCGACCCTTCCCCCGGCGCCCGGTCCCGTCTTACAACCTCGACCCTTCCCCCGGCGCCCGGTCCCGTCTTACAACCTCGACCCTTCCCCCGACGCCCGGTCCCGTCTTACAACCTCGACCCTTCCCCCGACGCCCGGTCCCGTCTTACAACCTCGACCCTTCCCCCGACGCCCGGTCCCGTCTTACAACCTCGACCCTTCCCCCGGCGCCCGGTCCCGTCTTACAACCTCGACCCTTCCCCCGGCGCCCGGTCCCGTCTTACAACCTCGACCCTTCCCCTGACGCCCGGTCCCGTCTTACAACCTCGACCCTTCCCCTGGCGCCCGGTCCCGTCTTACAACCTCGACCCTTCCCCCGGCGCCCGGTCCCGTCTTACAACCTCGACCCTTCCCCCGGCGCCCGGTCCCGTCTTACAACCTCGACCCTTCCCCCGGCGCCCGGTCCCGTCTTATAACCCCGACCCTTCCCCCGGCGCCCGGTCCCGTCTTACAACCTCGACCCTTCCCCCGGCGCCCGGTCCCGTCTTACAACCTCGACCCTTCCCCCGGCGCCCGGTCCCGTCTTACAACCTCGACCCTTCCCCCGGCGCCCGGTCCCGTCTTACAACCTCGACCCTTCCCCCGGCGCCCGGCCCCGTCTTACAACCTCGACCCTTCCCCCGGCGCCCGGCCCCGTCTTACAACCTCGACCCTTCCCCCGGCGCCCGGTCCCGTCTTACAACCTCGACCCTTCCCCTGGCGCCCGGTCCCGTCTTACAACCTCGACCCTTCCCCCGACGCCCGGTCCCGTCTTACAACCTCGACCCTTCCCCTGGCGCCCGGTCCCGTCTTATAACCTCGACCCTTCCCCTGGCGCCCGGTCCCGTCTTACAACCTCGACCCTTCCCCTGGCGCCCGGTCCCGTCTTACAACCCCGACCCTTCCCCCGGCGCCCGGTCCCATCTTATAACCCCGACCCTTCCCCCGGCGCCCGGTCCCGTCTTATAACCCCGACCCTTCCCCTGGCGCCCGGTCCCGTCTTACAACCTCGACCCTTCCCCCGACGCCCGGTCCCGTCTTACAACCTCGACCCTTCCCCTGGCGCCCGGTCCCGTCTTATAACCTCGACCCTTCCCCTGGCGCCCGGTCCCGTCTTACAACCTCGACCCTTCCCCCGGCGCCCGGTCCCGTCTTACAACCTCGACCCTTCCCCCGACGCCCGGTCCCGTCTTACAACCTCGACCCTTCCCCTGGCGCCCGGTCCCGTCTTATAACCTCGACCCTTCCCCTGGCGCCCGGTCCCGTCTTACAACCTCGACCCTTCCCCTGGCGCCCGGTCCCGTCTTACAACCCCGACCCTTCCCCCGGCGCCCGGTCCCATCTTATAACCCCGACCCTTCCCCCGGCGCCCGGTCCCGTCTTATAACCCCGACCCTTCCGCCGGCGCCCGGCCCCGTTTAACACCCAGAGCGGGCGGCTTTGCGCCGGGGATAAGGACGTTGCGATGAGGCCAGCGTGGGGCCGCTCCGTGTCCGCGCTGGCCCCAATCGAGTTCTCTCAAAGCACCGTGTCTCCGAACCGCCCGGCTGTCACATCGGCCCCTCCCAGCTCCGGTCCTGGCTCTGCTTCCAGCTGCCGCTCACGTCCTGCCACTGTGGCTTTGTGCTGCCTGTTGCTGTTGGGCCTGGCCCCGTGGTCACAGGTGGGGCTGGCCGGTGCTGCTTATGCCCGGGCTCTGTGCTCTGCCGGACGCTTACTGTTCTGTCTGTGCTCGTCCGGGGCGCTCGCTGCCGTAGCCTGCCAGGAGCCGGCCGTGCCCCGAGGCTGCAGCCTGGGCTGGTGGGTGGGCGCGCTGTCAGCCGGGCCCCTCTCTCGTTGGCAGGTGGCCGGGTGAAGACGTGGAAGAGGCGCTGGTTCATTCTGACCGACAACTGCCTTTACTACTTCGAGTACACCACAGTGAGTGCCCAGCCCGGAGCCCGCTGGCCCTCCGCCTCCGGCCTGCGCAGGGCCCGGGGCGAGGGGCGAGTGCCGGGCAGGAATGCCATGGGGGTGCCTGGGCTGGCTGCACCCCATACTAGAGGGGTAAGGACACGGGTGGGGAGTTTCCAGGTTGCTGACGGAGGCTGTGACCAGTCTGCTCACCTCAGAGCCCTGCAGGTCGGGGGCAGGCGGAGGCTGGCCAGGGCTGGAGCCGCGCCACAGGAGGGTCAGGGAGCCCTGCGGGTGGGGGGCAGGCAGAGGCCGTGCCACGGGGGGAGGGGGCAGGCTGGGGGTCAGGGAGCCCTGTGGGTTGGGGGCAGGCAGAGGCCGTTCCACAGGGGGGGCAGGCTGGGGATCAGGGAGCCCTGCGGGTTGGGGGCAGGCAGAGACCGTGCCACAGGGGGCAGACCGGGGGTCAGGGAGCCCTGCGGGCGGGGGGCAGGCGGAGGCCGTGCCACAGGGGGGCAGACCGGGGGTCAGGGAGCCCTGCGGGCGGGGGGCAGGCGGAGGCCGTGCCACAGGGGGGCAGACCGGGGGTCAGGGAGCCCTGTGGGCGGGGGGCAGGCGGAGGCCATGCCATGGGGGGGCAGGCCGGGGGGCAGGGAGCCCTGCGGGTGGGGGGCAGGCAGAGACCGTGCCACAGGGGGGCACACCGGGGGGCAGGGAGCCCTGCGGGTGGGGGGCAGGCGGAGGCCATGCCCTGGGGGGGCAGGGAGCCCTGTGGGCGGGGGGCAGGCGGAGGCCGTGCCCTGGGGGGGCAGGGAGCCCTGCAGCTCCGTGGCTAACCTCTCCCCTCTTCGCCCGGCCTCCCACAGGATAAGGAGCCTCGAGGCATCATCCCCTTGGAGAACCTGAGCATCCGTGAGGTGGAGGACTCCAAAAAGCCGGTGAGTCTGGGGGCGTGTGCCCCCCGGGCCGGGCTCTGTGTGGCTGTGGGCACGGGAGCGCCTGGGGCTGTGGCCCGGGCCGTGAGATTGGCATGGGTTGCGTCACACCTGCTCACGGCTCTGCCCCCCCCCCGGGGCTGCGCGTGCCCTGCTCGCGGCTCTGCCCCCCCCCGCTCGCGGCTCTGCCCCCCCCCGGGGCTGCACGTTCCCTGCTCGCGGCTCTGCCCCCCCCCGGGGCTGCGCGTTCCCTGCTCCCGGCTCTGCCCCCCTCGGGGCTGCACGTTCTCTTCTCGCGGCTCTGCCCCCCCCCGGGGCTGCACGTTCTCTGCTCGCGGCTCTGCCCCCCCCCCGGGGCTGCACGTTCTCTGCTCGCGGCTCTGCCCCCCCCCGGGGCTGCGCGTTCCCTGCTCGCGGCTCTGCCCCCCCCCCGGGGCTGCACGTTCTCTGCTCGCGGCTCTGCCCCCCCCCCGGGGCTGCACGTTCCCCGCTCGCGGCTCTGCCCCCCCCCCCGGGGCTGCACGTTCCCTGCTCGCGGCTCTGCCCCCCTCCCCCCCCGGGGCTGCGCGTTCCCTGCTCCCGGCTCTGCCCCCCCCCGGGGCTGCACGTTCTCTGCTCGCGGCTCTGCCCCCCCCCGGGGCTGCGCGTTCCCCCCCCGCGGCTCTGCCCCCCCCCCCCCCGGGGCTGCGCGTTCCCTACTCGCGGCTCTGCCCCCCCCCGGGGCTGCACGTTCTCTGCTTGCGGCTCTGCCCCCCCCCCCCGGGGCTGCGCGTTCCCCCCCCGCGGCTCTGCCCCCCCCGGGGCTGTGCGTTCTCTGCTCGCGGCTCTGCCCCCCCCCGGGGCTGCACGTTCTCTGCTTGCGGCTCTGCCCCCCCCCCCCGGGGCTGCGCGTGCCCTGCTCGCAGCTCTGCCCCCCCCCGGGGCTGCGCGTTCCCCCCCCGCGGCTCTGCCCCCCCCCCCGGGGCTGCGCGTTTCCCCCCCCGTGGCTCTGCCCCCCCCCCCCCCGGGGCTGCGCGTTCCCTGCTCGCGGTTGGCGTCTCGCTGGGCAGCGGCAGGCGCCTGCGGGGGGCTCACGTGTCTCCTTCCTTCTCAGAACTGCTTTGAGCTCTACATCCCCGACAACAAGGACCAGGTGATCAAGGCCTGCAAGACGGAGGCGGACGGGCGGGTGGTGGAGGGGAACCACACGGTGTATCGCATCTCGGCCCCCACCCCCGAGGAGGAGGAGGAGTGGATCAAGTGCATCAAGTGAGCGCTGCTGGCTGGCCCCGGGGCGGGGGGCTGGGCCAGGTTCTCCGGGCTGCCCGCTGGGGCCCGGCAGGAGGCCGCTGCACGGGCCAGGCCATGGCTCTGCCCCCTGGGGCCTGCCCAGGGTTACGCGGCGTCTGTGGCAGGGCCCTGGCCTGTCCCTTTGCCCCGGGGCAGCGGCTCCTCCCATGAGCCCGTCTCCCATTTCCACGTCCTTTCCCCTGCCAGGGCAGCGATCAGCAGGGACCCCTTCTACGAGATGCTGGCGGCGAGGAAGAAGAAGGTGTCCTCCATGAAGAGACACTAGCAGCTGGGCCGATGTTCCCCTCCCTCGGAGAGGGGGAGCGCAGGCAGCCAGGCAGGGCCCCTCCGGCAGCCCGCACCGCCTGGCTCCCCAGGGACTAGCTTCAGCTTCTGCAGTTTTGTTGCTGGGGGGGTCCGGGGGGTCCTAGGCCACAGCTCTGAGCCGGCAGCCGTGGGCGCCGTCTGCAAAGCAACCTCCCTGCCAGCTGCGCAGGAGCGTGGGGCTGGCGGCTCCCTTCCCACGTCCGCACGGCCGGGGGGAAACTTCTCTGCCCCGCTGGAGCCCCTGTGTCTGGGGGCCGAGGCGCCTGGGGCAGCCTGCGTGGGGAGGGGCCGGGAGGGTGTGATGGGGCCGCAGGCTGAGAGCAGCCTGTCCAGGTGCACCACACACCTGCCTCTGCTACTTCTCGGGGGGAGGGAGGCTCTTGGCCTGGCGCCCGTGGTGGGGCCGGGCCGGGCACTGGTGAAGCACTGGGGGGGTGGCACGGTGGCGGCCCTCGGGGCGGGTCGTTCCGCAGCAGGCGCTCGGCTGGGGCGGGCAGGAGGGAGGCGCCGGGCGTGGGCCCGAGTCGGCCCGTCCACCCTCGTTCTAGAGGGCAGCGGGCTGCCCTGGGCCCTGGCGCTCTCGGCCACGGCGAGCCCCAGGGATCTGGCGGGCGGGGGGTTGGCGGGGTCCGAAAGCGGCGGGGTGCCCTCCTCGGGCCCATCGCCGTCGCCGCTGCACGGGGCCAGCCTGCTCCTGGCACTGGAGCCATTGTGAGCTGGGCCAGAACGTGGTCCGTGGCCGAGGGCTGCCACGGCTCCCGGCTGCGCCTCCTGCAGAGGGAATCCCCAGGGCCCGGGGCGGCTGCGCAGGCGGGAGAGGGGCAGGGGCAGGTGGGCACGGGCCCGGGTCCTGCTTTTAGCACAACTGGGGTGTGGGGGCTGTGGAGCGGGCGAGACGGGCGTCCTGAGAAGGGCTGGACGCTGCCCTGCCTGTGGGGCCCCGGCCGCGCCCTGCGCCCTGCTGCCCTGGCCGGGGGCGGCGCCCGCACGCTCGCCCTCTATTTATCGGAAGTGTAAATACTCTGTATAGTTTTCTCCGCCGAGGTTATTTTGTATTGGTTGAAGTTCTGTGCGGGCCGGGCAGCGTCCGGGCTCCAGTCTCATTCTAGCTCCTCGGTTCTTTGCCCCGGCCTCGGACGCGAGCGCTGAGGATCTGCAGCAAATAAAGGTCAAACTTCCGCTCAGCCTCCTGGGCCGTCTCGCTCGCTGTCTCCCCGCGGGGCGCCCTGCCGCCTCCTCGCCCGGCGGAGCCTCTCCCTGCCCCAGTGCTGGGGGGGCACCTGTCTCCCCGCGGGGCGTCCTGCCGCCTCCTCGCCCGGCGGAGCCTCTCCCTGCCCCAGTGCTGGGGGGGCACCTGTCTCCCCGCGGGGCGTCCTGCCGCCTCCTCGCCTGCCGGAGCCTCTCCCTGCCCCAGTGCTCTTGGGGGGGCACCCGTCTCCCCGCGGGGCGTCCTGCCGCCTCCTCGCCTGCCGGAGCCTCTCCCTGCCCCAGTGCTCTTGGGGGGGCACCTGTCTCCCCGCGGGGCGTCCTGCCGCCTCCTCGCCCGGCGGAGCCTCTCCCTGCCCCAGTGCTCTGAGGGGGCACCTGTCTCCCTGCGGGGCGTCCTGCCGCCTCCTCGCCCGGCGGAGCCTCTCCCTGCCCCTGTGCTCTTGGGGGGGCACCTGTCTCCCCGCGGGGCGTCCTGCCGCCTCCTCGCCCGGCGGAGCCTCTCCCTGCCCCAGTGCTCTTGGGGGGGGGGCACCTGTCTCCCTGCGGGGCGTCCTGCCGCCTCCTCGCCCGGCGGAGCCTCTCCCTGCCCCTGTGCTCTTGGGGGGGCACCTGTCTCCCTGCGGGGTGTCCTGCCGCCTCGCCCGGCGGAGCCTCTCCCTGCCCCAGTGCTCTTGGGGGGGCACCTGTCTCCCCGCGGGGCGTCCTGCCGCCTCCTCGCCCGGCGGAGCCTCTCCCTGCCCCAGTGCTGGGGGGGGCACCTGTCTCCCCGCGGGGCGTCCTGCCGCCTCCTCGCCTGGCGGAGCCTCTCCCTGCCCCAGTGCTCTTGGGGGGGCACCTGTCTCCCCGCGGGGCGTCCTGCCGCCTCCTCGCCCGGCGGAGCCTCTCCCTGCCCCAGTGCTGGGGGGGGCACCTGTCTCCCCGCGGGGCGCCCTGCCGCCTCCTCGCCTGCCGGAGCCTCTCCCTGCCCCAGTGCTGGGGGGGCACCTGTCTCCCCGCGGGGCGTCCTGCCGCCTCCTCGCCCGGCGGAGCCTCTCCCTGCCCCAGTGCTCTTGGGGGGGCACCTGTCTCCCTGCGGGGCGTCCTGCCGCCTCCTCGCCCGGCGGAGCCTCTCCCTGCCCCAGTGCTCTTGGGGGGGGCACCTGTCTCCCTGTGGGGCGTCCTGCCGCCTCCTCGCCCGGCGGAGCCTCTCCCTGCCCCAGTGCTCTTGGGGGGGGCACCTGTCTCCCCGCGGGGCGTCCTGCCGCCTCCTCGCCTGGCGGAGCCTCTCCCTGCCCCAGTGCTCTTGGGGGGGGCACCTGTCTCCCCGCGGGGCGTCCTGCCGCCTCCTCGCCCGGCGGAGCCTCTCCCTGCCCCAGTGCTCTTGGGGGGGCACCTGTCTCCCCGCGGGGCGTCCTGCCGCCTCCTCGCCTGCCGGAGCCTCTCCCTGCCCCAGTGCTGGGGGGGCACCTGTCTCCCTGCGGGGCGTCCTGCCGCCTCCTCGCCCGGCGGAGCCTCTCCCTGCCCCAGTGCTCTTGGGGGGGGCACCTGTCTCCCTGTGGGGCGTCCTGCCGCCTCCTCGCCCGGCGGAGCCTCTCCCTGCCCCAGTGCTCTTGGGGGGGGCACCTGTCTCCCCGCGGGGCGTCCTGCCGCCTCCTCGCCCGGCGGAGCCTCTCCCTGCCCCAGTGCTCTTGGGGGGGCACCTGTCTCCCCGCGGGGCGCCCTGCCGCCTCCTCGCCCGGCGGAGCCTCTCCCTGCCCCAGTGCTGGGGGGGCACCTGTCTCCCTGTGGGGCGTCCTGCCGCCTCCTCGCCCGGCGGAGCCTCTCCCTGCCCCAGTGCTCTTGGGGGGGGCACCTGTCTCCCCGCGGGGCGTCCTGCCGCCTCCTCGCCCGGCGGAGCCTCTCCCTGCCCCAGTGCTCTTGGGGGGGGCACCTGTCTCCCCGCGGGGCGTCCTGCCGCCTCCTGGCCCGGCGGAGCCTCTCCCTGCCCCAGTGCTGGGGGGGGGGCACCTGTCTCCCCGCGGGGCGTCCTGCCGCCTCCTCGCCTGCCGGAGCCTCTCCCTGCCCCAGTGCTCTTGGGGGGGGCACCTGTCTCCCCGCGGGGCGTCCTGCCGCCTCCTGGCCCGGCGGAGCCTCTCCCTGCCCCAGTGCTGGGGGGGCACCTGTCTCCCCGCGGGGCGTCCTGCCGCCTCCTCACCCGGCGGAGCCTCTCCCTGCCCCAGTGCTCTTGGGGGGGGCACCTGTCTCCCCGCGGGGCGTCCTGCCGCCTCCTCGCCTGCCGGAGCCTCTCCCTGCCCCAGTGCTGGGGGGGCACCTGTCTCCCTGCGGGGCGTCCTGCCGCCTCCTCGCCTGCCGGAGCCTCTCCCTGCCCCAGTGCTGGGGGGGCACCCGTCTCCCCGCGGGGCGTCCTGCCGCCTCCTCGCCCGGCGGAGCCTCTCCCTGCCCCAGTGCTCTTGGGGGGGGCACCTGTCTCCCCGCGGGGCGTCCTGCCGCCTCCTCGCCTGGCGGAGCCTCTCCCTGCCCCAGTGCTGGGGGGGCACCCGTCTCCCCGCGGGGCGTCCTGCCGCCTCCTCGCCCGGCGGAGCCTCTCCCTGCCCCAGTGCTCTTGGGGGGGCACCTGTCTCCCTGCGGGGCGTCCTGCCGCCTCCTCGCCCGGCGGAGCCTCTCCCTGCCCCAGTGCTCTTGGGGGGGGGGCACCTGTCTCCCTGCGGGGCGTCCTGCCGCCTCCTCGCCCAGCGGAGCCTCTCCCTGCCCCAGTGCTGGGGGGGCACCTGTCTCCCCGCGGGGCGTCCTGCCGCCTCCTCGCCCGGCGGAGCCTCTCCCTGCCCCAGTGCTGGGGGGGCACCTGTCTCCCTGCGGGGCGTCCTGCCGCCTCCTCGCCCAGCGGAGCCTCTCCCTGCCCCAGTGCTGGGGGGGCACCTGTCTCCCCGCGGGGCGTCCTGCCGCCTCCTCGCCCGGCGGAGCCTCTCCCTGCCCCAGTGCTGGGGGGGGACAGCTCTGGCCGCCCTCTCCAGTCCCAGGCTGCCAGCTGAGGGCCAGCCGGGCTTCTCCGGCACACGGCCGCCCCTCCTTGCTGGGCTGGTCCCGCGCTGCGTCCAAGTGTTTCGAGGGGCACAACGGCGCGTCCCACCCGCTCCGTGCCGGGGGCGTTCCCTGCCAGCCACCGACCCCGGTGCCCCTTCCCCCGGACTGACTGGGCCCCGCCGGCCTGGGCCCGTGAGCCTGCATGGCTGTGGGGGGAGCCAGGGGTCAGTCTGAGGATGGAGCCTAAAGGCCCAGAGCCAGGACCCGCTTCCCCGGGAAGGGGGGAGTCACCGGCTGTTCGGGTCTGGGAGGGAGGCAGGGCCCTGCAGCCAGCACCAAGGCGGTGCAGCAGGGAGAAGGGCTGGGGCTTTGCCAGCCCCCGGAGAGCCTGTGGCCACGTGGGAAATGCTGGAGTCCCCCATCTGTGCCCTGCCCCGGGCGGGCTCCTCTCCCGGGCCTGGCTGCCAGCCGGGCCCATTCCCCTCCCCCTGGCTCTTACCTGGCCCAGGGATCCTGCTCTTGGCCTGGCACCCGGCCTGTGGGCGCTGGCCCCACAGGTGGCTGGACGCGGCACATCCCCAGGGCCACTCTGCGCCTGCTGAGACCCCCAGCCCGGCTCGGGGAAGGGGCGAGTGACTTCGGGGAGTTCGCCTCCCCCTCCCCCAGGGCAATGGCTTAGCCTGGGTTACCCTTCAGGGCCAAGGCCCTGCCTCCGGCTTGGGTAGGGAAACCGAGTCCCACAGCCAGGGCGACCGCTGCAAAGGGAAACCAGTGATGCCCTTGCTCCACGTGGGAGCTGTGAAGGGAGAGCAGGAGCCATCAGGCCTGACCCCACGATTGCCCCATGGACTCCCGTGGCCGTGGCTGCAGTGTCTTCAGCCTGCCCTGGGGGGGATCGACCGGGGGCTCCCTGCCCTTCCAGCTAGTGGGGCTCTTGGCAGTGCAAGTAAAGTCCTTAGTGCCCAGCGCCCCCCAAGTCCTCGCCCCCAGCACCTGCCCTGCCAAGCCGGCCTGCCTGTGCTGCCAGCTGGGGAGAGCTGCCGGTCTCCAGGAACATCCCCTTGGCTCCCCCGGCCTCGCTGGGGCCTGCCAGGGGCTCAGGCCTGGAGCAGGATGGGGAGCGACTCGGCCGCAGGGCGCACCCGCCTTCCCGGTGCTGGAGGCAGCTGGGGCAGAGAAACGAGAGCTGGGCCCGGCGCGCCTGGTGCTGATCCCCCGGGTGCCCGTGCTCGCCAGGTCTCAGCACAGCTGCCTCGTGGGGCGCCGGGGTCGGAGGGGGCATCCCCCAGACCGGGGAGCGCTGGCCTGGGGCTTGCAGCCACATCCCTGCGGGGGAAGGTACCAGAGGCCTGTGCTGGCCCGGTCGGCACATCTGAGGCATCACGTGGGCCGGGAGGGGCTTGGCGCTGGGGGCAGAGTCCTCGGGCTCGGGGGCTCTTGGAGCCCCAGCGCGGCCTGATTGCCCCTTGCAAACCTCCATGTGCCGTGACAGGCTTCCGAGCCGGAGCAAACCTTGGCGGGGGGGCGGCTCCCGCTCTGCCCGCCGGCCCAGCTGGCATCTCTGGGAGCAGGCAATGGGCGCCCCCCCAGAGCCCTGTGGTCCCCCTTCACGGTTCCCGGATTTCACCACTCGGCAGGGGGCTGGGGCCCAGCCAATGGCCCGTCGGCACCGACATGCGCAGCCCCTCGGGGAGAAGGGCACCGCAGGGCCGGGCCAGCCGTGGGCAAAGCCTGCGGTACCTGCGGGGCGACCCGCTGGAGGGTCTGTGGCCGTGCAGCGGGCCAAGCACCAGCCCGTTTCACCAGCAGAGGAAAGTGTCCCGGCCGTGCGGGGTGCCAGGCTCTGGTGACACAGGCTGAGCTGTGCCCTGGCCCCACGGCCCTCGTGCCGGCTGGCCAGGACGTGCACGCCCGGCACCGACACGCGGCAGCACCAAAGCCCGGCTCGGCAGGCGTTACGTGAAAGCTGCAGCCACACAGGCCAGTAACAGCCCTGGGACCTACGCGGGGCTGGGGCGAGAGGCCTTACAGAGGGGGATCATTGCAAGGCAGAGCTCTGGGGGTCAGACAGGCACCAGGACCTGGGGCCAAGCAGCCCTGGCAGGCTGTGGGGCAGCCCGCATGGGGCAGGGCCTTGGCTCCACATAGGTCCCCAGATGCCCCAGTGTTATAGGGCCAGTCCCGATGTTCAGGGCTTTGTCCGATGCAGGCTCTGACGACCCCTGCCCCCATGCCCACCCCTTGTCCTGATTTTCAGGTGCTGTCTGGTCGCCCGATCTCCCCGTCTCAGGCAATGCTCCCTCGAATGCGGAACACATTTTGCTCTGTGCGCCGAGGGCTGTGTCAATGTGCACCACCCCTAGATGCACAAGCCCAGCTGCGGGCGGGTTGCTAACCGGCTGGGTGGCGTTGGACTCTCCCCTGCGCGAGCGCCCGGCTTGCAGGGCGCACTGGTCTCAGGCCGGCGCTGCTGAGCCGAGGGTGGCTCTGCTCGCCCTGGGGTGGGTTTCACACCGTGGGGCTCAGCTGCCCCAGGCCAAGGCACCCGGTCATTCCAGAGGCGCTCTCCAGCCACTAGGGGTCAGTGCGCCCTAAGGCCCCACCAGGGGCTGCAGCTTCCCGGGAGGCAGGCAGGGCAGCCGGGCCGGGGTTCACTGGGCCCTAGCTCTGTCCTTGCACACATGAACCCGGGGGCAGCTTAGCCCCACGAGCCCCCCAGCCTGGATGGAAGGTGCTGGGCCGGCGGGGAGCGTTAGCGCTGCCCGTGGTCCTGGTGGCACCAACCCTCCGCCCCAAACCAAGGGAGCTGCCTGCATCCTCCCTCCCCCTCCCTGGGGGCTGCCCGCTGCCCCGCGTAAGTCGGAGGAAGCGGCGCCCCGCAGCCGTGACCTGAGCCCGTTGGCGTTCCCACCCCCAGCGTGGCCAGGCAGGGGCGCCCCACGGCCGTGGCCTGAGCCCGTCGGCGTTCCCACCCCCAGCGTGGCCAGGCAGGGGCGCCCCACGGCCGTGGCCTGAGCCCGTCGGCGTTCCCACCCCCAGCGTGGCCAGGCAGGGGCGCCCCACGGCCGTGGCCTGAGCCCGTCGGCGTTCCCACCCCCAGCGTGGCCAGGCAGGGCCGCCCCACGGCCGTGGCCTGAGCCCGTCGGCGTTCCCACCCCCAGCGTGGCCAGGCAGGGCCGCCCCACGGCCGTGGCCTGAGCCCGTCGGCGTTCCCACCCCCAGCGTGGCCAGGCAGGGGCGCCCCAGGGCCGTGGCCTGAGCCCGTCGGCGTTCCCACCCCCAGCGTGGCCAGGCAGGGGCGCCCCACGGCCGTGGCCTGAGCCCGTCGGCGTTCCCACCCCCAGCGTGGCCAGGCAGGGGCGCCCCACGGCCGTGGCCTGAGCCCGTCGGCGTTCCCACCCCCAGCGTGGCCAGGCAGGGCCGCCCCACGGCCGTGGCCTGAGCCCGTCGGCGTTCCCACCCCCAGCGTGGCCAGGCAGGGGCGCCCCACGGCCGTGGCCTGAGCCCGTCGGCGTTCCCACCCCCAGCGTGGCCAGGCAGGGCCGCCCCACGGCCGTGGCCTGAGCCCGTCGGCGTTCCCACCCCCAGCGTGGCCAGGCAGGGGCTCCCCACGGCCGTGGCCTGAGCCCGTCGGCGTTCCCACCCCCAGCGTGGCCAGGCAGGGGCGCCCCAGGGCCGTGGCCTGAGCCCGTCGGCGTTCCCACCCCCAGCGTGGCCAGGCAGGGGCGCCCCAGGGCCGTGGCCTGAGCCCGTCGGCGTTCCCACCCCCAGCGTGGCCAGGCAGGGGCGCCCCACGGCCGTGGCCTGAGCCCGTCGGCGTTCCCACCCCCAGCGTGGCCAGGCAGGGGTGCCCCAGGGCCGTGGCCTGAGCCCGTCGGCGTTCCCACCCCCAGCGTGGCCAGGCAGGGGCGCCCCAGGGCCGTGGCCTGAGCCCGTCGGCGTTCCCACCCCCAGCGTGGCCAGGCAGGGGCGCCCCAGGGCCGTGGCCTGAGCCCGTCGGCGTTCCCACCCCCAGCGTGGCCAGGCAGGGGCGCCCCACGGCCGTGGCCTGAGCCCGTCGGCGTTCCCACCCCCAGCGTGGCCAGGCAGGGGCGCCCCAGGGCCGTGGCCTGAGCCCGTCGGCGTTCCCACCCCCAGCGTGGCCAGGCAGGGGCGCCCCACGGCCGTGGCCTGAGCCCGTCGGCGTTCCCACCCCCAGCGTGGCCAGGCAGGGGCGCCCCACGGCCGTGGCCTGAGCCCGTCGGCGTTCCCACCCCCAGCGTGGCCAGGCAGGGGCGCCCCAGGGCCGTGGCCTGAGCCCGTCGGCGTTCCCACCCCCAGCGTGGCCAGGCAGGGGCGCCCCACAGCCGTGGCATGACGCCAGAGCAAGCAGCACTTAGGAAGCAGCAGGGATTTTGCGGAGGGGGATGGGCAGCGTGTGGCTCCGCTCTGGCAGGGGCATTAGGCTGGGCCCTGGGCTGGCCTCAGAGCCGGGGGGGTGGGGGGGGGGCTGTGTGGCTGCAGCGTCTGTGCAGGCTCACGGCCAAGGCGCGCTGGGGGGGTAACTCATGGCAGAGGCAGTAAGAGCCCTGGGAGGTCGCCCCGGCGCGTGCCAGGCCACATCCCCTGTCTCTTAGCCGGGCCCGTGGGCAGGGAGACTGGCCCCCCCTCCAGCTCCCCACGGCACCTCTGGGCCACGCTCACAGGCTGGGGGGGTCATGCCCCTCTCCGTCAAAGGGCGACGCGCGTGGCCAATGCCTGGCGTGGCCATGCTCCCTGCAGGCCAGTGTGTGGGCAGCCGCTCAGGGGAGATTCAGGTGCCACCCAGCCGGATAGCAGAGCGCCCCCGCTGGGCTTGTGTGCCTCCTGGTGGTGCACAGTCCCAGGTGTCGGCGCACGTCCGGTTTATTCTGCACGTGGCTGGAGAGGATTGGAGGCAGCATTGGCCAGGCGGGTAATTCTCGGTGCAGACGTGCGGTTCGCCCAAGGGCACTGCAGGTGGAGAAACGGGTGCCCGAGGTTCCCGAGGGTTTCAGTGTCCGGGCAGGAGGCTGCTCTGGCGTCACCGAGTCCCCGGCGAGGGGGTCCCAGAACGGCCCCTCGTGAGGCTTGTTTCTTCCTAATGTGGAAGGCAAGGGCAGAGCCAGGCGCCTGGCCCCACCCCGGCGGCCACGTGCTCTGGGCCAGCTCGCTGGGTGCCTGGGAAGGGCAGGGCTGGGGGGAGAGCTGGGTCCATCCCCCGGCCAAAGGCCTCTGGCCCTCGGGCACTGACAGGGTTTGCAGGCCGGACGGGCCATCCCCTTTGCTCAGTTCACTGGTCACACAGCACCCCTCACTGGCCAAGCAGGGTCCCCTGGCAGGGGGCCGGCCCAGCCCAACCCAGCCGGTTTCTGGCCCCGGGGCGTCCCAGGGGACTCGCTGCTGCTGGCCCCACATGGCCGCCAGCTCCCAGCCCCGCCTGCAGCATGGTGGGCTCAGGTGAACCGGTTCCCAGCCAGGCTGAGGCTCACTGGGTCCCCACGGTGAAGGGGGGTGGCGTGTCCAGGGGACGGAGCCTGCAGGCAGCTCGTGTTGCTGCCAGGCCCCCGGGGGGGGAAGGTTCCGGCGGGTGGGGCGGTTGGAGCTGGCGCCTGGGGGTTCCGGGGCAGTTGGGGCTGGGGGCTGTGGGGAGGTGGGGGCCTCGCCGCACGGCTCAGCGCATCCGCTCGGTGATTTGGGGGTGCTGGGGGGCCCGGGGCTGGGGAACGGGGTTCGATGAAGGCGTGGGGGGGGGTCAGGGCATTGCTGGGGGGGGCGGGGCTGGGGGTTGTGAGCTGCGCGGTGAGGGGGGAGCCCAGCCTGGACGACGTTTGTCTCTGTCTAGCTCTGGGCGTGCACCATGCGCTCCCCGGGGAGGGGCTGTGGGGCAGGGGGGCCGTGGGGCTCGACAGAGCGGGGGGGAGAAATATGGACCGGAGGTGGTGCAGCCGATGGGCAGAATCCAGGCCCGGGACAGGGGCCATACGGGCTGCCAGGCCGTCCCAGGGCTGAGGGAGGGGGACGGGGAGGAATATGGGGCCGGGGGCTCAGAGAGAAGACGGGGAGGTGGAAGCTACGCTGCGGGTTGCCCTTCCCCCGCCTTTCCCGGGGAAGGTGAGGTACCCGCCGCCTCTCCTGGGGGGGGGGGGTCAGTCTTCCTGCCTCCCGCCCCCTGCAGTGATAGAAATCTCCCCCCAAGACCCCAGCGCGAGGGAGGTGAACGCGGACCAGGCCGCTGGGAAAGCCGGCACCGAACGCTCCCTCGCGGGCGGCCTCTCCCTTTGGGCCCTCGGGGTGGGGGGCCCGGGCTCCAGAAGGACTGAGCCCCCCCACGTCCGCCTGTTGCAGTGGAGTGGGGGGTGCCAGATGGGGGGTCCCCAGCCCCGGGCAGGTGGGGCTCGTTAGTCACTAATTAGCAAAGGCCTTTCTCTCTCCGTGCAGGACGCAGGCCTAGGAGCAAACCCGCCTTGCCCTTGGCGCGATGGCGGACAAGCGAGTGGAGTTCCTGGAGAACTACTCCACGCTCTCCCTCCGCTTCAAGCCGGACAAGTGGGCCAAGTTCGTGGGCAGCGAGGAGACCAGCGCCATGCTCACCGAGTTCTTCGAGAAGCAGGACTTGCTGGCGCTGGTCCTGAGCCTCGCCCCCGCCGGGCAGCTGGTGCCCTGCCTCGACTTCCCGCCAGCGCTCAAGAGCAAAGGGGTTTACTTCGTCAAGCAGAAGAAGGAAAACATCACCAAGGAGAACTTCCGGAGCCGGCTCCTGGTGGGCGACATCAGCCCCTTCCCCGTGGACCAGCTCATCGCCGTGGTGGAGGAGGTGGGTGCCCCGTCCCGTGGGAACGCGGCTGGCCACGTGGGGGCGAGGGAGCAGCGCACGGCGGCCTCCCAGAGCGCGGCAGGGCCACGCCGGCAGCCGGAGGCCCGGGCAGACCCTGGCTCTGCAGCTGCCGGGGTGCTTTGCCCTGATCCCTGCTCTGTGCGCCCTCCCCTCTCCACGGGCACCTCCCGCCTCTCCGGAGGCATCGTGAGCTCGCGCCCGGCCCCCGCCCCGGGTCACCGCTTCCTCCCAGATCCTGCGCCCCGCCCCCCCCGGTCACCGCTTCCTCCCAGATCCTGCGCCCCGCCCCCCCCGGTCACCGCTTCCTCCCAGATCCTGCGCCCCGCCCCCCCCCCCCGGTCACCGCTTCCTCCCGGACTCTGCGCCCCGCCCCCCCCCCCCCCGGTCACCGCTTCCTCCCGGACCCTGCGCCCCGCCCCCCCCGGTCACCGCTTCCTCCCGGATCCTGCGCCCCGCCCCCCTCCGGTCACCACTTCCTCCCGGACCCTGCGCCCCGCCCCCACCCCGGGTCACCGCTTCCTCCTGGACCCTGCCCCCCAGTCCCTTGCCCCGAGCTCCCTTCTGCACCCAGCCTCCTACCCCGACCCCGCTCCCCCTCCCCCTCCACAGCTGAGTGGGGCCTTGCATGACTTCCCAGGATCTTGCAGTGGACCCACATAAAAACTAACCCCTCCCCCGCGGTGTACGTGGCGCTAGCCGAGTGGTGCACGTGGGGTGGGCTGCCTGGGCCGTCATCCCTCCCCACCCTCACTGCACAACCCTGGAACATGTTTCTAAGGATTTCTTACTTCCCGTGTCCCCAAGGCCCCCCGTGGCACCGATCGTGAGAGGAGCGTGGGGCACACGGGCGCCAGCTCAGCAGTTCTGCTGTGCAGGGAAACAACCTGTTTCTCTGAACCATGGTGCGTGTGTCACCCCCCCTTAGCTAACTGGGAGCTGTGAGCCACGAGGCCTCCTGCCGCCTGTGGGCGCCTGTGTGACCGACAGCCTGGCTGGGAGAGGGGCCAACAACCCCCCTGCTTGGTTTTACCGCCCAGTCCCGATTTCAGGGACCCCTCGGACCTGCCTCCGTCGTCTCTCCCGATGAAGCCGTTCCACGTCCCTACCATTTCGGGGGCCCTCTTCTGAACCCTGTCCCGTGCCGAGGGGTCTGTCTGCAGAGGGGGCGCCCACGTGGGCAGGCGGGAGTCGCGCTGTGGGCGTCCGCGGCGTGACGGACGGGCGATCGGCCCTCACGTCTTAGCTGCCCCTTCCCTACTGGGCCGTCCCGCTATTCATTGCTTCTCGGCTGCGGCGGGTTGCGTTTCCAGACAGTGCCCCGCGGTGCCTGGTCTCTCGCAGGAGTCAGAGCCCGGCGCTGGGACGATGTTTCCCGTGGGCGTTGCTGAGCATTTCACAGCATCGAATTTCATCTGCCGCTTGGTGCCCCGCTCTCGCGGGTTTGCACGACCCTTTGGAAGCTCTTCGCAGTCTGCTCGGGACTTAACGAGTTTGTATCTTCTGCGAATGATGCCACCTTGCTGTTTGCTCCTTTCTCCAGCCCATGTGTGCGTGTGTGGGCCAGAACGCGCTCCGCTCTGACCCCTGCAGGACCCCCTAGGTACCTGTGACGGACCGGGCCGGCTCTGGGCACAGCTGAGGGCGTCCGCTCAGGGCGAATTGCTCAAATCCGGGGCTCCTTACAGCCCCCAGACTGGTGACCTCTCCAAACAGGCCACACACCAGTCCCACAGAGCGCTCCAGCAGCCTGCCTGAAGCCTCCCGAGCAAAACCCCTCCGACACCCCAGCAATATCCGTGCCCCAGATGGCCCCGGGCCTCATACACAGGTGGGGGGGTCCTAGCACCCAATCCCACCTACCCCGAACAAGTCCTGTCCGGTTCCAAGAAACCAGCCACAGATCCCTGGACCTTACCCACAAATCACGCTGGGCCAATCCTTTAGCATCCAACATCTAAAGGTTTATTACTACAAAAAAGAAAAGCCTGAGAGTGAGGTTGCTAAAGTATCCTACGTTACGTGCATGATGCAGGCTCTAGCAGAGATGTTACAGCTGCTGGTTTAAAAGTCTTTGGTGAACATCCTAGGTCAGGATGGGTTCACAGGTCTTCCCAGCTCGTCGATCCCTGCACCGCTGCCTCTGGGATGAAGGGCTGAGCTGAGCACCAAGGTGGAGTTGGCCACATGGCCTATTTATACCCCCCTGGCTTCTTCCAAGCTGGAGGGAGTCATGTGGCCAGTGGCCAGGGGTGTCTTTGGCCTCCAGAGGCCCATTGTTCCCTGGAGCTTTGCTCATTAGCATGGCCATGGGCAAACATTCCTGGTCCATTGCTCAACCACATACAGAGAAACTTCCAGTCTCCACACAGCGTCCATATGCATAACTGCACACACAGGCATTATAGCGATGTATGAAGAGCAGATACAGAACCAGCAGAAAGTGAGCTTTTGTTTGACACCTCACATGGCCCCCTTTGTACCGACTTTTGGGCCAAACACCCCCCCCCATGGGTGCAGCAGTGATATGGCTGCTCCCCTCACAATCCAGTAATGAAAACCCACCATGTAGACCTAGCCTCAGTTTCCCATCTTGTGCCCAGCTATCAGTCCCGCAGACAGGCGCAGACACACCAGGCTGAGCTCACAGCCAAGCGGCAGGAAAGTGAGGACAGGGACCACAGAAGGCGGATCCCAAGCGGTTCTTGCCAGGTGAAATGCTGCTAAGCTGAGTTTTCTCTACCCTGTTTCTGTGGCTGGTGACAGCAGGGGCCCTTCGGGGACAGCCTGGTGTGACACCAGGTCCATGCACTGTAGGTGGACTGTGAGGTGGTGACTCCAGGCTGTACCGCTAATGGCGGCTGCTCTTCAGTCTTCCATCCGCCTTCCAGTACAGCTACAGCGAAACCCTATTGCTACAGCCCCCTCCGACTGGCGCGTTCCCCAACGCTGCCCTTGCGGTTTCGGGGCCTGGCCTCTGGCGGTTAGGAACAAGGGCCTGATCTGACTCGGCAGGCGGCTCCCTGCCTCCTTCCACCAGTTCTCTTCCGCCGGCGAGCCGCAGCCACGCCCGCTAAGCGCGCCCGCTGGATGGCAGGGATCACAGGCGGGGTGCACGTCCTGCTGGCTCCCCTGTGCAGACGGCGACCCCCCAATCGGGTCCCCCGGGGTGACGCCTGCACCCGCGGCGGTTTCTGCGTTGCTAGGCTGCACTTCGGCACGTGCCTGTTCCCCGGCCGCGTGGCCGCCTGTAGGTGCCTGGAACCGCAGGGGTGACTATGACCAGAAACTTGCCCGGGGCCAGTGGGCCTGGGCTGCTGCAGTCTGGGGGCCCACGGGGCTTTCTTTGTGTATGGCAGATGGGGGCAGAAGGGGCAGGGCTGGGGCCTCTCCCCCGCCCGCGAATGACGCCTCAGTCTGGGACAGCTCCTCACATGGGCCCCTGCAAGGGCGGCTCAGGGCTGGGACGCTCCCACCGGGCTCAGAATTCATCGGCCTCGAGGGCTCCCTTAGCACCTCGCCGGCAGGGCCCCGCTGGCGGCTCCCGGGGCACTTACAGCCCTGCTCTCCCTCCAGCCTTGGCCGCCGCTTTTCAATTCTTCCGGATTGACCCTCCGCTTGCCAGCCCGGGCTGCTTCCGGCTTTCCTCCCCAGGGCTCCGCTTCCCCTGCCTGTTTGCCGCGCGCTGCTCCTTGCACCGGGGCGAGCCGCCGAGCCCCGTTTGGCGCTCTGACTGCGGCTGGAATCGGGGCTCATTGGCCGGAGCCTGCAGCAGGGTCTTGGGACGGGTCCGTGTGGCTTGCAGGGATTTCACTTTCGTCACCGAGGCTTTTCATTTCTGTTTAACCAAGTGACTCATTGGCGTGTGTCTCCCCTTTCCGAAACTCAGCGCCGCGGTGCTGGGCTGCTGCGGGCTTTTCCCACCCCAGGAAGATTCTGGTCACTGTTCCCCGGTGGGTCGCTTCCTGGGCACGACCCCCCTGTGTCGGGTTAGAGCTGGAATCGCCTCATCTTGTGGCTTCCAGGACCGGCTGCTCCAGTTCTGCTTTAATGCTGCACCCTGTCCGGAGGTGAGGTGCCCCCAGTCAGCACGGGCAGAGGAACCCCCTTCTGACTGTCTGTTAAACGCTTGGAACCTCCACTCCCCCCAGCCTGTTCCCCGTCCGTGTGGCTGCCTGTAGGTGCCTGGAACCGCAGGGGTGACTATGACCAGAAACTTGCCCGCTGCCTTTCATGGTCGCTGGCGCCGGCCTGGCCGGGGCGGAATCTATCCCTGGTGCTGTGTTCTTCCTGGAGCTCTCGGCGGCAGTTTGGCTCCCTGGAGATTTTTGCCTCCTATGACCCCGCGCACAGGCATCCCTCCGTGCCCCCGGCAGCCCCCCCGCGGCGACGGAGCTAAGGGCGGGCTCTCTTCTAGGTGGTTTACGCCCTGTTCATGAGCAGCGAGAACACGAGCGGGTGGCCCCAGGTGGTGTCTGACGATGTTGTGAAACAAGCCCAGAGGCTGAAAAACGAAATGTTTGTGATGGGAGGGAAGATCAAAGGGAAGACGCTGCTGCCCCTGCCTGAGCACCTGGAGACCCTGGGCAGCTCCACCGACCTCCTGGACAGGTGAGTGCTCCAGCAGGTTCCAGGAGAGGGGACCGGCTCTGTGCCCACCCCGGGCAGCGGGGAAGCGCGTGCTGCACCGTTCAGAGGGCAGGCGGCAGGGCTCTGGAGACCCCGGCTCTCCGGGAGGGTGGGCGGCTCTGGAGAAGGGGCCCCTGGGGGCATGGCTAGGGCTGAGCTAGGGGACTCGGAGGGGTGGGAGCCGTCTCACCGGGGCACTGTGTTCCTTGCAGGCTCCCGGCGGCAGTGGACAGCTCCCTCCTGCACTCCATCGAGACGATCATCATCGACTGGTCCCACCAGATCCGGGACGTGCTGAGCAAAGAGTCTGCCCAGCCCCTGCTGGACGGCCTGAACCCGCTGCCGAAGGCGGAGTTTGAGTTCTGGAGCGCCCGGCTGGTCAACCTGCAGTGCATCGACGAGCAGGTACCGCTCCTGGCCGCGCGGGGCCGCGGCTCCCCTGCCGCCGGCGCTCGGGCTGACGTCTCGATGCCTTTTCACACCCAGCTGCTTGCGCCCAAAGTCAGCAAGATCGCAGAGATCCTGAAGAAGGCGAAGAGCTGCTACTGGCCGGCGCTGAGGAACGTGTTCAAGGACGTCCGGGCAGGTACGAGCCCCCGCCGGGCCCACGGGGAGGGGCCCATTCCGCCTGCTGACCTCACCTGCCCTGGAGTTTCTCTTTGCTGCAGGGGTGAAGGAGGCCAACGACATCAACCTTTACCTGCAGCCGCTGAAGGTCCTGCTGGAGGAGATGGAGCAAACGGAATACCCGCAGGCGAGTGAGCGGGGCCCGGGCCGGGGCTCAGCGAGCCGCGCTGCCAACGCCGGCTCCAGACGCTTCCCTGCGTGGCCGGCGGGGCGGGGCGGGGCCCCCTCCCACAGGCAGCACCCGGTGGGGCTTGTCCGTGGACTGACGGTGCCGTTTCTCCACAGCTGCCTCCCTACATTGACAGCGTCATGTACACGGTCTGCTTGATCTGGGCCAACTCGGAGCATTACAACACGCCCTCCCGGGTCATCGTCATCCTGCAGGAGATCTGCAACCTCCTCATTGAAATGGTACCGGCCTGGGAGGGGCAGGCGCCCTGGGCTGCTGCCCTCTGCCCCGGGGGTCGTGGGCCGTCCCACCAGAAGCAGCCGACCTGCCGCCAGCCTGGGCGGGGCCGGAGGGGAGGAGCGGGAAGTCCTGCTGCTGGGTGACCGTTTGGGGAGGCAGAGTCTGTCCTGTGCAAGAGGACCAGGCCCCAGACTCCCTGTTGCTCAGCAGGCCACGGGGGCTGGGCGGGCGTACAGCCCCCAGGGAGCCGAGGCCTCTGTGCCAGCCCCACGGCAGAAGCCCCCCAGTGCCGGCAGCGTTCTGGCAAGGGCCAGGTGAAGAACGGAGGTGGGGGGCGAGCCAGGACAGTCCTCCTGCCTCCCTGGCCGTTCCCTGGGGCTGCCGGCTCGGGGCGAGCAAAGTCTGCTGGGGAGGCTGCCCCTGAGTGGGGAGGTGCTTGGCCCTGGGCCGAGCCGGGCTCCCCAGGGGCAGGGCAGCGATCGCTGGCTGGGCGGCGCGGGAGCAAAGCGGGGGCCCGCAGGAGCGTGTGGCCTCGGAGCTGGAGCTGGGTTTCAGGGCCGGGCCTGTCGCTGCCTTTCTCTTGCTCAGACTCGGAACTTCCTGAGCCCGGAGGAGGTGCTGAAGGGCCTGCAGGGCGAGATCGAGGAGATCTTGGGCGGGATCAAGCTGGGCCCAGCGGTTATCGAGCGGCTGTACCAGGCCTACCACAGGTGCTGCGCGGAGCTGATGCCCACGTTCTTTAAGGCAGGTCGCTGTGCCGGGCGTGGGGGCCGGCTGGGGAGGCGTGTGGAGAACGTGCCCCGCCCCCCCCGCCCCGCGCCGACGGCCCTTTCTCTGCTTCCAGGACAAGGAGGCGAGGCTCTGGGAGTTCCCGTCCTCTCTCGTCTTCACCCGAATGAACTCCTTCCTGCACCGAGTGAAGACTATCGAGGTGCCTATGAACCCCTGTGTACTTGTCTGTGTGCGCCGGGTTTCCGCCAGACCGCCCGCAGGTACACAGCCTGCCCTCCAGTGCTCCCGTCCGGGCCAGCAGGCACAGGGCTGGAGGAAGGGTGCAGTCAGCTACCCCAGCAGGGCCTACACCCATACGCCTCTGTCTCCATGGCAGCCGTCGGTGCGAGTGGGGAACGGTGTGATGGACCGGACCGGGTCTGGGTGCCGCTGAGGGCGTCCGCTCAGGGCAAATTGCTCAAAACAAGGGCTCTTTACAGCCCCAGGCCGGAGACCTTCCCGAACAGGCCACAAACCGAGCAAAACCCCTCGCACCTCAGCTTGCCCTGTGCCCCAGTCAGCCCCGTGCCTAACACACAGGTGAGGGGTTAGAGAACCCATCTCACCTACCCCCAACGGGTTCTCCCGGTCCCAAGAAACCAGCCACAGGTCCCAACCGATTTACACTCTGGATCTTCCCCACAAGATCACTCTGAGCCAGTCCTTTGGAATCTACCAGCGAAAGGTTTATTCCTAAAAGAAAGACAAGAACGAGAGTGAGGTTGTTAAGGGGAATACGTGACATGCACCGACTCTCCCAGTTCTCCATGCAGGCTCCCAGCAGAGATGTTACAAAGCGCTAGTGTAAAAGTCTCGGGTTACATCCTACGGCAGGTTCTTTCTAGCTTGCTGTTCCCTGCAAGGCTGCATCTGGGCTCAGGAGCAGAACTGAAGACCAAAAGGAGGGTGCCACGTGGCACTTACACACCTCCCGTGGCATCCTCCTGGCCAGAGCAGGTCACGTGGCAGCTGTGGGTATCCAGATTCCCAGACGCATCCCTGTGTGTTGGCAGCTGGAGATCCATTGTCCCTGAGCCTGGCTACTTAGCACAGTCACTGGCTGCGCATCCTTTGGCCACTGCTCTGTCAGACAGGGAACCTTCCAGCAGAAGCACAGAGCACATGTTCACAGCTCCACACACAGCTGTCACACCCGTACGTGGCTAGCACACACAGAATCAGTAAAACACGAGCTTTTATGTGACACCTCACATGGCCCCCTTTGTACAGCCTTTGGGGCAACCCCCCTTGGGTGCAGCAGTGACCTGTCTGATCCCCCTAAAGTCCAGTAACGTGACAAACAGGGTGCAGTTTCTCGGTGAATGCTGGCAGCGTCCCCTAGGTGCCAGGCTTCCAGAGCGGCCCCTCCTGCAGCCCAGCGGCCTCCGAAGCGCACGCCTCCACCCCTGTGGTAGCCCCCAGCGTTCCCAGTCAGCTGAGCGCTTGGGCGGCCGCCCAGGAGAGGGTCAGGTGCCGCCAGCATGTGTTTGTCGGGGTGCACACCCGCACATGCCTCAGCACACACAACAAAATGTATTCTGTGCATGAATGGTGGGGTGCTTAAAAGAAGCAGGGGGATAAGGCAACGCCACATTTCTTGAACATCCATAGATCAATCAATACTTCTCATATGCATATGACACATCACACTCACACACACACACACACACTCACACACACACACTCACTCACACTCACACTCACGCACACTCGCACACTCACACACACACTCACACACACTCGCACATGCACACTCTGTCTTGTGGTTACCAAAAGTTGCTCCCCCTAACTGCACTGGCCAGGTGAGTTAGATGGGGGAGGGGTGGAGCCGGGCGTCTGCCGATCCGGATCGATACTCCCATGTTGACAAGACGAAAACCCGGGGTCCCTCTGCAAGACGCCTCCTATTTACCCCTCTCATGCAGCCAATTAGTCAGCACCTGGCCTTTCTTAATGCTGCTTCAGAGGGAGTTCTTCCAAGGGCAGGCGCTTGCTGCTGGACTCCCGAGGCGCCTGTCTGTCCAGTCTCTTAATGAGCTCACTTTGCAGGGATTGTCTTAGCTCTGGCTCCCAGACCTTCTCCACCCTGGCAACTGCTGCTGGAGGTGTTCCCCTTTCATTCTCCATTCACAGCTCATTCATTTCAACAGGACCATCAAGGAAAGGGGAGAGCTCAAAAGACAGTTTTTCTTGCAAGATGGATATATCTTAATACAAAGTTCTAGGGGAAATGTTCCAGATTCTATAAGACACCTAGCAAAGACAGATGGAAAAGGAGAAGCTCTTAATACAAAATAGACTGTTACAGGGATTTCTCCACAATGGGAACAATGAGCGGGGCCGTTGGTATCTACCCTCCTTTCCCAGCTGAACCCGGACCAAGGGAACCTCTCCAGGAGCATCTGTTGAGACCCTGGGCTGGGCTGACTCCCTGGGGTTTCTAGCGCTGGGTTTAGCCAAAGCCACTCACCAGCAGCGGAGCACAGACAGGTCTTGACACCGTCCCCCCTGGCTGCATCTCCGCTCCGCTCCTCCCCCCACGCCTCTTTCCTGCCCCTCCAGAGCCCCGCTCACGAGGGGACGCAGACGCCCCTCGGCCCCAGGAAGAGGGAGTTCCCTCCCATGGCTCCCTTGTCCCTGAGAGCGGGAGGGTGGGGGCCTCAAACCAGTCACTGCCTTTATCCGCCGACTGAGACCTCGGACAGTCGCCCTGGCCCTAAACAAAGGGTTGGCTCCCGGCTGTTGGCGTGACGGGTGTCTATTTCCCTCATCCCCCGGGTGATTCCCAAGGCTTCCTGTAGGTCCCCGCCATTATGAGGGTGTTTGCCTTGGAGTAGGGCCGGGGCCCGGTGGCCAGTCTGCCTCGCCTTCCCCACGCTCTCCACTGGAGCACGAGGGGCAGGTGCAGGCCGAAAGACACAGCTAGGCAGAATCTGCTGGTCTCAGGCGCATAGAGCGCAGGTGTCCCACCCTGGGACCAGAGAGGCGCAGCTTGGAGGGCTGCAGTCAGACACCTCCTCGCCTGGCCCGGCGTCACTAGGCGCCCAAGCCTATGTGTAAGTAGGGCACTTGGCCCGCCAGGCTAGCGATGTGTTTACATCCCTCGCTGAACCCGGCCTTGCTGCCTTCCGTCTGCCAAGGGACCACAGTGCCTTGAAATCCACCGCTGGGCAACCCCAAGTGTAACGCAGAAATTGGATTATGCAGGGAGGGAGGGAGGGAGGTACGGAGGTGTGCAGGGGTGTGTGTGTGTAGGTAGGTGTGCAGGGGTGCGTGTGTGTAGGTAGGTGTGCAGGGGTGTGTGTGTGTAGGTAGGTGTGCAGGTGTGTGTGTGTGTGTGCGCGTGTGTAGGTAGGTGTGCAGGGGTGTGTGTGTGTAGATAGGTGTGCAGGGGTGTGTGTGTGTAGGTAGGTGTGCAGGGGTGTGTGTGTGCAGGGGTGTGTGTGTGTGTAGGTAGGTGTGCAGGTGTGTGTGTGTAGGTAGGTGTGCAGGTGTGTGTGTGTAGGTAGGTGTGCAGGGGTGTGCGTGTGTATTTAGCACCTGCCAGTTTTCCCTTGCTCACCAAGTCCCATGGCTTTTGTGTCCGGCCCCGTCCGCCAGCGCCCCGGCATGCAGGCAGCGCCGGCGGAGATGGCGACTCACGGCGCGGTGGCTGTGTCTGTTCCCTAGGAGCTGTACGTAACAGCGATTGAATTTCTGAAGCTGGAGAAGATTGAGCTGGGTGGCGTGAGAGGCAGCATCCTGGGGAGCTTGGTGTTTCAGATTTACGAGGAGGTCTCGGAGCTCATTAAGGTTTTTGCTGACTGCAAATACGACCCCTTAGACCCCGCCGACGAGGTGAGTCAACGCCAGCGCGAGGACTGCGCACTTGCTAGGTGCGTAAGTGACTTGCTGAGAATCTGCGTAGGGTAGTAGTCGCCACGGCAACAAGCGTACGTCCCTCAGCAAAGAACACGCTGGCCGTAGCACCGGTTCGCTTTAATGAGCGGACTTTGCGGCTGCGTCTCGCTAAGGTGCCGGCGCCTGGCTTAATCCTGGCGTTGGCCTCTCCATCTTTTTATTGACAGGAATTTGATGAAGATTTTGCAGAGTTCCAGACCAAAATTCAGGATTTGGATAGAAGATTGGCAACCATTTTTTGTCAAGGCTTTAATGACTGTAACAGCATTGAATCTGCTGTCAAGGTATCAATGAGCATGTGTGGCTGGTGCCTCTTCTAGCAAGAGGGTTAGCACGTGCCCCGATGAGCGTGAATTTGCGTGTGGCCTGACACCAGCGCGCTGTGCCCTCGCTGCAGTTTAAGCCCATTGCTTCTTGTCCTATCCTCAGAGGCCAAGATGAACAAGTTTTCTCCCTCCTCCTTATGACACCCATTTAGATACCTGAAAACTGCTACCATGTCCTGTGACGTAGTGGGGGTACCTGGCTGGTTTCTATGCTGCTGGCTCTGGGGTAACCCCACTGGCTGCAGTTGGTACCACGACCCAGCAAAACAGGATGGGTCATTATGCAAAGGGTGTCTCAGCCTGTCTGACCAGCCACCCCCCCATGGAGAGGAACAAAGGAAGGTGGATGCTGCCTGGGCTGGGGGGCAGGGCTGGAGGAGAGTTTGTTAGTTTCTGTCTGGGAGCATGGAGGAAGCAGCCTCAGCAACAGGCTGGGGGGTTTAGAAGCCGAGACCCCTGCCCCATATCAAGGGGGGCTGAGGCATCCTAGGCCTGCCCTGTAACCTGATGACATCTGTGCTGTATCCTGGAGAAGCAATAAACTCCCTCTGTTCTACTGGCTGGGGGAGTCTGTTCGTACCATTTTGGGGGTGCAGGAGATGGGGGACCCCAACGCGCTGTCACACACCCTTTTAAATATCTGAAAACTGCTACCATGTCCCCCTTGCAATCTTTTCTTTTCTAAACTAAACAAACCCAGTTCTTTCAGCCTTCCCTCATAGGTCATGTTCTCTAGACCTTTCATCATTCTTGTCGCTCTTCTCCGTACCCTTTCCAATTTCTCCACATCTTTCCTGAAGTGCGGTGCCCAGAACAGGACACAATACTCCAACTGAGACCAACCAGCACAGAGTAGAGCTTCTCGTGTCTTGCTCACAACACTCCTGTTAATGCCTCCCAGAATCATGTTTGCTTCTTTTGCAACAGCATCTCACTGCTGACTCATATTCAGCTTGTGGTCCACTATAACCCCTAGATCCCTTTCTGCCGTACTCCTTCCCAGACCGTCGCTTCCCATTCTGTACGTATGAAACTGATTGTTCCTTCCTAAGTGGAGCACTTTGCATTTGTCTTTATTAAACTTCATCCGGTTTCCCTCAGACCATTTCTCCAATTTGTCCAGGTCATTTTGAATTATGACCTTATCCTCCAGATTAGTAGCAACCCAGCCCAGCTTGGTGTCATCTGCAAATTTAATAAGCGTGCTTTCTATGCCGCTATCTAAATGGTTGATGAAGATATTGACTAGAGCTTAGAGGAGCCTCATTCTCTAGGGTTGAGGGCAGGTCGAAGGGACGCTGCGGGGAAGGGGGTGTCACAGAGAGCTGGGAGCTATGCCCTCATGCAAGGGTTCACACAGAGCGCTGGGAGAGCTCTCTTCCCATGCTGGTGCTGTGGTCACTCTTGCACTGGTAGACTTGGTCTTAGAGTGTAAATATTGGAGCTGCTCAAAACATTTTCCAGCAGAAAATGCAGTTGGGTCAAAATCATTGTTTTTGCAGGAACTTGTCAATTTTGCCGAAATGTTCGACAGGAAAAAGCCTCTTTGAATTCTCACTGGTTTCATTTCATGTCAGCAATGCGGAAGTGGTTTTGACATCATTTCAAGCAATTTACTTGAGACTTTTCTATGATATGAAAATGTTGACTCTGTACTCCATGTCTGAATTATATGCATGTTGCATTTCACATTTTCATATCCTCGGCAAGTCTAAACGCAGGGACTTGACATTCAAACAAATGGTTTGGGGGTTTTAAATAACAGGGGTTGACATTTTTGTTATGTGGAAGAATTTCCAATGTTCAGCTTTTTATTCCAATTTAGAACTGGTTTTAAGTGGGCATTTGGTTTCCGGCCCCAGTATCTGTCCAGACGCCTGCACTTGGAACGACACTGAAGTGAACTGGTTGGGGGGGTCGTGGGCGTGCAGAGGTGACTGAGTGTTTGGAAAGCGGACGAAAGGCCTTAGACGCAGTGAGACTGGCTTTAGCAGAACTGACCTTGTGCCTTTTGGAGGAATCAGGAGGCAGCGTGCTACGTGCTAGGCCGCGGCAACAGCCCCTCGCTGTGCACCCAGCTCACTAACGGCTTTGTTCCTTAGCAAATCCACATGTTTGGCTCGCTCCTGGACCGACCGCTGATAAAGGCGGAAGTGGCCCCTCACTACTCCACCCTGCTGGAGATGTTTTCTGTGGAGCTGGACAACGCAAAGACCATGTACGATGCCCAGATCGCCGGCATAAAGTCTGGCGGTGTGCCGCCCATCAGCAAAAACATGCCTCCCGTCGCCGGGCAGCTGAAGTGGGCTCTGGAGCTGCAGGAAAGGCTGGAGAGGCCGATGAAGGAGCTGCAGACCATCGATCACCCGTAAGTCCGGCTGCAGGCTGTAGCCGTGTGTGCAGTAGGGAGCCGTGGGCGGGAGAGAACACGGCTCCGCCCTCTAGCCCAGCAGGCCTGGCCGGCTCGCTGCTTCTCAGTGCAGCTGGCTCTTCTTTGCGCTGATTGCAGGGTTATGGTCAGTGCTGAAGCCAAGCTGGTGTCCGAGAAGTACCAGGAGATGATTCGCTTGCTGCAGGGCTACCGAGAGAAGACCTACGAGGGGTGGATAAGCCGAGTGGACGCCGACTGCCAGTTTAACCTCCAGCAGCCGCTCATCCTGCGCGATCCAAACACCTCTCTCATCAGCGTGAACTTCAGCAAGGAGGTGGGTGGCCAGGAGACTGCAGGTGGAGAGCAGCCTGGGCCTGCAGCAGACGCGGCTCTGTCCCGCCCAGGCAAGGCCCATCCAGCGGCCCTGCTGCATGTGCACCCTGGCGCCCCAGGAGGACTCGTCTCTGGTTCTCTCGGGAGCTTTCCTGCGGGCGGGGCGAGGTGACGCTCTGCTCTGCTTGTTTCCCAGCTAGTTGCTGTTCTACGCGAAGTCAAGTATTTGAGCTTTCAGAAGCAGAAAGACATCCCAGAAAGCGCCGGGAGCCTCTTTTCTCAGAACGAAACTTTCCGCAAGTTTCTGGACAACCTGGATCTCATTGTCGGTTGGTACAATAAGGCGAGTGTGAAAAGGGGGCGGCTCGGGGTCCGGCGCGTTGAGTCAGGTTTGCACAACGCTGGGTAACACTAGAAGGGAGCGGGCCAGCTCTTCTCCAGTGGGCTGCAAAGGTCCAGCCGGCTTGCCAGGTGTGCCTAGCACTACTCCCTCGGGGCGCCGCGCATCCCCGCACTGTCTGAGCACACGCTACCAGCTGGGACCGCGTCCATGTCGCCAGCGCTGCTCCACCCCTCCAGCTGGGGCCTCCCTCTCTCTGAGCCAGCTCGCGAGGCAGGGGCTCCGAAAGACCGTCTCTAGCAGCCGCTCCCCCGCGACTCCCTTGGAAAACTTCCAAACCAGCGACGGGTCCGGCAGCACCGTGGAGCCTAAGCACACGTGCCGATGGAGTCCCGAGCTGCCGTGGGCACAGCCCGCCTGTGTGGACGGGGGGCGTGCTGCTCCGCTGCCCCTCTGAGGCTGAAGGGTCGCTTGGGCCCTACGCCAACGAGGCTTTTGTTTTCTAGATCAAGACGACCATCCTGTACGTAGAGCTGCCCCTGGTCAAGCAGGAGCTGGAGGAGAACGACGTCAAGCTGCAGAAAGCCGAAACCACCCTGTTTTGGAGCAACGAAGGTACAAAGTCAGTCTCCTCCCCCACCGCTTTCCAGCCGGCAGAGCCCTTCAGAGCGCTGCCTGGGAGGGGGCCCAGCCACGCTGCGCTAGCGCCAGGCGCTGCTCCCCGTGGTCGTCTGGGCCACGAGCGGGGGCACGTCCTCAGCTCTGAGACGGGCTTGGCTGTCGCTGGCGTGGGGGCTCTTGGCGCTACTGGGTCGTCTAGAGCCCTCACTGAGAGTGGGCCGAGTGCTTCTGTCTGTCCCCAGGCTGAACCGCACACTGCTGCCGGCCCTGGGCTCCGCAGTGGCCGGGGGGCTGTTCCCAGGGTACAGTGAAGGCTGGGGGGCTGGGCCCAGGGCGCAACGGCGGCTCCATGGCCGGGGGGCCGTTCCCATGGTACAATGGTGGCTCAGTGGCTGGGGGGGACTGTTCCTAGGGCGCGGCGGCTCAGTGGCTGGAGGGCTGGGCCCAGGCTGCAGCAGTGGCTCAGGGGCCATTCCCAGGACATGAAGGTGGCTCGGTGGCTGGGTGGCCGGCCCGGGGTGCGGTGGCTGGTGGCTCGGTGGCTGGCCCGGGGTGCGGTGGCTGGTGGTTCGGTGGCTGGCCCGGGGTGCGGTGGCTGGTGGCTCGGTGGCTGGGTGGCCGGCCCGGGGTGCGGTGGCTGGTGGCTCGGTGGCTGGGTGGCCGGCCCGGGGTGCGGTGGCTGGTGGCTGGGTGGCCGGCCCGGGTGCGGTGGCTGGTGGCTCGGTGGCTGGGTGGCCGGCCCGGGGTGCGGTGGCTCGGTGACTCGGTGGTTCGGTGGCTGGGTGGCCGGCCCGGGGTGCTGTGGCTCGGTGGCTCAGTGGCTGGGTGGCCGGCCTGGGGTGCGGTGGCTCGGTGGCTCGGTGGCTGGGTGGCTGGCCCGGGGTGCGGTGGCTCGGTGGCTGGGTGGCCGGCCCGGGGTGTGGTGGCTCGGTGGCGGGCCGGTCGTGCTTTTCTCTGTTAATTTGCAGATGTCATTTTTGAAGCATTTACCCTCATTCCTCCAAAGCGAGTCCTTTCCCAGGGCCCCCTTCCACGGGCCTGTGCCCTGGGTGGCGGCTGCCATCGTGGGGCACCTGCCACTGGCCACTCCTCCCTCATTGCTGACACTAAGCTCTTAGGAGTCCCAGCTTACCCCTCGAACCCACCCGCTTCTGGCTGCGGACCAATGGGGTGTTCTCCCTCTGGCTATCGGACAGGACTAGTGCTGGGGGCTGGTCTGCACATCAGAAGGCTGAAGTAGGACACGCAGCTCCAGCCACGTAACTCACGTTCCTGGAGGAGGCCGGCAGGAGCGAACGCTCCCATCCGCCTCCCTTACGGTGCCGCAGGGGCGCCCTTTGAGTTTGACCCAGCAGGTCTGTACAGCACCCGCTAATCGAACCCCAGCAGATCGACTGCAGCAGCGTCTGTCGATCTGCCGCGTAGTGTAGACGTGCCCAGGGGGGTGAGACGCTCGGAGCAGAGGCCGAGGGGTGCTGACCTTCTGTTGTGAGGCAGCCAAGGCCTTCCCTTAGGGAAGCCATAAAGCCGAGCGCGTTAGCCGCCCCCTCCCAGAACACAATTGCAGGTGCCGGTGTGTTTCTCTGGCCACCGAGCCGAGTAGCTGGGCCAGCAGACAGGCCTGGAGCCTGTGTCTGCCTGCCTGCTAGGGATGCGTTTTCCTCCCAGGGGTGCTGGAATACATTCAAGAGATGAGAAACGTCTTGCATGATTTAGAGGCAAGAATCCAGAAAACCAAGTTAAATGTGGAAAATATCAACCAGCTTATGCAGGTGGGTGAAAGTTTTCCAGGCACTTTTGCAAACAACACTCTTGGTACATATTGAATCGCTCCCTGTGCGGGCAGCGCCAGGGCACCTTTCAGCTCGTGAGTTCTTGCAGGAATGGTCAGCCAGCCCCCTGTTCGAAAGGAAGGACAATAAGGAAACGGCTCTCTTGGACTTGGACGGGAAGGCGCAAACCATAAACAAACGCTATGCGGCGATTAAAGATTCTGGGCAAAAGATTCAGACGATGCTTATGGTAAGAAACTCAGCAGAGCAGCGATTTCCACCTGGCACTCCTGTGCCGGCCGCTTCCAGCCTCCCAGCACCGCCCCACGCGGCTGGCTCCTGGGGGGCTCCGACTAGCTGAAGCGCGGCGCTGGCGGCTGTACTCGCGTCGGCGGGCAGCACAGCTCCGGAAGGGCGCTGTGCGTGAGCCAAGCCGAGCGCTTTGATTGTTTCTACTGTACAACTGAGATCAGGCCTCTGACAGCTGGCGGGGCGGGGGAGGGGACTGGCACGCTCCGGGACGGTTTCTTCTCAGAGAACTTTACTTAAAAGCTTCCCCCCTTCCGTTCAAGTGGGGCTGTGGAGAAGACTGCCCGGGAAGCAGCTACCTTGACCTTTGACCCCCGAAAAGCAGGCTTTTGACTTAATCAAATTCAAACTCCCGGTTCCCATTGCAAGGAGCTGGGGCCCTGGCCTGGCCGTTTCCCAGGCAGAGTTCCCATCGCTGGCTCCCTTACGGCAGGAGAACGCCGACTTGTTCAAGGCTGATAAGGCCTCCAGGATCTGGCGCGACTACGTGGAGTACGTGGACGACATGGTCCTGGATGGATTCTTCAGGTTCATTCGCAATTCTCTCCAGTTTCTGCTCACCAACATGGCAGCCGAGGTACGTTGTCAGCGACCTCTTCCCTCTCGTGAATGTCGGTGTTTGCACACGTGTGGTGCACGGGCACTACTGCTGTGTTCCCCTGACTTCTGAAAACAGCTCTGGACTTGATTGTCTTAGTACACTGGAGGAAGGCCGGTCTGCCGGACAGCTGGCACTAGTGCGTGGCACGGTGTTTGCACTCAGTTACAAACAGCCCAGCTCTGTGCGGGACTGGCCCTGCCTCTGGGCAGGTTAGATAACTACCCCAGTGCTGCTGCGGGATTCGCCACTAACAGGGGGGTTGGGAGCAGAGGTGGGCGTTGGAGCTGAGGTGCCTCACTGGCCAAGGGAGACACGAGACTGAAGAGTGCACTGAGTGAGGATGTGAATCGTGGCTTGTGGCCACGCACCGGGCGAGGGGGGTGAATCGTGGCTTGTGGCCATGCACCGGGCGAGGGGGGTGAATCGTGGCTTGTGGCCACGCACGGGGCAAGGGTGGTGAATCGTGGCTTGTGACCACGTACCAGGTGAGGGTGGTGAATCGTGGCTTGTGGCCACGCACGGGGCGAGGGTGGTGAATCGTGGCTTGTGGCCACGCACCGGGCGAGGGTGGTGAATCGTGGCTTGTGGCCACGCACGGGGCGAAGGTGGTGAATCGTGGCTTGTGGCCACGCATGGGGCAAGGGTGGTGAATCGTGGCTTGTGGCCACGCACGGGGCGAAGGTGGTGAATCGTGGCTTGTGGCCACGCACGGGGCGAAGGTGGTGAATCGTGGCTTGTGGCCACGCATGGGGCAAGGGTGGTGAATCGTGGCTTGTGGCCATGCACGTGAACCAGCTGGCAAAGAGCAGAAGGCGAGGCCAGAGCCCTAGAAAGGACGCCCTCGGAGAACGAGAGGGAGGAGTCCCCATTCCCATCTCAGCCCTGGGCCCTCTCACCAGGCTGTTTCTGCTCTGCGATGCCAGGACTCCACTTCCCCGCAGTTTCCGCATCGTGCTCCCTGGCAGCAGCCCCCTCTAAAGGGGCATGTGGCCAGCAGGGCAGAGCACGGTGCCCACGGGGAGCAGGGGGGCATGTCCAAGTGTGACGAAGAGGCAGCGGGCAGAGCCGGGGAAGGGGCGGACGGAGGGTGAGCAGCAAGGCAGCGAGGGGGGGTAGCCCACCCCAGCTGTGGCTCGGGGTGAGTGTGCAGGAGATGGACAGGGATCCACGTGGCACCCTGTGGTCTCAGGCCAATGTGGCGCCGCTGTTCGAAGTGCACATGGAACTGCACCACGACCAGCTGAGATACCGCCCCTCGCTGGAGCTGGGCGCTGACAACGGCTTTCTGGACGTGGTGGAGAACCTCATGAATGACATCTACAGCACGGCCAAGCTCGTGCCCCGGCTGGCCAAGGGCAAGCTCAGCTACAAGGTGAGTTCTTCCGTGGCCCGCAGCCACGCTTGGCTTGTGGGCCGCACACAGAGCTTCCTGCCAAGCCCCACGTGGCGCGACCGCCTGGTGCTCTCCAGTGCCTCTCCGGGCACCTGCCCACCAGCTGTCAGACGCAAGGAGACAGACCCTTGTCCCGGGGCGCAGGGAGAGAGCTGGGCTCTCGGTTCCAGCTGCAGCAGGCGGGGGCTTTGTGCCAATGTTCATCTCTGGAATTGCAGCCTGGAGTGAAGGGGGCCGGTGCTCCAGGCGGAGCCCGGGGTGGCGCGCTCCCTAGGCCGGCACGGGGCTCGGGCTGTCGCTTCGGCGGGGCTAGCAAGGTGGCTCGGTGCAGAGCTCGGTGCCACAGGGGCCAAGGCAGGTCTCCAGTGGCACATGGGGAGCCACGCCCGTCTGCCTGGGGAGCCCTGTGCAGCTCCCGGCGCAGCCTGGCCCGAGAGGAGCGGGGGAGGACAGAGCCCGGCAGGGAGCAGTCTGGCCCGCTCCGAATAAAGCAAAGGGGCGGCCGAGAGCGCTCTGGGACACAGCACGTCGCGCCGCGCCAGGGAGGGGGGTCCGAGAGCCTGGATCCCCCCCGCGCCCGGGTCCCATTGCGGCTGGTAGGCACGCTGGGCCGGCGGCTCGCCCTGCGGGGGAGGTGCTACCGGCAAACCTCAGCTTTGGCATGTGCTGCTATTGCTACTGCATGAACTGGGTTCCTGAGTGTGTGTGTGTCTGTCTTTCAGAGGGACCTGGCAGGTGACAGAGGTGTGTGTGTGTGTGTGTGTGTGTGTGTGTGTGTTGCAGAGGGACCCAGCAGGCAAGGGGTGTGTGTGTGTGTGTGTGTGTGTGTGTGTTGCAGAGGGACCCGGCAGGCGAGGGTGTGTGTGTGTGTGTGTGTTGCAGAGGGACCCAGCAGGCGAGGGTGTGTGTGTGTGTGTGTGTGTGTGTGTGTTGCAGAGGGACCTGGCAGGCGAGGGTGTGTGTGTGTGTGTGTGTGTGTGTGTGTGTGTGTGTCGCAGAGGGACCCGGCCGGCAAGGGCTGTGTGTGTGTGTGTGTGTGTGTGTGTGTGTGTGTGTGTGTGTGTGTGTGTGTGTTGCAGAGGGACCCAGCAGGCAAGGGGTGTGTGTGTGTGTGTGTGTGTGTGTGTGTGTGTGTGTGTTGCAGAGGGACCCAGCAGGCAAGGGTGTGTGTGTGTGTGTGTGTGTGTGTGTGTGTGTGTGTGTGTGTGTGTGTCGCAGAGGGACCCGGCAGGCGAGGGCTGTGTGTGTGTGTGTGTGTGTTGCAGAGGGACCCGGCCGGCAAGGGTGTGTGTGTGTGTGTGTGTGTGTGTTGCAGAGGGACCCGGCAGGCGAGGGCTGTGTGTGTGTGTGTGTGTGTGTGTGTGTGTGTGTGTGTGTGTGTGTGTGTGTGTGTGTGTGTGTGTCGCAGAGGGACCCGGCAGGCGAGGGTGTGTGTGTGTGTGTGTGTGTGTGTGTGTGTGTGTCGCAGAGGGACCCGGCCGGCAAGGGCTGTGTGTGTGTGTGTGTGTGTGTGTGTGTTGCAGAGGGACCCAGCAGGCAAGGGGTGTGTGTGTGTGTGTGTGTGTGTGTGTGTGTGTGTGTGTGTCGCAGAGGGACCCGGCCGGCAAGGGCTGTGTGTCTTGCAGAGCGACCTGGAGGACACCCCGGACCTGGTGGAGATGCGGGAGGAGGTGATCTCTCTGGTCGTCAGCGCCATGAAGCAGGCGGAGGAGTACGAGGACTCCTTCGAGAAGTTCTCCTACCTCTGGATGGACGACCCCCGCGAGTTCATGCAGCGCTTCCTCACCTTCGGCCGCGCCTTCACGCAGGAGGAGCTGGAGTCCCACGCCGAGGAGTATTTGCCCCACACCCCGCCCACCCTGGAGCAGTTCCAGCAGCAGGTGAGGGAGCTGAGGCCCCTCCGTCCCACCACCCCAGGGCAGAGGGACCCCACCTGGAGGGACTGTCTCTGGGCAGGGACCCCCAAGCTTCTTCGGGGCCCTCTCCCTCCGGGCCTGGCAGGGGGTGGCTGCTGCAGGTGGAATGGGGCAGTGGGGAGGGTCTGAGGCCAGGAACTGAGCCGGGACTGGAGGCCGGGCCGGGGCCAGAGCCAGGTGCGGAACCGGGATCGGGTGCAGGGTCGAGAGCTGGGGGTGTGGCCAGGGCCGGAGCAGAGCTGGGGGCGGGAGGGGGCACTCTCTCCTGCCCCATAGGGAGGGGGCCCAGCCCCCATGAACACTGCCTCTGCTTTGTACCCATCTCTGAGGGGCCCAGCCCCCCCCTTTCCTTTCCACCTCGCCAGTGTGCGGAGAACAGCCTGGCCTCTGCCCGCCCTAGTGCACCGAGGGGCCGGGCCTGTGGGGCCTGCCCCCCACCCTACAGCCTCACGCACACTCCCCAGCTGTAGAGCAGGAGCAGAGACGGCATCAGAACCCGCCCCCGGCGCGAGCGAACGGAACATCCGCGAGGCCAGGCCCCCTTGGGCCAGCTGGGACCCGGCCCGTGGGGCAGCCCTGGTTCACCGCGGGGCCTGGCCGGAGAGGGGCTCTTGCGGGCTCCCCCTGAGCGAGGCGGCCCTGCCTTGCAGATCGACTCCTACGAGAAGCTCTACGAGGAAGTGTCCCGGTTCGAGAACACCAGGGTCTTCAGCGGCTGGCTGCAGAGCGACTGTCGCCCCTTCAAGCAGGCTCTGCTCAACACCATCAAGCGCTGGAGCCTCATGTTCAAGCAGCACCTCATCGACCACGTCACGTCCAGGTAGCCGGGCGCCCGGGGCCGTGCCCCTCCACAGGGAGCCCAGGAAGGCGGAGGGGCCGGGCAGGTGGAACGAACCCGGCATCAGCTGGCATGGAGCCGCGGCAGGCCTTGCTTAGAGGGGGTGGGGCAGAGCTGGGGGCTTTTTTGGAGCAGGGCCACTGACCCACAGAAAAATCAGTCGGGGGCCACTCACAAGGGAGGAGCAAAACTAAAAACTCCCTCAGTGGCCCCGCCCAAAGTGAGGAGACAAAAACCTTCCCAGATGTGGCCCCAACTGAGAAGCAGGGAAAGACGACGTTCAGCTCTCTCCCTCCGGCCCCCCAGCGCCCAGGGGACTAGGGCTAGTGGATTTGGTGGGGCCCTAGGCTCTTGGGGGGCTGGTCTGAGAGCAAGGCTGCGGGCCCTGGGCAGGACATAGGGTGCAGGCGCAGTCTGGGGGGAGGCTGCTGGAGCACACGGGGTGGGGGTGCAGGGTCTGATGAGGGGGGTCTGCCAGGAGGAGCAGGGAAGGGGCTGCAGGCACAGCTTGGGGGGCACACCTGGCTCTGCGGCTCTGCGTGCTGCAGGTCACCAATACCCCCTGCTGGCACCCGCCCCCGGCCACGCCCACTGCCCATGAATCACCCAATGGGAGTGCTGGGGGCGGTGCTTGCAGGGAGCGCTGCTTCCTCCCCGGCCAGGCACAGCCCACGGACCCAGTCTGGCCCCGGCTTGCCTGGATCGGGCCCACGAGGCTCAGGGCTAGGGGCCGGTGCCAGCTTGTGCCCCGAGGAGCGGGGTGAGCGCTGAGCCTCGTGGGCCTGATCCAGGCAAGCCAGCCCGCGGGCCGGAGGTGCCCCGGGTTAGTGCTTAGACGTGGGAAGCAGGCGTCCGGGGGGCTGCAGCACCCCCAGGTTTTGCGCCCGGTGTCCTGGCAACTCGCTGCGGCCCCGAGGGCTCCATCACCGGCACCGGTGTCCTGGCCTCCCGCCCCCACGCAGGGTTCCTGCCTCTGACCCCGCTGCCAGCCTGGGGCTCCGCTGACCGCCAGCCTGCCTCTTGGCTGCCGGCCCCACTGCCAAGGAGCTGGGAGGGGCGCACACAGGGCTGGTGGCCGTGCGGCTCCAAGAATTGGGGAGTGACACCCGTTTACACAGCTCCCGAGACTCCACTTCGTGTTCTCCTTGGAGACCTGCCCCAGGCAGCCCCACTCCTGGGCACCCGGCCTTGCAAAGGGCCTTGCCCTGGGGGTGCTGCTCAGGTGCCAGAGCCCAGGGAGCCCCGCTGGGGAGCCCTCGGGCCGCAGTGACGGTCAGCAGGCCCAGGCCTGATCGCAAGGGGCCGGCCGGAGGCCTGGTCTCACAGGCGCCTTCTCCTGCAGTCTCCAGGGGCTGGCAGTGTTCATGAAAGAGGCAAATGCCGGCTTGACCAAGCCCCTGAAAGAGGGCGACTACGACGGGCTGGTGGAGGTGATGGGGCACCTGATGAGAGTCAAAGACAGGCAGGCGGTGACCGACCACATGTTCGAGCCCCTCAAGCAAACCATCGACCTGCTGAAGACTTACGGCGAGGAGATGCCGGAAGAGATTCACATGCAGCTCCACGTAGGCTGCCAGTGCCGGTCGCGCAGGGCGGGGGGGTCTCTGACACAGGCTCTGGGGGGGTCTCTGACACAGGCATCAGTGACTTTGGTTCCCTGGAGCCGGTGGAGCTCCAGCCTCACCTCTCCCAATTGTTCCTGCCCGCGGCGCTCGGGGCGGAGAGGCGCCCGCTCCTCGTAGGGAGTTGCTAGTGCCAGCGGCACCGGGCTGCAGGGCAGGGCAGGGAATAGTTTCAATCAGACGGTCGCTCTCCGCGTGCTCCCAGAAGGCCCGGACGACGGCCTTGCTGGGCTCCCAAGGGTCTGTCTGGCCCTGCCTGGCCGGGGCAAGGACCCCTCAGAAGACGGCTACGGAGCCAGGTCCCCTGGCCCCTCAGTCAGGAGCAGCGTGGTGCTGACAGCCGGCTCCCAGCCCTCCCAACCCGGCTGAGCGCCCAGGGTCATTGTGCGTCGTGGCCGGCTCAGACATTGCTGCCTTCCGTTTTCACTCCCTCTCCCCAGAGAGAGGGTCGCAGTCACCCCGCCATCTCCGCTCCTCTGCCGCAAAACCGCCCCTCTGGGCAGCAGCCTCCCCCCGCCTCCGCTGTGTCCCGCCGAGGGACCTAGACCAGTGCCTGGCAGTGTTCTCCACGGGCTAGATCCCTCCTCTCCTCCTCTCCTCCTCCCCTCCCCCTTCTCCCCCTTTCCCCTTCCCTCTCTCCTCCTCCCCTCCCCCTTCTCCCCCTCTCCCCTGCCCTCTCTCCTCCTCCCCTCCCCCTTCTCCCCCTCTCCCCTGCCCTCTCTCCTCCCCTCCCCCCTCCCTCCCTCTTTCTCCCCTCCCCCTCCCTCCCTTTACTCCTCCTCTCCTCTCCTCTCCCCCTCTCCCCTGCCCTCTCTCCTCCTCCTCCCCTCCCTCTTTTCTTCCCCCTCCCTCCCTTTACTCCTCCTCTCCCCCCTTCTCTCCTCCCTCCTCCCCTTCCCCTTCTCCCCCTCTCCCCTGCCCTCTCTCCTCCTCCCCTCCCTCTTTTCTTCCCCCTCCCTCCCTTTACTCCTCTTCCTCTCCTCTCCTCTCCCCCCCTTCTCTCCTCCCTCCTCCCCTCCCCCTTCTCCCCCTCTCTCCTGCCCTCTCTCCTCCTCCCCTCCCTCTTTTCTTCCCCCCCTGCCTTCCCCGCGCTGCTTTCTGGTTCCAACATTGCCACTGGCCAAGACAAGCTGCCCCCCGAGCCGCCCCCGACGCACCCGGATCCCTTTCTTGAAGGGTTGGTTTACGGCAGCCCTCGCGGCCGCAGCGCTGCAGGGTGTGCGTGCCGGCCGGGGGCAGAGAGCTGAGGGCCAGGGCACACGCCCGCACTGGGGGCAGTTCTGGGCTTGGATTGTACCAACCCGTGTAAACTCCTCAGGCACTGGGCTCTCAGCCAGCCCCGGGGAGCGCCCATCTGCCCCGCCAAGAGTCACGGCCAGGCTCAAAGCGCCCCTCCCTGTGTCGGCCCCGCTGCAGCATGGGTCTCAGCCCGGGACAGCCCGCAGCCAGGCCCCGCTCCACTCTGCGGGACCGGAAATGAGCGAGATTTACAAAGCCAAGGCCGGCAACAGACACAGACGCGGTACAAGCGACGCGTCCAAAGCAATAGCCCCTCCTGCAATAAGCCAGCTCTGCACGGCACAGACACTAGCCCTGGCGGGACCGTGGGAGGCAGCGAGTCCAGGCCCCGGCCCTCACGGCCAAGCCCGGCACCATCTGCCCCCGACCTCGCAGGCCCCTGATCGCCTCCGGCCAGCCCCGCTGCCCCGGCCAGTCCTGCTTCCAGTGGCTGGTTCTCCCCATCCTCCCTGGCCAGCCCCTTCTTACCCCCGACCTCATGCCCCCTGCAGCCCTGCTTCAGCAGCCCCCCCGATCTGCCCCCGACGACCCCCCCACTAGACCTGCTCCCCCCAACCCCCTCCCAGCTGGTCGATTCTCCTCCTGATCTCCCCTGGCCAGCCCTGCTTCTGGCGGCCGGTTCTCCCCTCCTCCTCCTCCCGATCTCCCCGGCCAGCCCCCTGCCCCCCCCCCCCCGCCGCCTCCCGCGGCCAGCCCTGCTTCTGGCAGCCGGTTCTCCCCTCCTCCTCCTCCTGACTTCCCCCTGCCAGCCCCGCTACCCCCAACCCTCCTTCCCAGTGGCTGGTTTCCCCACACACACTTCCTCCCAGCCCACCCCACTCCCCCCCGGCCGGTCCAGCCCTCCCCCCTGCCATCTGAGATCAAGTGTGTCTGCATTGTTTTGAACTCACCTGGGTACCCCAGCTCCACCTCTGCCGGGAGCCCAGACCACCCCAGCAGCCACCCTGCAGCCCGGTAGTTTTTTCCCGTGGCCGCAGCCCATAGTCTGGAAAAGCTGGTCTAGACCATCGCTGACAGGTGGGAAGTGTTTCCTCATGTCCAGCCTCCACCTCCCTGGCTGCAGTTGAAGCCCCTTGCTGCTCGTCCTGCCCGCAGAGCCCAGGAGAACACACTCCCTCCCTTTCGGGCTAAGCAGGCCGAGCGCGGGGATCTCGTGTGTGTGCCTAGAAACCGCGTTTCTGGAGTCATCTGCTCTGAGCTGCGAACTCAGCTCCGGCGGGATGCTCCTGCTTCACGGCTGCTGCTGGGCGGGACGGAACCGCTGGACTCCCAACTAGGCCTGGGTGGTGATCGGGCCATTGTGGAGGCCACGGTAGCCGTGCTCTGCAGGTCCCTTCCCATGGGGGACTCTGGGGCCGTCCGCAGATCGAGGGGTGCAGCTGGTCACAGCGCGGCGGAGCCTAGATCCCAAGCACACACCCATAAGGAAAACACAGGTGGGCCAGGCTGAATCCATCCCTGCCTGTCCCCTGGGGACCTTGGCACAGGCTCTGCCAGTGTCCCCTCCTGGACGCAGGGACGTTTGCACACTCCTTGCCCACGGACAGGCCAACAGGCGTTTGCTGCCGGCCGCCGGCCTGGCCCGGCCCTTGGACTCTTCCCGGGTTTGTGCTCTTCAGTCTGGACGACCCTCGCGCCTTTTGCGTTATCTGCAGATGTTGCCCTCCCTGTTCGCTGCCCACACAGTCTCCATCGGCAGCAGCCTCAGGTGCCCGGCTCCATCTCTGCCGGGCAACGCGTCGTGTCGGGGCTCTCGGGGCCGGGCTCCGGTGGTGAGTGACGTTTGCTTGTGCAGGACCTGCCGGAGCAGTGGAACAACACCAAGAAGTTATCTTTCCAGGTGAAGCAGAACGTGGCTCCTCTGCAGGCCACGGAGGTCGCCATTCTGCGGAGGAAGTGCCAGCAGTTTGAGGTAGGGTCCCTGCGCGGTGCCGCGGCTCCTCGCGGGGGGTGGGATTCGTGCGAGCCCCATTCGCGCCGTGGGCCCCCGGGGACCTGTCCCCACATCACAGAGCTTAACACCTACAGCCGCCATGCCCGGCAGCCACTGAACAGTCAGGCCAGGCCCTGCCCAGAGCTGAGCCTCAGGCTACCGCCCTGTTCAGCCCCCGGCGGCGCACGAGGAGCCAGGCTGCTGAGCGCCAGAGGCTGCCGCCAGGGGTAGCGCAGAGGGAAGCCGAGGGGCTTGGACAGTAATAAGGGAGCCAGCCGGGGCAGGGCAGGCCCAGCGCAGTGCCAGTGGCCAGCCCCCGCGCCGGCCGGGGTCCCACGCAGAAAACGTCGGACTCAGGGGTGCTGCCACCACAGGCGACGCCTGGAGACGAGCCCGTCTGGGCCGGGCGTTCCCTTCCTTGTCCTGCTGCGCGCTGGGCCCTGCCGGCGCGTGATGCTCTCTGTCTCGGCTCCCTCGCAGATCAAGCAGCACGAATTTCGGGAGAAGTTCCGGGAAGAGGCTCCCTTTATTTTCACTGACCCAAATCCCTATTGGTCCCTCAACAAGGTACTGGGCTGCGAGGGGACCCGTGGGCTGGGCCCGTTCTCCTGCACAGTGGCCGGCGTGGCTCCGGGTGGGGGGGATGGCAGCGGGGTGGTGTGACAGCGAGTCGGGGTCCCCCCGATCCTGCACCCCTGTAGCGGCAAGAACAGACTCCGCCAGCCCGTAGAACGGGGGTTATTGCTCCTCCGGGACACAGCCCAGCACAGACGTGACGGGGCTACAGGGGCCAGGGCCAGGCTGCCTCCGACCCCTGGAGATGGGTCCCTGAGCCCCCTAGATTCCAGCCCCTCCTTAGTCTGTTTCCTTCATGGTTCCAGCCCAAGACTCCTGGCTCCCAGCCCTGCCCCCAGACCAGGTGTTCGTCTCCCCTCCCTCCCTTTGTCTCTCCACTGGGGAAAGAGCCTCGTTACCAGGAGTCTGGGCCAATCCCCATGTGGGGAGTCAGTGGGAATCACAGCCCAGTGCAGGGGACCCGGGTCACAGAGCAGACACCCCCCCCCACGTCACAGGCGGAGCCTGGCGGGGCCGGTCCCCTCGCTGTGTCCTACTAGGGAGGGTTTCCCGAGCAGCGGCTGCTCCGCCGGAGGCCGGTCTGGGTGACGTTTCGGGCCCCTGCGTGGGCGCCCGGAGGACGAGGACTCCTCCCACTCAGCCCCCAGGGCCGGGGCCAGGGGCAGAGGGAGCCCGCGGGCCGCTAGGGGCGTGTTGCGGGCCCGGCCGCCGGCTCAGTGCTCTGCGCATCTCCCTAGCAACAGAAGAGCATCACCGCCATGGAGGGCGAAATGGACGCCCTGTCCAAGTCGGCGGGGCTCTTCGAGGTGTCCATGCCCGACTACAAGCAGCTCAAAGCCTGCCACAAGGAGGTGCGGCTGCTCAAGGAGCTCTGGGACGTGATTGTCTTGGTGAGTGTGGCCCAGGGAAGGGGGCTGCAGGCGGGAGCGCGCCCGAGACCCTGATCCGCTCACGCCCCTGCTCCCCTGCCCCTCCCCGCGGGGCATGTGGGTGTCGGCAGTGCCCCCCCGCCGGGGACGCAATGCCCCGCTAACGGCCTCGGTGCCCGCTCGGAGTCAGGGGCGAAGTGCTCGGCGGGCCTCTCCGGCTGGCCACGGACGTGTAACCGCAGCCCCGGCTGGGAACCCTGCCGCTGCTCTGGGTGTGGAGAGCAAGCGCTCGGGGGCCTGAAGGCGAGCTCCGTGGGGCCCGATGTGGGGAGGCTCAGGGCCGGGCAGAGCGACCAAAAGGGGCCGCTGGCTGGCGGGTCGGGTTGGCGCACGAGTCGCTCTCACTCAGCAGCGGTTAGATTGTGGCACCGTCTCCAGCATGGTGCTGCCGGCAGCAAATTCAAAATGTGTGTAACCCGCAGGGGGTGGCCTGGGCAGGGCCCCAGAGACTTGGCGCATGAACGGAAAGACCAGCACTGGAGCAGGCCGTCAGCCTCTGGCTGGTCTGGCCCCTGGGGAGCCACGCTGAGCAGGCAGGGGCTGCAGACACAAAACCAAAGCAGGACGCTCCTGCACAGGGTGACCCTCTCTCGTCCGGCACCCTGGGGACCTGCCCAGCGCTGGGCCACGGGAGGGTGATGCTGTCTAGCAGCGAGACCACCGGGCCTGTAGAAGACATTGGGGGGAACGTAGAGCTGAAGAACAGCACAGAACACAGAGCCAGGCCTGGGGGCTGCAAACAAACTTCATGGGACCATGGGAAGCTTGGCCAGGCCCATGATGAATGGGCATCCAGAGGACTCAGATCATGCCGGACCACGGGTGTTGCCGGACCAGAGAGGTTCGACCTGCAATCCCCCAGACAGCTGTGGTTTTGTGAGATGAAAATGAAGCAGGCCTGTTAGGGAGCTTCTCGGCCGTCTGCTGCCAAGGTAGAAGGCCAGCCAGCGGTCACGCCAGGCTCAGCAGACCGCCCCCGGAGAAACCCCAGGCAGCGGGTGCGTGAGCTCCGCCAGGGCAGCGCTGCCGAGCTGAGCCGGCCCAGAGCAGCAGTGTCTCTTGGGAGCAGGAGGCTGAAGGGGGAAGGGAGTGGGGGGGGTGGGTGTTGCCGGGACGGCACGTGGCACTGCGTTCCCACGCAGGTGAACGCCAGCATCGACGACTGGAAGACCACCAAGTGGAAAGAGATTAACGTGGAGCAGATGGACATTGATTCCAAAAAGTTTGCTAAAGACGTGAGGAGTCTAGATAAAGAAATGAGGCCCTGGGACGCCTTCGTGGGGCTGGATAACACCGTGAAAAACATGATCACCTCCCTGCGCGCCGTGAGCGAGCTGCAGAACCCCGCCATCCGAGACCGGCACTGGCACGAGCTCATGCAGGCCACCAAGGTAACCTGGCCTGGGCTCAGCAAGGCATGGAGGGGAGTCGCCGCCGGCACCCCCAGCCCTGGGCGGGGGGGGACGCTGCTTCCCAAGGCCCTGAATGACCTCGGCGCCTGAGTCCCAAGTCGTTCCGTCATGGAGCGCTTCCCTGTCTTCGGAAAATGCCCCGCGGGCGCCTGGGGACCTTTGCAAGCAGCCCGACACCGTCCTTGCGCCCGCAGCCCATCTGCGTCCCACTTCCCGTCGCGGAGCGGCCCCACTAGCCGCTCCCCCCACCGCAGAGCGAACGCTGACCTGCCCACAAGCCACCTCCTGAGCAGGGTCTCTTCCAGCCCTGGGACTCCGATGTATCACATCTACCCAGGCCATCCCTGGGGGCAACCCTCTGCGGCAGGCCCCGCCCCTTCCGTAAGCCCCGCCCCTGCTCCATCCCCTCCCCGCCCATCCCTGCCTGCCCGGCCCCTTTGCTGAAGTCCCCCTCCCGGAGCAACACGAGCTGGGGAATACGGAGGGGGGAGCAGGAGTCACCACCCCCTCCCTGCCCGCTGAGCCTGGCTTCGCCGTGGCGGCTGGGAGCGGTGCATCCTGGGCCCGGGGGGCTCTGTTTCCCGCAGAGAAGCCAAGCGCAGCGGGCTGGGTCAGGACAGCACAGTGGAGCAGAGCAGGCTGCCGGCCCGGCTCCCTTCCCAGCAGCGAATGTCACCCCTCCCCCCAGACAATCCCCAGGACACCCACACTTGGGACCCGTCCATAGGACGGCTGGGGTGGCCCACGTGTGTCCCAAACCACCCTACGTGGTCTGGCTCCGTCCGGCCAGGGACCCTGCCAGGGAAAGCGGGTGGGCTGGGGTGGCGTTATGTGGCCTGGACGGACCCCGGGGGCTGTGACTTGGTGCCCTGTCATCCCATAGGAGCTTCCCAGCTGGTGCTTAATGGCTTGTCCCCGTGGTGCTGAGCTAGCCCCCTCATCCCTCTGTGGCCCCTTGGCCAAGAGTGGAGCCTTCTCCAGGGCCCCGCCAGCTCTCAGCTGCTCTGCAGACCGGTCCCCCGTTTGGGTCCTGCAGTAGCCTCGGGGCTTCCGGCAGCCCTGCCAGTCTGAGGGCGTCGGGCTTGTCTCCAGCGGCTCCACGCTGCTCTTCCCCCGCGTCTGTCAGCTGAGAGCGAGAGCGCTCGTCACCCCGGGCGCGGCAGTGAAAACGCCACGCGGGCCTCGCTGCTGCCGTCCCCGGTTGCTCTCCTTCCCAGCTGGACCCTCGACTGGAGTCCACGGGGCAGCAGCCTCAGCCTGCTCACATGGGTCTGGCGCTGGCTCCAGCTGCAGGGCAGACAGTCTGAGAGCTCGCCAGGTGACCCTCTGAGGAGACACGGAAGGGGAAGTTCTCAATTAGCACGTGTGCTGGTCAACTGTGATGTGTGTGTGTGTGTGTGTGTGTGTGTGTGTGTGTGTGTGTGTGAGTGTGTGGGTGTGTGTGAGAGAGAGAGAGTTCTGTCGTCTTGCATGTAAAAACCATGGACTTCAAATGAGCCAAATGGAGAGTGCAAGTGTGAGTGTGCAAGTGTGGGTGTGCGCAAGTGTGTGAGTGTGAGTGCGAGTGTGTGTGTGCAAGTGTGTGCGCGCGCAAGTGTGCGAGTGTGAGTGCAAGTGTGGGAGTGTGCAAGTGTGGGAGTGCGCAAGTGTGCAAGTGTGAGTGCAAGTGTGAGTGTGCAAGTGTGGGTGTGTGCAAGTGTGTGTGTGCAAGTGTGCGAGTGTGAGTGCAAGTGTGCGAGTGTGAGTGCAAGTGTGAGTATGCAAGTGTGGGTGTGCGCAAGTGTGTGAGTGTGAGTGCAAGTGAGAGAGTTTGTGTGAGTGAGTGTGTGGGGTGGGGGGTCGGTAATCATAGCAAGCGAGTGGTCCCAGCGACAATAGTTCCCAGGTGACCGCCCCCAAGTGCTTGTTTGAAACCTTGGCGAAAGGGCCGCGCTGAAGCTCCCCCCGAGCGAGCTGGCCCGGGCGACATCTCAGACCTGCCCCCCCCCCGAGGCGGGTCGCTGACGATGTCCGTTCCGCACCAGGTGAACTTTGTCATGTCAGAGAAGACGACCCTCGCCGACCTGCTGCAGCTGAATCTGCACAAGTTTGAGGATGAAGTTCGCAGCATCGTGGACAAGGCCGTGAAAGAGTCGGGCATGGAGAAGGTACAGTCTCCTGCCGCTCGGCCTCAGACCCTGCACTGAGACAGTCTGCGTCCCAGGATGTTCTTCCTGGAGATGCTGTTCATCGTCTGTGCTCTGGCATGGCGAGACCCTTTGTTCTCAACTCTTTCTGGGTCTGTTCCTTCCAAGGTCTTGAAAGCCCTGGACAGTACCTGGTCAACCATGCAGTTTGAACACGAGCCCCATGCGCGGACGGGGACCATGCTGCTCAAGTCGGATGAATCGCTCGTCGAGACCCTGGAGGACAACCAAGTGCAGCTGCAGAACCTGATGACGTCCAAGTATCTCGCTCACTTTCTCCAGGAAGTGTCCAGCTGGCAACAGAAACTGTCAACCGCTGACTCCGTGATTAGCATCTGGTTTGAAGTGCAGAGAACGTGGAGCCATCTGGAGAGCATCTTCATTGGCTCGGAAGACATCCGCAACCAGCTGCCGGAGGACTCGAAACGCTTCGACTCCATCGACCGAGATTTTAAAGTGAGCGAGTCTCGGCCGCCCCGTCCCCGCAGCCGCTCTAGCCTGGGGGCAGATGGTTTGTAGCAGAGAGCGTCTTTTCTTCTTGCAGGAATTAATGGCCGAAGCAGTGAAAACCCCCAACGTTGTCGAAGCGACAAATAAGCCAGGCCTCTATGACAAGCTCGAAGCCCTGCAGAAGAGGTGAGGGTGCTGCCACCTCTGGGGGGGAACCTTTGCCCAAGTTTCACTTCACCCAGAAACACTCTAGCGGCTGGGAATGACCCTTTTCTGGGGTGGGGGTGTCTGACGGCCTCGCTCCTCCAGGCTGCTAGGCCAAAGGCGCCCGCCCGCCCAGCAGTGATGGTAAATTCCATCCCATGGCCATTCAGCCGGCTGCGAAACCGGAGATTAGGCACAAAAGGCCCATGCTTGGGATTTCAGTGGAGGCTGCCGAGTCAGTGGCTGGCCTGAATCCCCGGCTGCCTGCCGAGCCAGAGGGAACCGCCGGTGCCTGCTCTGAGGCTGGACGGGGCCTTAGTCTGCGCTCAGCTGACGGGGCGTGTTCGCACCACAAGCTGTGCCGTGCAGAGGCAAACCCGCTGCCCCTCCCCTCCTCTCCGCTAGCCTGGCGCTCTGCGAGAAGGCTTTGGCCGAGTATCTGGAGACGAAGAGGCTGGCTTTCCCCCGCTTCTACTTCGTCTCGTCCGCCGACCTGCTGGACATTTTATCGAATGGGAATGACCCAGTTGAGGTGAGATTGAGGCGGGGTGGCTGGTCCTGTGGGTCTTTCCCAGTATCGTCAGCGTGTGGTTATGGTGCCTTTCCAACCCTGAACCAGCTCTCTGACGAGACTTGGCCAGGCTAGGTGTTCTTCTTGGACAGCGTTGGTAAATCACTGCACGCACACAGCCAACTGCAGTATTTGCAGCTGTAAATCTGAAACTTACAGATAGACAAAGGAAGAAAATTTCTGCAGAGAACAGACTAGAGACTGAGTTAAGGGTGTTGGCCCTGTACGCTTTGACACACAATGTGGACAGTTTGTGTTTTAATGGACAAAGCTTTGACCGTTTGAATCTGTGTCTATTGTCGCTAAATAATTGTCTGACACCCCCCTGCTTCCTTCCACTGAAAATGTAAGTGGACAAAAATAGAAACAATGCTTTCAAATAAACGTCAATATCGGCCCTGAAAATTATTTAAAACCCCAGCTCGGCCAGGCGTGGCTCTCGCCGTGTGCCAGAGCCACGTGATTCCCTGGCCACGTGGACAAGTGGATCAAGCAGAGCCACTCCTCATGCCGCCGTGTGCTGCTCCCCCAGGTGTGCCGCCACCTGTCCAAGCTGTTCGACAGCATGGCGAAGCTGAAGTTCAGACTGGACGCCGCCGGCAAGCCGCTGAAGGTCGGCTTGGGGATGTACAGCAAGGAGGACGAGTATGTGGATTTTGACAAGGAGTGTGATTGCTCCGGGCAGGTGAGTGGGGTCATTTCAATGACCGTTTGAACGTGTGGGGTGAATTGCAGGAAAGCAGGGTCAGGCTGAGCCGGCTAGATACCTTAGCCAGTCAGTCAACCAGGAGTCTGACTGTTGTTCATCCTGCTGAGCCTGTGCTCCGTCAGCGAGACACCCCCCCTCCCACTGCGGCCACCAGACGGCCTCTTGCATGCGGAATGGACGCATCCAGCCCCGTGGGCGTTTTTCTCTGACAACTTATTGCTACAACTTAAAAAACAACCCCCAGTCCTGCAGGTCCGTAGAGACGCACCAAACACGTTAGCGGGATCACGCGCTTTGGTGGGCACAGCCCCCTTCGTCAGATGACCGGAGTTTAAGGGGTCCAGTTTCCAAATAAATAGCACCGAGAGGGAATGGGGGGAAAAGGGAGGAAAAAGAAGGGCACAAAAGGGAAAGAAATTGTCAGTTTGAGCTGCTGAAGTTGATAAGAGCCCTTGGGACCCGCGCTAAGGCCCTTGGTTTGGTTTGTCACTAGGGACACGTCTAGACTATAGGCTTTTGTCGACAGGGGCTTTGTTGACAGATGCTGTTGACAAAGCTTCTGTCGACAAAGAGCATCTAGACTCCAGCCAGTCCTGTGACAGAGCAAGCGGCTTTGTCGACATGGGAGTGTGGACGCAAAGGACGGCGTGGATGCGATAACGCCTTCCGGCCACCGCGCTGCCGACGAAGGGCGTCATTCCTCGGACAGTGAGGGTTACCCAAACGGCCGAGTTCTCTCCACGTTATGTCAGCAGAACTCGGTGGCAGTGCAGACGCAGGGATAGCTTTGTCGACAAACCCCGTAGTCTAGACACACCCTAGGCTGTGGGGTGGAGCGGGCCAGCCAGCCAACGTCCTTGTTTAGGCTTCTGTTGTAGGAATTGAGCTTGTCAGTAAAGTTCTGTGGCTCCTGTCGAGCTGGCTTTTGAACCCGGCCTGAGGTCACGCAGCGGCTGGGCGATCCGTTAGCGAGTGCCCGCCAGGTTAACGTGTCGCCGGTGCGGATACGGACATGTCCATTGATTCTCTCGCAGACACTGTGCAGTCTGGCCAGTGTCTGTGGCCGAGGGCGTGGCCGGCCCTCGATGGCACAGATCCCGTCAGTTCACGGGGCGGCCAGACAGCTTCTCTACAACATGTGAATATTGGGGGGGACATGTTCAAAACGCCTCCTTAGATCACGCGCTTTGCACTAGCCCAGGCCCCTGGCAGGGCGTGAAGGCAGGCCGGGAGCGCGCAGGTGCAGGCCCGTGGGATAGGAGACGTTCCTTCGTGCTTGCGACGGCGGCCAGGCGCACTCCGGAGCGCTGCAGCCGGATGCAGGGCAGAGCCGTTGCTGCCGCGCTTTTGTGCCCTCCAAGCTTCACAGAGAGAGGCCTCAGAGAAGAGCTTGAGGGGCGTTGTGGGTGGGCGACAGACGCTGAGCCCGGTGCCCGGCACTCGTGGGCATGTGGCTGTGGCAGAAGCTGGGGATCCCGACCCAGGCTGAGACTGGCGCGTGGCCGTCCGTTTGGGCGCTGACGGGACGGGGCTTTGCGCTAGGTGGAGGTCTGGCTGAACCGCGTGATGGACAGGATGCGCTCCACGCTGCGCCACGACATCCCCGAGGCCGCGGTGACCTACGAGGAGAAGCCGCGGGAGCAGTGGCTGTTCGACTACCCCGCGCAGGTACGGGGCAGGGCGCCGCGCAAGGGCCACGCACACAGAATCACTCCGTTAGCGCAGTGGTGACGGAGTGGAGCGCGGCCCGGCGGGGTCAGCCCCACGGCCCCTCAGTGCCAGGCGCCCCAGAGGGGGGAACCACCAAGCGACCCCTCCCCTTGCCCATTCCCAGCCCTGCCAGACAGCCCAGGGACCCCCGCCCTGCCCAGCCCGGCTAGAAATACAGTCATGTTGCTGCATGGGCCCAGACACTGTGTTGGACCCTGGACCCGCGAGTGGCTCTTCGTGGCTGGACTCACGTGGAAAGGGAGTATTGAGTGTGGCCACGGCTGTGACGGGGAGGGGGCTGGTGCCTGGCCGGGGACCACGCGCCAGATCAGTTCTAGTCACAGGGCAATGGGAGTCGCTGGGAAACGCCCTGGCCCCTCCCTTTGGAAATCCCAGGTAAGACTGAGACTGAGAAATGCCCTAGGGCAAAATCTGGGCTCTGTTGGGATTCCTGGTGCTGGAGGGGCAGGCAGGACCCCGGAGCGGAGGCAGCTCTGGCCAGGAGTGGCGGGCGCGGCGCTTTCAGCCCAGTGTTGCGCCGTGCGGCCTGGGGAGAATGGACGCGCCGGGGGCTCGTGGGACGCCTAAGCCAGGAGAGCCGGGGCTCGGCTGGTCTCCGGAGGCCTGAGCGTGCCTGGGCTGCGCTCGGCGCTCGCTTCGCCCCTTCTAGCTTTGCTTTGGAGCTTTCTAGGCGCTTTGTTTGCTTTGGGGCCCTGTCCTGTCTGCGGGGGAGCCGGCGGCTGCCCTGGCCGAGGTAAAGGAAGCTTGGTCTCTGAGGAGAGGCCGCGGGGGGCTGCGAGGGCTTGTCTGAGCACCGGCCAGGCTGCTGCCCAGAGCGGGGAGCAGACCCAAGGCCACAGGCAAGAGCATCGTCCCCGCGCGCGGAACGGCCTGCAGCCGACCCCCGTCCGACCCGTGTTCCGTGCCTCGGTGGCAGGTGGCGCTCACCTGCACGCAGATCTGGTGGACGACCGAGGTCGGCATCGCCTTCTCCAGGCTGGAGGAAGGTTATGAAAACGCGATTAAAGATTACAACAAAAAGCAGGTGCGTGGCCAGACAGGCGGCAGCCAACTCTGCCAGGCCCCTCCAGAGCTGTGCCGTGTCAAGCCATCCTTCCCCCCCAGATCAGCCAGCTGAACACGCTGATCACGCTGCTCATCGGCAGCTTGACCTCGGGAGACAGGATGAAGATCATGACAATCTGCACCATCGATGTGCATGCCAGGGACGTGGTGGCCAAAATGATCCTTGCCAAGGTGAGAGCTACAGGCCACGGTTCCGTTGCCGCCTTCCTGGGGCGTTGCAACCGGCCTTTTCCTGGAGCAACGTTCTTATTGTCACTGTTTTGCCAGTGCGAGAGCCTGGCACGAGAGTCTGGCTTGCACGCAGGGGAGCAGGTGCGCCAGCGGGAACAGCCAGGCAGGGCCGCGCGGAGACGCACAACGCACCCACGTGCTTTACATTCTCACGGCCGAAGGGCAGGGGCCGGGGGGTTGGGCTGCTTGGCGCCTTCTACACACGCTGAGCCCCACGAAGCAGCCGGCCGCTCTCCTCCGTGCGAGGCTGGCTGGGAGGGGCGCTGCCCTGCGGACGCTCCCAAACAGGCTCTGCCCTGGCTCTGCAGGTGGAGAATTCCCAGGCCTTCACCTGGCAGTCCCAGCTCCGACACCGCTGGGACGAAGAGAGGAAGCACTGCTACGCCAATATATGCGACGCGCAGCTGCAGTATTCCTACGAGTACCTGGGGAACACCCCGCGCCTCGTCATCACGCCGCTGACCGACCGGTACGCAGGCTCCACTCTCGGCCTCCCCGCAGGGCCCACGGCCGGGGGGCCGGCGCGGTCAGTGGGGGCAGGGCGGGGCACGGCGGGGCTGTCCAGACACGACGCTCTTGCCTCGCCTTCCAGGTGCTACATCACTCTGACCCAGTCCCTTCACCTGATAATGGGGGGAGCCCCCGCCGGCCCGGCTGGCACAGGGAAAACGGAGACCACGAAGGACCTGGGCCGAGCCGTCGGCATCATGGTCTACGTCTTCAACTGCTCTGAGCAAATGGACTACAAGGTAAAACGCCAGCAGTGCCCCCGGGTCCGCGTCCCAGGCCGGGGGGGGGGGGGGGTTCTGCCTCTTGCTGGCTGCTGAGGGACTCCTGCAGCTAAATTACAGGGGGGAGGTAAAGCAGCCCCCAAAAGCTCCAGGATTGGGGAAGCAAAGATGCTTTGAAGCCCCCACGCGGACCCCTGCGTGGCAGGGCACAGGGGTCTGCAGAGTGACGGCTCGGGGGGGGCGGAATCAAGGAAGGGAAACTTAGACTAGACACCAGGAACGGCTTCCTGCCCGCGAGCGAGCCTGGCCCGGAGCAGCCCAACCGATTGTAGGGTCTGTTTTGGGACCCGGACTGTTCAAAATCTTCATCAATGATGTAGATATTGGGGTAGAGAGTACGCTTAGTAAGTTTGCAGATGATACCAAACTGGGTGGGGTTGCGACTTCTTTGGAGGATAGGGACATAATTCAAAATGACCTTAGCAAGTTAGAGAAATGGTCAGAGGTAAACAGGATGAGGTTTAATAAAGAGAAATGCAAAGTGCTCCACTTAGGAAGGAACAATCAGTTCCATACATACAAGATGGGAAGCGACTGTCTAGGAAGGAGCATGGCGGAAAGGGATCTAGGGGTCATAGTGGACCACAAGTTGAATATGAGTCAACAGTGTGATGCTGTTGCAAAAAAAGCAAATATGATTCTAGGTTGTATCAACAGGTGTGTTGTAAGCAAAACTCGTGAAGTCATTCTGCCGCTCTACTCTGCACTAGTTAGGCCTCAGCTGGAGTACTGTGTCCAGTTCTGGGCGCCACATTTCAAGAAAGATGTGGAGAAATTGGAAAGGGTACAGAGAAGAGCGACAAGAATGATTAAAGGTCTAGAGAACATGACCTATGAAGCCAGGCTTCATGAACTGGGCTTGTTTAGTTTGGAAAAAAGAAGATTAAGGGGGGACATGATAGCGGTTTTCAAATATCTAAAAGGGCGTCACAAGGAGGAAGGAGAAAATTTGTTCCTCTTGGTTTCTGAGGACAGGACAAGGAGTAATGGGCTTAAAGTGCAGCAGGGGAGGTTTAGATTGGACATTAGGAAAAAATTCCTAACTGTCAGGGTGGTCAAATATTGGAATAAATTGCCAAGGGAGGTGGTGGAATCTCCCTCTCTGGAGATATTTAAGAACAGGTTAGATAGACATCTGTCAGGGATGGTGTAGATGGAGCTTGGTCCTGCCTTGAGGGCGGGGGGCTGGACTCGATGACTCTCGAGGTCCCTTCCAGTCCTAGGATTCTATGATACACTGCAGACCGTTGGCGGACCGGTACCATTTTAGTTGCATATTCGCTCTGGTGATTACTTTGCAGAGGTTGTGTGTTATTGTGCGTCGCCGCAATACGCACACGCACACACGTAACGGGTCAGAGGCACGGATATCTACAGCACTGAAAACATTCACAGTCGCCCCAGCATCCCCCTCCCGCCCCGCCTCACACATCCTTGCTCCCCCTCACCTCCCTTCTCTGCCCTGCCTCTCTTCAGACCCCTCCTGGCCCCGCCCCTAGGGCTGGGTCCCCGCACAGGCTGGGCGCCAGCGGCAGCTTCCCTGGTCCCTGGGCAGGGATCGCAGCCAGCTCCACTGGGAGCAGCCCAGGGCCAAACCCTCCCCTGCAGCTCGGGGGTACCGGGTGCACTGCTCCCGGGGGAGGGGGGTCTCTCTTACCTGCCCCCCAAGCGCTGCCCGCTCTGCGGCAGGGGCTGGCCAGGCTGGGGACTCTGCCCTGGGAAAGGCTGCTGGGGAGCAGTGGGACTGGCCTCCTCCCGGCTGGGGGTTCAGCAGCCCCCCCCTCCCCACCAGAGTCCCCACGAGCAGCGGTGGCGAGAGCCCCAGCCCAGCCCTGGCTCCCAGAGCCCCTGCCCGCTGCTGCTGGTCCTAGCGAGCAACCTGCCGCGCTGCCACCCCTGGGCTCGGGCAGCGCCCCCGCGTCAAGGCAACGTCCTGCAGCGAAGCCCGGGGGAGGGGAAGGGGGTTCCTGGGCAGACTGGGCCAATCGTCGAGGCGTGGGCGTGGCCCGGCAGTTGGGGACCACTGCCTTGGAGTACCTGAGACTGGCCCGCAGGGACAAAGCTCGGACTGGCTGCGGCAGATTAGCAGGTGTAGCCGGGCCTGTCTCGCCTGTGCCAGTGCAGCAGTGAGTCCCGGGGGTACGTCTAGACTACAGCCGGTTCTGCGACAAAGCAAGCCGCTGTGTCGACAGAGTCTAGACGTTCTCTTTGGATGCAATAGCGCCTGCCGTCAGCAGAACTCTGTCGCCAAAAGGCGCTATTCCTCGGAGAATGAGCTTTACCGCCCTCGACAAAACTGCTGTGTTCTGTCGACTTACTGAACTCGGCGGCAGGGCAGACGCAGGGACAGTGTCGTCAACACAACCCTGTAGTCTAGACACCCCAGGGGACCTGTCAGGGCCGTTCCCCGCTCTGGCACTCCAAGGGCAGGAGGTGAGGGCCCAAATCCCTTGCTGCTACAGGCACCCCAAGGTCACAGAGTCCCTGGCCCTGGGAGGTAGCTGCTACCACCCTTCTTCTTGGACCCAGGAGCTTTTTCAGAGGGGGAGCCCCCAGGCTCTTTTGCCACAAGGGAGCGTGAAGAAAGAAAGAAAACAAAGGGCAGCCTCCGCTAGCTGGCCTCTGGGGTCAGAAAGGCGCACGCTGGCCTCCTCTTACCTTCCAGGGCACGAGAGTCGAACCAAGGCCTTCCAAAAGGGGATTTATGAACACGCAAAAGACACTGGTGATGAAGCGCGCTTGGTGGCTGGGTGCTGCAGAGCAGCTGAGAAAAGAGCAGATTAAACCAGAAAATGTTCTCTCGGGCTACAGCTTAGATACAGTGTATGGGGGCACAGGGACTTAACCAGACAAAACAATGAAAGTGACCTGATCGTGTCTAACTAGACATTTTCCTGTCTACTGCCAATCTGTGCTCCAAGGTCCGGTCCACTTCCACGCCCAGTAGTCCTTGTAGGCTGGGAGTTCGCCTGGTTTCCCCAGCTCCTAGGCCGGTATCTCTTCAATCCAATGTGAACACCCTCTCTCTCTCTCTCCCATTGGCTCCCTGCCGACGCTCTCACTACCTGAGTGTAACCCTTAAGTCACCGAATGCTGGCCAGCCCTCCTGTCCATCACAGCATCTCTCAGGGAGGGGGCACAGCAGATGCACTGGGTGGTCAGCTAGATTCCAGGGCTCTGCCCCCCGCCCCCATGACAAATTCAGCAGCTTCCTTCCCAAGCAAAGCACATTCTCCTGAGCATTGCTAATAAGCCCTGCACCAGTCTCTGCAGGAGCTGTGCTCCCTCCTTCCATAGCACAGGGCTAGTAGCCAAAGCAGGCATGGGCCGGCCCAGCCCTTTCCCACAGGTAAGCCTGGCAGCTGGGGGAGACACTGCCCTTCCCTCCTGCTGCCAGGGGACAGCCCAGGCCTCCAGGGCCAGTCTCTGCAGGGCAGCGTCACACCGCCTGGAGCAGCTCAGGCTCCGTGGAGGATGCTGGCTGGGCCCAGGCGGGATGTGGCGGGAAGCCGGGTGTTAGTGTGTGGAGCTGGGCAGCACGTGCTGCAGCTGGAGAGAAACCCTGGGTGGCCGCAAAGGGGTTTTCACAAAGGAGGCAACATTTCCCTCCGGGAGCAGGGCTTCCCTCGCTCCTCGTGGCTGAGCGCAGTGCTGGGCGACACGGACGCCCTCCTTCGACCTGGGCCTGCGTGACGGCCGCCTTCTCCCGTTGCTTTGCTCCTAGTCCTGTGGGAACATCTACAAGGGGCTGGCTCAGACGGGAGCCTGGGGCTGCTTTGATGAGTTCAATCGCATTTCCGTGGAGGTGCTGTCCGTCATTGCTGTGCAGGTAGGAGTGTTCGTGGCTCTGGCTGCGACGGGCAACCTGGACTAGTGGCCTCCCACAGTCAGTGTTGTGTGCAATCGGCACGCGCCTCCCTGCACGTGTGCTTGGTTCACATGCGTGTCCCCGTAGGGAGAACGTGGCATGGCCAGAAAGCGGCGGAGTCTGGCAGCTCCGGGAGTGAGCAATGGGCCCTCTCAGCTTACACCACTCAGCAAACGCCGGACGTTGTGAGATGCAGCGTCAGTGAAAGATACAGGCGGAATTGGGCTGTGTCCCTGCCCTAACGCGTGTGTAACGAGTATTTAATGATAGCTAGTCTGCATCGCGCACCTGTCCTACTAGTACACACTGTGGCTAGGTCGAGACTGCAGCGGTTTTCTGGAAAAAGCTACGTAAAATACGCTCTGCATTTTGTGTCGCTTTTTTCCGCTTTTTTTTCAGAAGAGGCATTTCCGCCATTTGGCCCCGTGGTGGCAAAGCCTCTTGGCAGCGTCCTTATGCCCATGACATGAGGTGCACAGGGCTCCCCGAAAAGCGCGTTTGCTCTTCCACACAAAAAAGCGAAGAGCAAACGCGTTCCGTGGACATGGCGGGGTTTTGCGGGGTACCTCCGGTAGCCCGTAGTCTAGACGTAGCCTGTGATATGCACACAAGCCAGTACATCGCAGCCAGCTCTCCTTTCAGGGGCGCTCTCCCAGGCCAAAAGCAGAGGGGCTGCGCGGCGGGGGAGGTTTTGCACACTGCGCGCTCGGCCAGTCGCGGTGCCAGTGGGGAGTGGCTGAGGCACAGAGCGGCCGACCTGCTGGCTCCCCGGCTCGGAGCTGTGCGTAGGAGGCCCCGCGGGGGGGGGGGCCCTCAGGGCAGCCTTCCCCAAGCAGCTGCGAATTGCTCAGCCCTGCGCTGCCCCGGCAGTCGGAAGGGGCACTGTCCCGGTGCAGGACTGGCTCCGCGGCAGCTCTCTGCACGGGGATTTGGGGCAGCCTGCTGCTTGACGTGACAGCGGCAACATTTTAGGGGGCTCGCTGCCTTCTGACAAACCATCCAGGCGACCCTGGTAGTTGAGCAGGGTGCAAAGACATCGCAGCCCAGTGACAGTGAGTGCGGGTGGGGGAGACGGAGAGGAGTGGGCGGAGCTTTGGGGGAAGGGGCAGGGCCTCAGGGAAGCGGCAGGGCAGATCCTGGGCTGCCCTTAAAGGTAAGGAGTGCTCTTGGGCGTGTAAAGGTTGGCGGCGCCCCCCAGTCTAGATAATACTTAGCTCCGCCTCGGTGCAGGGGCTGGACTATGGGACCTACCCATCCCCCCCTCGGACACGTCTCGGACACGAGGGGTGACTTCACCGGCCACTGTGCTCCCAGGCCAGCGGGAATCTCGCTGGCTCGGGCGGTGGCCACCGAGACGCCGGCGCAGGCGGGTCAGTTCTAGCCACGCTGGCGCTCTCTCTGCTGCGGCCTGCAGAATTAATGACAGCGCAGTGTGTGGGCTCGGGCGGTGGCCCCCCGTGTGGGGTGTGCCCCGAGAACGGGGAAACCACAGAGCATCCCACCAAGCAGCCCCGTTCCCTTCGCCTCCTGCTCACCTATGGGGGGAGCTGAACACACCTCAGGCCGGTCTGGCCCATGGCTCCATGGGAGGGACTGGGCTCCAGGATAGCGGGGGCCTAGCACCAGAGATGCACCATCAGGTTCACTGTTCCAGGGACCGGCTCCATCCCCCCACGCAGGCTGAGTAGCACCAAGCTGCATGAAATCAAGGGACCGCACTGAGAACCAGATTCTGCATCCCTCCTTCAGAGCGAGGAGCCGCTACTCCCCCAACGGTCCTGGACACGTGGGAGTAACGCCCACGCATTGAGTACAGGCGTCCCCATCCTGCTTCAGTGAGGGTGACTGCCTCCAGCCTGCATGCCCCCACCAGGGCCACGTGCACTTACTGGAGGGATCACACTCTGGAGATTGATCTTCCGGGGTTTGATTTAGCGGGTCTAGTAAAGACCCACTAAATCGAATGCTGAGGGTGCCCCTGTCAGCACAGTTGTGTCACGAGCAGTAAGGGAAGGGAACTGAGGCATTTCTCCATCGACCTTCCACTGCGGAGAGGGCGCCAAACCAGGCTTACGGAGTCACGTCCCTTAACCTGACCTTCCCCGCAGTGTAGACCTGGCCTGGGCCCTCTGGCAGCATTTCCAGGGGGTTAAGGGTGCACAGGGCAGGGCTTTTGGCTGCAATTCTTTGTGCTGTTGATGCTGAATCTTCTTCTGTCTTGTGTAGGTAAAATGCGTGCAAGATGCCATTCGGGCCAAAAAGATAACATTTAATTTCCTTGGAGACGTGATTTCTCTCACGCCAACCGTTGGACTATTCATAACAATGAACCCAGGCTATGCAGGCCGGACGGAATTGCCGGAAAATCTCAAAGCTTTATTCAGGTATTTGGGTGCCGGCGGCTGGCATCAGAACCTGCTTCATGGACACTGCGGGGTGTAGACTCGTTTGTCACCGGGCTGTGCCAGGGCCCTTTACGGTCACCAGAGAGAGGCCGCGCGCACACACTGCATACAGTGTAGCGAGGCGCCGTTCTGAAAACCCACCCCAGCCACATTCCACCTCCCTCGCGCCCGGCGCCGTGCCTGTGTCGCAGAAGGGGCGGGGAAGAACGAACGTCGCAAAGTCTGACAGAACATTGTTCGCCTGCTTTCCTGCAGACCCTGTGCCATGGTTGTCCCAGACTTCGAGCTCATCTGTGAAATCATGCTTGTGGCAGAAGGGTTTCTCGATGCCAGACTGCTTGCTAGAAAGTTTATTACTCTCTATACGCTATGCAAAGAGCTACTGTCCAAGCAGGTAATGGAACGGTAGCCCGGATGCTTTGAGCAGGAGGAGGGTGTCTGGCTGAGATGTCTTTCAGGCAGCAGCAGCTCTTGGCAGCGACTTGCCTGCATTGTTCTAAGGCTTGTGAGCGACATTGCTGGAAAATCCCGCTCCACCCATGATGTGACCGCTGAGAGCGCTCAGCCTGCCTGTGGCAGGGCAGCGCAGTAAGGAGGCGCAGCACCGTACCTGCCAGTAGAATAAAGGGAAGCACCCCCCCCACACACACAGGTTGCTGGTGTTTCATCCCTTCCTTTGTTGGACGGAGTCCCCTGCAAACACCCCCGTACGGGCGTTTCTCCTGGGCGCTGCGCAGACTCTGGAGTCTGGGCTGGGGAGGGGGCTGTGGTTTTCCTGCTTGTTTTTAATGTAACCCTGTTGTATTTCCTCCAAACACCACGTGAGACTTTTCCCCCGTTGCCAGGATCATTATGACTGGGGCTTGAGAGCGATCAAGTCTGTGCTGGTGGTAGCAGGCTCCTTGAAGAGGGGGGACCCGGGCCGTGCGGAGGATCAAGTCCTGATGAGAGCTTTGCGAGACTTCAACATCCCCAAGATTGTGACGGACGACCTGCCGGTGTTCATGGGGCTCATTGGAGACCTTTTCCCAGCGCTGGACGTCCCTAGAAAACGGGACCTGAACTTTGAAAAGGTGAATGTGGAGCCCGGCCCTGCTGAGTGCAGGCGTTGAGTGTTGGTGAGAAGGGCCTCGTGCGTTCATTGAGACGGACTCCGGGGCCCAAAGAGTCGAACGGGGCCCCGGGGCCAGTCACGGGCCCCCCTGTTTCCCAGAACAGAAACACACATGCCCAAGAGGCCGGAGAAATGAGCCGAGTCTGCCCTGGCACTGGCTCCCGCGTGTTCTCCCCCGCCCCTCCGACCCCCTCGGCCAACGCAGCCAACATTGGGCCAGTCGGGGCACGGCCGCCAACGGCCTCTCGCGGGTCGCAGGCTGGCAAGGGCTGCACGCCGCAGCCACAGCCGTAGCCACAGCCAGCCGGGCAGAGGGGAGGAGCAAGTGGCCAAGGGACAGAGCACGTGGGGAGTGGTGCGGGGCTCTCATAGCCCTGCTCGGGGGGAGTCAGCCAGCCCCAGTGGGGGTGACAGCATTTGGCCCCCCCGTTGGCCCAGGCTAGCGGGACTCCTCTCAGCGGGAAGGTGACATGGACACACGGTGTCTCGTGGGAGCCCAGGAGATGGTGGGGGGAGGTGGCAGCCATGGTGGTGGAGGTCACCCCTTCCCTTCTTCCAGCCGGCATAGTGGTAGCCGGCTAGTCCCCCCACACTGCCCCGGGGAGCGAGGAGGGGACAGCCTGGCCCTGTGGCCGCCAGCTCAGCCCGGTTCGGGTCACTGCTCTTCGGTCACACCCGTCTCCTGTTCACTGGGCACGGGCTTAACACAGCCCTGGCGTTCCAGCAGGAGTCATAGAATCATAGAATCCCAGGACTGGAAGGGACCTCAAGAGGTCATCGAGTCCAGCCCCCCACCCTCAAGGCAGGACCAAGCTCCGTCTACACCATCCCTGACAGATGTCTATCTAACCTGTTCTTAAATATCTCCAGAGAGGGAGATTCCACCACCTCCCTTGGCAATTTATTCCAATATTTGACCACCCTGACAGGAATTTTTTCCTAATGTTCAATCTAAACCTCCCCTGCTGCACTTTAAGCCCATTACTCCTTGTCCTGTCCTCAGAAACCAAGAGGAACAAATTTTCTCCTTCCTCCTTGTGACACCCTTTTAGATATTTGAAAACCGCTATCATGTCCCCCCTTAATCTTCTTTTTTCCAAACTAAACAAGCCCAGTTCATGAAGCCTGGCTTCATAGGTCATGTTCTCTAAACCTTTAATCATTCTTGTCGCTCTTCTCTGTACCCTTTCCAATTTCTCCACATCTTTCTTGAAATGTGGCGCCCAGAACTGGACACAGTACTCCAGCTGAGACCTAACTAGTGCAGAGTAGAGCGGCAGAATGACTTCACGAGTTTTGCTTACAACACACCTGTTGATACAACCTAGAATCATATTTGCTTTTTTTGCAACAGCATCACACTGTTGACTCATATTCAACTTGTGGTCCACTATGACCCCTAGATCCCTTTCCGCCATGCTCCTTCCTAGACAGTCGCTTCCCATCTTGTATGTATGGAACTGATTGTTCCTTCCTAAGTGGAGCACTTTGCATTTCTCTTTATTAAACCTCATCCTCTTTACCTCTGACCATTTCTCTAACTTGCTAAGGTCATTTTGAATCATGTCCCTATCCTCCAAAGAAGTTGCAACCCCACCCAGTTTGGTATCATCTGCAAACTTAATAAGCGTACTCTCTATCCCAATATCTACATCATTGATGAAGATTTTGGACAGTACGGGTCCCAAAACAGACCCTTGCGGAACTCCACTTGTTATCCCTTTCCAGCAGGATTTAGAGCCGTTAACAACAACTCTCTGACTACGGTTATCCAGCCAATTATGCACCCACCTTATCGTGGCCCTATCTAAGTTATATTTGCCTAGTTTATCAATAAGAATATCATGCGAGACCGTATCAAATGCCTTACTAAAGTCTAGGTATATGACATCCACCGCTTCTCCCTTATCCACAAGGCTCGTTATCTTATCAAAGAAAGCTATCAGATTAGTTTGGCATGACTTGTTCTTCACAAACCCATGCTGGCTATTCCCTATCACTTTATTACCTTCCAAGTGTTTGCATATGATTTCCTTAATTACCTGCTCCATTATCTTCCCTGGGACAGACGTTAAACTGACCGGTCTGTAGTTTCCTGGGTTGTTCTTATTCCCATTTTTATAGATGGGCACAATATTTGCCCTTTTCCAGTCTTCTGGAATCTCCCCTGTCTGCCATGATTTTTCAGAGATCATAGCTAAAGGCTCAGATACCTCCTCTATCAGCTCCTTGAGTATCCTGGGATGCATTTCATCAGGACCTGGTGACTTGCTGACATCTAACTTTCCTAAGTGATTTTTAACTTGTTCTTTGTGTATCCTATCTTCTAAACTTACCCTCTCTCTGCTTGTGTTCACTACGTTAGGCACACCTCCAGACTTCTCGGTGAAGACCGAAACAAAGAAGTCATTGAGCATCTCGGCCATTTCCAAGTTCCCTGTTACTGCTTCACCCTCCTCACTGAGCAGTGGGCCTACCCTGTCCTTGGTCTTCCTCTTGCTTTTAATGTATTTAGAAAAGGTCTTCTTGTTTCCCTTTATGCCTGTAGCTAGTTTGATCTCATTTTGTGCCTTTGCCTTTCTAATCTTGCCCCTGCATTCCCGTGTTGCTTGCCTATATTCATCCTTTGTTAGTTGTCCTAGTTTCCATTTTTTATATGACTCCTTTTTTATTTTGAGATCATGCAAGATCTCCTTGTTAAGCCAAGCTGGTCTTTTGCCATATTTTCTATCTTTCCTTTGGGTTTGGAGGAGTTCAGCCTGTCCATCCCTCTGTCTGTCCCTCCGTCCCTCTGTCTGTCCCTCCGTCCCTCCATCTGTCCCTCCATTCCTCTGTCTATCCGTCCGTCCCTCTGTCTGTCCCTCCATCTGTCCCTCCGTCCCTCTGTCTATTCATCTGTCCCTCTGTCTGTCCATCCGTCCCTCTGTCCATCACTCTGTCTGTCCCGCCATCCCTTTGTCCCGCTGTCTATTCGTCTATCCCTCTGCCTATCCGTCCATCCCTCTTTCTGTCCCTGTGTCCCGCTGTCTGTCCCTCTGTCCTTCCATCTGCCCCTCTGTCCCTGTCTATTCACCTTTCCCTCTGTCTGTCCCTTTGTCTATCCGTCCGTCCCTCTGTCCCTATCTATTCATCTTTCCCTCTGTCTGTCTCTTTGTCTATCCGTCCGTCCCTCTGTCTGTCCCTCCCGCTATCCCTCTGTCCATCCATCTCTCCCCTCCCCCTTTTCCCGCCAGCGCGTGGTTCTCCGTCACGCTGACACGTGGAACGTTCCTTGTCTTCTCCTCAGCTGAGCTCCCAGGGAGGGAAGTGGGCGGTTGGTGCCAACTTCCAGTCGGCCCACGGCAGAGCCCCGGTGCCCGTTCTCTGGGGGCCCCGGGGGCCTCTTTGGCTACTGCCTCGGGCTGGGAGCTGGGCGGTGGCCGAGCAGTCGCTGCACTGACCCCTCCTTGCCAGATTATCAAGCAGTCCATCCTGGAGCTGCGGCTGCAGGCTGAGGAGAGCTTTGTGCTGAAGGTGGTGCAGCTGGAAGAGCTGCTTCAAGTGAGACACTCGGTGTTTGTCATCGGCAACGCGGGCAGCGGCAAGTCCCAGGTACGACCCAGAGCCCCTGAGCCTTCTCCAGCCACACTCCTCCCCTTGCGTCCCGCGAGCTCGGAGCAAACTGGCCTGGGGACGGGAGGGTCGCCAGCCCGGCTGCTGGGGCAAGCCCTGATCACAAGCAGGAACTTCGTGCTCCGGCCCTGGCCCCCCAGGGGAGGGGAGGGCAGCGGGTGCCAGGCCTTAGCCGGGGAGGCTGCGCGTGAAGGGGGGTTACGGGGCAATGCTGCTCCTTCGGCCCCCAGTGCCGTTCAGAGGGGAGCGCGTGTGCTTGGGGGACACGTCCGCGTCGCTGCCCAGTGGCTGCTGCTCACGGGCGCTCGGCCGCCCGGAGGGGCAGAAAGCAATTCCTGGGCAGCCCTCAGTGGCTCCTGGGCCTCTGTGGCCGGCATCGCTCGGTCCCACGGCCGTGTCAAAGGCTGGCGCTGCCTAGGCAGGACTGAGCCGGCCCGTTCCCGGCAGGTACTGAAATCCCTGAACAAGACTTACCAGTCCCTGAAGAAGAGGCCTGTTGCGGTGGACCTGGACCCGAAAGCCGTAACCTGCGATGAGCTGTTCGGGGTTATTCACCCAGCCACCCGGGAATGGAAGGATGGTGAGAAAATGGCGCCGTTTAAAACCTCGGCAAAGCGCTCGCTCACCTCGCCCCGTGAACCTTGTCAGGGCTGCTCTTCCCTTCGGCCTCGCCCTAGACCTGGGGGGCACCCTTGAGCAAAGCTGGCAGGTTTCTTGAGGGGCCTCTTGTGGCTGCTTCGCCACGTCCTCCTCCTGAGCAGTGTAGCGCAAGCGGAGAAAGCGCGCGTGGGACAGAAAACCGAGCAAAGCCGCTTTGTGTCGGGCAGGGCTGTTTTCTACCACGATGCGAGACCTGGCGAACATCACGCACCTTGGCCCCAAATGGATCATTCTCGATGGCGACATAGACCCCATGTGGATTGAGTCTCTGAACACGGTCATGGACGATAACAAGGTCAGTACTGACAGCGCTGTGCCGCAGGCTGGGTTTCTGCTTCGGCCAAAGGCAGTGGGTTCTCTGTCTGGTTCCCCTCCTCCTAGGTGCTCACCTTGGCGAGCAATGAGCGGATCCCCCTCAACCCCACCATGAGACTCCTCTTTGAGATCAGCCACCTGAGGACAGCGACGCCCGCCACCGTGTCCAGGGCGGGAATCCTCTACATCAACCCCGCCGACCTGGGCTGGAACCCGTGAGTTGGGTCTCGGTGCAGTGCTCCCCCGTGCCCGCCCACCACGGCTTCGGCCTGTCCTAGGCGCCCCTGACACCGGCCCCTTGCTTTGCAGCGTGGTGAGCAGCTGGATCGAGAAGCGAACTGTGCAGTCGGAGAAAGCCAACCTAATGATTCTGTTTGATAAATACCTGCCGACATGTCTCGATAAGTTGAGGTTCGGGTTCAAGAAGATCACGCCCGTCCCTGAAGTCACCGTCATACAAACCATCCTGTATCTGCTGGAATGCCTCCTGACGCCGACTAACACGCCACCAGACTCCGCCAAGGAGCTGTATGAGCTGTACTTCGTGTTTGCGTGTTTCTGGGCCTTTGGGGGAGCCATGTTTCAGGACCAGGTGAGCGACTGTTTATAATTGTAGGGAATGATTCCGGACACACTGGGTGCAGGTGAAAACAAGCAGAGGATTTATTGGTTCACTCAGCTGGTGGAGTACCCATCGGGGGTTAGCCTGGTGAGCACTAACTTAACCAAAACATACATTAGATTATATAGGTAGCAGAAGGACGGAGGAGAAGTGATTTGATAGGTCTAGCAGCGGAAGTGAGATATGCACAAAAGTTACACAGCATCTCCGCCCATTGCCAGTTAAACATGTTATCACTGATACAGGTAGTTTAACGTGCGAAATGAGCCAACACAAACAAAGGCATGCTGATGGTCATTTTGTTGGCCGGAAATATAATGCGTCTCCTGTGGGGGTGGTATTGCCACCCTGTGGGGCGCGATCTTTGGGATCCAAGCTTATTTTCTAGGAACAAAGCAGACAATGAAAAACAATCCCGCGCGGTTGTTTGGTATCGGCCTTATCAGAGTGAGGCCCTTTTGGGATGTGCTTGCCAGGGGAACCAGGGTCACAGTAACTGCTGTGCCGTTTGCTGCCCAGGCTTGGCCTGATACTTTCAGATTTGAGTTTGTCAGTTCTCAGCAAGATACCATGGACTGCCTCAGTTTACCCTACAATAATGAAAGACCAGGTCACCTTTTCCCACCTCTGCTGGGCGGGTGAAGGGCACGTGTCCCATTTTGCGCTTTAGTTTGGGTCTGGAATGTCTCGTGCCAGCGTGGAATATGTGCGGGAAAGCTGGAGGAAATCAAATGCGGAGATTTCGGGGGCCCTGAAAAGAACAGGCACTTTGTACTTTTTCGGTGCGTTCTGGTTTCGGAAGCACAGAGGAGAGAACAAAGGGGAACTTGGCTCCTCGTTCTAAAGAAACGGGGGCTCGTTCACCTGCTGACACGTCTGGTTCTGGCCACAAGGGAAGACGCTGCCAGGCCCGTGGCTCAGATTCCGCCTGGTGCTTCCTGGGCTCTGAACATGAGCGCAGCGGGGCTGCACAGTGCGTATGGGGGCCCATTCCTGCCTGGGCCAGGCAGCTGTGGCAGGCGTCCCCTGCAGGCTTTGGCTCGGCCGGGCGGGAGTTCCCTTTGCTCCAGACAGTGGGGCGTGGGGGGTGCTGTGTGTGCGCCGGGGGACTCTCCCGAGACTCCTAGTCAGGCAGGACACAGCACCGGGGACAGGGAGAACAATAGCTCCCTGCCCACGGTTGCGCTCCACTCTGGGGCCTGGGTGGGGGCTTTGGCCGGGAGAGGCTGCCTGTTGGGGTGACGGGACCACTTTGCAGAGAGTGGAGGCACCGTGTTGTAAAACACCCCTGGCCTGGGGGCTGCGAGGAAGAAGAAAGCGCGGGCGAGTACCTGGAACCGTGTCGAAGGCTCTTGGTCCGAGCCAGGCACAGCAGGGAGAAAGGAGAAAGTGGCTGAGGGTTATCGTGTCCCCTGGCCCGCTGGTGTGAGCTCACAAACGTGGGTCACGAGATAGGAGGCCAGAGGATACAAAGATGGGTGTCAACTGAGCGGAGAAGATAAATTCTCCAAGACCCGCCACTGCCCGACCAGGCTGCGCCTTTCCCCTCCCCAGCTCGTGGACTATCGTGTGGAGTTCAGCAAGTGGTGGGTGAATGAATTTAAAACCATCAAGTTTCCGTCTCAAGGGACGATCTTCGACTATTACATAGACCCGGAGAGTAAGAAATTCCTGCCTTGGAACGATAAGGTGCCTCCATTCGAGCTGGACCCAGAGGTCCCTTTGCAGGTAATTCCCTAACGTGATCTTTTGTGGTTCTTTCGTTTTTCTTTACTTACTAATTTATTGGCCCCTCCCCCAGCACTGACCAGTATCTGAAATAATCTGAAAGAGAAACAGGCAAGCCAGCTCCCCCTCGGGTTAGGACTCGTTCTGCAGGGGGATCGCCAACTCCCCCGCCCAAGCTCCCCGGCGTGCAGCGTGAGACAATGCTCCTGGTTCTTCTGACATTTCCGCGTATCCTGTGGCTTTGTACCTGTTGAAAACCGCAAGGGAGGGGGGGACCTGCCAGGGCATGGACTGACCACAACGCCGGGCAGACCGGCTGTTCTTTTGGGGGGCTGTATTTGATGTGTGTCCAGTTCTGTAACAGCAACAAGCCCCCGTGGAATAACCCAGCACCTGAGAGGTTAACGCTGGAGCAGCCCCAGCTGTCACCACACCCAGCCTGTTGAAACTTGCTGAGAATCCCGTCCCACTGGTGACTTTTCCACAGGCTTCTGTGGTCCACACGACAGAAACCATCCGGATTCGCTATTTCATGGACCTGCTGATGGCCAAGAAATGGCCTGTGATGCTGGTGGGGAACGCGGGCACAGGGAAGTCGGTCATGATGGTAGACAAGCTGCAGGCGCTGAACACTGATGACTACCTGGTCCAGGCCGTGCCCTTCAACTTCTACACGACCTCAGCCATGCTGCAGGGTAAGGCCTGGCGGGAAGCGGCGTGGCGGCGGGCCCAGCGCGTGGGGGGCGGTGGCGGCAGAGTGATGAGCTCGGCATTGCTGTCGTCCTGCAGCTATTCTCGAAAAGCCCTTGGAGAAGAAATCGGGGAGAAACTTTGGTCCGCCAGGCACGAAGAAGCTGATTTACTTCATAGATGATATGAACATGCCTGAAGTGGATAAGTATGGCACAGTCGCTCCGCACACGCTGATCAGGCAGCACATGGACCACGGGCACTGGTAAGCGCTGCTACCCGCACACATTTCTCTATCCCGTCCACCTTTACCCCGTTCCTAGGGCACAGGGTGCAACCCTGTGAATTTACACACCCACCCTCACCCAATTCCTAGGGCTCAGAGCGCAACTTCCTGCGGGTTTTGCAGGATCTTAGGCACCGAAAGAGCCTCACACAGTAATGTCCTTACCCTCTATTTATTGACAATTCCCAAGCAAGCAGAGTACACGTGCTAAGCACGCAGTGTCATGCTCCCCAACCCTGGTACAGGCGACTTCCCCTGTTGGCCAGGCAAGGTCAGTCTCTCTGGATCCTAGCTGCACGGCACAGTCTGGTCTCAGGCTGTCTCTCGGAGGTGAATTCTTCTTCCAGGTCTTCCCCCTTCTCCTCGGTGTTCCTCGTCTTCCTTTGGTCTTCCAGCCTTTTGCTTCTTTCCTTCTGCTTCTGTGACTTCTGATCCTCTTCCCTTTCGTCTTCTTCTTGGACCCCAGTTTATATAATGAAGCCTGAGTCCTGCTTAGCTTGACCGTAACCAATTATTTTAGTATAAATTTACTAACCAATCATAACAAAATTACCTAACCAATCATACCCCGTGTGACGGCGCGTTGGGGTTTTCCCATCTCCTGCACCCCCGTAGTGGCACGGACAGACTCCCCCAGCCAGTAGAACAGAGGGAGTTTATTGCTTCTCCAGGATACAGCACAGCACAGATGGAATCTGGTTACAGGAACAGGGGCTAGGAGGCCTCAGTGCCCCCCCTTGAGATGGGGGGTGGCTGGGCCCTACAATCCCAACCCCTCCCTAGCTCCTTCTCCCCTGCTTCCCAGACAGAAACTAAAGACCGTCCCCTCCAGCCCTGCCCCCCAGCCAGGGGCAGCATCCACCTTCCTTTGTTCCTCTCCCTGGGGGTAACTGGTAGAACAGGTCACCCCCCTGTCCCATCAGCTACTCGGCTGGGCCGTGGTACAGGCAGCAGCCAGTGGGGTCACCCCCAGCCCAAGCCTAGCAACCAGCAAGGTACCCCCACTACGGCACACCCCACCACCTTAACTGATTTACACCTGGCAAAATGAATTATCCAGCAGACAGGAACAGTCACAAACCAGACAGAGATCACACAGTCGAACAACAGGAAAGTGTGATGACAGTGCTCATAGGCTGGGGATCCCACAACCTCCAGTACTGGTACGCGGTTTCTTGCCAGACAGAACGCTGCGACTTACGTTTTCTTTACCCATCTGAGATCTGTTCCTTTATCTGGTGACAGTGGGGAGCCAACAGGGCAAAGTCCCCTCCTCACAGCCTGGCGTGACACTTGGTAATGCAATTTAGCTGCAATGTGAGTGTGACTCCAGGCCTTACAGTACTGGCTGCTGCTCTTCAGTCTGGCTGCAGAAGGCGGCTCTGGTTCAGGCCTAGCACAGGCCTTCCACCATGGCTACAGAAAAGCCAGATTGGTACAGCGCATAGCTAAACCCTTCAGCTGTGTCATCCCGGTGCTGACCGGCGCTTGCTCAGATTACCCTGCAGCGATGACGGGGTCGGTGTGGCTGTCTGAGGAGTGCCTGGCCCCCGTCACCGGAGGGCTGAGAGCCAGTAATCTCCGGTGTAGTTACCCTCCCCATTTCCAGAGTTGTTGACTCGAGTCCCACGACTGGAACTCGAGTCCGACATAAGTCGCCAAGGTGACTCGACTTGAGACGCGACTCGGGTTCGTTTGTGACTTGCGACTCGACGTGAGACTTGCTAATTTTGTTAAATCGACTTGGTGAAACAATTGTCTGAAAATGTCGCTATTGATGGCTTGGACAAAAGTGACGGGACATTTTTAAATTAAGACTTGAGACATGACTTGGGACTTGACGCGAAAGTGCCTTTAGGGCCTCGAGACGCGACTTGAGACTTGACAGTGACGACTTGAAGCCAACACTGCCATTATCCCCACTGGCCAGATGGGGCCAGAGGCACAGAGAGATTGAGGGAGTTGACTGAGGTCACATGGGTCATCTGTGGCAGAGCAAGGATTGGCACTAGGGCTTCTGAGTCCGAGGTCAGCACATTGTACCTGCCCAAAGAGACGGGCCCGTCTCCAAGCGGTTCTGGAGCACGAGATCTCGAGGGAGCAGGGCAGCCCAGCCTTGCCAGGAGCGAGCCCAGCTGCCCAGCGGTAGGGAGCAGTGGGTCCATCCCCCTGGCCAGGGCTCCCCTGAAAGCCTGGCATTGGTGCGCACCGGGCATGGCAAACCCAGCCTCTTGCGCTACCCTGGTGCAGACAGCACGTGTCAGTGGGAGGCTGTGACGGCACGTCAGGGACCCCCCCACCCTGCACCTCGCCCCCCCCCCCCCCGTCCTCAGCAAGATGTGACTCCGCCAGCCAGTGGAATAGCGGGTTAGTGCTGCTCCGGGATCCAGCCCAGCCTGGGACTGGTGCAGGCGTGAGAGGACAGGCCGACAGTGTGTCCCCTAGACTGGTTCATATGCTTCCCCCCGCCCCCGCCCCAGGCCACCCCCTTCCTTTGTCCAGACCCCTTCCCCTGCCAGGTGAGAACCGCTGGGCCACAGTCTACGTGACATGGGGCTGAGGGCCCCCCCAGGCAGTGCTACAGACGCAGGCCGTAGGGGTCACCCCCAGCCCACATGGCACCCAGTGAATGCTCAACAGAGTGGGCCTGGGGCCATTAGAGTAGACAGCCCCCCCCCCCGCACTACATCACAGAGGCTTCTCCCACCAGACCGCTGCCGTGGCAGAGCCGCTGTGCCCTGCCGGGACCTGCCCTGCGCTGTGTGTCTGTGAGAAGCAGGAAATGGCGTTTCCTGGGCAGCGTGTGGGGCTGCAGCCTCCCCAGGGCGGGGGGCTGGGAGGGATCAGTGTGTGGGGCAGTGAGGTGGGGCCCGGTTCATGCGAGGCCGCAGAGCATCTAGGCGCGGCCCCATCTGTATCCCCTCTGGCTAGGTATGACCGGATCAAGCTGACGCTAAAGGATATTCACAACTGCCAGTACGTGGCCTGCATGAACCCTACATCCGGCTCCTTTACCATCGACTCCAGACTCCAGGTACGGCCCGGCGCCGCGAGTGGACCAGGCAGCCACACGCAGGGCAGGCGGGTGTGTCTCGGCCGGGGTGGCTGCGTCCCGGCTCTGTGCCCTGCCCGGGGGACACGGGGCTCTGACGTGCCTCCTCCCCCGGCCTGACGCGCTGGCGTGGACGTGCCTTTGTTCCAGCGCCACTTCTGCGTCTTTGCCGTGAGCTTTCCTGGCCAGGACGCGCTGGTGACCATCTACAGCACCATCCTGGCGCAGCACATGGCCATCCGCAACGTCTCCGTGCTGGTCCAGAAGATCCTGTCCCCACTGATCTCCGGCGTGCTGGGTGAGCAGCGAGCGCGGCCCCAGGGGCTGCAAGCGGCGTGCTGGGCCCACGAGCGATGTCAACCCAGCCCCTCCGGCACCCCTGCGCAGCCTCGGGCGTGGGCCCCCGGCCAGCTGGGAGGGTGGGATTTTGAGCACGGCCCACGGCAGTTCTGTCTCTGACGTGCCGGCAGCGCTGAGCGCTCGAGAACCCCACGTGCCGTGGCCAAAGCGCGTGGCCGACGGCTGCAGGATTCCCCGCCGCCTGCACTCAGCCCTCTCCTGCACGTGCCCAGTGCCGGGGCTGCCCCCCGAGGCCGACAGCTCAAGCGACACTGAGCCCCTGGCCTGCAGGGGGCCGGTGGGGAGGCGCAGGGGGGTTGTGTTCCCTCTGGTCACGTTCTTGTGTGGTGTGTGATTCCTCCTGCCCTGTGCTGTTCTGGTGTAACGCTGGGTGTGTGCCTCAGTTTCCCTGGGCACTGCACTGCTGTCTGGGAGGGGATGGGAATGGTGGGTCTGGCCCTCACTGAGGGGAGGCTGCCCCGGGCTGCCCCATCTTAGCACGTCCACAACAATAGCTCAGGCTGTGCTGGACCCTGACGCTGGGGCTGCCTGGAGAGCTGGGACCACTTGCTGGGGGCGAGGGGGTTAGTTTTTTGGATGGCTAAGGAGGAGGGAGCCTTGTGGGCCCGGGCAGGGGCCCTGGCCCCGTTCCCCCCCATCCCTACGATGGCTGCACTGACGGCTCCTGGTTCCAAGTCTGGGCTGCGCTGTGTCCCCGGGACCCAATAACCCTTCTCTTCTACCTGCCGCCGGAGAGTCCCAGTGGACTGCGGCGGAGGGTGCGGGGCCCGGGGACGTCCCCACACTCGGGTCCCAGCCCTGGCCAGGGGGCGCTGCTTTGCCCCATGCACGGGATCTGGGGGACAGTTCCTGGCTAGCCCGGCAGCGAGCGGAACGGCCCCCGGTCACAGGGCCTAGGCCGGCGTTTCTCACGCCGTGTGCCGCAGAGAACAGAATTCAAAATGGCCACCCTTAAAGGGGCAGGCAACCCTTTTTTCTCAATAACTTCCCCCAACCCTTTGTTTGTTTTTGTTTCCCATAAAAAAAATGTAAGAAACACTGGTCTGGGGGCTCCCACTGGCTGCTGCCTTATGGGCTGGGGAGCTGAGTCCTTTCCCCAGAGACCCAGCCCCAAGGCCCCCGCTCGCTACAGACGTGGGGCTCAGCTGTAGAGCCCCACATTCGGGGAATCTTGGCCACCGTCTTCGTGCTGCTCTCCTTGGACTGGCAGCAGGACGAGTAGCCGTGAAACAAAGTTTGTAAATAAATGAAATGAGAGAATCCACGTCCAGAGCGCTGAGCATCTTGTCTGTGAGTCCGTCTGGCTGTCCGTCAGACCACTTGTCCAAGAGCTCCCCCAACCGGTCAGCGCCAGGCCCCCGCACCTGGCAGGCAGCTTTCCCTTCTCCCAACTCAAAGCCAGGCCGGGCTGTGCCAGGACAAGGGGCTGTGCCTGGAATGGGATTGCTTCTCCGCACACGGAAGGGGGGTCAGTGACCAGGGGACAGGTATCATGCAGTGGCAGCAGGGGGCGGTCACACCAGTAAGAGAGTGACCAGGGCTCTCTCTGTTGCTGGCCACCAACCATGGGTAAGTGGCTTCCCTGCCCCCAAACCCTCCCCCTCATAAGGAGCTGCCAGGAAAGCCCTCCCCCCGCCAGGCTGGCCAGTGCATTTCCAGCTGTCCCAGAGAAGCTGCCAGCTGGGGCCAGGCCCTGCAGTCCCAGGGAGCCACCGTGGCTGGAGCAGCGCCACCCGCACCAGTGAAACCGCCCCCCCCAGGCCTCCCTGCCCCTGCCCAGAGCCCCCAGGCCTGAGCCCCCCACCCCCTGCCCTGATTCCTGCGCCCCCCCCCCCTGCCCTGAGCCCCCATGAGGACCTGAGCAACGCCAGGTAAACCCTCGTTTTAAACAACCTTCCTGTACAAAGCGCAGCATCCGACGGGGAGCCCCTGGCGTCGCACACGTTTCAAAGCCCCTGGCCAGCGCTGGGAAGGGTCCAACCCTCTTGGAAAGGATCTGGTTTCATTCTGGTTCTGCCTCGGTTCTCTCACACAGACTGGCGACAAGAACCTCTTCCTGCCTTGCGGCTCCCTGTGGGCAGTGGCTGTAATTCAGCCAGCGCTCCGCGTCCTCACCACCTCCTCCGTCTCGCAGCCTGGCCCAAGGCAGCCTGGCCCCGAGAAAAGAGAGTTTATTTCAAAGTTCCACCAGACCCGGTTCTGTAGTTAGGTCTGAGCGGACGTGGGAATTGTGCAGCAAGTAACTGGAGAGGGGGAAAAGCGCGAGCCTTGTTTGAAGAAAAATATCCCCCCTTTGCCGTGCGTGCTCGGTGCACCCAGCTGCTCTCACCGGCCGTGTGTTTCCCCATAAACAGCCTTACACCAGAAAATTACATCCTCCTTCCTGCCTACGGCCATCAAGTTCCACTACGTGTTCAACCTCCGGGACCTCTCGAACATCTTCCAGGTAGAGCGCGTTGGGTTGGCCTGGCTCTTCCTTCTCCCTCCCTGCGTCTCTGCCATTAGCTTCCTCCAGCGCTGGGGACTGAAGGGTTTGTGTGTTGCAGGGATTGCTGTTCTCCACGGCTGAATGCCTGAAGACGCCGCTCGACCTGGTCCGGCTCTGGCTCCACGAAGCTGAGCGAGTCTATGGAGACAAACTCATCGACGAGAAAGACAAAGAAAGCTTCGGCCGAGTCCTCGCCGCGACCTGTAAAAAGTACTTTGACGTAAGCCGCTTGCACGCACTGAGCGTCTGACTCCGAGCTGCTCCCAGAGCCGGGCTCAGAGGGTCACGCTTGCACTCCCAGCGGCTTGGGAGTTAGTACCAGCTGAGACCCACTTGCCGAGATGCACCTTCTGCCTCGAGCTGGCCCTAGTCTGATTTTCAGGGTGGGAACTGGAGTCATCTCAAAACGGCGTAAGTGCTGGTTGTCGCGTTCGCGGGGAGCGTGGCTCTGGCTGAGCCCCAGCTGGCTGTGACGGGCTTCCCATGGCGGGTAAAAGCGAGCTCGGCCAGGGCTATCTTCTGAGCCACCCTTGGCCACCGCAAATGGGCGCCCGGCCCCTGCTGGCCTGGGCAGAGATGCCCGTCTGTTCCATTCCAGCACGGCAGGGCAGGGCAGGGCAGGGCAGGGCAGCGCGGCGTACGGCTCCCAGCGACCATTTCTCTTGACCGGTCTGTGTCCAGTTCGGGGCGGGGGGACGTGGGAGGCCAGGACACGGCCTCAGCCCAAGTGGCGGGTTGCAGCGGGGCCAGGAGCCGGAGGTGACCGCCTGGGCCGTGTTGCTGGGTGAGTGGCTGGCTGGGCATGGGGCGGAGAGGGGTCAGTGGCGGAAGCAGCCGTGGCTGGGAGAGCCGGTGTGGCGGACGGCCTGATCCTGCAGCCGAGTGTGTGCAGGCCACCCCGTGCCCACGGAGAGCCTCCCCCATCTGCAGGGCTCTGCGCCAGGCGCACCCCAGCCAGCAGCAAGAGGAAGCCCCACCCTCGAAACGCTCCCAGGTGGAGGGAGACATTCCGCTGTGGGGCTGGCTGGAGGGGCGACAGAGTTTGGGCGGCAGACGCAGACGGGGAGGGGGAAGCGGCCGGTCACTAGGGACGAGCGTCATTTTCTGCCTCTCTCTCCAGGAGCTGGGCGAGGGCCTGCTGTTTGCCAAGCCCAACATCTACTGCCACTTTGCCCAGGGCATTGGTGAGCCCAAGTACCTCCCTGTGGCCGACTCGCAGAACCTGAACAAGCTGCTGGTGGAGGCTCTGGACTCGTACAACGAGGTCAACGCCGTCATGAGCCTGGTGAGCCGGGCCGGGAGCGCAGCGAGACAGAGTTCGGCTTGTCCCTCCTGTTGCACAAGCTCCGTGGGCCGTGTGGCCGGGTTGCCTGGCCGGGCCGTGTGGCCGGGTTGCCTGTCCGGGCCCTGTGGCCGAGTTGCCTGTCCGGGCCCTGTGGCCGGGTTGCCTGTCCGGGCCCTGTGGCCGGGTTGCCTGGCCGGGCCGTGTGGCTGGGTTGCCTGGCCGGGCCGTGTGGCCGGGTTGCCTGGCCGGGCCCTGTGGCCGGGTTGCCTGTCCGGGCCCTGTGGCTGAGATGCCTGGCCGGGCATGGTGCCAGTGCTTGTGGTGGCTCAGGCCAGGAACGGCCTCTCCCGTGTGCTCCGCCCAGGTGCTGTTCGAAGACGCCGTGTCTCACATCTGCCGCATTAATCGGATCTTGGAGTCCCCCCGCGGGAACGCCTTGCTGGTGGGCGTGGGAGGCAGCGGAAAGCAAAGCCTGTCCCGGCTGGCCGCCTACATCAGCGCGCTGGACGTGTTTCAGATCACGCTGAAGAAAGGCTATGGAATTCCAGACCTCAAGGTGAGCACGGGCCGGCCTGCCCCCGGCTGGGGGAAGCCGATCTGCTCCGCACAGAGTGCAGGCTCATAGGGCTAGCAGCCTGCCAAGCCAGCGCCTTGCATCAATCCGACGGCTACACAGGCCTCCCGCTCTCCGGTCGGATGTATCGTTCCTTTGTGCTCTGGGCAGGGTTCCGGCTCTGAGACCCGCAACAGGACCGACAGAGCCTGGGAGGGGCCAGTGATAGGCCCAGCCTGGCCACAGCCCGTGGGCCACGCCGGGCAGCACGGCAGCGGTGGCTGTTAGGAGAGATGCGGGCTCTGGATGGGCATGGGGCCGGGGCGGAGCGGGTGGCCCAGAGCCCTGGCCAGATGGGAGGGGGCCACTGCAGCGCACTCAGGGCGGTGGGTCACGACACTGATGCAGCAACATTGTCGCCAGCGAGCGCGTCCGCAACCAGGCAGGGCTCTATGCTAGTGCCAGCAACGGGGCTGCCAGGCTCCGGGGGACGGCGCGTTGGGGCCCCCGACTCCTGTCTGCAGCAAGATGGGACTCCGCCAGCCGGTGGAATAGGGAGGGTTTAGCTTCTGCGAGGTACGGCCCGGCCCGGGTTCCACGTGGGCATCCAAGTGCGGTGCCAGGCTGCCCGGAGCGCGCCATACCTCCCCCCCAGCCAGCCCTCGGCGCTGCCCGGAGCGCGCCATACCTCCCCCCCAGCCAGCCCTCGGCGCTGCCCGGAGCGCGCCATACCTCCCCCCCAGCCAGCCCTCGGCGCTGCCCGGAGCGCGCCATACCTCCCCCCCAGCCAGCCCTCGGCGCTGCCCGGAGCGCGCCATACCTCCCCCCCAGCCAGCCCTCGGCGCTGCCCGGAGCGCGCCATACCTCCCCCCCAGCCAGCTCTTGGCGCTGCCCGGAGCGCGCCATACCTCCCCCCAGCCAGCCCTTGGCGCTGCCCGGAGCGCGCCATACCTCCCCCCAGCCAGCCCTTGGCGCTGCCCGGAGCGCGCCATACCTCCCCCCAGCCAGCCCTTGGCGCTGCCCGGAGCGCGCCATACCTCCCCCCCCAAAGCCAGCCCTTGGCGCTGCCCGGAGCGCGCCATACCTCCCCCCAGCCAGCCCTTGGCGCTGCCCGGAGCGTGCCATACCTCCCCCCCAGCCAGCCCTTGGCGCTGCCCGGAGCGCGCCATACCTCCCCCCCCAGCCAGCTCTTGGCGCTGCCCGGAGCGCGCCATACCTCCCCCCAGCCAGCCCTTGGCGCTGCCCGGAGCGCGCCATACCTCCCCCCCAGCCAGCCCTCGGCGCTGCCCGGAGCGCGCCATACCTCCCCCCCAGCCAGCCCTTGGCGCTGCCCGGAGCGCGCCATACCTCCCCCCCAGCCAGCCCTTGGCGCTGCCCGGAGTGTGCCATACCTCCCCCCCCCAGCCAGCCCTTGGCGCTGCCCGGAGCGCGCCATACCTCCCCCCCCCCCAAAGCCAGCCCTTGGCGCTGCCCGGAGCGCGCCATACCTCCCCCCAGCCAGCCCTTGGCGCTGCCCGGAGCGCGCCATACCTCCCCCCCAGCCAGCCCTTGGCGCTGCCCGGAGCGCGCCACACCTCCCCCCCAGCCAGCCCTTGGCGCTGCCCGGAGCGCGCCATACCTCCCCCCCGGCCAGCCCTTGGCGCTGCCCGGAGCGCGCCATACCTCCCCCCCCAGCCAGCCCTTGGCGCTGCCCGGAGTGCGCCATACCTCCCCCCCGGCCAGCCCTTGGCGCTGCCTGGAGCGCGCCATACCTCCCCCCCGGCCAGCCCTTGGCGCTGCCCGGAGTGCAGAGCTCTGTGCCCCAGCAGTGCTATCTAGTGCCCGGGCCCTTAGCGGCAGCTGCCTGGGCGGGACTCGCACCCGTTGCCTTTGCTCCCGCGAGGGGATCTCAGCTGCACCGCGTGCCCTTAGCGCCACCTGGCCCACGCAGAGCGCAAGTGCGTGGAGGAGCCCTGGGGGCCTGGCTAGTGCGGCTGGGCTCATCCCCGCGATGTGCAGAGCGCTGCAGGGTCGGCCTGTCTGGCTCCGCAGTGCGGGCAGTGGGGTCAGACGTGTGTGCACACAACACACCGGGCACTCTGGCCACACGGCCCAGAACCCGCCCCGCCCCGCCCCGCCCGCAGACTGGCCCTGGGCTGGGCTCGCGCAGGCCGGCACCGGAGGCGTGGCTGCTGAGTCCCGCCATGGCCCAGCCGAGGCTTTCCCCGACCCACAGGTCCACTGGCCCCTCCTGGCCCCGCCCGGCCTGCCAGCTCCAGGCTCGGAGCGATGCCCCCGCCCCACCCCCTGCTCGCCATGGGACAGCCAGGAGCAGCGCCAGGCTGACCATGTCCCCCTGGCCCTAGCTGGACCTGGCCTCGCAGTACATCAAAGCAGCCGTGAAGAACACGCCCACCGTCTTCCTCATGACCGACTCCCAGGTGGCCGAGGAGCAATTCCTGGTGCTGATCAACGATCTCCTGGCCTCCGGCGAGATCCCCGGCCTCTTCCAGGACGACGAAGTGGAAAATATCATCGGCGCCATGCGGCCACAAGTAAAATCCCTCGGCCTGCAGGACACCAGGGAGAACTGCTGGAAATACTTTATCGACAAAGTCAGGCGGCAGCTAAAGGTCGGGGTGTGTGTGTGTGTCTGTGTGTGTGTCTGTGTGTGTGTGTGTGTGTAAATACTTTATCGACAAAGTCAGGCGGCAGCTAAAGGTCGGGGTGTGTGTGTGTGTGTGTGTGTGTGGAAATACTTTATCGACAAAGTCAGGCGGCAGCTAAAGGTCGGGGGGTGTGTGTGTGTGTGTGTGTGTGTGTGTGTGTGTGTGTGTGTGTGTGTGTGTGGAAATACTTTATCGACAAAGTCAGGCGGCAGCTAAAGGTCGGGGTGTGTGTGTGTGTGTGTGTGTGTGTGGAAATACTTTATCGACAAAGTCAGGCGGCAGCTAAAGGTCGGGGTGTGTGTGTGTGTGTGTGTGTGTGTGTGTGTGTCAGGTAGCTGGCTCTGTGGAGGGGGAAGGGTGTAGCCAGCTGTGTATGTTTGTGTGTGGGGGGAGTAGCTGGCCGTGTGTGGGGGAGGAGGTAGCTGGCCGTAGGGGGGGAGATAGCTGGCTGTGGAGGGGGGGGGTAGCTGGCCGTGGGGGGGAGGAGGTAGCTGGCCGTGGGGGGGGTAGCTGGCCGTAGGGGGGAGATAGCTGGCCGTGGAGGGGGGGGTAGCTGGCCGTGGAGGGGGGGGTAGCTGGCCGTGGAGGGGGAGGGGGTAGCTGGCCATGGGGGAGCGGTAGGATGGGTTTCAAAAGAGTTCAGTGTGTCAGACACCCAAGTGGGGGCTGGTATTTAAAGATCTGGCCCCTTGGGGGGTGCTGAATGCTTGTGAAAATAGCCCCCCCCCCCCAGAGCCCAGGGCCCGTTGCCTTCTCCCCTCTCCCAGGGCTTGTCCCAGAACATGCCTGGAAACAGCTTCTGAGAGAGGCCCAAGGGCCGGCACCCAAGCCCCCAGCCCGCGGGGCTCCCTGGGCTACGCTCAGCCCCAGGGCCTCACCCAGCAGCGCAGAGGGGCTGCGCGCCCGGGGGCTCCGAGGTGGCCCAGCCCGTGAAGCGGGGCCGGGTGCGGCAGGACGCCCGGCCCGCCTGCAGCTTGGCCCATGCTCTGCTCCAGGTGATCCTGTGCTTCTCCCCCGTGGGCTCTACGCTGCGGGTGCGGGCAAGGAAATTCCCTGCCGTGGTCAACTGCACGGCCATCGACTGGTTCCACGAGTGGCCGGAAGACGCGCTGGTGTCGGTCAGTGGCAGGTTCCTGGAGGACACGGAGGGAATCGAGGTGAGCACCGAGCGCGGGCGGCCGGACCCTTTGGTGGCCGCGAGCAGCAGGGTGGCCAGGTGGTTCCACAAGACACGGGACACCCTGGCACGGCGTCCCAATCGACAGCCCCAAGGAGTCAGAGGGCACCGGCCGGTGGACCCCCCGACAAAGCTCCAACACCGGACCGTGCGGGTCAGAACCGGACACCCGGCAGCCCTACGAGCAGCAAGCCCCCGGCCCGTCCGCGCTCGCCTGGGCCCTCTCCACCCGGGACCCGGGAGAGCCTTGCGGCTGCCCTTCCCTTGGGCCTCGGCACCAGGTGATCGGGGGCCGTGAATCCCTCCCGAGCTCGTGCCACGACAGGGAGCTGCAGCCTGGCTGGGGGGCAAAGCGCCGGGAGGGTGGCTGTGGAGTGCAGCCCAGGCTGGCCACAGAGCCCGCGGGCGCCCGGCTGGACACGATTCGCTCTGGCATCCTGCCCCGTTTCCCCGGGTCCTTCTGCCTGTCCATGGGCAGGGGCGAGCTGGGGCTTCTGCCTCGCCGAGTATCTGCCGCGTTCGGGCTCGCTGAGCGTCTGCAGGGAGGGGGAACTGATCGCATGCTCGGGCCCTACTGCAGCCGGAAGTCAAGGTCTCCATCAGCCAGTTTATGTCCTATGTCCACAAAACGGTAAACGAGATGTCCAAAGTCTACCTGGCCACCGAGCGACGCTACAACTACACAACCCCCAAGACCTTTCTGGAGCAGATCAAACTCTACCAGAACCTGCTCACGAAGAAGAGGAGAGAGCTCATCGCAAAAATCGACAGGCTGGAGAACGGCTTAATGAAGCTGCAGAGCACCGCGTCCCAGGTACCTGCGCCCCGCGACACCCTCCCCCCCGAGGGCTGGGCCGCCTGCGCAGCCTCCTTCCCCGGCCTGGGCGGAGGCCAGGGTCAGTTCCAGCAAAGGGGCAGGGAGGCCACAGCTGGGAGCCAGCCCTGTCCCGCCCCACTGCACGCCCCACCCGCTCCTTTCGTTCTCGGGTGGGTCACCGGGCCCCCTTCCGCCAGGGGCACCTGTGGCACAAGGACTGTCCCGGCCAGGGGAGCGGTGGCTTTGGTGGAGCCGAGCCGTGGTCCCCTGGCTGCCGGGTGCCGCTGGCCATGCCAGGTACCCGCTGGACCCGGGGCCGCCTCTTCCCGTGTCGGCTGCGCTCTGTGCAGGTCGCGGACCTGAAGGCCAAGCTGGCTCTGCAAGAGCTGGAGCTGAAGCAGAAGAACGAGGACGCGGACAAGCTGATCCAGGTGGTGGGGGTGGAGACGGAGAAGGTGAGCAAGGAGAAGGCCATTGCCGACGAGGAGGAGCTGAAGGTCCAGGTCATTAACACGGTAAGTTCCCAGCCTACCGGGGAAGGGGTGGGGCACGGGCGGGGCCGGGACGGCTGGAGAGGCAGAGCCGCCTTGCCCAGGGCTGGGGCTCAGTAACGAGCTCTGTGCGCCGGGGCCCCTGGCTCGCCCGGCCCTTGCAGCTCACCCCAGGGAGAGCGACCCCTTTCCTGCGGCCAGGCCCTGCCCCGGGCCCTGTCTGAGGGGTGGCAGTGAGGGGGGCGGGACAGGAACAGGAGCCCTGTTACCTGGGCTTCGCCACGGGCCAGGCTGCCGCCCCAGGAGGCGTCGTTGAGGTTGTTTTTATTGGGGCCTGCGCCGTGAGCGGAGGCAGAGGGGAGGGCAGCGGCTTTGCAGGCGGCAGGGGTTGTGCCACACAGGGCAGTGCTGGGGGAGACGGGCAAGCGCCTCGTTGAATAAGCCGCCATTCAGCTCAACAGTTCCCTCTGCCCCGCGCATGAACCCCTCGGCCCCGTCCCTCGCCACGGGCACCGGCAGAGAGCACGGCTCGGGCAGGGGCAGCACAAGGCCCCAGTGCTCCCCGCTCCGGAGCCAGGCCACGCCGGGGGATGCGCCGCCCCCATTCACTCCCGCGTCGCCTCCCGCAGAACGTGACAGAGAAGCAAAGAGCCTGTGAGACTGACCTGGCCAAGGCAGAACCCGCTTTGCAAGCAGCACAGGAGGCTCTGGACACGCTCAATAAGGTCAGTACCTGCCTGCGTGGGGAGGGAACGGCCGCCCTGCTTTGCCTCCTGGTGGGGCAGGGTGTGGGGGGGCCCCGCAGGCGTCAGGGAGGGATGCAGCGCTCCCGCGCCCCAGCGCTACGGCCTGGGAGGGGAAGGTGGGCGGCGAGCTCCCCCGGGGCCGGGAGCAGGGAGGTTCCTGCACACGCACGGCCCGGCTGGATCCAGAGCCGGCCGCGACCCACGTCTCCGGAGCCCAACCGGTGACTGCGCCGACTCCCGGCCTCTGCAGAACAACCTGACGGAGCTGAAGTCGTTCGGCTCGCCCCCCGAGGCCGTGGTCAATGTCACGGCAGCTGTGATGATCCTCACGGCCCCCGGGGGCAAGATCCCCAAGGACAAAAGCTGGAAGGCGGCGAAAATCATGATGGGGAAAGTCGACTCTTTCCTGGATTCCCTGAAGAAGTACGATAAGGAGCACATCCCGGAGCCCTGCCTGAAAGCATTTAAGTGAGTGAGCCTGAGCCCGCTGGCCCGGCGCGCAGCGACACGGGGGGGGCTCGATCCTTTGGGCCTTGGAAAGGCCCGGCGTCTCTCGCCCACGGCACCCGGCCACGGCCTGCTCCTGGTTCCACAGCCCGACACTCACAGCCAGGCCAGTCTCTGGGCTGTTTGCGGGCCGGCGAGCTGGGAGCGAGCAGCGCGGAGACCCTCTCTGAGCTGCTGGGTCTCTGATGCACACGCTGCCCGTCAGGCCCGGGGGCTGGGAGTGGCCGGTGTTTAGGGGCACGGCCCCTGCTCTGGGCCCTCCAGCAAGACGAGAAACATGCCCCTCCGAGCCCCTCTCAGACTCCCGTCCCGTGGCCTCCACCCCCGGCGGTGGGCAGGGATCTGCAGGGGCGAGGGAGAAAATTCACCTTTCTCCAGCCGTGTCGGCGCGGCTCAGGGAACTCCGACCCAAAATGGAATTTAGAAAAGTTCCTGAGCCAGCTTCCTGGCCAGGTCCCCAGGAGCCAGCAAGCCGTCAGGTTCGCCACCTGCCGAGCCCGGGCCCAGGGGACGAGCTGGGCAGCCCGCCTGCCTGGTTTCATCGGGAGCTGTGGTAGAATGAATGGGCCTGCGGAAAGCCGGATTCTGCTGCGCCTCCCCGGGGACCCTCCTCTGCTCTGCTGCGGCAGCCAGTCAGGGAGCCCCAGGAAACCAGGCCCGTGGCGGGTTAAGCCGGGCGCTCCCAGGCAGAGAGCAGGGGAACCGGCCCAGAGCCCAGGGGAGCTCACAGCACCGTCCCGCTTCGTGTTCTGTCCCCAGGCCCTACCAGTCAGACCCAACCTTCGACCCCGAGTTCATCCTCTCCAAGTCCACGGCTGCAGCCGGCCTGTGCTCCTGGTGTTTGAACATCGTGCGCTTCTACGAGGTGTACTGCGACGTGGCGCCCAAGAGGCAGGCCCTGGAGGAGGCTAACGCGGAGCTGGCGGAGGCGCAGGAGAAACTCAGTCGCATTAAAAACAAGATTGCGGTAAGTGTGGGTCACTCGTGCTCCAGCGATCCCAGCCCGACCTGCCGCCCGTGGCCACAGCCCGGTCACTGGCGACAGGCGGGGCCCGGCGCCGGAGGGAAGTGGGGCCGGCTCCTAGCAGGCGGTAGCACCCCGGTCGGAGACATTTGCTACCAAGGAGTCGTGAGGGATGCGGCTCTCTCCCTCCGCCGGCCGCACGCAGGCCCCGGCTTCCCTGGCTGACTGCGAACCTCTCGACAGGACCTGAACGCCAACCTAGCCACGCTCACAGCCGAGTTTGAAAAGGCGACGGCTGAAAAGATCAAGTGCCAGCAAGAGGCTGATGCTACCAACCGAGTCATCACCTTAGCGAACAGGTAGAGCGGCAGCGGCACCTGCTGGGGAGACACAAACCCCCCCCCCCCGCCATGGGGAGACACAAACCCCCCCCCCCGCCATGGGGAGACACAAACCCCCCCCCCCGCCATGCACCCTTCGCAAGTCTCTGCTGGGAAGATGTATCCTCAGCAACTGGTTTCTCCTCCCCCGCGCATCGGCACACCTCTTCCCCCCCGACGGGTGCCCCACTCCCCCCTCCTCCGACCGGCACGCCTCTCCCCCCTCCTCCGACCGGCACGCCTCCCCCCCGACCAGCACGCCTCTCCCCCCTCCTCCGACCAGCGCGCCTCCCCCCGACCAGTGCGCCTCTCCCCCCTCCTCCGACCAGCGCGCCTCTCCCCCCTCCTCCGACCGGCACGCCTCCCCCCCGACCGGCACGCCTCTCCCCCCTCCTCCGACCAGTGCGCCTCCCCCCCCCCCCGACCGGCACGCCTCTCCCCCCTCCTCCGACCAGCGCGCCTCTCCCCCCGACCAGTGTGCCTCTCCCCCCTCCTCCGACCAGTGCGCCTCCCCCCGACCGACACGCCTCTCCCCCCTCCTCCGACCAGCGCGCCTCCCCCCGACCAGTGCGCCTCTCCCCCCTCCTCCGACCAGCGCGCCTCCCCCCCCCCGGCCGGCACGCCTCTCCCCCCTCCTCCGACCAGCGCGCCTCCCCCCGACCAGCACGCCTCTCCCCCCTCCTCCGACCAGCGCGCCTCCCCCCCCGACCGGCACGCCTCTCCCCCCTCCTCTGACCAGCGTGCCTCCCCCCGACCGGCACACCTCTCCCCCCTCCTCCGACCGGCACGCCTCCCCCCCGACCGGCACGCCTCTCCCCCCTCCTCCAACCAGCGCGCCTCCCCCCGACCAGTGCGCCTCTCCCTCCTCCTCCGACCAGTGCGCCTCCCCCCTCCGACCGGCACGCCTCTCCCCCCTCCTCCGACCAGTGCGCCTCCCCCCCGACCGGCACGCCTCTCCCCCCTCCTCTGACCAGTGCGCCTCCCCCCCGACCGGCACGCCTTTCCCCCCTCCTCCGACCAGCGCGCCTCCCCCCCGACCGGCACGCCTCTCCCCCCTCCTCCGACCAGTGCGCCTCCCCCCCGACCGGCACGCCTCTCCCCCCTCCTCCGACCAGTGCGCCTCTCCCTCCTCCTCCGACCAGTGCGCCTCCCCCCTGACCAGTGCGCCTCTCCCCCCTCCTCCGACCAGTGCGCCTCCCCCCCGACCGACACGCCTCTCCCCCCTCCTCCGACCAGTGCGCCTCCCCCCCGACCGGCACGCCTCTCCCCCCTCCTCTGACCAGTGCGCCTCTCCCCCCTCCTCTGACCAGTGCGCCTCCCCCCCGACCGGCACGCCTCTCCCCCCTCCTCTGACCAGTGCGCCTCTCCCCCCTCCTCTGACCAGTGCGCCTCCCCCCCGACCGGCACGCCTCTCCCCCCTCCTCCGACCAGTGCGCCTCTCCCCCCTCCTCTGACCAGTGTGCCTCCCCCCCGGCCGGCACGCCTCTCCCCCCTCCTCCGACCAGCGCGCCTCCCCCGCCAACTGGCACGCCTCTCTCAACCACACCTCTCCCCCCTACTCCAACTGGCGCGCCTGTCGCTGCAGGCTTGTCGGGGGACTGGCATCAGAAAACGTTCGCTGGGCTGAGTCTGTGGAGAACTTCCGGGAGCAGGAGAAGACTCTGTGTGGGGACGTGCTGCTGATTACGGCCTTCGTGTCCTACGTCGGCTATTTCACCAAGAAGTACCGGACGGAGCTGATGGACAAGTACTGGGTCCCGTACTTGAACGAGCTGAAGGTAGGTCAGCGCAGCGCAACGCCGCGGCTGTGCCGTGCCGCAGGGGAAAGCCGGCGGCTGCGCGTGGGCTGGCACTCACGGGAAGAGCCTGGCCCAGCGCCTCCGAGGGCTCCGCGGCGGGACCGCCCCCCGGCCCCTTCCCCTGCCCCGGGGATGGGGCGCCCCCTCTGAGGGCTCCGCGGCGGGACCGCCCCCCGGCCCCTTCCCCCGCCCCGGGGATGGGGCACCCCCTCTGAGGGCTCCGCGGCGGGACCGCCCCCCGGCCCCTTCCCCTGCCCCGGGGATGGGGCGCCCCCTCTGAGGGCTCCGCGGCGGGACCGCCCCCCGGCCCCTTCCCCTGCCCCGGGGATGGGGCGCCCCCTCTGAGGGCTCCGCGGCGGGACCGCCCCCCGGCCCCTTCCCCTGCCCCGGGGAGGGGGCGCCCCCTCTGAGGGCTCCGCGGCGGGACCGCCCCCCGGCCCCTTCCCCTGCCCCGGGGAGGGGGCGCCCCCTCTGAGGGCTCTGTGGCGGGACCGCCCCCCGGCCCCTTCCCCCCGCCCCGGGGAGGGGGCGCCCCCTCTGAGGGCTCTGTGGCGGGACCGCCCCCCGGCCCCTTCCCCTGCCCCGGGGAGGGGGCGCCCCCTCTGAGGGCTCTGTGGCGGGACCGCCCCCCGGCCCCTTCCCCTGCCCCGGGGATGGGGCGCCCCCTCTGAGGGCTCCGCGGCGGGACCGCCCCCCGGCCCCTTCCCCTGCCCCGGGGAGGGGGCGCCCCCTCTGAGGGCTCCGCGGCGGGACCGCCCCCCGGCCCCTTCCCCTGCCCCGGGGATGGGGCGCCCCCTCTGAGGGCTCTGTGGCGGGACCGCCCCCCGGCCCCTTCCCCTGCCCCGGGGAGGGGGCGCCCCCTCTGAGGGCTCTGTGGCGGGACCGCCCCCCGGCCCCTTCCCCTGCCCCGGGGAGGGGGCGCCCCCTCTGAGGGCTCTGTGGCGGGACCGCCCCCCGGCCCCTTCCCCTGCCCCGGGGAGGGGGCGCCCCCTCTGAGGGCTCTGTGGCGGGACCACCCCCCGGCCCCTTCCCCTGCCCCGGGGATGGGGCGCCCCCTCTGAGGGCTCCGCGGCGGGACCGCCCCCCGGCCCCTTCCCCCCGCCCCGGGGAGGGGGCGCCCCCTCTGAGGGCTCCGCGGCGGGACCGCCCCCCGGCCCCTTCCCCCCGCCCCGGGGAGGGGGCGCCCCCTCTGAGGGCTCCGCGGCGGGACCGCCCCCCGGCCCCTTCCCCTGCCCCGGGGATGGGGCGCCCCCTCTGAGGGCTCTGTGGCGGGACCGCCCCCCGGCCCCTTCCCCTGCCCCGGGGAGGGGGCGCCCCCTCTGAGGGCTCTGTGGCGGGACCGCCCCCCGGCCCCTTCCCCTGCCCTGGGGAGGGGGCGCCCCCTCTGAGGGCTCTGTGGCGGGACCGCCCCCCGGCCCCTTCCCCTGCCCCGGGGAGGGGGCGCCCCCTCTGAGGGCTCTGTGGCGGGACCGCCCCCCGGCCCCTTCCCCTGCCCCGGGGAGGGGGCGCCCCTCTCTGCGGAGGGCCTGGCGGGTTCGGTTTTCAGTCCCTCGTTGGCCTTGGTGAGCAGCGTCCTGCCGGGCTGGAGCCTCGCGGGCAGCCCCGCTCGCAGGCGCGTCCCAGACTCCCGTGTGCTGCAGGTGCCGATTCCGGTCACGCCAGGCTTGGACCCGCTGAGCCTGCTGACGGACGACGCGGACGTGGCCACCTGGAACAACCAGGGGCTGCCCAGCGACCGCATGTCCACGGAGAACGCCACCATCCTGTGCAACACCGAGCGCTGGCCGCTCATCGTGGACGCCCAGCTGCAGGGGCTGAAGTGGATTAAGAACAAGTACGGCGAGGACCTGAAAGCGATCCGCCTGGGCCAGAGGAGGTGAGTCCGGGGGCGACGGGCCTCGGGGAGCCCGGCCCTGCGCCCCCTCCGCAGCCAGACGGGACTCTCCGGCCGGCCGCAGACTAGAAGGCTTGTTTGCTTCCCAGAGACACAGCGCAGCGCGGGCTCAACCAGCGATAGTCCTCTCGGGGGAGGGGTCACAGGCCCCTGCACCCCCGTCTGGACCCGTCTGCTCCCCTCGCGCTCCCTCCGCCCAGACTGCCCCGGCCCCCAGGTAGCCATGCCCCTCGCTTGGTTCAGGGTACACCCTGACGCAAACAGCCGTCTGAGTCCTAGGAGAGATTCCAGCGCCCCCAGCTGAGTGTGTGGGGCTGCTGGTGGTGCACATTCCCTCATGCCTCGGGGCACAGAACAGCACTGATTCCGCACACGGAACAGATTAGAGGGAGCGTTGCTCCTGCAGGGCCCTAGAGAAGGCAAGGTGCTTTGGGGGATTCTCGCTGCTGGGCCCTTTTGGAGCCGCTACGTGTGCTGAAAGGCATCTGGCAGGCAGCTTGTTAGCGGGGGGGGGGGGGGGGGGGGGGCGCTGGAGGGGCGGCGGCTCAGGCCCCTCTCTGCTGTGCTGCAGCTACCTGGATATCATAGAGCAGGCCATCTCTGACGGCCACACCCTGCTCATCGAGAACATCGGCGAGACGGTGGAGCCGGTGCTGGACCCGCTGCTGGGCAGGAACACCATCAAAAAGGGGAAGTACGTGCGAGGCACCCGGAGTGCGTCCTGCCCGGAGGCACATGGCTGGGCTGGGCTGGGCTGGGCCACGGGCCGGGGCCGGCCGGCCTTTTGGAGACGCCCGCAGCCGGTGACTCTGACCAGCACTAACCACCCTTCCCGGGGGGTCCCTGTGACGGCGCGTTGGGGTCCCCCGTCTCCTGCACCCCCGCAGTGGCACGAACAGACTCCCCCAGCCAGTAGAACAGGGGGAGTTCATTGCTTCTCCAGGATCCAACACAGCATCTGTCATCTGGTTACAGGGACTTGGGCTAGGAGGCCTCAGTGCCCCCCCTTGAGATGGGGGGTGGCTGGGCCCTACAATCCCAACCCCTCTCCCTAGCTCCTTCTCCCCTGCTTCCCAGACAGAAACTAAAGACCGTCCCTTCCAGCCCTGCCCCCCACCAGGGGCGACATTCCACCTCCCTTTGGTCCTCTCCCTGGGGGGGTAACAGGTTACGTCCCTGTCCCATCAGCTACTGGGCTGGGCCATGGTACAGGCAGCAGCCAGTGGGGTCACCCCCAGCCCACGCCTAGCAACCAGCAAGCTACCCCCACTACGGCACAGTCCCGCCCCGAGTCCCTTGGCCAGTGTTTTACCAGCGTCACGCCTGACGTCAGCCGTCCCAGGGCTTAGGCTGCACCGTAACTCCCCCAAATGGCAGCGCCTCCCCGCCCGGGCAGCCTGGGCCCCTCTCCACGCCTGCCCCTGGCCCTCCCAGCCCTTCCTCAGGCCTCTCCCTCCCTCCAGAGCAGTGCTTCTTAAACTTTTTAAGACCGAGGAACACCAAACAATTTTTTTTTTTAATGGGGAACACCAAGCATTTTTTTGTTGAGGAAAAAAAAAAGTTGGGGGGGAAAAGGGTCAGGGGGAAAGTTATTGAGGAGGAAAAAATGGCCAAGGGAAAGTTATTGAACCAAAAAAAAAAAAGGTCGCCTGCCCCTTTAACGATGGCCATTTTGAATTCTGCTGGGCTCCGTGGCAGCACACCGCTGTGCCACGGAACACTGCTCCAGAGCCTCTGAAAACGCCCCTGCCCTTCCGGGGGGGGTCAGAGCGGCTGACACAGAGAAAGGGCTTAACACCTGGTCCAACACCCCCGGGAGTCATCCTCTGACCTGCCTGATGGGAGCCACAGGGGGCCAGCCCAGCATCCTGGCTGCCGAGGGGCCAATGCCAGGTGCCCAGAGGGAATGAACAGACCCAGGAACCATCCAGTGATCCCTGTCTGTCGCCCATTCCCAGGGTCTGACAAACAGAGCCTAGAGCCCTCAGCCCTGCCCATCCTGGCTAATAAGCAGGGCTTGACAAACGGCGGCGAAAACCACTCGCCAGCCCCGTACTGCACATGCGCCCTCCGCGAATAAACAGGGCGCGCAGCTGAAATCTACTTGCCCTGGGCGAGGCGATTGTATCATTTGTCGAGCCCTGCTAATAAGTATTGATGGATTTATGAATCCATTAATCTGTCTAGTTCTTTTTTGAACCCTGTTAAACTCCGGGTCTTCACGACATCCTCTGGCGAGGAGTTCCACAGGTTGACTGTGTGCTGTGTGAAGGAAAAATCTTCCTTTGGTTTTAAACCTGCTGCCTATTCGTTTCATTGGGTGACCCCTAGATCTTATATTGTGGGAACAACTGAATCACTTTTCCTTATTCACTTTCTCCAGTTACAAACCCCCGTTAGAGTTCCGCAGTTTCCTAGTTGAGTTCTTTCAGAACTCTTGGGTGATGCCACCTGGCCTGGTGACTTGTTACTGCTCAGCTGGTCCGTTTGTTCCAAAACCTCCCCAATGCCTCCTCTAGTGTAGCCCTGGGTGGGGTCTGAAGGGAGCCTGCCAGGCGGCCTTTGCAAAGCTTCTCAGTCCACTGGGAGTTGGCACCCGTCTCCCAGCCCCTGGGGTGTCGCTGCCGTTAGCGCATGGGGGGTGCCAATCGGTTTTGCACATCCCAAGAGTGGCTTGGTTCCTTGGCTGAGCAGGTACATTAAGATCGGGGACAAGGAGGTGGAGTACCACCCCGACTTCCATCTCATCCTGCACACCAAATACTTCAACCCCCACTACAAGCCCGAGATGCAGGCGCAGTGCACGCTCATCAACTTCCTGGTGACCAGAGACGGGCTGGAGGATCAGCTGCTGGCAGCAGTGGTGGCAAAAGAGAGGCCCGATCTAGAGCAGCTGAAGGTAGCAACTTGGCGACATGCGGGGACATGGGGGCATGTGCCCCCCAATGCCATGGGCAGGAGAGTCCAGGGGCCGGGGCCAAAGCCTCTCGCTGCCCCTGCACCGCATGCACCAGCAGCAGCGCGACCCCAGGCCATGCCACTGGAGGGAGGGGCAGGACTGGCCCCCGCTCGCTGGTGGGAAGTGGAGCCACGCGGCCAGAGAGCAGAGCAAGCCGGGGCCATGTTGTTCTGCTTCCCCGCTGGCCCTGGGCTGCACTGCTTGGGGCAAGGGGCGGAGCAGGGCTGGGGCCTGGAGCATGGGGGTCGTTCCAGCCCTCCCCAGGCCGGCAAGGTGGCAGCAGGAAAAGCATCCTGCCTGCGGGGGGGAGGGCCCTGGGATTAATGGCCCGGGGGTTGCAGAGTCACCGTCGCTGGAGGAATTTCAGAGCCGGCTGGACAGCCCCCTGCTAGGGTGGCCTTAGGCTCCCCGCGGGCAGGGCCCTCCCCGTGCTGGCACTGCGGTGGACCCTCCAGGCTTCTCTTGCAAATAGCCGACACGCTGGCTTTTCCAGACACCGGCCGGCGGCTCTGCCAGCTCCTTTCCCCAGGAAAGCCCCAGGGCCCGTGAGAGCGAGACTGTGCCGCTGCACTTGCTCCTTCCATGGCACGTGTCGGGTGGGTCCCAGGTGCACCGGGTGGGGCAGAACCAGCAGACACACCTGACCGCCGGACTAGCTACCTCCCGGCCTGGGGGGAGGGGCAGCAGCAGGTCCGTCAGCGCGGCCTGGTGGCACGTGCTGCCAAGCATCGAACCGAGCCCTCGCTCCAGGGCGGAACAGGCCTGGCAGGGGCCGGTCTGGCGCTCGGGGAAGGTTGGGGGGTCGGGGGGATTGGAGGACGAAGGGATAACGGCCCAGCGCCGTTCTCAGGCAGTAGCGGGCTGAGCAGACCCCACAAATGGATTTTAAAGAGACGTGCAGGACACGCGCCCAGAGAACCAGCAGGTGAGGGACCAGCTTTGCCCTTTTCTCGGCAGCTGTAGATGCTAGTCAGACTATAAACTACCCCGCTGTGGCAACGCACGTGAAACCAGCCAGGGACGCTGCTAACTGGTGCCTTGTACCTGCCAACGGGCCCCGTTTAAATCCCCCACACTGAACGCTCTGGTTGAAAGCCCCTGCTGACCTCTTGCCCTCTCTTCTGCACTGACGCTGTAGGCACATCTCACCAAAAGCCAAAACGAGTTCAAGATTTTCCTGAAGGAGCTGGAGGATTCTTTGCTTGCCCGGCTCTCTGCTGCATCAGGGAACTTCCTGGGAGACACGGCCTTGGTGGAGAATCTGGAGACCACAAAGCGGACAGCCATGGAAATTGAGGAAAAAGTAAGCAAGCTGCCCGGCGCTCCTGCAGGCTGTGCTGGGGAACCTGCCGAGTTTCTTTTAGCAAACGCCGTGCGAGCAGGGCCGAGGCTGGGGAGACGTGCTGCTTTCCAGGGCACGCAAAGGGGCCGGAGTAAACTTACCTTTGTTTTTAAGGTGCGAGAAGCTAAAATTACAGAAATAAAAATTAACGAGGCCAGAGAAAGCTACAGGCCGGCGGCAGAAAGGGCGTCCCTGCTGTACTTCATACTGAACGACCTCAACAAGATTGACCCCATCTACCAGTTCTCACTGAAGGTAACTAGCAGCTGGGGCAGGCAGTTCAGGGACGACTTCCCGATGCCAGCAACCAAATCCCCCATCTCCGGCCTTTCCGCCCAGGCGTTCAACGTGGTCTTCGAGAAGGCCATCCAGCGCACGGTCCCGGCCGAGGACGTGAAGCAGCGGGTGGTGAACCTGACGGACGAGATCACCTACTCCGTCTTCGTGTACACAGCCCGGGGCCTGTTCGAGAGAGACAAGCTCATTTTCATGGCCCAGATTTCCTTTCAGGTAGCCTCCGCTGCTAACCCTGTTCTGCTCTGGGCCACAGGGCGAGAGCGTCTCTCTGGGGCAAGGCTCTCAAGGGTCATGACTAAGGCGACGATTTTGCCAGGCACTTTCACCTCAGAGCTGCAGGGAAAATGGCAGAGCCAAGGCAGCGGCCTGGCCTGCCGGGAGGGGTTTTGCAGCCTGCCCTGTCCTGCAGGACCAGGCCCAGCTCCTCGCGCCCGGCGCTGCGACCCCGCACACCAAGGAAATGGGGCCTGACTCCAGCTGCAGATGCCAGACTCCCGTGGCCAGTTCTCTTTCCCGGCCCACTGTTGCAAGGGCCACAGACTTTAACGACTCTGTGAGCCCAAGCCAAAGCCAAAGCCGTGGCCTCCGTGACCGGCTGGCTTGTGTGTGAACATGCCCTGCTGGGCAACCACGGCGCCACGCTACCCCAAAGAGCCTACGCCCGACGTCCACTGCTCCACGGGGATCCCGACTTCAGGGACTTTGGCTCAGGCCCCAGGGGCCATAGGTGCCCGCAGGCCCCCGAGCGTGCTAGGCCCCAGGCCCATTCTGCCAACATGGGGGGAGCGCTGAAGGCACAGGGGCGGCGTTGGGGGCTCCCTGAAGAGGGCAAAAGGCCTGCAGAGCTGACTGGGGCTGCCAAGGGGGGGAGTGGTCCTGTTGCTGTCCCGTGGGCTAGTGTGCACCGAGCCCTGCGGACAGCATTGGGCCCGCACCCCTGGGTGGGGGGGCGTCCAGAGGCTGTGGGGGAACACAAAGGGCAGAGGGAGGCGCTTGGCGAGTCCCAAGGAGGGGCTGGCCCGGTCGGGGCAGCAGGACAGGGCTGAGCCGGGCAGCGTGGGGGGCAGGCCCAGCCTGGCAGAGATGTGCCAAGCACAAAAGCCGCAGGGGTTCCTCCTTCCCCTGGGCGCGTCTGAGCGGGCACATGCCTTTCCCAGCGTGCTGGGGGTGCCCATCTGGTCACATGTCCAGTGGCACTGCGCCAGGCGGCCCTGCCCCACAGAGCCGCAATACCAGAGCTTGGGGTCCAGGCCCATTTCCTCTGGGCGCCCGCGTCTGCCCCACTTCTGCAGCGCCCGCGGCCCCAGCACTGCGAGCCGCCGTGTGCGAGAGCCTGACGCCGCGCTTCCCCTCAGGTCCTGCTCACGAAGAAAGAGGTGAACCCGGTCGAACTGGACTTTCTTCTGCGCTTTCCGTTCAAGGCTGGACTCACGTCCCCTGTGGACTTTCTGCTGTCCCAAGGGTGGGGTGGGATTAAGGTGCGTCTGAGGAAGGTCAATTTCTCCTGGTGTAAGAGCTGCTCCGTGGCAGCGAGTGAACCGGGGCCAGGCCCGGGCGGGTTGAAAGAGGAGCAGAAGGAGACTGAACCTACGGAAGCCAGTTGGTTCAACTAGCTCCCTGCAGAGCCGCCGCTCTGAAAAAGGCTGCTGCGACAGACAGCCCCATTGCTGCAGTCGCTATCTGAAAGTAGCATTGACCCAAGCTCAGGCCGAGTGCGCAGCTAATCCCCGAGCAGCCAGGGCAGCCGCAGGGGCAGTCGGTTTGTGGCGTGGTGTAGCCAGTGTCCCTTGGGAAGGCGTTTCCCGTGGGTAGCATGTAAAGTGCCGAAGCTTTGCGGTGGGACCAAGTCCCCTTTGCTTGTGGAAGGCTCAGTGTTTAAATCCACGTGTGTTCGCGTGACTGACCCGGGGCACAGCTGTGGCCCGTATGCCGGACCTGCCGCGGGCAGGCGCTGGGGGTAGCCCACCCCGCCCCTAGACAGAGGGACAGGTCCATCCACAAGTGGCGAAGATGGAAGCTGCGAGGGGCGCAGGGCGGCCAGGGAGCCGCTCTCCAAAGAGGGGCTCTCACGGGAGGGGGGTGGCCAAGGGGCTCCCTTTTCTTGCGTAATCGCCCCGCACAGCTGTTCGCGTACCGTGTGAAACTGACCGTTTGCGCCGATTTTGGGTGCATCACAAATTCTCCCCCCTCCCTGCACGGCCCCCAGTGCCCAGCAGGGCTCGTTCCCAGGGGCCAGCAAGGAGGGGTTAGTGCCGCGAGCGCGCAGCCGAGCTGAGATTGGACAGGGCATCGCTCCTGTCAGTCAAAGAAAAGGGGACAGGCCGGGGCGGGAGCTAGAGCGCTAAGCAACGCGCAGCCTGTGGGGAGCCGCCGGGCCCCAGGCACAAGGCTCGAGTGGCTCCCCGTCTCCCGCACGCGAAGGTCCTCTCAGAAATGGACGAGTTCAAGAACTTGGACGGCGACATCGAAGGCTCGGCCAAGCGGTGGAAGAAGTTTGTGGAGTCGGAGGCGCCGGAGAAGGAAGTGTTCCCGAAGGAGTGGAAGAACAAGTCAGCGCTGCAGAAGCTGTGCATGATGCGGTGCATGAGGCCGGACCGGATGACCTACGCCGTCAGGTACCGTCCTGAGCCCCCGGGCTGGCCGGAGAGCAATGGACCCGCTGGGGCGGGCGGCAGCCGCCTGGGGGAGAGGCTCTGAGCCGGCAGGGCGTATGCTAGCCAGCGGGCCTTCCAAAGGGCCTTCCAGGGCTGCCAACGGGGCGGGGGACGGGCCTGGCTCCGCCTGCCTCCCCACACGCCCAGCCCTAGGCCACAGCAGCGCCTCTGCTGGCCCAGAGGAGCCACGTGCCAGACACGGGCCTGCTGCGGGAAGCAGCGGAGGGGCGGGGGCGGGAGCGGGCTAACGGGTCCTGGTGAAGGGGTGGATCCGGCCCAGGACTTGCCTGGGCAGCGCCGGCCGACTGTGTGACCCGGTGCCTCTGTTCCCAGCTCTGCTCTCGAGCCCAGAGCTCCGGCTGGGTGTGTGGGCACGACTCTGGCTTCTGCTCCACTCCCCGCCCTTCCTACCGAGTGCGCTTCACCCGGCCTGCCAGGGGCTGCTGGAGCCCACGGCCTGCCCTGCGCGGCCCTCGGACGGTCGGGGACTGGAAACTGAGGCTCCATCCACGTCTGTTGCACAGAAACTTTGTGGAAGAGAAAATGGGCAGCAAGTACGTGGAAGGCAGAAGTGTTGAATTTTCCAAGTCCTACGAAGAGTGCAGCCCGTCCACTGCAATCTTCTTCATCCTCTCGCCAGGGGTGGACCCCCTGAAGGACGTCGAGGCGCTGGGTAAGCCGGCCCGGGGCCTGGCGCTGCTGGACGCGGCTGCGGTAAAGAGCCGGCGCTGCCCGGCAGTCCAGCATCAGAGCGGTGACGTGCGTGCTGCTGGGTTTTCCCCAGGCCAGAAGCTGGGCTTCACCATAGACAACGGGAAAATCCACAACGTGTCTCTAGGGCAAGGGCAGGAAATCGTGGCCGAAAACGCTCTGGATGTGGCTGCTGTGCAAGGCCACTGGGTCATCCTACAGGTATGGGCGCTGCCCCCGGCTACAGCAGCGGGCTCCACCCGGGCCCTTCTCTCGACCACACTCACCGCCCGACCCCAAGGGGAAAGCTGCGGAGCCCCACCCTCCTTTGGCCCGGGGCCCCAGCCGTTCCCAGGAGCAGCGAGCTGGGGTGCTTGCGGGCGTGAAAGCCCGTCACTGGGGCAGGCTAGCGGGGTCCGGGAGCCCTGCTCTGCACTCACCAGCTCATGGGGCTACGTCCTGAGGACGGGCTGGGCCCCCCCGGCCTCGGAGGGCAGCTTCCTCGGCGGTGTCGAGTCCCAGCAGGCGGCGGGGCCCCCAGCGGCAGCGTCTGCCCCTCCCCGGGGCTCAGCGTCCGGCGTCTGCCGCAGAACATCCACCTCGTGGCCAAGTGGCTGGGCACGCTGGACAAGAAGGTGGAGCGTTACAGCGCCGGCAGCCACGAGGACTACAGGGTGTACATGAGCGCCGAGCCCGCCCCCTCGCCGGACAGTCACATCATTCCTCAGGGACTCTTGGAAAACGCCATCAAAATTACCAACGAGCCCCCGACGGGCATGCACGCCAACCTGCACAAGGCCCTGGACCTCTTCACCCAGGTACGCGGGAGCCAGCGGCCGGACGCGGGAGGGGGGCAGCCGGGCCGGGCCGAGCCTCCCCCTCCCCTCCCGTGCGCATCAGGTCACCACTAACACCCTCTGCTCCCCTCCCCCCAGGTCACAACTCCCTTAGTGACCCTGCACCCCAATCCCCTGCCCCAGGTCAGGGCCCCCTCTTCCCCCACGCCCCCTCCTGCACCCCAGTCCCCTGCCCTGAGCTCCCTTCTGCACCCAGCCTCCATCCCAGACCCTGCTCCCCCTCCATAGTGGCCCCTGACCACTCACCAAAATCTTGGAGGCTCCCCCCCCGTTTTGCACTGTACGATACAGTATAAGCCAGGTCCGGGCTAGAGCGCGGAGGGACAACGAGGAAGGAAACAGGGCGGATCCGCCACCCAGCACCGTTGGGCCTGGACGCTGAGTTGCAGAGCACCCAGGGGTGGCTGAGCACCGCTCCAGAGACACTGACCATCCGGCTCTGCAGGCCTCAGGCCCATGGGTGCTGCCCGGGGCCGGCGGCTGGAGCCGTAATTCCTGCTGCTGGGACTCTGGGGTATTTTAACCCCCGGGGCAGGGGCAGGTTAGTGAGCCTGGAGATCATTTCTCACTGGATTAGCACCGGCCCGAGGCCATTAGGCACATTCAGGCCTGGCCCGGCCTCCCCTCTCGCCCGGGAATGGGCAGGCAGCGAGCGTGGGGCAGGCAGCCTGGGGGTTCCTGGGACGCTGGGTAAGCTGAGGCACCTGCGGTAAGGAAGGCCCAGCTCCCGCTCGCGAGGCTAGTGGGGAGAAGCCGGGCCTGCCCGGCCGCCCACGGGCGAGGTCTCCTCTTGCTCGCGAGCGCGCCTTCCCCCCCCCGCAGGACACCCTGGAGATGTGCACCAAGGAAATCGAGTTCAAGTGCATCCTGTTCGCGCTCTGCTACTTCCACGCGGTGGTGGCGGAAAGGCGGAAGTTCGGGGCGCAGGGCTGGAATCGGTCCTACCCGTTCAACAACGGAGACCTGACCATCTCCATCAACGTGCTCTACAATTACCTGGAGGCCAACGTCAAGGTGGGACTGAGCTGCGGCAGCAGCTGCTAGACTCCTTGCTGGGGGAGGGGGAGCACTGGGAGCGCCAGGCGCTGCGCTGCGGGGGGCTCCACAGGTTTGGGGGAGGGCCTCTGCCCTCGCCCCGCTGGCTGTAGCTCCCGGCGCGGAACCTTTGCAGCCAGCCTGCGACTCCCCGCGGGAGGCTGTGCGGCAGCCTGGCTCCCGCGCGTCTCGGGGGTCCCTGTGAAAGGTGGCACAGCCTTCCCCCGCCACCACGCCAGGGGAGCCCTGCTGCTGCAAACTGCGCCCCATTCAGCTGGGCTGAATGGGAGCACGGGGGGAAATAAGGCTCCCCCGCCCCTCAGGGGCTGTCTTCCTGCTGGGCGAACCTGGCCCCCGGCACTCAGAGCTGGCCCTGGCCCGGGGGCACAGCGCTGCTAGCCGGACAGGTGAGGCCGCAGCGTCCCCTGGGATCACTGAGCCGCTCCTCCAGGTGCCCTGGGACGATCTGCGCTACCTCTTTGGAGAGATTATGTACGGGGGACACATCACAGACGACTGGGACCGCAGGCTGTGCAGAACCTACCTGGGCGAGTACATCCGGGTGGAGATGCTGGAGGGAGAAATGACGCTGGCTCCAGGCTTTTTAGTGCCACCCAGCCTGGATTACAAGGTGAGGATGGTTTCCCCATGGCGGGGGATGGGCTGCACCGTGCCAGAAGCCAGGCAAGACGGAGACTCTGAGGCGCGTCAGTGGGAACGGGCGAGTGACGCCGGGCGGGGCAGGACAAGGCAGGCAGCTCAGAGCTGGGTGGCCTCGCCCCAGGCTGCAATGCAGGAGACGCCTGCCCCCGGCCGGAGGAGCTCGGGGAGCCCTGTCGAGGCTCTGGGGCGTCACTCGCTGCTTGGTATCTGCCCTGCTGTAGGGTTACCACGAATACATCGATGAGAACCTCCCGCCGGAGAGCCCCTACCTCTACGGGCTCCACCCCAACGCCGAGATCGGCTTCCTCACGGTCACGTCCGAAAAGCTTTTCCGGACCGTTCTGGAGATGCAGCCCAAGGAGTCTGACGCGGGAGGAGGGACGGGGGTGTCCCGCGAGGAAAAGGTAGGGGGGGCTCGTCCTTCGGCGCTAGCCAGGAACCCAGCTGCCAAGGCCGAAGGAACAAGCCCACCAGCAGCTCCCTACTGCCGTAGCCTCGGCCCCCACCGGTGACGGCCCTCCGGCACGGGGCTCACAAGCCGCACCCGGGGGTGGGCGCGCGACCTGAGGCGGCGGCGTTCCGCTCAGCTGCGTGCGGATCGGGGGGGGGGGACTGTTCTCTGCTTCTGGGGGCGAGCAGCAAAGGGCTTACGCTAGCCAAGGCCACACAGGCTGGGCCGCCGGAAACGGTCCCTGGCACTGGCTCCGCCCGGGAGTAACTTGCCCAGGCGCTTGTGGCTTCTCCCTCCCTGGCGCCGCTGGAGAGCAGCTTGGACAGACCCTGGCTGGGATAATCCTTAGTCCTGCCTGGGCCACCTCTCGAGGATCCCAGCAGGTGCCGCCCCGTACCACTCGTGCGGGGGGGCTCAGCTCAGCACATTGAGGCGGGCCGCGGAGAGGTACGGACGGGCCGATTATGAGCAGGTGACGTTTGCAACCATCAAAACCAACCACATGCTGCTGCTAAGACACTGATCCCCCCGCCCCTGCCCCAGCTTGAGGCTGCAGCGCACTTCTGTGGTGGCCTCTGCTCACCAGCTGCCAAGGACCAGGTGGGGTTCTCCAGCCATGCCGGGCACATGGCCAGAGTGCCAAGTGCCAGCCCGGCCCCAGGGGAGCTGAGAGGTGCAGCGTGCAGGGTGGACTGTGTCACTCCCGCTGCATCGCTGATGGCCCGGAGCTGGTTCGGAGCCCAGCCTGCGCAGGGCACGTCCACGCCTGCTCCCTGGCCCTCAGCAGGCCTAGTCCGGGCTAGTCTGTGTCTGTTCGATGGGTGCCAGAACCCCCGTGGCATGCGTGGCCATCTCTGCCCTGCGGCGCCGTTACGTGTTACAGGTCAAGCAAGCCCTCGATGAGATCCTTGACAAGCTGCCGGAGCCCTTCAACATGCTGGAGATCATAGCCAAAGCCGCGGAGAAGACGCCGTACGTGGTGGTGGCCTTCCAGGAGTGCGAAAGAATGAACATCTTGACCAATGAAATCAGGCGCTCGCTGAAGGAGCTGAACTTGGGGCTGAAGGTGCGTGACACCGGCGCGGCCACGCGGGGACGGTCAGGCACGCCCGCCGTTAAAAGGAAGCCGGTGGAACTACGCGTCCGTTCCGGTTCGATACCGAGGGGAAGGGAGCGGCTCTGCCTCCGGCGCCCGCCCTACGCCCAGGGGGTCGGCAGGCAGACGCTGCTCCTGCCTCCCTCTGGAAGGGCGAACCCACGGCAGCGAGGAGGCCAGAAATAGCGGGGCAGTTGCTTCTGCCAGGACCGCGTCTTGCTGCCCTAAGGCCCCGTCGCAGCCGACTGCCAGGCTGCACCACTGCCCTGCAGAGGCCTCTGGGGGAGGCCAGCAATAGAACTCACCTGCACTTGCTGTAAAGCGGCAGGCGTGAGGGTGGGGCCGAAGGGAAGGTGCCGTGTCAGAGGGAGCGCGGCCTAGTGGTGTAAGGCGCGCCGGGCGCCATCTTGGCGAGAGCGGTGCTGGCAAAGGGGCTCGGACGCCATTGCCCCCGGTTGGCTCCTTCCCAGGGGGAGCTGACGATCACCACAGACATGGAGGACTTGTCCAACGCTCTCTTCTACGACAACGTGCCCGAGTCCTGGACGAACCGGGCCTACCCCTCCTTGCTCGGCTTGGGAGCCTGGTACGCCGACCTGCTGCTTCGCGTGCGGGTGAGTCCGTGCTGCAGCCCCCGCGGCTCAGGGACGCCCCACTCACCCGCCCTGGACCACACAGTGCTGGCAGGCCAGGGCTGGGCATGCACAGGCGCCTGGGAGCTCAAACGCTTCCCCAAAGCCCAGCCCCCCAGCTGCTGAGGTTGCCATGGCTCCATCTCCAGTGTGGAGGGCTGAGCCTGAGGCTCCCAGGAGGCGACAAGCCCCCTTGTCTCACAGCGGGCCTGGCACTCGGGGCTGCCAAAGAGCAGGGAAGCTGACGCGTGGCTCTTTCCTCCTACGTGCCGGCGGGGGTGCTCTCCCGTGGCACAAACAGCCACGCCAGGCAAGGGAGAGCACCCGAATTCTCAGTCCAGGGGCTCGGATTCCAGCTTCCATGCCAGTCGCTTACTGGAACTGCAAAGTGCAAACCCCAAAGGTAGCTCACAAGAGCTGCACGTTGCACCAACAAAGCTTGCACTTACACGGAACCAGCGTGAACTTTGTGGGTGCAAAGCACAACCTCCCTTGAGATTTGCACGGGTGCAGCACCAGCAATGAAAACAGCCTTAATCCAGAGATGGGTGCCCTACACCCTGCAGCATCATGGACCCAAGAGGGACTCTGCAGGGAGCGGGTGCGTACTACGGCGTCTTTCTGCCTCGGGCAGCCCCTCAAAGCCTCCTCCACCGAAGGCTGTGGCCTACGTGGAAGAGGGCCTGGGACTGCCTCGCACCACCGGTTCACGAGCTGCAGAGATAGCAATGCCAGGCGCAGCCCCGATCTCCCTGGTGCTGTGCAGGCTGAGGCCAGGCCGTGCAAACTGAGCTGGCCTCTGAGCCGTGGCAGACGCCCCAGAGCTGACCCCCAGGCCAAGCACACCTGGGGAATCGGGCGCACGTGTAAGTTAGGCCCAGGTGCTGAGAGCCGAGCGACAGCGCTGCTCGTTTCTTGGGGGGGGGGGCTCATGCTGAAAGTCACTTTGCTTGGCTACTGAGCCCCCCCCCAGCAGAACTTAGTGTGGGGCAGGTCTGTGCACAGCCCAGAGCCCTGAACTGCTGCTGCTTTGCTTCTCAGGAACTCGAGGCCTGGACAACTGACTTTGCACTGCCCACAACCGTGTGGCTGGCCGGCTTCTTCAACCCCCAGTCCTTCCTCACCGCCATCATGCAGTCCATGGCCAGGAAGAACGAGTGGCCGCTCGACAAGATGTGTCTTTCCGTGGAAGTGACCAAGAAAAACCGGGAGGATATGACGGCGCCCCCCCGGGAAGGCTCCTACGTGCACGGGCTGTTCATGGAAGGTACAGGGCCCCTCCCTGCCCATGCCAGAGCCGGGCTCACTCCCGCACAGCCAGGGAGCCACAGGCTCCGCCAGCTGGGCTGCCGGCTTGGCAACAACGCTTGCATCTCAAATCGGTTTGAACGCGACCCTCCCCCCACGCTGGCTGGTCCTACCGTGAGCCAGGCCTGGCCTGCGGCCGCATTCGACCAAGCTGCAGCATGCAGCCGTCTCCCCAGGCCCAGGCTGCTCTCTCCTCGCACCTGCAGCTGGGAGGATCCCACGCCACCTGCAGGCTGCAGTTCAGCCCTGCTTCCTCCTCCGGCGCCCCCGAACGCCACGCTTGTCCGCCCCAGGCATGTGCCGGGAAACTGGCCAGGCTGTCCGTCCTGCAGCTGGCAGACTGCCAGCATTGCGCAGGTCCTTGCTCTGGAGTGGGACTGGGTGCCTTAGGGACAGGGGACACCCCCAGCCCTCCCCCTCACTGCAGCAGGGGGAGGAGCACATGTCCCCTGCCTGGGGGACAGAAAGTACAGAGTAGCTAGCTGCCCCTTTCCCTGCCCCCTGCCGGCCCAGTGGGGGGTAGCTGCCCCTTTCCCTGCCAGCCCAGTGGGGGGTAGCTGTCTCAGTCCCCATCTCTGGCCCTGGCTGCCCCCTGGGGCCATCCTGCAGTATCACGCTCCTGCCAGCCCCTCCCTTTGTTTGATGAGAAAATCAAATTCCAGGCGCATCCCGTTGCCCTGGCCTGGCTTTGAGTTCTGTTCAGAGGACACTGCCTAGCAATGCGGTGGTCCTAGCTCTTCCCGGGGAGGAGGAGATTGAGATTAGACGAAGGTTTCTAACCATTAGAGGAGTGAGGTTCTGGAACGGCCTTCCAAGGGAAGCAGTGGGGGCAAAAGATCTATCTGGTTTCAAGATTAAACTAGATGGGTTTATGAAGGGGATGGTTTGATGAGATAACAGGATCTTGGTAACTAATTGGCCATTCATTATCAGTGGGAATAGGCCAGCGGAGGGATGCTAGGAGTTACTAGAGAACTTTCTGGGGGTCTGGCTGGTGAGTCTTGCCCACATGCTCAGGGTTTAGCTGGTCGCCATATTTGGGGTCGGGAAGGAATTTTCCTCCAGGGTAGATTGGCAGAGGCCCTGGAGGTTTTTCGCCTTCCTCTGTAGCATGGGGCACAGATCACAGCTGGAGGATTCGCTGCATCTTGGGGTCTTCAAAGTATTTGAAGGCTTCAATATCTGAGACATAGGTGAGAGGATTATTCTGGGAGGGGTGGGTGAGATTCTGTGGCCTGCACTGTGCAGGGGGTCAGACTAGATGATCAGAATGGTCCCTTCTGACCTTGAAGTCTATGAGGAGCTCCTGACAGACACTCCCAGCTGGACAGATGCACATTTCTGAACTATCAAGTGCAAATGACAGACTAGAGCAGCCAGGCGCCAACTGGGCAGCAGCCACCTTTATTGTGCAGTGTCAGACACGGGGCAGCAGAGGGCAGCACTCATCCCCACGACCGGCGGCCGTTCCCTGCTCCCCCAGCAAAACGTTTCTTCCAAGCTGCAGCGAGGCCGCAGCGACTAGAGTTCTCTCTGCCAGCCTTGGGGCTCGCCAGCAGAGGCAGGAGGCCATGGCAGGGTCAAGCTCAGGGCCGTGCCCAACAGACTCCATAGGCCCCTTTCGATTTACCCCCCCCACCCGGTGCAAGGGGAATAAGGGCAGCACTGACCCCACTGCTTAGAGTCTCTCTGTAGGCGCAGGATCAGTCACTCTGAAAAGGCAACTGGGCACCGGGGAACCAAGGCCAGGCTACTGCAGCGCCCTTTGGTCCTCCGGCTGCCCCCTCACTGACTGGCCGTCACACTGCAGGCGCTCGCTGGGACGTTCCTAGTGGGGTTATCACGGATGCGCGGCTGAAGGAGTTGACGCCCTCGATGCCAGTCATCTTCATCAGAGCCATCCCCGTGGACCGCATGGACACCAAGAACGTGTACGAGTGCCCCGTCTACAAGACACGCATGCGAGGCCCCACCTACGTCTGGACCTTCAACCTGAAGACAAAAGAGAAGCCGGCTAAGTGGATCCTTGCGGCTGTAGCTTTGCTCCTGCAGGTGTAAAGTCTTCCTGCCTCCGCAAAGCAAGCGGCGCCCAGCTCGCCGCTAATCCCACCAGTCAACTCCCCCCCAGCTCTTTGTCTGCACCCCCTAGATTGTACAGTGACAATAAATGATACACTTGAACGACCGCTAGTGCTTGGGAGTGACCCCCTGGCCTGCGGAGGGCTGCAGGGCCGCCGGCGGGCGCGTACTCCGCAGGGCAGCCCATGGAAAGCACTAGCAAGGGCCAGCTTAGCTTCCTTGTTCTCTTCCATGCCAAGCGAAGTTTGCATGGGCCAGCTGGGGTCCCCACAGCCACAGGCTGGAGTGCCAGTCCCTGCCCTAGAGAACTGCCAACGGCGCAGAGACTGGAGGAGAGGCCAGGTAACCGGCCTCAGGGCTACGCTGCACCTCCCAGCAGCAGCATGGGCACAGGGCACCCCACTCAACCCTTCAGCCCCCGTGCGCAGGCTGCATAAAGCACACTGGCTGGGCTCCGCTTACCCCCGGTCTCCCACTGGGTGGGAAGCCAGCGGCCTCCTGTTTCTAAGATGTGACACCTGGCACGGTGCTCCCCGGGGGTGGGGGGCAGTTGTGTCCCACAAGGCCACACACACCCAGCCCTGCAAAAGAGTCACTGAGACGGGACTGGTGAGAAATGGGGCTCTCCAGGGCACTTGGGGGCAAGGGGCTGTGTTCTCAGGCCTGCCACCAGTGGCTGGGGCCTCTCTCTGCGGCTGCTGTCTGGGGACAAGGGATGTAAAATCCCGTCTCACATACTGTTTGGGGGGGGTCACTCCTGCCCGGCCAGAGCAGCCCCTGTCCGCAGTGGACCCCACAGAGCTGGAGCAGCCCTCTATCCATGGCAGGCAGGGAGCTGCTCCAGCCCCCACCGGTTAACTGGTTAACATTCACGTCCCTAGCAGGGACCATGAAAGCTAACTCCCCTCCTCCCTCCCCACCCCGAGGTGAGCCACTGTGGCCGACGCCGGAGCAAGCGCTCAGGGAGCAGCTGTTTGGAGAATAAAGGGTTTTAGTCCCTCATGCCACTCCCATCACCTCCAGCCAGGGAACCTCTGCTCAGCGCCGGCAGCCGGGGCCAGGCACCACTGCACCGAGCAGTTTGCTATTGCACGTCTGCTAGCAGCTGCCCAAGACAGAAGGGGAAACCCCCAGGGCGGTGCCGTCGTCTCTGCCGAGGGCCAAGAGAGAGCAGTGAAGGGAAGTTCTGGCTACAGGGCTGGGATGCTTGTGGGCCAGGCCTGACGGGGCAATCGGAGGCCTCGGGGGGCTGCTCTTTCCTCGCTGGATATGACGCAGTTGGGAGCCAGTTGCCCGGCTGTGGCAGGGGCAGGCACAGAGCCACTGCAAGCAACTGGGCTCTCCAGGGCTGAGGGGAGGTGAAGGACAAACGCGCCCTTGCTCCAGCCTGCACTGGCCTCCCCATCCCGCCGAGGGGACTAGCCGGAAGGCAGCACCCGGCCTTCTGGCCAACATTTGGTGCTGCCTTCCGGCTAGTCCCCTCGGCGGGATGGGATTAACCTCACAGAGCAGGAGCCAGCGGTTACGCCGACCTCTCCCCCTCTTTACGCCCAACTCAGGCAGGGGAGCTAAGAGCAGCTGGCATCGCCCACTGGCCGCCCTGCCCAGGCTGCGTCCCCACGACTAGCGAGACATTTCCCAAGCAAAAGTCTTACCAATGCCACGGGCAACCTGGATTCCTCCCTCCCCCTTCCCTAAAGGTGCCCAGATTACTGCCAGGGAAAGCTACAGGCCTCGGGACGGACTGCCTGCTCCGAGCCGCCCCTCTCACAAAGGGCAGGGCTGCATTCAGAAGCGCCATCAACTCAGCAGCACGTCCTGCCGCGTTAGTTCTTCCTGGAGCAAAGCAGCTTCCCACTCACCCGAGGAGGATCCTTCTCCTTTCAAAAGAAGTTCTTAATCAGAGGTGTTACCAGCTTCACCCACAGCTTCACGCAGCGGCTGGGCTGCTCAAACGTACAGGACGACACCACGGCTGCCCGCCGATAAAGCTGTTCCTGCTCCTACAAGGCAAAGTCCCAAAAGTCAGTCTGACCGTCTTCTCCCAGCCTCGCCAGGTTGGGCACATCTACAGCCTCAGCTTCTGCCTGGCCAGAGGGGCACGTCGCCAAGGACCCAGCCCGGCCCGCCACGTGACACGAACTGGAGGCAAGTTGCCCAACCGCTGAGTGACGAGCGCCCCAGGGCACTGGGCCTGCTTATTCTGGAGAAACGTGCTCAGAACCCAAACATGACCTCGCCAAAGGGCCCAGGGCGGGGGCTTTGAGGGACTGAGCCTTACAGCTATCCTGGATTACTTAACTGAACTACAGTTACAGGAACAACACTGCGGGTCAAAGCCCTGGCTGGAATTGCCTGGAAAGGAAACCGGACTTAAATCTCAAGAGACTGGTTTGCAGAACTCGTCCGAGATGCAGCTCCAGTGCTGTGTTTTCAAATGAATATGTAGTCATGATTTCAATTAGATTACCAGAAATGCTCAAGTGCCTTTAAAGTATAAACAATACAACTGGAAGAGGAAGTGAACCCTCCGTTACAATAGCATCTCACATAGCACATGAAAAGCAGTGGTTTGATCAAAGGCAGAAGTGGCCCTTTCTGTAAAACTAGCAAGGGTTCTGGTTTTACGTGACATGCAAAACAAGAAACAGAAAGCCTGCTATTGCTACATGTAGCAAAGCACCTCAGAGTCTACCCCAGTTACACAAATCTTGCCCTGTGTTTATTTCCTATCATTCGGGGCTCCTTTCCTGATGTGTCACAACACAAAGATCTGAATGCAAAAGATTCCGACAGCAAAGCGTCTGTTTTAGGGAGGAAGCGTGTTGCAAAGCCCATGCAGCCCTCTGTTTGAGGCAGCGGGTCAGCCTTTTAATACAGCTGGGCAGTTACTTGCACTGCGGTTCAGCTTGTAACAAAACTCTTGACTTTGGCTCACTAAGGGCAGCAGCCAGAAAGCCATCCCGCACCTTCGTTCCTTTTTGCAGTGGAGGTTGGACGCCAGCACAGGCTAACCCTGGCCCCAGGTGAGCTGGTCTGAAAAGTGGCTGCTGCGTATGTTCAGCAGCAATGCGGCAAAGCACAGAAGTGCGGGTGCCGGCCCTTGCTGTCACTCACAGCACAGGTGCAGCAGTGTTACTGAAATGCATCACCGACTGCCTAAAGCCCAGAGCAAAACGCCCCATTGCACGAGAGCACACCGGGCGCCTCTCAAACCACCACCCATAGGGCTGACGGAACGGAACGGCTGGGTCGTCAGCCCAGCCCCCGGCCTCCTGCCACCTGAGGGTCAGTCGTCTGGAGACTGAACGTTTTTCAGACACTGGCATCACCAGCCGCTGTGCCTTAGCACAGAGAATATTTCCTAATCTCTTATCTGGCAAACCAGCAGCAACGTGGTAAAAGTCCCAAATGAAACGAGAATGAGGCCGGCTGCTCCCCCCCCCCCATTGCAGGGGTGTCCGAAGAGGAAGTGATCCCATGCTGTGCGGAGAGTACAGAAGGCAGCTCAAGACTGGCCCAGCCTCGTGGGAAAGGGAGGGGTGCCAGGCGTGCGTGCGCACGCCTCCCCCACCCCGGAATCAGCAACATACTATTATGCAGCCCAGAGCCTGTGCTTTCTCTCTTAGCCTTACCTACAGACAGGACCCTAAATCATACTGCATGTGTCACATGGTACCTCTCTCCCATGCCCCATTCACACTGGCCAGGAGTGTCACAAGGAAGAACAGTACAGCCAGGTCCGAACACTGGGTTTTCAAGTGACACGTGGGAATTGGCAAATCTCAGCTCTCATTTACACAAGTATGTTTCTACCCTCTTGGTTACGAAGAGAAACGTGAAGGTTAAAGGCTCAGTGAAGAGATTTTACACACAGGTTAGGTTCCCAGGGGATTAGCGACGCTGGAGGGACCAGACCCTCAGCTGCTCCTGGCTCTGGAAATGAAGCTGTGACCGACTCCACAGAACAGCACAGGGCCTTGGACTCTAGTCCAGCTACGCCAACCAGCGACCAGCGGAGGGAGGCAGCGAGAAGTTCTGCTAGGTCTCATCTCAGCATGGGCCAGATCCCAGGTCACTTCCATGCCCTAGCGCTTGGCCAAACTGCTCTGCTAGCTCAGCACAGGCTTTGGTCTCCGCTTTACACAATCCCTTCGGAACACAAATATTTTCACTGATTTTTCTCATTACCGAGGAAAACAAACAGGGGCCAGTTACAGTGAAACATTCATGTGACTCTTCCAGTAAGACACAGAGAACTTTGTTGAATTAGATACAAGGCTGACTCAGAGGGCCAAATTCAGCTCTGGGGGAAGAGAGGCAATTCCCACTGAATAAAACTCAGTTTCCATAGAAGCAGTATGTGGCTTGCAAAGGTCCAGACTGAACCGTGTGCCCTGCTGCAGCATGCTTCATGGCTGAACCCTCCGGCACAGGCATTCCCGTGGCGCCAGTTCCCCAACTAGAGCGGAAAGCAGACAGGTGCCCAACAACCCGCGCTGCCCACCCCTTCCAGCCGCTCTAACACACGCAGCACCACTCCCTTTGAACCACGGAGAAACAGCCCATGGTCGAGGTTCAAAACAGGGCCACCCTTCTTCCTGAGGGCAGAGATTCTTACTGGAAAGGGGATGCTGAGTGCATATCCGCTTCCCTTCTCCCCCAGCCATCCTCTGCCAAAGGAAGCCGTCGGAAAGCAGCAGGAGGGGTCAGAGAAATATTATATGGGGTAAGAGACACTGTTGGTCGCAAGTGGATGAATTAAGATCCAAAGCACTTTCCAGGTGAGAGGTTAGCGACTCAGGGACCTGACCTCCATGTCCCCACGCCGGCATGCGCACGCCATGGAGGCCAGGCCCGACTCCGCAGCATGTGAGAATAAGCAGCTTGCCTCAGAGTTCGGTTCGTCTCCAGGGCCCAAACCGTTCTCATCACTGGAGAGGCCCCTGGGACATTTCTGCTCTCACGAATGCCTCGAGTTCCCAGAAGTGGGCGTGGGCGGCCAAGGACCTCATCCCCAGAAAGATACATTGGCATTGGAAAGAGCTCAGAAAAGGGCAACAGAAGCGCTGAGGGGTTTGGAACGGGTCCCATCTGAAGAAAGATTAAAGAGACTAGGACTTTTCAACTTGGAAAAGGGGAGACTGGGGGGGATAGGATAGAGGGCGATAAAATCATAACTGGTGTGGGAAAAGTGAATAAGGAAAAGATACAAGAATATAAGAACTAGGGGTCGCCAAATGAAATTAACAGGCAGCAGGTTTAAAACAAACCAAAGGAAGTTTTTCTTCACTCAGCGCCCAGTCAACCTGTGGAACTCCTCGCCAGATGATGTGGTGAAGACCAGAACTTTAACAGGGTTCAAAAAAGAGCAAGATGGATTCATGGAGGTTAGGTCCAGCAATGGCTGTTAGCCAGGATGGGTAGGAATGGTGTCCCTAGCCTGTCAGAAGCTGGGAATGGCTGGCAGGGAGGGATCACCTGATTCCCTGTTCTGTTCCCTCCCTCTGGGGCCACCTGGCATTGGCCCGTCGGCCAACAGTTCTGGTCTGACCCAGTCTGGCTGTTCCTATGTTCTAAGGGCTCCCAGCTGACAGCTCCTCGTGCGCTCCGGTGCTCGGGAAAGCTGACGTCATCGTTGAAGGTTTTTAAGGCAATCGTCTCATCAGCACCCTCCCGCCCCAGGAAACCTCCTCACCTTTGCCACTAACCTGATGGAGCTGCTGCTGCAGGTCACGATTCTCTGTCACTATTGCAACCTGAGCTTCAAGGTCCCGATGAACCGACCTGTACCCAAAATTAGGAGAGCCAATCAGAGTCAGGCAGGGCAGACTGCTTCCTGCCAGGTACAGCCAGAGGCCTGCAGGAAAAGGGGGGGAAGGAAATATGGCAGACAAAGGAAGTGACCATAGGAGCCTCCAACAATTGCTCTTAATGGTTTTTGTTTCTTTGAAACACTTTATCCAAGAGACAGGAGCTGCGAGTGCCATGGCACAAAGCAAGCTGTCAGGAAACAGACGCTTCCTTCTGGACAGCCAGCATGCCTGGGCGCGCTTTGGGGGACAACGCGGTTTTGGCACCCTAGGGTGGATCCCAGCGACTTTCCCAAGGGAAAGGGTCATTTTTAAAGCCTAATACACTGTACACAGCAGCTCTAAAAGTGAAGACTCCAAATACAACCCTAAACAGCTGGTGCCCAGTACCGCCAAGGCCCCGCCGGATACACCCAGGAGTGGGTCTGCAGCATTCTCTTCAGTGACCGGAGAAAGAGGCCTTGAGCTCCGGCCCAGGCCCAGCAATCCCAACTCAGTTTCCATCCCCCGCCCTCCGCACCACAGACACATTCTGGAAACACCACGGCTGTTCCTCCCTGGGCGAAGCCAAAGGCCCCCGCTGACGGCAGTGGGACTACGGGCCATACTGGTCCTCAGCCCGCAAGATTTTCTCCTTGTGCCCGGTGGGAGCAAGCCACGCAGGCAGCTTGGGAGTGCACTGCCCTGCCCCGCCCCCCGCCTGGCTCCCAGTGGGCATGGCTAAGGACCCAGCAGATCACAGAGCGCCTCTCCCTGGCCGCGGGCGCACAAACTGCTAACGGGACCGGCGCATGCGCGCAGACACCCCGCCCCTCCCCCGTTTCTCCGCCAGGCAAGAACACCCCTCCCCCCCCGCCGCAGGGGCACAAGCCCGTCCCCCCGGACTAACAGCCCGTCAGCTCTGCAGGCGATGGCCCTGGCCGGCCCTGGCCAATGGACTCCTCCCAACGAATGATCATGCCACTGGTCCCGTGAGCGCCCAGCTGCTCCTCTCCAGCCCCACCCGATCCAGTCTCCCGGGGCTCCTCGCTCTCCATGCTTCCCACTCACTCCTAAAGCCGCAGGGGCCCTGCCAGGCAGGGTCGGTATTAGGCTGGCGTCATGCAGCCCGGGTGGGTGCAGTGGCCGAGAGGTTCTCGTGCGCGTCAGTGTTTGGAAGAGGGAGGTGGCAGAAGGCAGCTACTGGGAGAGGCAAAGCGGTGACGGAAGGAGGCTAGGCAGGCCGCTGGCTGGACAAAAGCTGGTGTGCAGGGCCCAGCAGGGCACATGCAAGCCCTGGGCGTGACCCCGACATGCATCTTCCCAGCCCACAAGTCACCAAGAAGAGCAGAGAAGATACAGCGCAAAAACCACCTTGTCCCTGAATAGCTGAAGGTTTCCTAACTCAGACCAAAAGCACTTCCAAGAATGCCTTGAGTAAGAGGCTGCCGATTCACCGCCTGTTCCTGTAACACTCCCCTCCCCCCGGCACCACACAGCCAGCCGCCACCCCCGGCCACTTTCAGTTACACCTTCCAGTTCAAGAATGGCACATGCCCAGACCACAGCCGGGGGAGAGGCTGCTCCCAGGCCTCCGGACACACCCTCAACCCCCAGAGAAACAGGAGCTGTGCCGAGATCCAGCACTTCCCACAAGCCTTGGGATGCAGTAGAGCCGATTCCAGAGAGGCCCAGGCGGGTAACCGCGGATTCGGGCGCTAGAGCTGATGGTAGGCGCCTCCTGCCGCGCTGGTGTAGTGACTAAGGGGAGAGAACAGTCACCTCCCTCCTCTCCGTAGCCCAGAGAGGGAACTCGGAGCCGTGGCTTTGTGAGGCGCCAGGAGGAGTTTGCTCACACAATGACTCAATTTCCAGGAGGGGAAAGGCAGTTTCCCAATCCTCAATGGTGGCAATAAATCACCTTCACCTGGGTCCCAAAGGACACCCTCCAGCACCTGATCACCTGATGCTGGCTAGGAAGGGCCCTTCGCCTGCAGCCCGGGGCTACCAACCAGCCCAGCATGGGAGCAGCGGGGGCAGGAGACAGGCCTCAGACACCTCAGTGCAAACCTGCCGTTTCCACCCGCACTGGCCCACACCGGGGGGGGCCTGCATAGACAGCGGGCGCTACACGGGGCGCAGACGGGCCAGGCCCTAGAAGAGATGAAAGGGGCCTGCCTCGGAGGGCTGGCAGGACAGGAAGGAAGATGCGCTGCTGCAAAGCAGGAGAACTGGGGCTGATTTCACACCCTGTTCCAAGACCTGATTATTTCACAGAGGCTCCCCACGCCACGTCCCTCCTTCCCGCCCTTCACCAGCCTACGCATCCCCAGGCAGCTGGGCGAACGAGTCACGTGACTCACACCAGCCAGAATGCGAACCATCCCAGAACCAGGGACTTGGGTGGCCCCTCCAGCACACAGAAGGGAAAACAAGATCCAAGTGGCTCCATCTTCCCCGGTACTGATCTCTTCCTGGCTCAGCCTATCCCTGCCGGGGAATCCCATCCCACTCACCACTGTTCAGCAGCACGCCCACGTCATTCCTGGCACAAACCACAAACCCAGGCAAGCGGCTCCGGTTCCTCTGGCCAGGTGCATGTGCTCTGGGCTGCTCAGTGGGCATTTGCCGGTACTGGCACTACAAGCCGCGTGAGCCGTGGCATCGGTACTGCACTCTGCAGCCGATCTCCACTGATGCTCACGCCACTGGTAGCACAGACGTGGAAAAACATGTGAGTGAAGAGAAAGCCTGAGTCAGCAGCTTCCCCTCCCACCACTCTGAGCCCTCTTCCCAGCAGCCTGGCAGGAACCAGGGTTAATAGTGGCAGACGATCATTAGCAGCCAGCCTCTTCAGACAGGCAGGCATCCTCCAAACCTGCAGACCACGGCCTTTGGGACATGCTGCTGCCGGCTGCAGGGACACAATGAGCAGGCCTCAGCAGAGTGCAAAGCTGGCGATGGAACCAGTAACACCCGGCTAGATCTTGCATGCAATGACTGGAGTTGTCTGGGGGGGGGGGTTCCTCCCCTTGGGAGGGCTGGGGAACGCAGGGACTGGGGCTGAAGTCACCAGCAGAGCTGAGTGGAACCAAGGAACTGAAGAGCAGGGACAGCGAAGTGACTGCGGCATAAACTCCGGGCCTGTATTCCCACGGGCCCGATGGGATCATACGCCCCTACCGCCCAGGATGTGCGCGGAGAAGCTGTGACTATACGTGAGCAGGCTAGAAACCCAGAGACAGAAGCCGTTTGTAAAGGGGAGAGCTCAGCTCCACACACATTCCCTACCCACTCCACCAGGGTAGCCGCTAATGAACTGCAAATGACTGACAAGTCCCTGTCTAGCAGGCAAGTGTGGGTCTCAGTTCTGGCAGGAGAAAAATGAAGGCGCTGAAGTGGGGAATTTCTGCCTCCATCTGTGCAGCGCGGGACCAGTGGGACTTGGACTTACGGGGCTACCAAGCACTGCTCAGAAAGGCTCTGTGGCCCCACGGTTTGAGTCCTAGCGGGGTGCTGTGCAGGCAGCCTCTCGCACACGCCTTGTGACCCATCGCATGCGCATCTTCCCACTCATCTCTACAGCCCGCCACGCTGGGCCCGAGCGCTGAACTCTCCTCCGTGCCCCCAGCGAGCTGGTCAGGACCCCGTTCCCATAGCCCGGAAGCCCAGCGCATTGGAATCACTGCTGGCTCACTCTGCCTCCTGCTTCCACTGAAGATCCTACCAGCTTCCTGCCCTCCAATCCCTTTCACACCTTCCAGCAGGACTGATTGCGTCACTTCCTGTTCTGCAAATGGGCTAGATCAATGTAACGGGAAACTGAGAAACTATGAATCAGAACTGCTATCCCGGTCATGAGTGGAACCAGATGCCTCCTCCTCCCCCCACCAATCGGAGTCTGAACCACTCCCTCCCCCGCCCCCACAGGACAAAGAAAGGGGAGCCATTTTCTAACCTGCGCACCGCATGCCTACGAAGAGGCCAGTCCCAGGGAGCAGGGAGCTCAGTCCATCCTTGGCCTCTACTCCAAGTGCCAATAACAACTGCTCCTAGTCACTGCCGACTGGGACTGGACGAGAACCCAAACCCTAGAGACAAACCACCAGTTCCATCCTCAGCCCAGAGCCATCCCAGCTGGCCAGGTCTAGGGTGCTGGGACAGGGACAAGCCCGGCCCAGCCCCTGCTCTGTATCTGCACTAACCTTCAATCTCTCTGCACAAGGCCGCCTAGGCCCGTCTCACCTTTGGCGTGGAAAGTCCACCCGCTCCTGGAGTATTCCTGCAGTCGGACCCTGCCTTGCTGGCCACGGCGGCACACCTTGCTGTAGAACTGACGCTCAATGTGAACATAGGCAGCAGGAATGGCACCTGCCACCCCTTTGGCTCCAAAGAAGCCGTTCACCTCTGGGGAGGCCAGCAGAATGCGATACTCCGCCCTGGCGCCCAGCACAAGGTCCATGTAGGCTTGCGTGAGGTTGAAGTAGCCAGTGGTGAGGTATATTCTGGCGCCGCCTTCTGCTTCTCTCAGCAGCGTCTCTGTGACCAGCTCATCGATTTGAATCCCAAAGGGTTTCATTTGAATTAGCGGATAAATCCAGGTGTCTGGTTTGGGTGGTGGGTCTTGCTGGGGCAACCGCGGATCTCCTTCCGCCTCCCCTCCGTGGCCAGTCTGGGCATGGAGTTCTTGTCGAGCCTTGGCAGAGCCGATCACTTCCATGACTCTCCTGTTTGCCGCTTCACAATATGCCCTTTTGTCTCCTGCGGAAGAGCACGCAATGACTAGCAGCCGGCACAGAGCAGGGATACTCTGAGCTGCCACAGGCTCTCTCCTGTCTCCTGCTGCTCTTTGCCCCACACGACAGTAAATCTAGGGATGTGAACTAGTCTATTAGCCCATAAGCAAAGGCTTCTCAGGCAGTCGACACACCAGTCGACCGGTCGCTTCCCCCACCCGCTGCCTCGATCAGAAAGAGGCAGCAAGCGGGGGAGAAAGCAGGGGGTGCTTCAAAGCGGCAGCACCACGTAGAGCCTGGGCCAGACCCTGGGTTCCATGCGGCGCTGCCGCTTTGAAATACCACGTGCCGCCTGGGCCAGCAGAGGACTCCCTCGCTCACCCCAGGCTCCATGCAGCGCTGCCGCTTTGAAATACCACGTGCTGCCTGGGCCAGCGGAGGACTCCCTCGCTCACCCCAGGCTCCATGCAGCATGGCCACTTTGAAAAACCATATGCTGCCTGGGCCAGCGGAGGACTCCCTCGCTCACCTCAGGCTCCATGCGGCGCTGCCGCTTTGAAATACCACGTGCTGCCTGGGCCAGCGGAGGACTCCCTCGCTCACCCCAGGCTCCATGCAGCGCTGCCACTTTGAAAAACCACGTGCCGCCTGGGCCAGCAGAGGACTCCCTCGCTCACCCCAGGCTCCATGCGGCACTGCCACTTTGAAATACCACGTGCTGCCTGGGCCAGCAGAGGACTCCCTCGCTCACCCCAGGCTCTATGCGGCGCTGCCACTTTGCAATACCACGTGCTGCCTGGGCCAGCGGCGGACTCCCTCGCTCACCCCAGGCTCTATGCAGCGCTGCCACTTTGCAATGCCACAGGGAGCACAGGGGCAGCTGGGGACTGCTTGAGTCCCCCACTTACCCTATGCTTCCTGCAGCGCTTTTGCCTTTGAAGTGTAGCAACAGGCCTGGGCGCCCTTATCGACTAATTTACAGTTGATACAAATTGCATCAACTATTCGATTAGCCAATTAATCTACATTTGATCTCCCTAACTAAAACATGGTGTGATTTCATTATTAACCAATCAGGATGCTTTTACCATGATATTAACTGTAGTCGATAAAATAATAATATTTAGTCAGTCATTTTGCTGTGAATAATTAAAAAGCCACGTTTCTCCTGCCATGTAGGAGTGCATAGCACTGCGGCCAATCAAACAGTGGCTCTTTGGGTAATGTCCAGAAGCCAAACTGGCTAACCCCTGAATTGTGAGCGTGGCCCATGTGGAGCTATGTCGTAGACACACTGCGCACAGGCAGGGCGCATGGAAGCAACCCAAAGTAGGCATGGGAGCGCATACGCGTGCAAACAGTCGACCAATAAGCCTGGACTTATCGCTTACTGTTCGTGCTTACTCGCAGGCTCCCACCCCGCTCCTGGGAGCTGGCTGCCACCCTGTGCTGTGGCCTCTACATCAGAGGCAGCAGCACATGACAGGAGGCGGGAGCCAGTTTAAAAGCTGGCGAATGGCAAATGTGGGCAGGAACTAAGAGCCGCTGGTTTACTTTTGTAGACACATTCTCTATCAATGGCAAGGGGCAGACGCTCGCCCCACAGGACAGTACTCAACTGACACCGACTTATCCTGCTTATGTCCTTGCTAGGGATGTGCATGGATAACCGGTTAACCCTTAATGGGCGATGCTTCACAGGCACCATTAACTGGTACCCAGGAGCAGCCCCTGCCCGCGGCCAGAAGGCTGCTCCACCCTTGTGGGGATTGAGAGCTGGCCCCTCCCCGTGGGGAGGGGAGTCAGGAGCTGAAGCTGGCCCCTTCCCATGGTCTGGGCTGCCGGTTCCTGCTACCAGCCCCTGTACTCCCGCAGAGGATCCTGTTTAACTGAGTAACTGGGATTTTACACCCCTAGTTCTCACGCTGCACCCCTCCGGGTGGTATCTGAGTGCCTAGAAAGTGCTGTTTGCCCAAAAGTGCAGCGCGGGGCCCTGTTTGGGCAGACAGACACACTACACCCCCCACAATGTCACTGCAGAGCACAACAATCCCCTCAATCAGACTAGGGCTTCCTTTAGGGATTCCAGCAGCTTTCTAGGAAATGTTGTAACAAAGGGATCTCCAGTGTCCTGCTGGGAACACACACGCTCAGCTTCAGCAAGTCTATGGTGGATTCATGCGTCTGGTCACATTCTGATGGCGGCTTTGTTCCACCGTCCTCTCTGCTGAATCCCACTAGCTAGAGGCAGCGCTTTGACTCAGAGGAAGGAACTGCGAGAGCACTTCCAGTCCCCCATTGGAACCACGTCACTCTCACCCAGAGGCCTGACTGCTCACTGCAGAGCCTCCCTTTCATTTCATTCAGCACCTCGCGTTCGCCACACTAGAGTGCCACGGCAGGAGGGCCATTCCCAGGCCTCGGCGGGCTGGGACAAACAGCCGCAGACACAACTCAAGGGGAGCGTGAGCCCTGGGTCACTTCCACTGACCCCGCTGCCCAGTTTAGGCACCCCGACAATGAGCAGCAACAGCTGGGCTACCACGAGAGTCTCCCTCCTGGAGAGATTCTGCACCCCAGCAGGGATGCAAAACCGTACGGTTAACAAAGCTGTTCAAGTTGCTGTTGAAGGCAGAAACGTAGCCATGCCTATTGCTAGGTAGTGGCTCCCATTCTCAGTCAGAAGCTTAAAACCTGGGAAAATCTGAAGGCCCCTACACTGCTAGAGCGATAGAAAAGGAGTCTTATTTGAAATGACAGTAAGGGAGTCCTTAGCTAGAAAAGTCTTGTGCCTTACCACTTTCTTCCTGTGCCAAAGCAGCACAAGAAGGCTGGAGGCTCTCAGTTTATTTGTAACGACAAGTAAAATAAGACTGAGGGCAAATAAACATTTACCAGTACGTCAATAAAAGTCAAGACATTAGAACCATGCATTTCCCAAAGTGCCCAACTAGATCAACAATTAGCAAAACTGTATGACATTCATGTGTGAAAGTTTGAGCTCTGCTTGGTGCTCTGGAATAGAATTTAAATGAAAATCCAGATTTATAATGGGAACAAAGGGTCTCGGTTACCAAGTGTTTGTAACTTAACTTTCAATTGTTTAGGAAATGCTGAATAGTGGGGATGTTAACATGCGTTTAAGTAACCATGCAACTGCTGAGCGATCAGACACGGGGTGGCAGCCAGCTCCCCACGTGTACTGGCTCTCACCTGTCCCCCTGCACTGCTGCCTCTCATATGGAGCATGGGGGGAGTGGCTCCCATGTGTACCAGAAGCCTGCGGGTAGCGGTGTACACGGTTATACTTTCACGTTCCTACTGAGCAGTTCATGACTTTTCTGTACTGTAACTTAAATCAATCAAAACAATTCAAACCAGTAGGATTATACCACATTATTTTGACAAAAAATATGCACAATTTTCAATTTTTGACACAGAATCCCCCCAGGAGCGGAGCTACAAAGTAAGGAGATAGTCCACCTTTGTTCAAGAGGGGCCTTTCTTTTTTGTCTTCTTTCAGTAGATTTAGTCCATTTTCCAAGTCATGGTGGGTTAGATGAGCTGAAAACACCCTTTGCTACCTCTGTTCTGGGAGCAACATACAACATTTAACAGAGCCCTTTAACATTGACTATTCACTGAAGAAGGCTTAAGCCTTGTATTCACACAACACTGCCGTGATCTATCTTCCGGAGTTTGATTTAGTGGGTCTAGTTAAGACCGCCTGCTAAGCTCAACTCAGAAGGCACCCCCCCGGCAGCCTGCTCTTGTGAAGAGTAAGGGAAGCTCAGGGGAGCATTTGGCCTCCCACTCTGGAGACAGCGCTAAGCTCGGCTTAAGGTAAGCCGACTCCACCTACATATTCTACGTAGCTGGAGTTGTGTACCTTCAGCTGAACTGCTGGGTCTAATGTAGACCTGGCCTCAGGCTTCTCTCAAAGATTAGTCCCAGCCTCCTGGGAAACAAGCTGATTAAGACTGACATAATTGTTCCAAAGCACTCGAAAGGACTGAATCAAACTAGCTCAAGTACTAAAGCAACCTATGCCCATTGTAAGCAAGGGTTCCCAGTGGAAGAGCTGTGTCTAGGCAACTCTCAGTAGGGCGTGAGGTGTGTGAATGTCAAACACACCAAGGAGTCTTACTGGAAAGGGCTGTTGAGCCGATTGGAACAGCAAACAGATATTTGCTTGCTACCCACCAAAAAGAATCTCCCAGCTAAAACCGGAGAAGGGCTGGGCTCTTTCAGGCATGTTTGCCTCCAGGATTATCCCACACAAGATCAGCCTGCAGGATTGTCATTGCTCACTGGAGCCTCCTGATTGTATTACACTTGGCTTGGGAGCCCCACAGCAGAATGGCACTGAAATTTCAGCCACCCTGCTGCCAGGAAGCAGCTTTGTTAGTTGGCAGTTCTTCAATTTAGCTTCCTCATGGAAGGTAGCAACAACCCTGTGAGCCTCCTAGGAGGAGTTGGCACTGCTTCCAGAAGACATGGGGGTGCACTGCTCTGGACAATACATCATGCATTCCTGCCCACGGCATAAGCTTCGACCCACAAACACACCCCACATCTCCTGCAATGCTCTCCCCTCCGGACTGCCCACTCCTCCACCACAGGTCCCTGCCGCCTTTCTACAAGGGATGTGAAAGAGTAATCATTTACACGGACAACCAACAAGCCTGCACTCCCTGGTTAACGGACACGGTTACATGTAGCCCCACCACTGTCACCACCATGCTGCTGCCTCCGTATCAGGGACTGTGCTCCGGCACGTGACCATGTAATAGCTGAAACCGAATAAAACATTTGAACGTCTCTCCTTTCCACTGGGCACTTATCTGAACGCCAAGAACACTTCAACAAAAGCAGACGGAGCCAGGCACCCTAAAGCCATCCTGTCGTCACCATGGTGAAGCAGAGGGCCGAGAGATGGGCGGTACAGTGGAGCAGGCTGTAGGGTTGCTCCAGCTCGCGCTGCCACAGTGAGTGCTAGGGGGGAGTGCCCCTGCTGCTGCCCCATGTCAGGGCCCCCAATCCGCCAGCTCGCATTGCTCAGGGGAAGGGGCTTTGGATAAGGGGTGCAATGGGGGCAAACAGGAGTGCGGTTTGGGAAAGGGGGCAGAGCATGCCTCAAGCCCCACACTCCCCAGGGACCGCCCTGCAAACACCCCTCAGAATATACAGAGGGGATTCTATTAAGATAGCTCCAGTCGCAGAAAGGATCCAATTCCTCTTGCTGCAGGGCCTTGCTGGCACGGCTTGGAAGAAATGCATCCTCTACAACGCCCCTCTGCGGTTCCCTGCACCTTCCTCGGGAGCAGCCAGTGCTGGCCGCTCTTGGGGACAAGCCACCAGACAGACCACTGGGCAAGGCAGCGTGACCTTCATTTTGTGATCGCTGAGATGGAAGGGGATTCCCCACACGCAGCTGATCCACATCAGCCCTTCAGAGACCCCAGAGTATTGAGTCAGACCCACCCTCTCCCGCTCCCTCCTTCACCTGGACCACAGCGCCTTGACGTTACAGATACGGCGGCTCCCTCGTACCTTGGTACGGATGCACCATCCCCTCCATCATTTGCACTGTATCATCTTGCTGTAGCTGCAGCGACACGTCTCCAATGGCATCCACCAGCTGGGTGAAGAACTCGGCGATCTCGGGAGAGTCCTGTAGGAACACATAGCGGTCCTGACGATCGGCGAAGTAGGAGTCACTCAAGTTTGCACTGGGGAAGAGAGGAGGGTAAGAATGCCGGGTGAAGAGCACAGCCATGATCCTTGCCGCCTCGCTCGCTGCGCAAGCCTGAGCAGCGTGAAGAATCCCAAGCCAAAACGCCTTGACTTCACATTGGAAAGAGCACCCCAGCAAGAGTGATATTCATGTCACCTTAGCCCAGGGGTGGGCAATCATTTTTGGCTGGGGGCCACTTCAAAAATGTCTGAAGTGGCCCCGGGGCTGCTCCTGAAGGGGCGGGGCCTAATCCTGAAGGGGTGGGGCCAGAATGTTTCTGGGCTTCTCCACCCCCAGACCATAATTGGGACCATAAGAGGGAACTTCGCACGCTCCTCCTGCCCCCAGGCCAATCAGGGCTTGGGGGCGGGGACGCGTGAGGTCTCCTCCCGCCCTGAGAGCGGCACGTCAAAGCGCTGCGTGCTGCTCACAGGGCGGGAGGAAGCTTCGTGTGCTCTCCCGTCTCCAGGCCCTAATTGGCCTGGGGAGCGGCAGGGCCTGGATCAATCCGCTTGGCGGGCCAGATCTGGCCCACTCCTGCCTTAGCCGCTAGGAGCCTAGGCACAGGCCTGGATGCCATTCTGCTAGGTGCTGTACAAAGAACAAGATGGCCGTCCCAAGCTGCTCACCACGCAGCTCCCTGACTCTGTGCTGCTAACGGGGAAGAGGCGCGCAGCAGCTGAGAGGTGTCCCTCTGGATCCTGCAGCAGCTGTAGCACCCTGGTGGCGTTCACTACAGTGAGCAGCTTCCATGCGCTGACTCAAGACTAAGATGATGTGTTTCCAGCTTTAACTGTGCTGCTGCTTTACCATATGGCCAGCCCGCCCTCTGTCGCTCTAGTTGGGACACTGGACGCCTCTCACCCACATGGGGCACAAGGATGCAGAGGCAGGACTCACCCGCTCAGGATCACGTTGTCATCAAAGAGGTAAACCTTGATGTGCTGCAGCCCGATGGTTTCGTTGAAACGCTCGGGCATTAGGAGTTTGAGCAGCCCACGCAGATTTGGAGTGTGGAAGAGGGATACACGGACTTGCTCTGGAAACCTTCTTAGCAGTGGAAGTAACATGGTTCGAGAGTTTGTCCTGCCTTGGAGACAGACGGGAATAGTTATACAAGGAGCCCCACGTCTATCACACCACCAGATCTGCCAGCCAGGACCCCAACCACAGGGCAAAACAGACACACAACTTGCCTTCCCTAGAGTTTCTTCCTTCTATTCTAGATTAACCTTGCAATGCTGAGTACACCATGATAAGGCCACTGGTGAGCGGGCTTTGTAAGCTACCTCGCAGTCATGCTACAGAACAGGAGTTAGACTTCATCCCAGCGCCACTTCTGCCAACACCAACCCTCCTCTACAAGGTGAAGCAGCAGCAGCAGCAGCACAGTGAAGTGAATGCCACTGACAGGCCCAGGAGTTGGCGAGTTTGCCCGGGCAGGATTTTGAACGCTCCCCCCATTCATTTTCTGAAGTTTTAAAGCTCTGTGGGGAAGGTCACCTGGAATACAGCGTGACGTCGTTGTCACGCACTGTGGGTCACAGCAGAACAGAGCCAGTGCTAGAGAGCAGCTTGCTTGCTGCGATCGAGTCGTGGCAGCGGGCAGGAGGAGGGACACACGTAACACCTACCTCGAGATCCCCTGGTGAAATCCAGGAGGATGGAGACTCGGAAGTCAGAGGACCCACTTGCCTGCAGTGACCTCTCCAGTGCTTCTTCAATACAATCCACCTGAGTGGGAAGAGCACAGTGCACATCCCCAGAGTCCGTGGAGCCCCACTCCGGGTTGCGAGCTTGGAGCCAGCTGCTGGCAAAGCTGCACGCGTCCCAGGAGTCTCTTCCACTGAGCAGCCTTTCAAATTTGGAGCCCGCCCCTTTTGTGTCTATTTATACAAAGCACCGTTAATGTCGGGGCACAAACAGAAGCAGAATATAGAATCTGTCTGCACACACAGAGTCCCCCAACCCCATTCCTAGATGAGAATCTTCCACTGCATCTGGGGGGGTGGGGGAGAACGGGACCCAGGAGCTGCAGAGCCTGCCCTGCTTCATTCGGAGCACACTGACGTCTAAGATCAGTTACAAGTCCCCAGGAAAGACAAACGAATCAACGTCCATGGTAACCTGCCCCCCTGCTGGATCCGTCCTCACAGTGGAACTTGTGTTCCGAGCTGCGGAATGATTTCAGGGCTTCTGAGCTCTTTGTTTCTAGCGGGGAAAGGCAGGGAGAAGGTACAGAAACCTGAGGCAGAACAGTGACCTTGCCCTCACCGTGACGGGCTGACAAGAGCTGTATGCACAGACTAGGGATGTGAAAGTGCAAGCGTGTGCATGGATAGTTAACCAGTGAGCCTGGATGCATCACTTAATGTTCACAGTTACAGGCAGGCTCCCGGTACGAACGGGGAGTCGGCTTAAAAGCCATCTCCCTGCACACACCAGCTCCCATGGAACCCTTCCTTCCCCCCCCCCTCCCGCTTCCCATATCACCACTACATGGTCACTTAATTACATGCGTTTTAACATCCCCAACACAGACCATGCTCATGGCCCCTAGATGCAATCACAGTGGACCACCGCATTAACCTCACTAAACCTCCAAGGCCAGTGCATGTGTGAGTATCAACCACCACACAGGAGATAATGTGCAGGAACCCTGCAGATAATGTAATCCCATTACCCATCCGGACCCATGGGCTGTGTGCTCCTCAGAGCACATTCCCCGTCTCTCGGCATGCCAAGCCCCACGTGCAGTCGGGAGCCAGGCTGAAAGGCTCCCAAGCGAGAGGAGAACAGGGAAAGCCGGAGTCCAGGTGCTCCCATGGACTGCCTGCTCCAGCTAGAGCCATGGGGCACCTATCTGTTCAGAGCTCCCCAAGTCCACCCACGCTTACCAGCTCCTGCTCCAGGAGTCCTGTGCCGAGGTACAGCGAAGCCATCACTACTCGCTGCTTGGCTGCCTTTATCTGATCCTGAGGAGAGTGGAAGAGGAAAACAGGAGCAGTTCACAGGCTGAGCTGGGATTTCATTAACACGCCTGGTTCTGCAGACAACACCAATCCCTTTCACAGCCCTGGAGACACAGGTCATAAAGCAACCTGAACACTGTAATTACATTTGAGCCTTTCTGAAATGTAGGGCTGCTCATGTGAACTGACACAAGATACAAACAGTCACATGGGAGGAAGAAATCCTCACACCAGCCCCGTGGCATGCCTCAGGCGAAACATCCCGGAACCTGCACACCAGCTGCATTAACAGCTGCCACCACTGCCCAGGCCCAGGCATGCTGGAAGCACACACCCACCTTCATGAGCTCGTAGAATTCAGTCGGGGATGACAGCACCCGGATGTGAGAGCTGGAGACCCCAAACTCTGGAACCAGGTTCCTGATCCACTGGAACTTGTGCACCCCTTCCGGACACAAGCAGAACGATGGGGCTGTGACTTGAGCAGCAGCAGGGGTGAGCAACGGGGCCAGCAGCAGCCATGAGGATCTGGCAAAGGAAAGAGACAGATGGAGGAATTCTGCAGTTTCTACAAAGCAATTCAAAGGGGGCACCAGGCGAGGCATTGCCAGAAGACAGGGAAGCGTCAGTGGTGTTCTCCAAGGCACTGACAAGACCTCATCTGCAATAGCTATTCTGGCCACAGGTGTAAGAAAGATTGATTCAGACTGGAACGGATGCAGAGAAGGCTCCTAGGGTGATCTGTGGGCGGGAAAGCTTACCTCTGAGCATGGCTTGCTTAGCCTGACCAAAGGAAGGCTCAGGGGAGGCAGGGTTGCTCTCCATAAACACATCAGGAGAATAAATACCAGAGGAGGGGGAGGAGCCGCTCACATTAAACGCCAATGGGGCACAAGGACAAACTGACCATCAACAAGTCCCGGCTGAAAATCAGCCGAAGATTTCGACCCATCAGAGGAACAAATTCTGGAACAGCCTTCCAAAGGCAGCAGGGGAGACAGAAACCGAACTGCAGGACAATGTAGCACTTTAAAGACTAACAAGATGGTTTATTAGATGATGAGCTTTCGTGGGCCAGACCCACTTCCTCAGATCAAAAAGGTGGGTCTGGCCCAGGAAAGCTCATCACCTAATAAACCATCTTGTTAGTTTTTAAAGTGCTACATTGTCCTGCATTTTGCTTCAACTACCCCAGACTAACAGGGCTACATTTCTATCAGAAACCGAACTGGCTTCAATAACGAGCGTGGTCACTTTATGGGGGTGATGGCATGAGGACGTTGCCAACAGCAAACCTCTCCACAGGCCAGGACGCGGAGGGCTCCGAGTTACCAGAGAGTCTTTCCCAGCGGTTTGGGCTGGCTGCTTGTGCCCACATGCTCAGGGTCTAACTCAGCGGAAGGCAACTTCAGGCCCAGGAGACATTTTGTTACTGTTGCCCACACGCAGGGCTGCCAGATTCCACAGTTCCACCCACGTAGGTTTTTTTTCTTACCGGTGCTATTCAAGTGACACACACGGAAAGCCAGGCCACGTGAAGCAAGGTGGTGCTGACTACACACAACATTGACTGGGAGAGCTGCACTGAATCCCAGACTGCTACAGTTCAATCGGCACACCCAGCATTTTTGCTAACTGCGCTTGCGTACCTAGAAACTAGCCTCTCCCAGGACACCATTTTGGTTGCGACAATCTTGCAGCTCGCCGAGACGAAGGAGGGATACTCATGCAGCCCACTTACTAGCCCAGGTTGCCCATCACTGATCACCGTATTTCGGGTGAGGAAGGTCAGACTGGGGAGTCCCCAGCTGACCCCGGGCTCCACTGAGCCTTTGAAAGGCGCAGAGACGGCAGTTTCAAAGGGGCAGCCGCCGCACAGCTGAGATCAGGGGTACCACTTTGAAGTACCCCTTCCCCCCATTTTGCTGCCTCTATCTTATAGAGGCACCAAAGGGGGTGGGGAGAGATCGACTAGTCAAAATACTTATTGGATAGTCGACTAGTCTTTTACATCCTTAGTATAAAGAGTGGATTCTCTGTAAGTTGAAGTCTTTAAATCATACTGAAAGTAACTCAGCCAGAGGTGGGGGTCTATGACAGAGGTGGGTGAGGGTCTGTGTAGGGTGACCAGATGTCCCGATTTTACAGGGACAGCCCTGATATTTGGGTTTTTTCTTATATAGGTGCCTATTGCCCCCACCTCCTTGGTGATTTTTCACATTTGCCATCTGGTCGCCCTTGTCCTGCAATCTGCGGGAAGTCAGCCTAGATGACTCTGATGGTCCAATCTGGCCTTAGAGTCTAAGTCTATGAAGAGGGGCCTGCACATCACACAGCTCACGGACAACAAGACTACGCCTTTCACGTAGGTCAGTCACAGCAGGGCCAAGTTAAAGCTTGTCAGTGACCCCTGGATCCCACAGAGGAGAGGCTGCCTGAAGGGCAGTGGAGCAGACATGCAGTGGCACGGAGGGCAGAAAGAGAAGCTAGAGTTACAAATGGCAGGTGTTAACTCCTAGGACCCCCCATACACACACACACACTCCACTCCTAAGGCTCTCTCTATGCTCCTAAAGCTCTCTCACAGCCAAGTCCGGGACAAAGCACTCCTCGACCCTGTTTACACAAATGGCAGCTTCATTTCAGTTGTGTTGATGTACTCCCCGCCCAGACTTCTCTTGGGTGCCCCTACGGTTGAGAGGCACTGCCCCAGGCCACTCCAGGGTCCACCCCCCGCCTTTGGGGAGTCCCTTATCCTGCCTTCCTAATGCAGGAGCCTGGTCCATCCCTGGAGCAGTCTGTGTTGGCTGTCCAGCAGCTCCCAGGACTTGAACCCACCACCCTGTGCTCTCCCCTAGGCTGGGTTCTAGTCAGTGTAGCTCACAGCTGCATTAAAGAGGCCAGTCTGATTTGTAACAACCACATACATTTAGAGCTTTCTAACAGGTCTCATAACTGTGTGTGACCTTTGAGAGAGCTTTGAATCCACATCTGCAAAAAAGCAAACAATTCAGGATTGATCCAAAACAAAACGTAGAACACACGAAGCATCTAAAATCAGCCCTAGCAAAGCCACTGAAGGCATAATGCTGTAAGCCAGAAAACACCACACTCCTGGAACTCCCGTCACTGAAAAACCCAGAGAAAGCTGCCAAGTGCTGAAGTAAACCTCAGATAAAACACAGGAGCTGGAAACTGAATGGGAAGACTGCTGCCACTACAGCAGCATCACACAGAGCACAAAGGATTGGAAGGAGGAAGTCACGGTTTCATTCACTGAAGCTGAAAAGAGTAACTGGAAAATGAATTGCAGGAAACATTTTTTAAAAGTCTAAAAGCCTTCCTCCTCCTCAGAGCCATTTGGGAGAAAGCCCATTGCTCAGAGCTGCAGTTTCGGTTTAGTTTTTAGAGTGCAGGGGACAGAGAAGTGGTAAGGGAGTTTAGTGAATTATCCTTTCTCCTTTTGAGACGTAGTGTGAAATTCTGAATTTTTCCACATGACAAAGCCACCACACAACTCAACATAACTGGCAATGGCATCCCAGGAAAGACCCAGGAACAGAAAAAACAGGTCACTGAACTTCAGCTACATAGCTGGAAGAGAAGACTGTTTTAATCAAAACTATTAGTCCAATTTACAAGAATAGGACATTTACACAAAGAACCAAAACCGCTCCTCATAACAGGAATGGCTGGTCCCTCAGGCAACCCCTGTTGTGATCTGCCCCGGGGGCACACTCCATCTCACACAAAGAAAGCCCTCAAGTATGACCTTTACCAGAATTCTATGAAGAACTCTTAGTTTTACCACCATCCAAAGCCAAAATGACCACAGGTTCCAGGAAGATGATTTCACTCACTTACTTCATGATAAAACTCTGAATCTTCACAAGGTTCGGAAGAGCCCTTGCACAAAAGCCAGACCTTTTGCAGCTGTTTCCCAGAAAATCCACCAGATTATCATTGCCTATTCATCGCAATGGGGATCTGAGTCAGTCTGTACAAGAATTCCTAGCAGATCATGCGGACTGAACTTTAACTTAGCAACCATGAAGTGCAATACTTAGATCTCAAAGAGGAATGGAAACTCTCCCCAGAGGAAGGGCATTTTAAAGCACTTCCCCAGCCATTTCCAAAAGCAGCTGCCTCTGTGAAATTTGTAAGGGTGTGGGGTTTGTTTGTCCTACAGGAGCTAAGCAGCATCCAAGCACACAGAAGGTCTCTGCTTACTACGTCCTGCAGAGTGACCTACACAGATACACGCTGAACAGAGACCACTAACAGTAAGAGACTTATCACTGAAGCCTGCTGGGAAACACAAGGGACCAGGAAGCTTACACTGCCCAAGTTCACACTGATAGAAACGTAGCCGTGTTAATCTGGTGTAGCTAAAACGAAAAACATGACCATGTAGCACTTTAAAGACTAACAAGATGGTTTATTAGGTGATGAGCTTTCGTGGGCCAGACCCACTTCCTCAGATCAAATTGTGGAAGAAAACTGTCACAACCATATATACCAAAGGATACAATTAAAAAAAAGTGAACACATATGAAAAGGACAAATCAAATTTAAGAACAGAAGGGAGATGGGAGGGGGAAGGTAAATGTCTGCGAGCTAATGATATTAGAGGTGATAATTGGGGAAGCTATCTTTGTAATGGGTAAGATCATTAATGTCTTTGTTTAAACTTAGGCGTAAAGTGTCGAATTTAAGCATGAATGACAGTTCAGAGGATTCTCTTTCAAGTGTGGTCTTAAAAGGTCTTTGAAGCAGGATGCAGGTAATCAAGTCGTTGAGACAATGTCCTTTCTGGTTGAAATGGCAAGAAACTTTTTTCTTTGTGATCCTGTCTAATATCTGTTTTGTGGGCATTGATTCTTTGGCGAAGTGTCTGAGACGTTTGTCCAATGTACATAGCAGTTTTCTTCCACTATTTGATCTGAGGAAGTGGGTCTGGCCCACAAAAGCTCATCACCTAATAAACCATCTTGTTAGTCTTTGAAGTGCTACATAGTCCTGTTTTTTGTTTCAGATATCCACATGGACATTTACAGATGCGGATATCCACAGATATAAAGCAGATATCCACAAATGTGCAGGAGCCTAGAAACAAGATATGTATCCACATCCATAACTGCAAAAATGAGGTGTGGCTATCTGCATCCATAGCTGTGGATGCAGATACTTGCGGATATCCATGGATTTGCAGGGCTCTACTGATAGGCATTGGTTGCCCTTTAAAATCTTCTTTGAGGTTTCAGATTTAAAAATAAAATGTGTAAGTGCATCCTCTAATCTCTGTAAGCCAGATTTGGAGTTTATAATTTGATGTGGAGATGTCAGGATTTTATAACTGGGGCTACAAATTTCGCACTAGTCCACTGTACGCAGAAGCAGTGTATGGAAGCAGATACCTCTACCCACAAGGCACAGAAAATAGCATAAGCAACAATCTGCGAATCATTCCTCAAACGTTCTGCACACCCAGCTGTCTGAACTCTAAGTGTCACATTAAGGAGAAACCACTAAAACCCACAAATTCAACAAACTGACAGTGTTTGAGAACCGATGAAAAAGCTTCCAGGTCAGTCCACACACAGTGATGAATGAATCTGAAAAAGAAACAAGAACTAGCAGGGGTCAAGCTGAATCTCCTCTGGATAAAATCCATCCTCTATTTATAGAAGAGAGCTTTTCTGGATGTTTTATTTTTAAAAACTGTGGTTTTGCCAGACAGACTTGTCCATGATAGAGGGAGCTCAGAAGCTACAATTCATTGTGAAACCTCAGCTACAGTACAAGAAATGAACTGAAACTGCGGAATCCAGCCCAGTCCTTTCACCCACACAAAAGCCACCACAGTGGGATCTGCAAATTGCTCTCACCTTGAAATTCAGCATTTGGGCATATACTTTTTCTTTCTGCAAAAGTTAATGGCCGAATCTGACAACTGATTTTGGTGTTAAAACACCGACATGGACAAAAGCAGAGAAGCTTGAGAGCAACTTGCTCAAACTGCCCAGAGCAAGCAGCAAGGTGGCGCTAAACACATGGCCTCCTATTCTGTTCTTTTCTCCCAGACTCTTGCTTTTGCTGTTTTCAAGCCCACCACGGGGAGAAGCCAGCCACACTCTCATTGGCCTCTAGAAGGTCACTTTGGTACTCACAGGCCAGGGGGCTGCTCACTTCCCACCTACTAGAAAAGTAAAGATGATGCCAAGGGAGCAGGAAAGGCAGCAGTTCTCAAACTGTGGCCAGTGTTCCCTGTAAGCCGGGTGCTTGTGCAGCCACTCAGAAGAGTTTCAAATGCTGCCAGCCAACTGATTAGCAGAGAGCCCACAGCAGGCAGCACGTGTTTCTACTGGTGGTGCACAGGCCTCCGTGCATTACTTTGCACACGGGTGAAAAAAAATTAGAGGGAACATTGGTCACAATGCTGTTTTAATGGGGTCGTCAGGGCCATCATTATACTTGCCAAGATCCAGAACGGAAGCCCGAGTTTCAACCCTATGCACGGTGGCAAGGCTTGAGTTATGGCCCCCTTTCCACTCCCGGAGGTAGTGGGGCTTGGACTTTGCCAGCCCTCTGAGTCAGTGCAATGACATTTGAGAACCCTGAGGGAGGATAAGCAGCACACAGCTGTAGAAAGAAGAGTCATGTGAGCATTGGCCTACATTGCCAAGTTGTACTATTAAAAAACAAACCACTGCCGTGAGATATTTGTGAGAGTTTTGTTAAGTGAAATGAAAGTCTCAAAGATTTACGAGACAAGGAGATCGCTCTTCTCAAATGTCACTTACTATATTAAAAATACCAAGAATGAAGATGACTAAATGCAGAAGAGCTGTGCAGCCTTTTGCCCAGGAGACATCATAGACCACTAATACCGGAGGTGCATTGCCAACCAGATTTAACACATCCAACCCTTTTCTCAGTGATTGATTTTTCATGGAAAAAATGTGGCTTGGTTGCTATCTAAATATTTTGCAGGGAGGCCAGCAGTTGGAGGCAGTTTTTGAATAAGGAACTCATTGTTTGCAATCTCTTGATAATAAACCTTTATGTAAGTTTCACAGAACACAAGTGAATTGGTGAGAACAGAATGGTCAGAACATCTGCAGAGACAAGGTCAAGCAGTTATGTGAATGTAATAAACTTCCTGTAATACCAGCAGCAGATAGGCTTTCCCAAACAGCACAAGACTCTCAACCACCAAAGGCAATTTAAAGACATTAACATTCTTGTACATTGCAAAACGGCATCATCATTCAGCATCTCCTAAAAAGGGCCCCAGTATATTTAGTAGCAGTTATTGCTAGTGTTGGCTCTCAGTCGCCAACTGGTTAATGTAAGGATCTAACAAGCACACAGGTGGAAAAGTAGCAAACTTGCCAGTAACTGTAAAATGATATCACACATTAAAAACAACCGTCTTCAGCAAGGTCCATTCTATCAGCCTTACGAAATGATACCTCCATTTAGTGAATGAATGAAGCGCAGCCTTCTGTCACGTATCTTCAATATAAGACTGCCCACACATCTTGTGCAATTAGCCAGCTAGTGAGTGTTACTGTTTAAACATATTAGGTAATAACTATACTCCTATTGTACATTGTAGCAAAGAGCTTTTCCTGCCCGATATGCTAACTAGTGAGCATTATCGGCAGATTTCTGCTAAAGTCAAAGTTCATCTGACCTTCAGAATAACACAATATATGGCATTCTACAAAAATTTGTGACCGTGGAGTTTGGAATGTCAGTAGAAATCTGCCCAAAGCAGCAGTGGACAACCTGAAGCCTGATGGCCACATGCGGCCCATCAGTGATCTGCATACGGCCCACGAGACATTTTGGGCCATGGGAGAGCCATGTGCTTCCTCTGCATCCAAAGCGCCACCATGAATCAATCGACAGACCCCACAAATTCTAGGTACACAAGCACAGTTAGCAAAACTACCCTGCCTCGGGAGACCGTCTTGGTTACGACAATCTTGCAGCCCACTGCAATGAAGGAAAGTCACTCACGCGGCCCACTCACTAACACAGGTTGCCCCTCACTTGTTCAGAGTAAAAAGTTGCATGTGGCCATCTTATGCTCCAACACAAAGAGTAAGGGTAAGGGTCAACCACAATATGGCTCTAATTCAGAAAGTCTCAATTCTTTTCAATTCTGATGCCAAAAAAAGTAAGACACAAAATGCTGTGTCCAGCTTCAGCACAAACCAAGAAAGTAAAGAAAACGAAAAGCCTCCCTTCCAGGGTAGGGATGTGAAATACCGGTTAACGGAATAGTCGCTTAACCTCATGAATTCTTATCGGTTACTCGATTATTCTAGAGTCCCTGGGGGCGGGGCCGGCAGCCAGTGCGCTCTGGCCCCATTCCCGAGGAGCCCCTGCCACTCCACGCTCCTGCCTCTGTATCAGAGGGAGCAGCACGGGGTGCCAGGAGGGAGCTGGTCCGCGAATGGAGCCAGTTTTAAAAAACAGCTCCCCTTGCGGACCGGCTGCCTGTTGCCCTGCACTGCTGCCACTGACACAGAGGCAGCAGCCCCTATCAGGGGGTAGGGTGAGCTCCTGGACCCGGCACAAGTCGGAAATGAACCAGGCTGCCTGCCCACCTGGCTCCTAATACACTTTCAATCAGTGGTCACCAACCAGAAGATCAGGATCTACCGGTAGATCTTGGAGCCTCTGACAAGAGATCCTGACTGGTTTGGCCAGGAAGCTAGCAAGCGCTGGCACTTCAGTTGCCCCTCCACCCATTCTCACGCTGCTCCTGCCCTCTGCTTTGGAGCTGCCCCCTCCCCCCAAGCCTCCTTCCTGCAGTGCAGGGTGTGGGAGGGAGAAAAAGGAGGTCACTGATGTCAGGGTGTCCCTCCTCCTGCCACTTTCAGAGAGAAGGAGATGGAGGGAGCTTGGCAATGCAAATCTGTCACACACACACTCTCACTCTCACACTCTCTCTCTCTCTCTCTCTCTGTGTGTGTGTGTCAGTCAAACACACTGTCCAACACACTCATCTCCTGACCCAAAACACACATGGAGGGTGGTTGTTACTTCCTGTACTGCTTGCTAAGTGGATTATTTTGGATTTGTGACTGGTCTGTGCATTTCATAATTTTCATACCCTATCGCCGGTGAGACCCCGCTCCCGGCCAACCTCCCGGCTCGCTGCACCCGCACCCACGCCACTTTGTCTCCACGCCTCCCGTTCCCCACGCCACCCCTACTCCCCTGTACCCCAGACCCCCTGCTCTCACTCTTCCCTGCAACTCTCTGGCTCTGTGCCGCCCTTGCACCCTGCTCCCCTCCAATCCCTGCCCTCAGCTCTGTGCTGCCCGTTCCTTGCACTGCCCCTAGACCCCGATCCCTCTGCCTCTCCCATTCCCAGTGTCTCCACCGCACCCCGCACCCGTCTGGATCAGTGCCTCCCATTCCCCGTGCCACCCCTGTACCCCCCCCCCACACTGTTCCCTGCACCCCTCTGGCTCTGTGCTGTCCCTGCACCCTATTTCCCCTGTGGGTCGGGAGTGAGGGGTGTTTGTCCATAGGGAGGGTCTGGACAGGCCAGGGAAAAGGCTGCTATGACCCAGCAGAGAGTGGAAGGGGGAGTTCACTTGAAGCACCTTTGCCTTTATGAAAAAAAAAAAACAAATGAAAATGCTACTTGCTATTTATAGGACTAAAATGCTGGGACAAAAATGAAAACAAAAAAAAAACCATTGCAAAATGCAAACGTGTAAAAGACAACAACAAAAAAGGGGGGGGGGTGGCCAAATGTTTTGTTTGCGGCAGCAAAAAACCTAGAGCTGGCCCTGGGGGAGAGGAAGGGGCTGGGCTGGGCTGTGGGGAGGGGAAAAATATGGGGAAGGGGCTTGTGCTGAGGGGAGGGGAGGGGAGGGGGTCAGGAGAAGAAGAAGAAGAAAGGGGAAGGCACCAAGGGACAGGGTGGTGGAGAGACAAATGCCAGGGGGCCAAGTGCAGACAATGATGTAAAGGGAAGGAGGGGAGCTGTCAGCGGGAGGGGAGACAGGGTGATGCCGGGAAAGGAGAGAGTAAGGGCACTGGGGAGGAGGGAGGGGGGAGGAGGAGGTGCTGGGAGAAGGGAGGGGGGAGGAGGAGGTGCTGGGAGAAGGCTAGAAAGAAGGGGTCGGCATGAGGAAGGCAGGGATGGAGCAAGTCATGTGTGAGGGCACAGGGGCATGAGGGGAATGGGGGCAGAGGGTGGTGAGGGGGTAGGCATCAGGGAAAAAGAGAGCAAAGGGGGCAGGGGCAATGAGGGAAGGGGGAGGCACCAGGGGGGTGCAGGTGCCAGGGGATTCTGCGGGTGAAGCAGAAGGGCAGACACCTGCAGGAGAGGGACCATCACCAGAGGAGAGAGGCAGGGCAGATGTGCAGAGGGAGGTGTTAGGAGAGGGGATGAGGATCAGATCAGAGTAGGGCTACTGGAAGAGTGGGCACAGGGGAAAGAGAAGAGCTGGTGGAGGGGGGTAGGGCTCAGGAAGGCTGAGGGCAGTGAAAAGGGCAGGAGTCAGGACAGCAGGGTAGGGTGAGGGGTTGGAGGGCAGCAGGCACCAGGGGAGCTGATGGAGCAAGGGGAAGACACATGGCAGCAGAGAGAAAAGGTAGAGGTTTATAAGATATTTATTAATAACCTGGGTGATATTTATTAATAACTTATTAGTAATTACTGTTTTTATTCTTATTAGGAATTTATGCTATTAAAAAAACACACTTTTGGGGGGGGTGTGGCGAGTCCCTTTTTTGTCTGGCAAGTAAGGTTTTCCAGAATTTTTCGAGCCCTGCTTATGGTGATTGCTGCTCCTGGAAGTGGCTGACATGTCCCTACAGCCCCTGAGAAAGGCAGAGCAGGGGGGTCTCCACATGCTGTCCCTGCCTGCAGACACCGCTCCAGCTACTCCCACTGATTACTAACGGGGAACTGTGGCCAGCAGAAGCTGTGGGCTCAGTGCCTGAACATATGGGGCAGCACATGGTGCCATGGCTGTACAAGCCAGCTGCTTTCAAGGAGTGTGCAGAGCCAGGGCAGGAGTAAGCCTGCCTTAACTCCACTGTTCCACCACCCAGAAGCTGTCTCAGTGAAAAGGCGGTGAGCCAAAGCCTGCTTCCTGAACCCCTGCCCCAGCCCTGAACCCCCTCTTGCACCCAGAAGTTAGCCCCCCTGCACCCAAACTCCTTCCCAAAGCTTGCACCCTGACACTCCTCCTGGACCCCAGGTCCCTACCCTGGGATAAGGGATTTACTGAATCCCTTGGCCCCAGCCCAGAACTTGCACCCCAGCTCCCTACCCCAGTCTGGTGAAAGTGAGTGAGGATAGAGGAGGAGGGGGGATGAGCGAGCAGGCCGAGGCCTTGGAGCAGGGGTGTTTGGGTGTGAGGTAGATCCTACATTGCACTTAGAGAAAAAGGGATCGTCTGGTTAGAAAGGTTGGAGACCAGATTTCAAACGCAGACAGAGCAGGGAGCGGGCCTGGCCCGCCTGGCCCCCAGCCCCTAATACCCTTCAGTGCAGAGCCACAGCGGGGATCGGTCCGGACCCAGAGCGAGCCGGGACGGAGCCGGGCGGGGCAGGGGAGCAGGGAGCCTGGTGAATCCCCTACATTAGGGCAGGGTAGAATGCGAGGGTCGCAGGACCCCCCGGCCCTTACCTCCGGGACAGCCGGTCCGAGAGGCGCCCGAGCAGCGCGGCCAGGCCCGGGCGCCCGAGCCCCAGGAGCCGCCGCCGCCACAACACGGAGCCGCCGCCCGCCGCCATGGAGACCGCCCGACTTCCGCTTCCGGCCGCCGACACGGACAGCCGCGTGACTTCCGCTTCCGGAAGCCACCATGGAGAGCCGCGTGACTTCCGCTTCCGGCCGCAAGAGAGGAGCGCGTGGAGCGGATCCGCCGCCCCGCCCCGCCCCCGCCCGACCCTGGAATCGCTGGGGGGGGGCCGAACCCAGGGAGCCGCCCCCGGTGCGGGAACCGGTGCGCACGTACCGGCCCCCGCCTGCCCCCCCCGCGCTGCGCCCTACCACAGCCGGCAACGGGGGGGGGGGGCTCCAGACTCCGCCTTTTAAACCCCCCCAGCTCCCGCCGGCCCCTCCCCCTCCTGCCTCTCCGGGGGTAGATCCGGGAGCTGGCAGGGGTACGGGGCAGGGGGGGGGCAGACACGGAGACGATGCAGAGGGGGGGGCAGGGACGGGCACGGTGCAGGGGCGGGGGGGCAGGGACGGGGACGGTGCAGGGGCGGGGGGGGCAGGGACGGGGACGGTGCAGGGGCGGGGGGGCAGGGACGGGCACGGTGCAGGGGCGGGGGGACGGGGACGGTGCAGAGGCGGCGGGGGGGCAGGGACGGGTATGGCAGGGGCGGGGGGGCAGGGGCGGGGAGGCAGGGGCGGGGGCAGACTGGTACGGTGCAGGGGCGGGGGGGCAGGGACAGGTATGGTGCAGGGGCGGGGGGGGCAGGGACGGGCACGGTGCAGGGGCGGGGGGGGCAGGGACGGGCACGGTGCAGGGGCGGGGGGGGGCAGGGACGGGCACGGTGCAGGGGCGGGAGGGGGCAGGGACGGGGACGGTGCAGAGGCAGCAGGACACGGGTCGTAGCCGTTGGGATTAGCCGGTGAGCCCGGGTTTATGGCTGCACATCGACACCCCTAATCTTGGAACACCTGACTGCTCTGTGCTTCATTGTCAGGACTCATCTCCAAGGGGTCGGAAAGGACCCCGGGATCCTCGTCGGTCTTCCGAATGCTGCGGCCGGGACGCCTGGCCCCCCTCTCAGGGCCACGCAGACTCTCATCTCCCGGCAATCCCCTCGCCATTTGCCAAAGAAAGCAGCAAACTAAGGTTCCTTGGGGCAGCGTGTGAGAACATGCTGCTTCCAGGCAGCGCGTGGGCGTCTCCCCACAGTGAGACACTTGTCAGGAGTGGGGGCTGCTTTGTGTCCATGGGTTCAGTGTGATACAGACGAAGCAGGAGCTCCTGAGTAGGGGCAGCGGCTGCCGAAGTACGTGATTCACCCCCAAAGCAAAGCGCCACAGACTCAGCTGCAGTCACACTCCAGGCTCGCTGCCGTTGGCTTTCAGATTTAGACCACGGCTGACTTATGCCCATGACATTTCACCAAAACCGACTCTTTTTAATCATGGCATATTTTTGCCTTTCCTCGTACACTGCCACAGACCCTGCCACATCTGGCAGAGGGGCATTAGAATCCACAGTCCTGCTGGAATCCAAGCCAATGTTCCCTCTCATTTTTTTCCATCCATGTGCAGAATAAATGTTGTTGTGTGCATGGAGGCATATGCAGATGCGCACCAATAGAACGTGCTGCCAGCTGTGTGTGCTCAGCTAATCAGCTGGACAGCACTGGACTCTCCTGGGTGGCCACACAAATGCTCAGCTTACAGGGAAAGATGGTTCCAGCCTTCTCGCTAGACATGTCCTGCACGTTACTGACACCCAGATTTGAAGTGGAGTCCTTTGGGGGGCCATAGTCTGCCCCTTTCCCCACACAAGCCAAGAGGGTCTCGTCCCCTGGTAAGACCACCAGGCACTGGGCTGTTAAAAAAGAGTTACTACTTCTGGAGCCTTCTGGAGCTCCAGAGCCTGTCAGAGGCCAACAGGACCAGTGGATTCATCTGGGCAAGATGAAAAAAGAGCAAAGCCAAAGCAGAGTCTGAGGATTAAAGCCAAACCCAACCCAAGGGTTTAAAGGGGATTTGAGAAACAATGACTTACCAAATCAGTGAAACTCAGCAGTGATTCAGTCCCAAAAGTTGCAGTGACTCTAAGTCTAGTCTCTGGCAGGTCCATGGGAGACAGATACTCAGACTTCTTTTCCCCCAGTCTCCATGGCTGCCAGATTGGAAGCGACCGTTTGGGACCCAAGTCTAAGACGGTGATGCACTTTCACAGTTCCCCTATTGTGCCCAGAGCACTCAGGTATCACAGCGATGCGCATGGCCTAGAAAGCTTTAGGTGAATGCATTTTGCAACAGTTCTTCTAACACTGTTAAATATTGTCTGCTGTGACAGAGACAAATGCACTTCCTCCGTGTGCCCTGAAAATCTCCAGCCCCCAAAGCCTGGTTTTCCCAACGAGCTTTTCCAGGTCACCAATGGAAAGCCAATTCCTGGAACAGAAAACGTCCCAACATGGCAACAGATTTCAGAAAATCCAAAGCAGGACTCCACGTGCTGCAGACGGGCTGGGGTCTGTTCCTGTGTAAAACAGACACCTGGCTCTGTGATGAGCCCTCTGGCTTCCCCCGATGCACAGCCACGTGACAGAAACACGCCAGACTCAGCACTGCTGGTGGCACCCAGCTAAGGCCTGGGTTACACACTTGTCACTGTACAGTCGGAGGGGAGGGGAGCCAGCCCTGCAGCAGCAGCACGGACCCTCCTCCTCCTTTCAGGCTTTCACTCCCAGGCCCCTGTGAACAGGACCATCAGTCAGAACCCCGCAGGGGCAGGAGGGAAGAGAGGCTTTGGATCAGGGTTTCAATTGGGCTGGGTGCAGGGGTGTGACAGCGGGAGACACGCCCCCTTTCCCTTGATGGCCACATGCCTGGCCTCTCCGGGCTGAGCCCTGGTGGAGTTTCAAGCCCTGCTCCATCTGCCCACCCCTGCTTGAGGATTCGTCTCCCCCAGCCTCAGGCCTGCCAAGACACACGGCCAGGAGGGGCTTGGTGAAAGGCAGGTGAGAACCGGGACTGCAGCCCTCCCTCCCTGTGGGAAGCAAATGCTGGGCCCGTCTGCCTGGGGGAGGGAGCAGCTGCCTTCCCAGGGGAACCTGCCCAATCAGCTCGGAGGGGGGGATTTTCCTACTCGCATTGTTCACGTCGGCATCCAGAGTCCTGTCGTCGCAAATGCGATTGCCCAACAGGCTCTTGCGCAGCGGCTCAGCCTCAGGCGGCTCCGCGGGGCCGGAGGAGGCTCATTTTCGATAAACGAACGTGGCCTCCCTCCGCCCGTTTCTGGAACAGAGCCCCCAGATGGGCTCCGTGTTTGTTTTCCTGTCCCTGTGCTGGCAAACTGCAGGCAGCTAATTGAGGCTCTTGATAGCGAGGGAATCACGGCAGTTTGTGGCATGGCACACGGCCAGGGGCTGCTCTGGAGCCTTCGACACAAGGTCTCCTTTGGCAGCCAGTGCAGGGAAACACATCATTATCTCATCAGGTTACTTCAGAGGGAATTCCCAGCGATCCGGGCTCCGCAGGGCAGGGCAGGATTCACAGCACGAGTGCAGCTGGGATTGTCCTGAGAGACCTGGTTCCCTGGAGATCTAACCTGCCCCAGGCCCAGGACCAGAGCACACCTGATACCCCTCGAGGCCTGGTTCCCCCTCACGTACACACAGCCCTGCCAGTGCCCTTCAGGCTGGACAAGCCGCATTCCCTGTCCCAGGCCACACCCGGCCAGAAGTCAGGTTAGGGAGGCGGCCGGGCCTGGCCAAGGCCTCTCTGGGCATGCGTGGGATGGAGCAGAGGTCAGCCCGCAAGGCGCCTCCTGCCTCTGCCCACATCTCTGGTCAGGGTCTTGACAAACTAGTCAAAACACAAACAGTCTGACTGGCCCGAAGGGGGAGGCCGCGTTGTCTGGGGAGGCAGGCGGCGGCTGGGCTTGGAGACAGTCCCTGGCCCGTGTATTTATGCAGGACTTTAGAAAATGTCCTTCAATTTTCAGCCTCCCCCAGCCGCCTCAGGCCAGACCCCCAGCCGCCCGCCTCGCCCAGGTTCAGGCTGCTTGTCTGGGGGAAAGGGCAAATTTCACCCTAAAACCTGGGCCGCTTGCAGCCCCCCAGCCACCAGGCTGGCATCCCCCCGTGGAGGGGTGAGACCAGCCCACGAATCCCAGGTCTCCAGGCCTGCGGCTGGGGGGGCGGTGCAGCCCATCAGCCAGGCACACACCCAGCGTTTCTGGCTCCCGCTGAGGGCGGGGAACCTCAGCCCGAAGGAGATCGCGAAAGGGGCTGGTGAAGGGACTTTGCAGCCAGTGGAACGGGGCTGCTCTTTCCCAGCCTGCCCCCCCACGCGCCCCCACTGTGGAGGGGAGCCCTGCACTGCCCGCAGGGGCGCTCTGCCACCCCAGCCTGCTCTCCTCCTTCCCTTGGATTTCACCACTCCTGCTCTTGGCAGAGTGCCAGCACTCGTTTGCATTTCAGACCAGCTGGTTCACCGCAGCCTCACTTCCCAGAACTACTCCTTTTGTGCTCAGTCCTGCCTGGCAAAGGCAGCAGCAGCTCCAGGGCAAACGAAACTATTCAAACCAGAATCCTGGGGCACGCGTCTCCTCGGCCGGTCACAGCCCACAGTGGCCAGAATGGAAGTTTGTGACCCAGTAGAGAAGCAGCCAGCTACCCCCTCTGCCTGCCTGTCACTCCTCCCCGAGGCAAGTGGGGGAAGCCTGGGCTTTTATTGGCCCGGCTCCTGCTGGTACAAGACCAGCTTTCATCCACGGCAATCTGTCCAGGGGCAGAGGTGACCTCACTCACCGTCTCTCTATTACCCCGAGGCTGGCACGGCCGCGCCTGCTCTGTAAATCCTCCAGCAAGCGAGGAACGCTGCCCTGGCCCTACCTGCAGGAGACCACGTGGCCCTTCCAATGTTCCCTCTAAGTGTTTCCTTCCATGTGCAAAATACATTTTCTTCCGTGCACCCAGGCACGTGCAGATGTGCACCACCAATAGAAACACGCTGCTGGCTGCGGTCAGCCAATCAGCACCCACCTCTCTCCTGGGTGGCTGCCCAAGCGCTCAGCTTACAGGGAACAATGGGCCCCCTCCCTCTCCAACCCCATCTGGACAGCCTGATGGGCCAGCAAAGTGGACTTGAATTCTTTGAAAGAGTTGCTGGCCCTGCCCTGGTCCGGTCCGGTCCCTCCCAACGGGGGCCAGAGAGCCCTTTGAGCCGGCTTCTGTGCTGGGCTTATGAAAAGGCCAGTGGATGAGGGGACCCAGGCTGCTCTAACAGTAGCTCCCTACATGTAAAGTGCTCCAGGTACATCCCCTTCTTCCTTCTGCCGCCCGTGCTGAGGGCTGGCCCAGCATGGCCTATGCCAAGCCTGCACTGCAGCATCCGCAGGGCCCACTAAAGCCAGCTCCATACAGCAGCTGAGCCCAGAGTCAAGCCTTCGTTCTGACAGCAATGTAAAGCTAAGCTCTGGCATTCCTCTCCCCCCGCCAGGGAGGCATTTTAGGAGCTGCTGCTGGACATCTGCTTGCTGGCTAACCTGGTCACCGGCCTGTTTCTCAGAGCTCTGGGGAGCTTCATCAGAACTGGGGAGAGTTTCCCACTTACTGGTCCTAAGAGTTTACATCGGGGAGGGGGGGTTCTTCCCTGCAGCTCTTCTGGGAAGTGCAAATGAGGTCAGCGGTGGCCTGGAAGCTTGCACTTGAAATGCATGTCAAAGCCATAAAGACATTTGATCCGCAGCCCTTTCCATAGCGCGTTAGTAAGTCCCTTCCCCCCCGCCGGCCAAGGGGGGGCACTTTCGCCAGCCAGAGGCCCCCAGATGAACTCCCTGCAAGGTGGGGTCTCAGGTCGCCTTCTGCAGCCCGTTCCCCAGCATAGCGGGGGCCACAGGCACTGGGGTGCTGGCTCGGCCAGGGGCCACCCTACGGGGAAGAGGCAGGAGCCTTCTCAGAGGCATTTTTGCTCCTAGTTTGGCTCTTCTGCGGCAGCCCCTACATGGGGGGGATAAGGGGCAGGAGGGCAAATAGATCCGCCTATGGGGGGGCTCTCCAAAGCCTGGAGCCCCCCTCCAGCCTCTTTCCACTCAGGGAACAACCCCCAGGCGAATAGCGATGAGCCCACCGGCTGCAGTGGAGGAGGGGCGCAGGGACACTAGGCCAAGCGTCCTCTCCCTGTCGCTGCACAGCGCCCCCGCCGCGGGGCGAGTTCCCAGGGCGCTCGCCAAGCCCGGCCAGTCCCGCGCCCCGCGGCAGCGCGGGGAAGGCTCCCTCCCTCCCGGGCCGGGCGGGCGGCGCGTGGCTGCAGGCGGGGGAGCCCCGCGCTGCCCGGAATGGGCCGGCGCTGCCTGGCGGGTGGCCCGGGCCGGGCGGGCGGGCGGGGCCGCGCGTTACAAGAAGGAGCCGAGTTCCAGGAAGCCGAGGGCGGGGCCAGGCGGCGGCGCTATAAGAGGCGGCCCCGAGCGCTCCCGGCAGCTCTGGAAAGCGCCGAGCCGGGCGCGCATCGCCGGGACCCGCCGCAGCCCCTGCCCGAGGCGCGGTCCGCCCGCCGGCCCCAGGTAACTGCGCCCGCACGGCCAGCGGGGCGGTGTGGGGTCGGGCGGGAGGCGGGAATGGGGGGGCACCGAGGAGGGAGGGGGGCGGCTGGCAGTGGGGGGGGGGGCGCACCCCGCTGGGAGGGGGGGTGGCGGCTGGCAGTGGGGGGGGCGCACCCCGCTGGGAGGGGGGTGGCGGCTGGCAGTGGGGGGGGCGCACCACGCTGGGAGGGGGGTGGCGGCTGGCAGTGGGGGGGGCGCACCCCGGTGGGAGAGGGGTGGCGGCTGGCAGTGGGGGGGGGCGCACCCCGGTGGGAGAGGGGTGGCGGCTGGCAGTGGGGGGGGCGCACCCCGGTGGGAGAGGGGGTGGCGGCTGGCAGTGGGGGGGCGCACCCCGGTGGGAGAGGGGGTGGCGGCTGGCAGTGGGGGGGCGCACCCCGGTGGGAGAGGGGGTGGTGGCTGGCAGTGGGGGGGGGCGCACCACGCTGGGAGGGGGGTGGCGGCTGGCAGTGGGGGGGGCGCACCCCAGTGGGAGAGGGGTGGCGGCTGGCAGTGGGGGGGCGCACCCCGGTGGGAGAGGGGTGGCAGCTGGCAGTGGGGGGGCGCACCCCGGTGGGAGGGGGTGGCTGGTGATGGGGGCAGAAGGGGCGGGGATGGCGGCTGGCACTGGGGAGCCTCTTTCTGACCCTGCCCTTGCCCTTGCCCTGCAGGTGATGGTCTAGCAGCAGCTGCGCCAGGCAGCGGCAGAGCTCGGGAAGCTGGCTCCCTGCGCCATGGTCACCCACAGCAAGTTCCCGACAGCTGGGATGAGCCGCCCGCTGGACACCAGCCTGCGCCTCAAGACCTTCAGCTCCAAGAGCGAGTACCAGCTGGTGGTGAACGCTGTGCGCAAGCTGCAGGAGAGCGGCTTCTACTGGAGCGCGGTGACGGGCGGCGAGGCCAACCTGCTGCTGAGTGCCGAGCCGGCTGGCACCTTCCTGATCCGGGACAGCTCCGACCAGCGGCACTTCTTCACCCTCAGCGTCAAGACGGAGTCGGGCCCCAAGAACCTGCGCATCCAGTGCGAGGGCGGCAGCTTCTGTCTGCAGAGTGACCCCCGCAGCAGCCAGCCTGTGCCCCGCTTCGACTGCGTCCTCAAGCTGGTGCACCACTACATGCCCCCCCTGGCCGAGCAGCCCGGGGGCGCCCCGCCCCCCAAGCGCGCCTACTACATCTACTCCGGGGGCGAGAAGATCCCGCTGATCCTGAGCCGCCCGCTCTCCTCCAACGTGTCCAGCCTGCAGCATCTCTGCCGCAAGACCGTCAACGGGCACCTGAACTGCTACGGGAAGATGACTCAGCTGCCGGGGCCCATCAAGGAGTTCCTGGACCAGTACGATGCCCCCCTCTAAGGAGCCCCAAGGAGGGGCCGCACATGGCACAAGCACAAAGCAGGGTAGAGGGCACAGGGTTCTGGCAGAAGATGAACTTGCAGGGCAAAGCCAGCCTTCCCCCTATGGCAAGGGAGGGGGGATGGTCACCAGGGGCCCTGCCCAGCACAGAGAGGTCTTGAGTCCCTCTCCACAACGGCCGGAGGCTGACGCTACGCGGCCGCCGGTTTGCCTGCCCCAGCCGGTCTCCCCTGCGGCAGCCCAGTGCAGGGTGCGTCTGTTCCTGGGGCAGCCGCTGGGAAGGAGCCCTGCTGAGCACCTGCGGGAGATGTGCACCCCGCAGAGTGCCCCGTTTTCTGGCCACAGCGATCTGACCAAACTCGAGCTGTGCTGACAGCAAAGCCGGTCTGGAATAGCAGAAGCAAAGCACTGGAATCCAGCGAGTGCCTGATCCGTCTTCCTCCGTTTTAAGGGGAAAGTATTTTTTACCTCTCACCGCCTCCATGTGGGTGGAAGTTCCTTTCACACCACGTCCCAGACTTGGAGGATGCTGCCTTTTTCCCTCACTACCGTTATCCTAGAGGACTAAGCCTTAAAACCCATCCTCGGCCCATGGACTGGGTTACTGCACATGGCAAGGAACACTTACAATACCACTCCAGGCTGGAAGAGCAAATCCCCGGTGGGAACAAAGCCCGGCCTGGCCCATCAGCACCCAGAGTCCCAGGCGAGCACGTTGCTGCAGCGAGCCCCGACGGCCAAGTCGTTAGCCCGCTATTCCATAGTGCTGCCTGGCCTGGCTTCTCCCAGGCCCTGGACCCGAGGCTGCCAGCTGCTGGGATTCTTGAGTCTCTGCTCCGTGGTGGAATGTAGCGACACTGGCCCGCCCCGGAGCCTGTCCCTTCGTAACCGCTGTCCGTGGGGAGGCCTGGAAGGGCAGTGGGGTTTTTCTGGTTTTAGAGAAAGCACCGTTTACAGCCCTGCCTGAATCACTGTCTTTTATAAAGATTCTGCCTTCCCCTCCAGCCTTGAAGGCTGAGCTCCACAGGCTTGAAAGCTCCACGTAAACCAAACTCAGAAGAAACTTTGCACATATTTATATTTCTACTCGGACAGGGAGCGGTTCTGTAATTTATAATAAAGAAGCCTATTTTGTAATGAAAATCCCAGCTCTGGTTTCCTCTCTGGTCCTCCCCTCCCGCTCTGTCTGCCAGGCCTTAGTGAACCGCGCGTGCACCCTGGTAGCGCAGCCTCCCTCCGTGATTGCGGGGTCACGCGTGTCTGCGTTCGGTGCTGGGCCGGTCAGGTGGGAGATGGGGGAAGGGGGGAGCGATTCCCGGGCGTGCGGCAGCGCCGTGTGGTATTGGCAGGTACCCCCAGCAGTGGAGACGCTGCTGTCACCGCTCCCCAGATCTTGCTGGCACGAAGTCCCTGCTGTTGCCAAGATGAGGCTGGCCTGGCGCTGCCAGGCTCCTCCTGGGTAGGCAGCATGGAAGCCGATGGCCTGGCTCTAAGCCGTGGGGTCCGACATGCCAGCCGCATGGGGCTATTTGGCCATCGGGGGTGGCTAGTTCGCCATGGGAGCTGCTCTCGCGGCTTCTGCTTCAGAACTGGCTCTAAAGGCTCAGGGAGGTCCTGGGACAGCCCAGGGACCCCAGTAGGTCCCCTCGAGGGCTGAGAGGCAGGACCGAGCGCCCTGGGCTGCAGCCCCGAGCAGCTCGGTCTCAGGCGGCCTTAGCCACGGACTCCGATCCCGGCTGGCCCAGGAGCCTCTTTGGACCCGCCTGGGGGCGAGCCGGGCCCATGCTAGCTCCGCACTGCTCAAGCGCTTGGCAGGCGAGCGAGCCGCAAGAGTAGAAATGCCAAGGGGAGCCCCGGCGCGCAGGGGGCTCGCAAGCTGCGGTCTCTCTCCTGGGCCCCGTGCAACAGGGGGCAAGCCGACACGTGCTGGGGAGGAGGGGACGAAACCTGCCGAGAGAAGCCCCCTCCCAAACAAGCAGCAGCTGTTCTGGGCGGGAGCTGCAGCCCCGGCACAGGTCTGCCAGCTCAGGCCGAGGGCTGGCGGGGGCAGAGGAGTTAACCCCGGGGAGCGTTCCCACCCGGCAGGGGCAGCAGCCGCCTGCGCTCGGGGGCGGCCCAGGGCTGCCCGTCTCTGGGATCGGCCCCAGGGCGGCTGTGCCTGTCCCTGCTGTGTTCACAAGCTGCTCTCTCCAGCTCTGCCCCCTGAGAGGAAGGCCGGGGCCACCCGCGCCCTGGTGGGACCAGCCGGGCCCCCCTGCCATGCAGAGCCGCACTGGACGCCCAGCCAGGTCAGGCCGGAGGGCTCTGGTGGGGGGGGCAGTGACATGGGCAGGGCTGCTGGGGGTCTGGGACCCCCTGCCCCAGCTTGGGGGGAGATGCTGTTGATTTTTTTGGGCCCAAGCCGAAGGTGCCTGTCTCCCCCCCCCCCCCCCCACACCCCACCTGCCCCCATGCGCAGGCCTGGCTCCAGGCCTCCCTGTTGGTGCTGCTGTCCCAGGCCTGCCAGGAAGCGCCACTTCCCGGGCTGGGCAGGAGCCGGGCCCGAGCGATGCGAAGAATCCGGGCAGCGGAGCGGGTGGCGCCCGGCCAGGCCCGGCTCAGGCACATCCCCAGCGTCAGCACCATCTGAGCTGCACACCACACCCCCGGCCCTCCCCGGAGCTGGGTCGCCAGGCAACGGGGCTGGAATAGCACTGTTTATTCTCAGCCCAGTGCCAGGAAATTCGGCAGCCTCCTCCCGCCCCTTCCCGCCGCTGGGAGGAGGCCAGGGCAGGGGAGCAGCTGGGGTCTGCAGGGCAGGCAGCTCTCGGCTCAGCGGGAGAGGCTCCGAGGCCGCCTGGGGGCCGTGGAGCTCGGGGATGTGCTGCCCGGGCAGGAGCGTGGCCAAAAAGAGCGGCTCCGCTCCGGGGCCCTCGGCGGGCTCCCCACGGGCCAGCAGGCTCCAGAGCAAGCGCCGGGCAGGGCCACGGTGCTGCAGCCCAGCAGAGCTCCTTGGGGCCCGCCAGTGGCCCCAGCAGGCTGCCCGTCTCCCTGGCAGTGCAGCCCCCAACAGCCAGGAGAGGGGCTCCTGGGCACATCCCTAGGGGAGCCCCAGGGCCTCAAGGCGCAAAGCGGGGGAGGCTCCCAGGGAAGCCAAGGCTTGTGTGAAGGCCGGGGCCTGTCTGCGTGCCCCCCTTGGCCCCTGCCCGCACCTTGCGGTAACCGCCTGGGATTTCTTGGCCTCCCAAAGAGCCCCTGGTGCTTCCTTCCCCTCTGCTCAGGGCCTCTTCCCTTTTGCCTCAGGACTCTGCGGTGCTGCAATCAGCCGCTGAGTCGCAGTCCGGGAAGCCCTGTGAATGCCTCGCGCTTCTTGGAACCTCCCCGGGCCGCAGCACCGTGACGCGGCCAGGCCATGGGCAAATCCCTGGCAGAGCTTTCACAAGCCGCTCGCCTCCCCAGGAACGCCAAGTGGACTTGGGCCTGCCTGACGTCAGGAGCTGAGTGTGTCATGGGCGGGCGGGCGGCCCTGCCCCAGGGAGGAGAAGGGCCGAGCGCCCCCGCGCAGCCACTGCCGCTGTGGGAGCACTCCAAGAGCCCTGGGCTAGGGAGGGTCCCCGCCCCGGTCCTGGAGTGAGGGCGCAGCTCCCCTGCCCCCGCTCAGTGGTTTCCAGCCTGCCCAGGGCTCGCAGCAGGTTAATGGATAAACAGAGGCTGCTAAGTGGATGCTATAGAGCAGTGGGGCACGACCCCCGGGAAACCTTTGGCTGAGCAACAGCAGCAACAACAAAAGTATGACCCCTTAAAATGCCTCTCCGCTCACCTGCCGCTCCCGCTGCCCCACCGTGTGTACGCCGAGCCGGGGGGAAAAGGGCGGCTGGCCCCCCAGAAGACAGCTGTGACCCCTTGGGGGTCGTGACCCACGGGCTGCGCACATTTCCCTCCCGCCCCTTGCCAGTAAATGTTTGAGCAGGCTGGCCAGCCGCCCGGCTCAGTCCTCACTCACGCCGGGTCCCGGGCCTGCCCCCGCCGCGGCTCTGCATTTAGAGAGCATTAGGAGCCAGGCGGCCCGACTCCGGTCTGGCCCGCGCTGGGTCCAGGCCTTCAGACTCCCCCAGACAGGAGCTGCTGCCGCCCTGCACTGCTGTGGACCAGCTCCCACCCGGCACCCCGTGCTGCTGCCTCTGATACACGGGCTGCCAGCCCCGCCAGCAGGGGGCTACAGAAAAGTCGACTAACCGATCAGAATTCCCGAGGTTACTGGACTATGCAGTTAACCGATATTTAACATCCCTCCATCACGGTCTGCTCCGTGCCCCATGAAGCACCTTCCAGCCCCTGCCCCTCCGGCCGCGGCCCAGCGTGCTCCGGGCAGCCGGGATCGCCAAAGGGAGGCCAGGGCGGAGAGGAGGGGCGCTGTGTTCGGAAGGGCTGGTTGACAGCGGCGCTGTGGCTATTGCTCCGGCGCGGAGGGCTGGGGCCCAGCTCCCCAGGAGATGGGAACGGGAGAGGCCGTCTCCAGCGGGGTCTGTCGGTATCGCGGCCCACCCGTGTGGATGCAGACGTGTTTGCAGAGTGGGGCTGGCGGCCAGGAGCCAGACTGCCCTCCACTCTGGCGTTATCCCAGCGAGGGGCTGGGCAGAGCCCCCGCTCTGCGAGCGCACCCCAGACAGAGGAACAGCGGCCTGCTGGGGAGCGCCCCGGGGGCCCAGCAGGTGGGCCAGTGGGGCCAGTCCATTGGGACATTAACCTGCGCCCCCAGGCACCAGTGGGCGCAGCTCCTGTTGGCCGCGGATCGCTGTTCCCAGCCAGCGGGAGCCGCAGGAAGCAGTGTCCCGGGCCGTGCTGCTCCTGCCGCTCCCATTGCCCGGGAAGGGCGATCCCTGGCCAGTGGGAACTGCCATCACCCAGCCCTGAAGAGCCCAGGCACCCGCCAAAGCCCTAAGGACTTGAGAACGGCCTTGTTCTCCCTGGCCCTGCGCAGCCAGGGGACCTAGCGCCAGGGAATGTCCCCGGAGGACAGGCCCCTGGCAGAGCAGCGTGTGCACACACAATGGAAGCTCCGTCCCTGGCTCGGGGCCTGGCGCTCACACGAACGTAAAGGATCCTTGTTGGCTGGAAGACTGGCCTGGACTGGGAACAAGCCCGCTCGGGCCAGGAACTGCACAAACAGGCTTCTCGCACGGGCGAGGCCCAGCCGGGCGCTTTTGTCTCCACTCGGGAGCTGGCCCGGCAGGACAGGGTGGTGGGGAGCCCCAGGGAGCAAGAAGGCGAGTGGCAGAGGCGTCATCAGCCCCCCCTCCCCAGTCCTGTCAGGCTGCAGGCTCCGTCCCCACGGGCGCCCCTCTAGCAAAGCAGCAGAGCGCCTCAGCTTGGGCTCAGCTGTCTCCTGGCCAGCCCCCGGCTGCCCCACTGCCTGAACCCCGAGATACAGGCCCAGCCAGAGCCGAGAGCAGTCGAGGCGCGTTCCTGGGGCGCCGCTGCCTGGCCCAGGGCCTGGTCACAGTTTGGCTGGGGGGCGGTGAGTCGGCCTCCCCGCTGTGCATGGCGTGATCCCAGGGCTGTTTGCTGCAGCAGCCCTGGGCTCTCCGCGCTGGGGCAGGTCCCTGCTCCGTGGCCTGTGGGCTCTGGAGCACAAGATGCCGGTGGGCAGCAGAGACGTCAGCAGCTCTCGCTTTGCTGGAGGGGAGCCAGCCTGGCTTACCGGGGCCAGGCTCTGCTGAGCGCGAGGCTCTCGGCCGAGTGTAGACAGAGCCATCGTCAGGACAGCCAGGGGCTGCGGAGCTGGGCGGCTCATGCTCCCACCTGGGACCAGGCAGTCTGCAAAGGGGGCATGCTGATTGCCAGGGGCCCCTCCAAGGGGCTGCCTTCTGCCCAGGGATTCCCTAGCACCCTCCAGGGAGGGCCTTGAACAGCGACGCAGGTCCTGGGGCACCGTGGAGACCGGGAGCTTTGGCAGGCACGTCCCACGCCCCAGCTGAGTTGGAGGGGCAGTCACAGAAGCCAAGGGGTCTAGCGCCTGTCAGTTGCGGGACCCAGGCTAAGGACGAGCCCCGTTCGGAGCTTTGGCTGTGGAGATGCGGATAGTAATGGCAGGAGACGCTGCCTTTGTGATGCGCCAGCCGGCTAACGGCTGCTGAGGGCTGTGCCCAGGAATCTCTAGGTTTTGGTCAGTCTCCAAGGTGCCCCAGGGCCGCTCGTCGTTGTTTTTAAAGTTACAGACTGGCATGGCCGCCCCTCAGGGAGTTCGGAACAACCCTTCCCACATCCCTCCACCGCCCGGTGCTCGTCTCTGCAGGGAACCCAGCCTGCCAACAGCTCCCTTAGTCACCCCCCAGCGCCTGGCAGCTCCACGACTGCTCACGGGGAAATGTGACATCAGGAAAGTGGGCCAGGGACTGTTCGCTTCCTGTAATGTGATTCATCAGCTGGAGGAACAGAGCTGCGTCAGGCCCATGGCCTGGCCGGCCCGGCACTCCCAGCCGTGATGGGAAACCGGCCGGCGAGCGGGAACTCAGGGGCGCCGCGTAGCTGTGACCTGTCACTGTCTCTCCCACGGGGCAGCCGGATCCCAGCCGCCGCCCCCGGCACAGGAGGGAGAGCGCAGACATGGCTACGTGCGGCTCCTCCGCAGGGACATCTGGACCCCCCAAGAGCCCCCGAGCGCCGAGGTGCCAGACCCTTCCTGGTCTCTCGGCCTGGGAGGGGAGGTGGCCGCTGGCCGGTGACAGACAGAGACCCCCTTTGCTCCCAGAGCAGTTCGTAAAGGAGACGCCTTCCCCCCCCAGCCGGTTCCTCCCACCACTGACCTGCGGGGGCCAGTGGGGCTGGGGCGGTGCTGCAGCCGCTGCTCTGGCCTGGCTCCTGGGGCTGTAGCCACAAGGGGGGAGGCGCTCAAAGCCCAGGGCCAGGGCTGCAGGAAATGACCACTGTCCCGGAGGGCACCATGGGGAGCCAAACCCGCCATCCGCTGTGGCGGCCGCAGGGCCCGCGGCTCAGGCCAGGGCCCGGCTTGCTGGAGAGCTCGGGCTGCCTGGCTCGCGGGCCCGGCTCTGAGCAGTGCAGGGGCAGCAGCCAGAGGGGCTCAGCGCGAAGAACGGGAAATTCTGGTTACAGGGCCAGGCCCATGTTGGTTTCCACCCGGGGCCGGGTTCAGCAGCTGCTGCTCCTGAGAGCAGGCGAGATCCGGCCAGGCCACCCCCTGCTCTCGCTTGGCACCGGCCTGGGCAGAGCGAGCGTCTGGCTGCAGGACACAGCGGGGAGGCCCCCAGAGCAAGGGCAAGGCAGTTCCCCCAAACGGAGCAAGTGTTCCTGGGCGCAGGGTCCGACTGAGCAGCCCGGGGCTGTCCGTGCGCTGGGACGACTGGCCCACTTAGTGCCCGGCCCTGGAAACACTGGGGTGTGCTCCAGGCCCATGAGGGACCCCCAGAGACCTGCACCCACCGTGGCCACCGTGCAAGGCGAGCGGGGAGCAGGCCCAGGCCGGAGGCTCCTGTTGCCCAGTGGCTGGTGATCTATGGCTCACTCCCCACCTGCAGCCCCCTCTCTCCTTGCCAGCCCCCGAGACGCCTGCATTCTCTGCAGCACTTCCCAGGAGGCACGGGTGGGGCCAGGAGCCCAGGGAGGTCTGGGGACCCTGCACTGAGAGAGCTGCTCTCTCTCTCTCCCGCGCTAGCCCAGGGCACGCACTCAGCTCCCATCACACCCGTGCTCCTGACACCAGAGGGGCTGCTGGCCAGCGGTGGGGCTGGCAGAGCGGACAGCCAGGCTGGGGGGCCATGCTCTGCTAATCTCTTCCATCCATGTGTGGAATAATTGTATGTGCACTGAGGCATGTGGGACTGTGCACCACCAGGAGATACACAGACCCCCGCTGGGGGCGCTATGCTACGCAGCTGGGCGGCACTGGAATCTCTCCTGAGCAGCCGCACAAGCGCCCGGCGGACAGGGAACACCACTTGGGGGTGTAGCACCAGCAGACCCAGTGTGTTCTAGGAGCTGCAGCTCCAGGCAGGGGTCCCTGCCAGCTCAGGGCTGGAGGCAGGTAGGTCTGGCCAGGCTGCAGGATGGATTTCAGATGGCACCTGGCTTTCCTGGAATCCTAGCACCGGAAGGGACCTCGAGAGTCGAGTCTGGTCCCCTGCCCTCGCGGCAGGACCCAGCACTGGCTAGACCAGCCATTCCCAACCTTTCTCCCAGGGAGGAACCCCCAAAATAATTGTTCATATCCCGAGGAACCCCGACCCATGAAAACGTTTGCTTGGCCAGAAAACGTTGACGGGGGGAGCACAATTCAATTCCTGCTAAAGTGCTGTCAGGAAAATGGAGTTGTAAAGGGCGGTCACATCGATGTGTCGGCTCCCAGGCAAGAAAACCAACGGATTTATTTAGTCCACGATTTCGCGGAGCCCCTGGCGATGGTCTGCGGGACCCTGGTTGGGAAACACTGGACTAGCCCATCCCTGCAGGGTCTGTCCAACCCGCCCTTCAGTATCCCCAGGGACGGAGGCTCCACAGCCCCCCAGGCAAGTCATCCCAATGTTTGACCCCCTGGCAGCAGGAAGTTCCCCCAACCTCCCTCGCTGCAGCTGAAGCCTCTTGCTGCTAGGCCTAGCGCCAGGCGGGGACACATCCCCCCTCTCCGGTACTTGGGCCAGGGCCCGTGGCACCCACAGCGAGTGTCTCCCCGTCAAACCGCCGCGGGGGTCTCAGGGAACTGAGCAGAAGTCGGAGCGGCCACGGGGGGGGGAGGGGGGGGGGGAGACGGATGCTGCGTGTTTTGGGACGGAGAAGCCACTAGCAAAAAGGCCTGTTGACATTGCCATGGCAACCCCGGGCTGTCACTCGGCTCCCGCCCGTGCACCCCAGAGAGGAACCAGCTGGCTGTACATTCCTCCCTTGCTCCATCGCGGCCCTGCGTAGCCAGCCCCCGGCGGGGGAGAGGGAGTGCTCCCCACGCCACTAGCCGTGGCTGGGAGGCTGCAGGCCCGCTGCCCGTCTGTCTCCAGCCAGCCTGGCGCCGGGATCAGCGCCCGCAGACCCTGCGTTTCCACACGTGCCGGGCAGCCTCTGCTCCCACCAGACCGCTGCAACTGGCACGGACTGGCCACCGGCCGCAGAGTTTAGAGGCAGCCCTGAAAAAATCCCCAAAGCCTGAAGCACTGGGCTGGAATTGCACTACACAGACCACTGCACGCACACACACACACACACACACACCACTACGCGCGCACACACACACACACCCCACTACGTGCGCACACACACAAACCACGGCACGCACACACACACACACCACTACGTGCGCGCGCACACACACACACACACACCCCCCACTACGCGCACACACACAAACCACGGCACGCACACACACAAACCACGGCACGCACACACACAAACCACGGCACGCACACACACAAACCACGGCACTCACCTGTACAAACTACCCACATACGCATACAAGCCACTGCACTCACACACAGACCACTTCACATGCACATACAAGCCACCCCACAAACGCACACAAACCACTGCACACACAGGGTACGTCTAGACTACAGGGTTTTGTCGACAGAAGTTTTGTTGACAGATACAGTCGACAAAGCTTCTGTCGACAAAGAGCGTCTAGACTCCAGCCAGTTCTGTCGACACAGCAAGCCGCTTTGCCGACATGACAGTGTGGACGCAGAGGACAGTGTCGATGCAATAATCCCTTCTGTCCACACAACTCTGGCGTTATCCCTCGTAGAATGAGGTTTACGTTATGTCCACATAACTCAAAGGCAGTGTGGACCAGGTATAGTTTTGTCGACAAAACCCTGTAGTCTAGACACGCCCACACATACAAACCACTGCGCACACACGTGCACAAAGCACCCCCCCACACACGCACACAAACCACCCTGTGTGCACGCGCACATGCATGCACAAGCCACCCGTCCCACGGGGCAGTTTCACCCGGGGGGGGGGGGGGGGGCTGCTCAGCTCCCAGGCAGTCTGCAGAGCCAGCCAGGGCACCCGCCCTCCAGCCCTGTGCCAGCGTCTCCAGGAATTAAAGCTCGACCTTTAAGTACAGATAACGTTGGGATAAAACTCCGTGGGCCAAGCTCAACTGGCCCCTCTGGGCCTGCCCGCAGCAGCCGAGTCTGGGGCGGGAACCGTTCGCCCTGAGCCCAGGGCCAATACAACCCAGCGCTAACCCCGGGGAAGCCGCGGGGGGGGGGGGGGCTCTGCCCTCAACACCAGGGCAGCCAGTGGCTGGGGAATCGGCCTTGGGACAGCCAGCTCCACAAGGGCGCTCCCCCATGCCCAGGCCGGCTCTTCAGCGACAGGAGAGCCACAGGGTCGCAGGGGTCTCATGCCCTGCCTGGGGCCCGCTGGCTGGGCTGGGCTGGCCTGGCCGGGACGTGGAAAGGCCTCAGCCTCCATTTGGGAAACACCACCACGCTGAAACCAGCTCGCTTGTCTGCACGCACATGCCACACACACACATACACATGCACACACACACTCGCACACATAGATGCTCCCCTGCGCACACACAGCACACACACACACACACACACACGCGCTCGTGCACACACACTCGCACACATAGATGCTCCCCTGCGCACACACAGCACACACACACACACACGCTCGTGCACACACACTCGCACACACAGACACTCTCCTGCACACACATAGCACACAGACACTCCCCTGCGCGCACAGCACACAGACACTCCCCTGCGCACACACAGCACACACACACACGCTCGTGCACACACACTCGCACACACAGACACTCTCCTGCACACACATAGCACACAGACACTCCCATGCGCACACAGCACACATACACACACACACGCTCGTGCACACACACTTGCACACACAGACACTCTCCTGCACACACATAGCACACAGACACTCCCCTGCGCGCACAGCACACAGACACTCCCATGCACACACACAGCACACACATACACGCGCACACACACGCTCATGCACACACACACGCACGCACAGACACTCCCATGCACACACACAGCACACACATACACTCCCATGCACACACACAGCACACACATACACACGTATGCACACGCTCATTCACACACATAAACACACACTCATGCACACACACACACAGACACTGCCCCGCACACACACGGCACACCCACCGACCCAGTGCCCCTGTGCCCTGCGCCCTCAGACATGCCCACCCCCATGCCAGGGTGCCATGCCCCCGACCCGAGGACACCAATGGGAACGCCCCAGGCCCCCAGCAGCTGCGCGCCCTAGCACGAGGGAAACACCCGCGCCTCTATTTAAAACCCTCTTGTGGCCATCACTTGGCTCCAGAGCTCAGAGCACTTGGGGCGGGGCCCTGTGCCGGCCGGGGGCGAGCAGTGAGGTGCTGGGACAGCCGTGGGCGGGGGCCGGTCCCAGCTCCCTGCTTACGTAGGGTCATGCCAGCCTCGTGCAGACGTCACAGGGTTTCCCAGCGACACGCCCCCGGGGCTCTGCTCCACCACCACGGGGGCTGGAAAGCCAGGGAACGCGCCAGTGGAACTTCCCCTTCTGCATGCCCGGCTCAGGGAGGAACAGGGCGCGGCCTCAGCCGGTTCACCCCGCCTACCCTCCTCCGGAAGGGCCCAGCCGGGCGTCAGGACCAGCTGCCACAGGGGCCACACAACGCCAGGCCACCCCTCCCAGCCCGCCTCAGGCTCAGCTCCAGACCGGCAAACTGACCCAGCCCTGTGCCCGGCCACAGGAGGCTGCATCCAGGGGAGCGCCACGCACTCTCGGGACTCGTGCCAGGGACACATGGGATCCAGTGGCCACACGAAGGCCAGTGCCACTGAAATTCAGCCGCTCCCAGACTCCGCACTGCCCACAGGAGCCATTCCGAGTCGCTCTGCGGAGAGCCGATCCCCCCGCTGGGGGGCAGGGCAGGGGCCCGGACTGGGGCCCCATGCACTAACAGAAACCCCTCCCCGGGGTACCAAAGCCACTCCCCTGGCAGCTAACTGCCTCCCCCAGTCCTAGGCTGACAGGGGCCCGGCTCTGGGGAACGCGCTGGATGGGGGCCCAGCAGTCAGCCCCCCCAGTGCAGAGAGACTCCGGCCTGCCTGGCATGGGGCCAGGGCCGACTCATGGGGCCAGGCGCTGCCCCCAGGCTGTGGGGCAGGAGATAGGCAGGTGAAGGAAGGAGAGCAGGGGGTCTGAGACGAACCTCAGCAGGAGAGAGGGAGACATGGGGAGCCCCCACTTCCCTAGCATGTGCCCAGAGCAGCTGCCCTTTGCAGGTGTCCCACGCCCCACAAGCGCAGCGGAGGTGACCCCATGCCTGGCTGGGCGGCTGATTGGGGCCGGGCCCCATCACTGCACCTCTTCAGGGCAGGCAAAGACATGGGGAACGGGGCAGCGGAGGCCCCCACATGGTGCACACGATGCAGGGAGAGCCGGACTGTGGGGTCCAAGTGCACACAGCCATGCCTGGCACCAGGGAGAGGGCCCTCGGCGCTGAGGTCCAGCCCTGCCCGCCACCCACTTCCTGACCACAGTCCTGCTGCACTTTGCCCGGACTGCTCACTAGGCCACGCACTGCGCCACGCGCTGCCCCACTAGGCCACGCGCTGCCCCACTAGGCCACGCGCTGCCCCACTAGGCCACGCGCTCCACCACACACTGCCCCACTAGGCCACGTGCTGCCCCACTAGGCCACACGCTGTGCTACACACTGCCCCACTAGGCCACGTGCTGCACCACACACTGCCCCACTAAGCCACGCGCTGCCCCACTAGGCCACGTGTTCCACCACACATTGCCCCACTAGGCCACGCGCTGCCCCACTAGGCCACGCGCTGTGCTACACACTGCCCCACTAGGCCACGTGCTGCCCCACTAGGCCACACGCTGTGCTACACAGTGCCCCACTAGGCCACGTGCTGCACCACACACTGCCCCACTAAGCCACGCGCTGCCCCACTAGGCCACACGCTGTGCTACACACTGCCCCACTAGGCCACGTGTTCCACAACACACTGCCCCACTAGGCCACACGCTGTGCTACACACTGCCCCACTAGGCCACGCGCTGCCCCACTAGGCCACGTGTTCCACCACACACTGCCCCACTAGGCCACATGCTGCCCCACTAGGCCACACGCTGTGCTACACACTGCCCCACTAGGCCACGTGTTCCACCACACACTGCCCCACTAGGCCACATGCTGCCCCACTAGGCTACGCGCTGTGCTACACACTGCCCCACTAGGCCACGTGTTCCACCACACACTGCCCCACTAGGCCACATGCTGCCCCACTAGGCCACGCGCTGTGCTACACACTGCCCCACTAGGCCACGTGCTGCCCCACTAGGCCACGCGCTGTGCTACACACTGCCCCACTAGGCCACATGCTGCCCCACTAGGCCACGCGCTGTGCTACACACTGCCGCACTAGGCCACGCGCTGCCCCACTAGGGCACACACAGCACCCCACCTTGCCCCCAGTAGGCCATGCGCTGTGCCACGCACTGCTCCAGTATGCCATGCACTGCACTGGGCAGGAGCCTGCCCCGGCCCGGCCTTTCTTCTGAGAGCCCTGGGGAGGCCCAGGGCATGTCCCGGGCGCTTTGGCAGGGCGGCCAGGCGAGTGTGCACACGCATGTTCCCTCCGCCGCCCACTGCCCCAAGGAGGGTGCGGGGTGGGCGCCTCTGGCCCTGCCGCGTGGGGCCTCCAGCGCCTGCCACCCGGCACGACAGGGGCACGGCCCCCAGCCCCGCCTGCGGGCGCCCAGCCGGCCATGGGGACGGACGCTGGGGAGAAAGGCAGCCCCCTTGGTTTCCATGGAAACGCAGAGGTTCTGGCCCCACAACAGCAGCTGGAACCGAAGAAAGTCTCGACATTCAGATGCTCAGTTCAAACAAAGCCGAGTTGCCACGGCGACCGCAGCCCCCCCCCCCCCCCCCGCGAGACAGGAGCAGCCACGGCACCTCCCCCCTCCTGGCACCGGGGCTCAGTGCAAACTCAGCCCCCTGCTCAGCCGCCGGCCTCCGCCCCCCCCCGCACAGGGCGAGGCATCCTGACCCCTCGGCACCCCCTCTGCCCCCGCACCCCGTCTCCTCTCGCCCGCCGCCGGGCCAGCGCTGGCCTGGCATGGGCCCCGGGGGATGCCGCGGGGGGGAGCCATTTGTATAGCGGGGGGCTGAGAGCCATTTAGCAGCCTGTCTCCCTGGATACAATGGAAGCCACTTCAAGGCAGGGGCTGGGGCGGCCCCGCTGCCTCCTTGCAGCCCCAGGCAGGCTCCTGCCAGACACTTGCCTGGCCCCTCCTGTAGCGTGTCCCCAGAGGCTGCGGGGAGCCCCCTGGCGGGCCTGAGATGCCCCCCTCAGCCTGCTGGGCTCCACTGCCCTGGCGGCACCTGCCTGAGCCATCTCCCCTGGGCGGGCGCTGGCTTTCTGCTTGGATCCCCCTTCACACGCTCTCCTGAGCCTCGGTGACCCCAGCAGGGCCCTGCTACGGGGCCGGAACCAGTCCTGGGCCCGCCGGCCAAGGGGGCAGGGCGCCGAGAGCCAGGAGGCCGAGTGGGGAACCCCTGGCTGAGCGTTGGTCCCTGGGTGGGGCTGATCCCGCTGGGCGAGCCGCACACGGGGCTGGATCTGTCCTGCCGGGCGCTTCTGCAGGAGGCCTGACCGGCCCGGCAGCTGGCAGCGGGAGCCAGGCAAATTCAGACGGGGACTCTGGGGCACATTGTTTGGGCTCTAGGACGGGGTGGGCAGGGTGGGGGTCTCCCGGACACCGGGATGGGGCAGGGCAGGGGTTTCCCGGACACCGGGACAGGGCGGGCGGGGGTCTCCCAGGCTCCAGGGTGGGGGGGCGGGGGTCTCCCGGACACCGGGACGGGACGGGGGTCTCCCAGGCTCCAGGGCGGGGGGGCGGGGGTCTCCCGGACACCGGGACGGGACGGGGGTCTCCCAGGCTCCAGGGCGGGGGGGCGGGGGTCTCCCGGACACCGGGACGGGACGGGGGTCTCCCAGGCTCCAGGGCAGGGCAGGGGTTTCCCGGACACCGGGACGGGGTGGGCGGGGGTCTCCCAGGCTCCAGGGCGGGGAGGCGGGGGTCTCCCGGACACCGGGACGGGACGGGGGTCTCCCAGGCTCCAGGGCGGGGGGGCGGGGGTCTCCTGGACACCGGGATGGGGCAGGGCGGGGGTCTCCCAGGCTCCAGGGCGGGGGGGCGGGGGTCTCCCGGACACCGGGACGGGGCGGGCGGGGGTCTCCCGGACACCGGGACGGGGCGGGCGGGGGTCTCCCAGGCTCCAGGGTGGGGGGGCGGGGGTCTCCCAGGCTCCAGGGCGGGGGGGGCAGGGCGGGGGTCCCCCGGACACTCACACCGCTCAGGGCTGGGATCTCAGGCAATTCCCTGAGTGGGAAGTGGGGGAGGGGAAGCCGGGCCTGCTCCTCCCTGAACCTGAGCGGGGGCCGGGCGGGACACTTCCTGGAAGATCCCCAGGTGCTTTCCACCTGCTCCCGCTCCCGCCTGTGGACAATCAGGGCATTGGAACCGGAGCCCGCCCCGCCTCTCCTGAGCCCGGTGCCAGGGGGACAAAGCGGCTCTGGGCAGCCCCCCGCAGGGCGAGCCTCCCGCCTGAATCCAGCCCAGGCCCCTCCTGGGCACCACGTGGCCCCAGACACCCTCCTTGCTGGGCACTGCCTGGCCTCTGGATCCTGCCACAACTGGGGCATTAGCACCATTGATTTGACTGGCTGCTGGGTCCGAGCGCTGGCGTCTCCCTGCACTGAGGCCCTGGGGAGATGCCTGCCCTTCCGCCAGGGTCGTCCGGAGCCCGGGCCAAGCCGTGGCTGGGGAAGGACCCTGCGAGCTGGCCTGGCCCCAGAGCCTGCCCTGCCCTGTGCACTCCAACGCGCTGCCCTCGGCCTGTGTGGCCCCAGCAGCGCGACCTGCCAGAGGCACTTGCAGGTTGGGCAGGAGCCAAGCCACCTGCGTCCCAGCCTGCAGGCACCGGGGGGCGTGGAGCCGGGTGGGAAAGCACACGCCCAGCCCAGTGCACATCACGGCAGACCCAGCCGCTCCCTGCAACCCGGCCTGCCCTCCGCCAGCCAGCCGGGGGCAGGGACCCCTCCCTGCCGCAGCGTTACCCCCGGGGGCGCAGGGCCATGGCTGTGCGGGGGCTGGGCCGCACCCCAGCCGACAGGCAGAGGTTACCACAGGGCAGCTCTTCCCGCGAGGACTCAGGAGCCCACGGATCAGTCTGAGGCCTGGGAACGGAGCCGAGCGGCTCTTTACAGTAACTCCAGCAATTCAATTATCCGGCCTTGGCAGCAGGCGCCAATTGGTGTCCAGAGACCGATGTGCCACCTGGCACAGGCGCTTGGCAGCGCAGCCTGGCCCATGTGCAGCCGGCCGAACAGCCGCACTGTGTGCCCGGCTCCGGGAAGCGCCTGCCTGGGGCGTGCCGGGCCCCGGGAGAGAGCAAGGGCCAAAAGCAGCGTGGGTGGAAGGAGGGGCCAGCGGCAGAGCCATGGACTCTGGCCCATTCAGCCCCATCTCCGACTGCTCTGGGACAGCCCTGGCCACCTGCCACCCACCACATCCAGCGGGGCAACACGAGAGGCAACCCCCCCTGCCCTCCCGCTGGCTCGATCCTCCCCCAGATCTCTGGCCACAGAGCTCCGGCACCTGGGCACTGGCCCTGCCACGCCCGGTTCCACAAGGAAACTCCGAGCAGACCCGTGACCGGCGCGCCCGTGCCAACCCCCAGGGCAGCTGGGGCAGCTCCCTCCAGGAGGACCCTGGGATGGAAAGACAAACAGCCCCCCTGCAGCTCAACAGCAGGAAACCAGCATAGCAACAGCAGCATCCTGCCCTTCGCACGGCACGGCCGTGCACGGGACCCCCCCGGCGGGCCAGAGCCCCAAGGCCATCCTGCCCTTCGCACGGCACAGCCTTGCACGGGACCCCCCCGGCGGGCCAGAGCCCCAAGGCCGTCCTGCCCTTCGCACGGCACGGCCTTGCACGGGACAGGCCCCCGGCGGGCCAGAGCCCCAAGGCCATCCTGCCCTTCGCACAGCACGGCCTTGCACGGGACCCCCCCGGCGGGCCAGAGCCCCAAGGCCATCCTGCCCTTCGCACGGCACAGCCTTTGTCAGGGGGTTCACACCCCAGTGCACCTCGGTGCCCCCGACTGTCTTCATATAGCCCGTCTCAGGGCAGAATACAGTCTGTATGGGTTGCTCATCATAGGCATTTGGCTTATCTCTGTGGCGCCACTTACCTAAGCCAGGCTGTGACCTGTCTCCACGCCCGGGCCTTTCCTCCGGCCCCTCATCAGCATAGCCTTAGCTGCCTTCTCCCAGCTCTAGCTGGCTAGCCCCAGCGGGTCTCCCTCCTGGGAGCTCCTGCTTCCTCCACAGCCAGCCCCTCACTGGCCTCTCTTCTCTCCTGAGCAACCTGGGCTTCTCTATCTATACGAGCCAGCTGTGCTCACACTCGCCCTAATGGGTTCAGCTGGCTGCCCACAGCCACTCGGGCAGTCCTGGGTCTTTGCCAGCTGGGCCCTCTCTAGCCCTAACTAGCCCCCGCTGGCCTCCTCTCTGCTAGCCCCGGCTCCGGGCCGGAGTCCTGGTATTAAAGGGCCAGTGCAGGGCAGGCGCCCTGTCACAGCCTTGCACGGGACAGCCCCCGGTGGGCCAGAGCCCTAAGGCCATCCTGCCCTTCGCACGGCCTTGCACGGGACCCCCCCGGCGGGCCAGAGCCCCGAGGCCGTCCTGCCCTTCACACGGCACGGCCTTGCACGGGACAGCCCCTGGCGGGCCAGAGCCCCAAGGCCGTCCTGCCCTTCACACGTCACGGCCTTGCACGGGACAGCCCCCGGCGGGCCAGAGCCCCGAGGCCGTCCTGCCCTTCACACGGCACGGCCTTGCACGGGACAGCCCCGGCAGGTCAGAGCCCCAAGGCCATCCTGCCCTTCGCACGGCACAGCCTTGCACGGGACAGCCCCGGCAGGTCAGAGCCCCAAGGCCATCCTGCCCTTTGCACGGCACGGCCTTGCACGGGACCCCCCCGGCGGGCCAGAGCCCCGAGGCCGTCCTGCCCTTCACACGGCACGGCCTTGCACGGGACAGCCCCGGCAGGTCAGAGCCCCAAGGCCATCCTGCCCTTCGCACGGCACGGCCTTGCACGGGACAGCCCCGGCAGGTCAGAGCCCCAAGGCCATCCTGCCCTTCGCACGGCACGGCCTTGCACGGGACAGCCCCGGCAGGTCAGAGCCCCAAGGCCATCCTGCCCTTTGCACGGCACGGCCTTGCACGGGACAGCCCCCGGCGGGCCAGAGCCCCGAGGCCGTCCTGCCCTTCACACGGCACGGCCTTGCACGGGACAGCCCCGGCAGGTCAGAGCCCCAAGGCCATCCTGCCCTTCGCACGGCACAGCCTTGCACGGGACAGCCCCCAGCGGGCCAGAGCCCCGAGGCCATCCTGCCCTTCGCACGGCACGGCCTTGCACGGGACCCCCCCAGCGGGCCAGAGCCCCGAGGCCATCCTGCCCTTCGCACGGCCCGGCCTTGCACGGGACCCCCCCAGCGGGTCAGAGCCCCAAGGCCATCCTGCCCTTCGCACGGCACAGCCTTGCACGGGACCCCCCCGGCAGGTCAGAGCCCCAAGGCCATCCTGCCCTTCACACGGCACGGCCTTGCACGGGACAGCCCCCGGCGGGCGGAGGCCCCGGGAGAAGTGGCCGGCTGGAGACGAAGGGAGCAGAGCCAGCAGGCTGCCCAGCAGCAGGCCTGGCCCAGGCAAGGCACCATGTGGCTGTCCGGTGAGGGGGCTGCCGCAGTCCCACCCTGTGGCTGTGGCTGCCAGTGGCCCGAGTGAGCAGCAGGACACGGCTGCCCCCGCCCCCAGAGAGGGGCATTTCCTCAGCCCCGGTGCACTGCTCCCCGCATCTGCCGGGCGTGTGCTGCCTGGCCGGCCGGGGGCCCCGGGGAGCAGGCGCTGGCGGTGCTGAGTCACGGCTGCCCTGTTCCCATAGCAGTGGGGCTGTGTTTGCTGGAAGGGCCCGGCTGGGAATCGTGACTAATCTCTTCTCAAAACAAGCCGAAGGAGCAGAAGGGTTTGTGCAAAGCCCTGGGAGGGGGCTGGCTCCCGTCAGGGCCGCAGGGAGGAGCTGAGCGCGGTGCCAGCAGAGGGAGTGACACAGGCTGCCCGGGGCACCGCACGAGAGCGGAGCTCTCAACACGCAAGGGCAGGGCTGGGCCCCGCGGCCAGGGGGCAGCCCAGAGCCGGGGCCTCATGGCTCCCTGGTTCCCCAAGCCTTGGCCGCCTGCCCGCTCTGCCTCGCACCGGCAGAGAGCTTCCCCTTCGCCCTCTGACGCCGCGGCCCCCGGAGCCAGGCTCACTCCTCGGCCACAGCCCCGCCAGCCCCTCCATGGCCCACAGGGCTCTGCCTGGTCCTGCCCGCGTCCAAACTGCCCTGGGCCCCTCACTGAAACCGGCCCCCCAACAGCCCTGCCACCCCGGCTCTGTGGGCAGCTCCCCAGCCAAAGCCGCACTTCTGGCCGGGCTTCCCCCAAGCGCGCCTTGGGACCCTGGGAGCCAGGGGAACACGAGGGGGAGGAAGGGCCCGGCCAGCGCCCCCTCTGCCACAGAAAATCCCCTGGCCAGGCCGGTGGCAGATGCTCAGCCCCTTCCTGCAGCCTGCCCAGCTCCCGGGCAAGCAAGTTCCTAAAAGCGCCAGACTCAGGGGGATGCAGCAGGGACGGGGCGCACACGGGGACGGAGCGCGGGGGGAACGCGGCAGGGACGGGGCGCACCACGGGGACGGAGCACGGGGGGAACGCGGCAGGGACGGGGCGCACCACGGGGACGGAGCACGGGGGGAACGCGGCAGGGACGGGGCGCACACGGGGACAGAGCGCGGGGGGAACGCGGCAGGGACGGGGCGCACACGGGGACGGAGCGCGGGGGGAACACGGCAGGGACGGGGCGCACACGGGGACGGAGCGCGGGGGGAACGCGGCAGGGACGGGGCGCACACGGGGACGGAGCGCGGGGGGAACGCGGCAGGGACGGGGCGCACACGGGGACGGAGCGCGGGGGGAACGCGGCAGGGACGGGGCGCACACGGGGACGGAGCGCGGGGGGAACGCGGCAGGGACGGGGCGCACACGGGGACGGAGCGCGGGGGGAACGCGGCAGGGACGGGGCGCACACGGGGACGGAGCGCGGGGGGAACGCGGCAGGGACGGGGCGCACACGGGGACGGAGCGCGGGGGGAACGCGGCAGGGACGGGGCGCACCACGGGGACGGAGCGCGGGGGGAACGCGGCAGGGACGGGGCGCACACGGGGACGGAGCGCGGGGGGAACGCGGCAGGGACGGGGCGCACACGGGGACGGAGCGCGGGGGGAACGCGGCAGGGACGGGGCGCACACGGGGACGGAGCGCGGGGGGAACGCGGCAGGGACGGGGCGCACACGGGGACGGAGCGCGGGGGGAACGCGGCAGGGACGGGGCGCACACGGGGACGGAGCGCGGAGGGAACGCGGCAGGGACGGGGCGCACCACGGGGACGGAGCGCGGGGGGAACGCGGCAGGGACGGGGCGCACACGGGGACGGAGCGCGGGGGGAACGTGGCAGGGACGGGGCGCACCACGGGGACGGAGCGTGGGGGGAACGCGGCAGGGACGGGGCGCACACGGGGACGGAGCGCGGGGGGAACGTGGCAGGGACGGGGCGCACCACGGGGACGGAGCGCGGGGGGAACGCGGCAGGGACGGGGCGCACCACGGGGATGGAGCGCGGGGAGAACACGGCAGGGACGGGGCGCACACGGGGACGGAGCACGGGGGGAACGCGGCAGGGACGGGGTGCACATGGGGACGGAGCGTGGGGGGAACGTGGCAGGGACGGGGCGCACATGGGGACGGAGCACGGGGGGAACGCGGCAGGGACGGGGCGCACACGGGGACGGAGCGCGGGGGGAACACGGCAGGGACGGGGCGCACACGGGGACGGAGCGCGGGGGGAAGGCGGCAGGGACGGGGCGCACCACGGGGACGGAGCGCGGGGGGAACACGGCAGGGACGGGGCGCACACGGGGACGGAGCGCGGGGGGAATGTGGCAGGGACGGGGCGCACACGGGGACAGAGCGCGGGGGGAACGCGGCAGGGACGGGGCGCACACGGGGACGGAGCGCGGGGGGAACGCGGCAGGGACGGGGCGCACCACGGGGACGGAGCGCGGGGGGAACACGGCAGGGACGGGGCGCACACGGGGACGGAGCGCGGGGGGAATGTGGCAGGGACGGGGCGCACACAGGGACGGAGCGCGGGGGGAACACGGCAGGGACGGGGCGCACACGGGGACGGAGCGCGGGGGGAACGCGGCAGGGACGGGGCGCACCACGGGGACGGAGCGCGGGGGGAACGCGGCAGGGACGGGGCGCACACGGGGACGGAGCGCGGGGGGAACGTGGCAGGGACGGGGCGCACCACGGGGACGGAGCACGGAGGGAATGTGGCAGGGACGGGGCGCACCACGGGGACGGAGCGCGGGGGGAACGCGGCAGGGACGGGGCGCACACGGGGACGGAGCGTGGGGGGAACGTGGCAGGGACGGGGCGCACACGGGGATGGAGCGCGGGGGGAACGTGGCAGGGATGGGGCGCACCACGGGGATGGAGCGCGGGGGGAACGTGGCAGGGACGGGGCGCACACGGGGATGGAGCGCGGGGGGAACGTGGCAGGGACGAGGCGCACCACGGGGACGAGGTGCAGGAGGGGAGCACAGCAGGAGCAGGGCCAGGCGGGAACGCGGCTGGGCCGGCCACGCGGGGACAGAGCCGGGACGGGCGAGCCGCCACGACGTCACAGGACCACGCAGGGTCTGCTGTGGCTGGAGCCAGACACCCCTGGATTTGCTGCCATTACAGCAGACCTGCCACCGCTGTCGGGCACTGTCAGCCGGGCTCCCTCACTCTGTCTGGAAAGGGCTGGACAGCCAGGGCCAGAGGGCGGCGTGCAGCCCCAGACGGGGGGCTGGGTGGCCATGGCCCAGTGCCCCCCAGCCTTTGGGGCAAGGGAGAGGAGTGGGCTAGTTCCCACCCTCAGGCACTGCCCCCGAGCCTGCAGCCTCCCCCTGCCGGGGCGGGGCTCTCTGGGCAGGCAGGCTGCCCGTTTTGCTCCCGACTCAGCTGCAGATCTTGGTGCTGCGCAGCCCCGGGGACACACCAGGCCACGAACGGGCCAGGGCAGGGTGCCTGCTGCTAGGCCACCCATCCCGCCCCAGCGCCGCAGCCCGGGGAAACGGGAGGATCACGCTCCCTGCAGCCGCCCGCAGGAGAAGGGCTGGGCGCCGGCACCCTAGCTCCCTGGCCGGCTCCTGCCTGTGACTAGCAGGAGCCAGGCCAGCCCAGCCCTGCGTGTGCGTGTGCGTGTGCGTGTGCGTGTGCGTGTGCATGTGCGTGGCCGGAGCCGCGTTACGGGAGCTAGTAACGTCATGGCTTCCAGCTCGCCTGGTGGCTGAGTCACCCCTGGCAGGAATTCTGCCGGGGGCTTTTGTGTCAGAGCGGGGAATGTCGACATGGCCAGCAGGAAGTCGGCTCCTCTTGCTCCCCCCGCCCGCATGTGCGAGCACAGGAGCCGCTGCCCTTCAGCCTTACACAACCTGCCCGGGAGCTTCCTGTTCTCAGGCAGCGCGACCCACAGCCCCCCGCAGCCCGTCGGCCCCAGCACAGGCCCCGGAGGGCAGGGCAGGGGAGCGGCGCCCCAAGGGCACCGAGCTCCCCGAGCCACCGGACGAAGCAAGAGACTGCCCCCACAGTCCCCCCCAGAGCACGGAGGAGACCCCTCCCAGCACGCCCCCTTGGGGCTTTCCTGGGGCAGCTGGTGGCTTCCGGGCATGCTCCATGCGCTACAGAGCCACGGGGGGCAGGCTGCACCCCCAGTCTCATCTGCTCTTCAGCCTAAGCTGTAGGCGGGGCTGGCAGCCGGCCCTCGGCCCTCCCCCCCCCCCCCGCATCAGGCCCAATGGCCATGGGGCATATCTGGGCTGCTTGACACCTGCCGGGCCCCAGGGTTGCCAGAAGATTTCAACAGAAATACGGGCCACACGTGACATCCCGTTGTACTCGACCCCCCGAGTCAGGCAGCACCGGGCAGTTCCACCGGCTCCGATTGTCCCCTGGACACGCTGCTCAAATACCGGCCTGTCCGGCTCAAAACCGGACCCCGGGCAGCCCGGCGCTCACCGCAGTCCCAGGCCGGGGCAGCGACTCCACCCAGCCGCCCGTGGTCCTGGGTGTGTGGCTAAGGCCTGTGGGCCCGGAGCCAGGTGGGAACGGCCCAGGGGGCACAACCCAGCGGGGGTGGGGCAAATCCAGCTGCAAGACCCCCCTGTGACAGGAAGACCGTCCCTACACTGCTGCCACAAGGTGCCCACCCCCTCCCTCGGGCACCCCCTTTCGCCCCCAGCAGGGTACCAGGTGCCCACCCCCTCCCTCGGGCACCCCCCTTCGCCCCCAGCAGGGTACCAGGTGCCCACCCCCTCCCTAGGGCACCCCCCTTCACCCCCAGCAGGGTATCAGCTGCCCACCCCCTCCCTCGGGCACCCCCCTTCGCCCCAGCAGGGTATCAGCTGCCCACCCCCTCCCTCGGGCACCCCCTTTCGCCCCCAGCAGGGTACCAGGTGCCCACCCCCTCCCTCGGGCACCCCCCTTCGCCCCAGCAGGGTACCAGGTGCCCACCCCCTCCCTCGGGCACCCCCCTTCGCCCCAGCAGGGTACCAGGTGCCCACCCCCTCCCTCGGGCACCCCCCTTCGCCCCAGCAGGGTACCAGGTGCCCACCCCCTCCCTCGGGCACCCCCCTTCGCCCCAGCAGGGTACCAGGTGCCCACCCCCTCCCTCGGGCACCCCCCTTCGCCCCAGCAGGGTACCAGGTGCCCACCCCCTCCCTCGGGCACCCCCCTTCGCCCCCAGCAGGGTACCAGGTGCCCACCCCCTCCCTAGGGCATCCCCCTTCGCCCCCAGCAGGGTACCAGGTGCCCACCCCCTCCCTCGGGCACCCCCCTTCGCCCCAGCAGGGTACCAGGTGCCCACCCCCTCCCTCGGGCACCCCTCTTCACCCCCAGCAGGGTACCAGGTGCCCACCCCCTCCCTCAGGCACCCCCCTTTGCCCCAGCAGGGTACCAGGTGCCCACCCCCTCCCTCGGGCACCCCCCTTTGCCCCAGCAGGGTACCAGGTGCCCACCCCCTCCCTAGGGCACCCCCCTTCACCCCCAGCAGGGTATCAGCTGCCCACCCCCTCCCTCGGGCACCCCCCTTCGCCCCAGCAGGGTACCAGGTGCCCACCCCCTCCCTCGGGCACCCCCCTTTGCCCCAGCAGGGTACCAGGTGCCCACCCCCTCCCTCGGACACCCCCCTTCGCCCCAGCAGGGTACCAGGTGCCCACCCCCTCCCTCGGGCACCCCCCTTCGCCCCAGCAGGGTACCAGGTGCCCACCCCCTCCCTCGGGCACCCCCTTCGCCCCAGCAGTGCAAGCCGGGGCCAGGGGCTGGGATGAGCCAGCTCAGCCTCGCGGGGGGGGGGGCTCTGGCTTGTGCGGGTGGCCCCCTTGGAGGGGGGGGGAGGGCGCTGGCAGAACGGCGGCTGCACGCAGGCCCCCGGGCAGGGCTGCCGAGATGCATTCGCTGCTGCCCTGTCACCCCGTGGCCGTGCCCGGACTCTCCCGGCTCCAGAGCCTGGCGCTCCGTGCGGGAAAGGAGGCCGCAGTGCCCATGAAGACACCAGGCACAGGCAGCTCAACGCCGTCCCAAGGGGCAGGCTCGGCCGAGGGGAGCAGGGCCCTTTCCCGGGGTGATGCCGGGTGAGATTTCCTCGTAGCCGCCCACACGGGGAGGGCTGCTGACGTCAGGCGGGAGAACCCAGCTCCCTCCTCTCGGCCTGCCCACGGCAGAAACCTGCTTTCGGGGGGAGAGCAGAGGGGTTTCCTGCCAAGGGGGAGCACTCAAAGCAGGAACTGAGAAGTGTGGCCTCGCAGGAGCCAGCCGAGCCGCCAGAGCCCAGCCTGCCCCAGGGCCCCGGGGCAACGGGGCAGATGCCAGAGGAGCCTGGTGGTAGCGTGGCCCAGGCAGGTCCCAGCACGCACGGCTCCGACAGGAGCTCTGCATCCTGGGACGTTCTGTTCCCCCGTGGAGCCGCCCCTCTGCCTTTGGAGCGCCCGTCCCCTGGGGCAGGCAGGTGCAGCAGCCACCCCAGGGCCCTGGGGCCCCAGAGAGCAGGGTTGGGGGGCAGGCAGGTGCAGCAGCCACCCCAGGGCCCTGGGGCCCCAGAGAGCAGGGTTGGGGGGCAGGCAGGTGCAGCAGCCACCCCAGGGCCCTGGGGCCCCAGAGAGCAGGGTTGGGGGGCAGGCAGGTGCAGCAGCCACCCCAGGGCCCTGGGGCCCCAGAGAGCAGGGTTGGGGGGCAGGCAGGTGCAGCAGCCACCCCAGGGCCCTGGGGCCCCAGAGAGCAGGGTTGGGGGGCAGGCAGGTGCAGCAGCCACCCCAGGGGCCCCGGGGGCCCTGCAGTGCGGGGTTGGGGGGCAGGCGGGCTCAGTCTCAGCTGCTTTGCTTGCAGAGCTGAGCCCCAGCAGTGGCGAGGCCGGGTGGGGGCTGAGAACAGGACACAGCCCAGCACAGACGTCATCGGGTTCCAGGGCAGGCCTAGGATGCCTCAGCCCCCCTGGAGATGGGGGAGACGGGGCCCCTAAATTCCAGCCCCTTCCCTAGGCTGCTTCCTCCATGATACCACACGGAAACTACCACTCCCCTCCAGCCCTGCCCCCAGCCAGGGGCGGCCTCCCACCTTCCTTTGTTCCTCTCCCTGGGGGGCAGCTGGTGGGACAGGTTGGGAGACCCTGGCCTAGCGACTCACCCCCTGCCCTGCTGGGCCGTGCTGCAGCCAGCAGCCAGTGGGGGTCACCCCCAGCCCCAGCAAGGCCCCCCCACTACATCACACAGGGCGCAGTGGCTGCCGGGGGCGGCTCCGAGCGGTACGAAGCTCTTGCTCCAGGACACGTCCCCGTCCCGCACCCCCAGCCCCCCCGGCTTCTCCCTCCACCGCCCCGGTTCCAAGAAGGGCCGAGAGAGGCCCAGCCCCCACCCCCGCGTGCCTGCAGAAAGGGGAAGGGCGGATCGTCCCAGGGCGAAATGAAAGTGAAGAGCCGCTTCTGCCGGGACCGCGCCCCCCCCCCCCCCGCCCCCCCAGCGCGACCCCGCCTGGCAGGAAGCGGACGTGGGAGGCCCAGGGCTGCACAGCGGGGGGAGGGGCGGGGAAACCTGGGCACCTATTTGAAATCCCAGGGGCGGGCAGACGCCAGCCCACCCACTTCTAAACGCCCCTCCCCCAGCCTTGGCCCTGGGGCTCCACTGATCACCTGGGACAGGGCCGGGGGTGCGGGTCGGAGCGAGGGAGCCGGGCGGGGCAGCACCCGCTGCTCCTCCAAGCTGCCGTGGAGCCAATGGGCGCCCAGAGGCGCTGTGCCCGGATCCGCGCAGCACGGCAGGAATGGAAGTAGGCCCCCCAGCGGGCATGGGGCAGGCCTTCGGCTGGGCCCCGTTTTGCGGGTTTTCTCCGGTGCCGTACGCCCTGGCGCAGGGTCTGGGCCCTGACCGAGCCGGTCAGCTTCGGGCGGGGAGTATGTCGGGGGTGCCCGCTGTCGGGCCAGCTGGACGCTCTGGCGATGGAGCCCTTCCTCCGTCTCCATCGGAGGCTGACGGGGTTGGTGCGCCGAGAGCCGGAGCTGCGGCTGGTCCTGTCGGCGTACGCCAATGACGTGCTCCTTGCGGTCCAGGACCCAGGTGACCTGGCGCCGGTGGAGGCCTGCCAAGTGGTCTGCTCAGCGGCCTCCTCCGCCCGGGTCAGCTGGGTCAAGAGCCCTGGCCTGGTGGCGGGCAGGCTCCCTGGCACCTGCGCTTCAGGCCATCAGGTGGAGCGCGGGTCCGCTGCTCATCTCGGCGTCTTCCTCTCCGCCACGCATCCCCCTCCGCCGGAGAACCGGCAGGGTTTGGAGGCCAGGGTGGGTGAGCGGCTGCAGAGATGGGCAGGGCTGCTCCAGTGTCGCTCCCTTCCGGGGAGGATGCTGGTGCTAAATCAGCAGCTGAGCCCCCTTGGGGCGTCGGACCCCTGCGCACCCGCTGGCTGCCACAAGCATGTGGCCAGTGACTGGGCGGTGGGCAGGTCCAGCAGCCAGAGCCCAGGGCCGGACCCAGGTTCCCAGGGGGCACACGGGGCCAGCGCTAGGACAGCGACAGGCCAACTGAGGGGCCCACAGCCGGGCTGCTGGGCAATGGTGGCTGTGCCGAGCAGGCCCTGGCGCGCTCTGGTGCGGGACACCGGCTCCGCATGGGGTGGGCGCCGGGAGAGGGGAGAGGAAGGCCAGGTCTGGGAGGTGCTCACTGTGCTGAATGTGGGAAGGGGCCCGGCCTCGCCTCCCTGTGGGGCTCTTACATCGGTGGGAGGGGGATTGGGCTAGGGGCTGGGCTCTCCCCTGGCTAACGCCCTCTGGGACTGCAGCGCTAACCACTGCTCACTGCTGTCCCCGGGCCGCTGCCACAAGGCAGCCACCACTCAGCGCCCAGAGACAAGACACAAGGGGGCCAAGAGCTGAGAAAAGTCTGGCTCCTCGTCCCTTCCTGGAGCCACTAGGCCGCGGTGTCCAGCCTTTCGAAGCACCCGGTCACTGTGAGAACTGACGTGCAACCCGAGATCGACCTCACATCCAAACACCCTTCCTGCCCCTTCTCCAAGCCCCCCTGCTCCCGCCGTCCTCCCTCCCTCCCTCCCCCACTCCCTCCGTCCTCCCTCCCTCCCTCCCCTGCTCCCGCCGTCCTCCCTCCCTCCCTCCCCTGCTCCCGCCGTCCTCCCTCCCTCCCTCCCCCGCTCCCGCCGTCCTCCCTCCCTCCCTCCCCTGCTCCCGCCGTCCTCCCTCCCTCCCTCCCCCGCTCCCGCCGTCCTCCCTCCCTCCCTCCCCTGCTCCCGCCGTCCTCCCTCCCCCGTCCACCCTCCTCCCTCCGTCCTCCCTCCCCCGTCCACCCTGCTCCCGCCGTCCTCCCTCCCTCCCTCCCCTGCTCCCGCCGTCCTCCCTCCCCCGTCCACCCTCCTCCCTCCGTCCTCCCTCCCCCGTCCACCCTGCTCCCGCCGTCCTCCCTCCCTCCCTCCCCTGCTCCCGCCGTCCTCCCTCCCCCGTCCACCCTCCTCCCTCCGTCCTCCCTCCCCCGTCCACCCTGCTCCCGCCGTCCTCCCTCCCTCCCTCCCCCGCTCCCTCCGTCCTCCCTCCCCCATCCACCCTCCCCCTCCCTCCCTCCCTCCCCCGCTCCCGCCGTCCTCCCTCCCTCCCTCCTCCCTCCCTCCCTCCCCCCCTCCCTCCGTCCTCCCTCCCTCCCTCCCCTGCTCCCGCCATCCTCCCTCCCTCCCTCCCCCGCTCCCGCCGTCCTCCCTCCCTCCCGCCGTCCTCCCTCCCTCCCTCCCCCGCTCCCGCCGTCCTCCCTCCCTCCCTCCCCTGCTCCCGCCGTCCTCCCTCCCTCGTCCACCCTCCTCCCTCCGTCCTCCCTCCCCCGTCCACCCTGCTCCCGCCGTCCTCCCTCCCTCCCTCCCCCACTCCCTCCGTCCTCCCTCCCTCCCTCCCCTGCTCCCGCCGTCCTCCCTCCCTCCCTCCCCTGCTCCCGCCGTCCTCCCTCCCTCCCTCCCCCGCTCCCTCCGTCCTCCCTCCCTCCCTCCCCTGCTCCCGCCGTCCTCCCTCCCTCCCTCCCCTGCTCCCGCCGTCCTCCCTCCCTCCCTCCCCCGCTCCCGCCGTCCTCCCTCCCTCCCTCCCCTGCTCCCGCCGTCCTCCCTCCCTCCCTCCCCCGCTCCCTCCGTCCTCCCTCCCTCCCTCCCCCGCTCCCGCCGTCCTCCCTCCCTCCCTCCCCTGCTCCCGCCGTCCTCCCTCCCCCGCTCCCGCCGTCCTCCCTCCCTCCCTCCCCTGCTCCCGCCGTCCTCCCTCCCCCGCTCCCGCCGTCCTCCCTCCCTCCCTCCCCTGCTCCCGCCGTCCTCCCTCCCTCCCTCCCTCCCCTGCTCCCGCCGTCCTCCCTCCCTCCCTCCCCCGCTCCCGCCGTCCTCCCTCCCTCCCTCCCACGCTCCCTCCGTCCTCCCTCCCTCCCTCCCCTGCTCCCGCCGTCCTCCCTCCCTCCCTCCCACGCTCCCTCCGTCCCTCCCTCCCTCCCTCCCCCGCTCCCGCCGTCCTCCCTCCCTCCCTCCTCCCTCCGTCCTCCCTCCCCCGTCCACCCTGCTCCCGCCGTCCTCCCTCCCTCCCTCCCCCGCTCCCGCCGTCCTCCCTCCCTCCCTCCCCCGCTCCCGCCGTCCTCCCTCCCTCCCTCCTCCCTCCGTCCTCCCTCCCCCGTCCACCCTGCTCCCGCCGTCCTCCCTCCCTCCCTCCCCCGCTCCCGCCGTCCTCCCTCCCTCCCTCCCCCGCTCCCGCCGTCCTCCCTCCCTCCCTCCCACGCTCCCTCCGTCCTCCCTCCCTCCCTCCCCTGCTCCCGCCGTCCTCCCTCCCTCCCTCCCCTGCTCCCGCCGTCCTCCCTCCCTCCCTCCCACGCTCCCTCCGTCCTCCCTCCCTCCCTCCCCTGCTCCCGCCGTCCTCCCTCCCTCCCTCCCTCCCCTGCTCCCGCCGTCCTCCCTCCCTCCCTCCCCCGCTCCCGCCGTCCTCCCTCCCTCCCTCCCACGCTCCCTCCCTCCTCCCTCCCTCCCTCCCCTGCTCCCGCCGTCCTCCCTCCCTCCCTCCCACCCTCCCTCCGTCCTCCCTCCCTCCCTCCCCCGCTCCCGCCGTCCTCCCTCCCTCCCTCCCCCGCTCCCGCCGTCCTCCCTCCCTCCCTCCTCCCTCCGTCCTCCCTCCCCCGTCCACCCTGCTCCCGCCGTCCTCCCTCCCTCCCTCCCCCGCTCCCGCCGTCCTCCCTCCCTCCCTCCCCCACTCCCGCCGTCCTCCCTCCCTCCCTCCCCCACTCCCGCCGTCCTCCCTCCCTCCCTCCTCCCTCCGTCCTCCCTCCCCCGTCCACCCTGCTCCCGCCGTCCTCCCTCCCTCCCTCCCCCGCTCCCGCCGTCCTCCCTCCCTCCCTCCCCCACTCCCGCCGTCCTCCCTCCCTCCCTCCCCCGCTCCCTCCGTCCTCCCTCCCTCCCTCCTCCCTCCGTCCTCCCTCCCCCGTCCACCCTGCTCCCGCCATCCTCCCTCCCTCCCTCCCCCGCTCCCGCCGTCCTCCCTCCCTCCCTCCTCCCTCCGTCCTCCCTCCCCCGTCCACCCTGCTCCCGCCGTCCTCCCTCCCTCCCTCCCCCATCCATCCTCCTCCCTCCGTCCTCCCTCCCCCGTCCACCCTGCTCCCGCCGTCCTCCCTCCCTCCCTCCCCCGCTCCCGCCGTCCTCCCTCCCTCCCTCCCCCGCTCCCTCCGTCCTCCCTCCCTCCCTCCTCCCTCCGTCCTCCCTCCCCCGTCCACCCTGCTCCCGCCGTCCTCCCTCCCTCCCTCCCCCGCTCCCGCCGTCCTCCCTCCCTCCCTCCCCCATCCATCCTCCTCCCTCCGTCCTCCCTCCCCCGTCCACCCTGCTCCCGCCATCCTCCCTCCCTCCCTCCCCCGCTCCCTCCGTCCTCCCTCCCTCCCCCGTCCACCCTCCTCCCTCCGTCCTCCCTCCCTCCCCCCCTCCCTCCGTCCTCCCTCCCCCGTCCACCCTCCTCCCTCCGTCCTCCCTCCCCAGTCCACCCTCCTCCCTCCATCCTCCCTCCCCGTCCACCCTCCTCCCTCCCCCTCCCTCCCTCCCTCCCTCATCCACCCTCCTCCCTCCGTCCTCCCTCCCTCCCCCGCTCCCTCCGTCCTCCCTCCCCCGTCCACCCTCCTCCCTCCGTCCTCCCTCCCCGTCCACCCTCCTCCCTCCCTCCCTCCCTCATCCACCCTCCTCCCTCCGTCCTCCCTCCCTCCCCCGCTCCCTCCGTCCTCCCTCCCCCGTCCACCCTCCTCCCTCCGTCCTCCCTCCCCAGTCCACCCTCCTCCCTCCGTCCTCCCTCCCTCCCTCCCCCGCTCCCTCCGTCCTCCCTCGCTTTCAGCAGGCAGGCTCAGTGGGTTGGGGTGCAGGCTCTGGTCGTGGATTAAGGGATTTGGAGTGCGAGGGGGGCTCTGAGCTGAGCTTGGGGCAAGCCATTGGGGTGCCAGAGTGGGTTCTAGGTGCAGGCTCTGGGCAGGCATTTGGATGCAGGGTACTTGGGGCTAGGGCAGGGGTTTGAGGTGCAGGAGGGGTTCATGCCTGGGGTAGGAGTTCGGGATTCTAGCACCAACAGGGCTCAGGTGGCTCCTGGGTGAGGGTGCAGGGGGGCTAAGGCAGGCTCCCCCCTGCCCTGGGCCTGCACCACTCCCGAAAGCAGCCAGCAAACTCCCTCCCAAGTCCTGCTGTGCCCCCCTTCCCCCCCCCGCTGCCCAGCAAGCAGGAGGCTCCGGGGGGTGGAGATGGGCGACAGGGTGGGAGGGGAACTCGACACCAGCCCCCTCCTCTGCCCTGCCCAGCAAGCAGGAGGCTCCAGGGGGTGGAGATGGGCGACAGGGTGGGAGGGGAACTCGACACCAGCCCCCTCCTCTGCCCTGCCCAGCAAGCAGGAGGCTCCGGGGGGGGTGGAGATGGGCGACAGGGTGGGAGGGGAACTCGACACCAGCCCCCTCCTCTGCCCTGCCCAGCAAGCAGGAGGCTCCGGGGGGTGGAGATGGGATACAGGGTGGGAGGGGAACTCGACACCAGCCCCCTCCTCTGCCCTGCCCAGCAAGCAGGAGGCTCCAGGGGGTGGAGATGGGCGACAGGGTGGGAGGGGAACTCGACACCAGCCCCCTCCTCTGCCCTGCCCAGCAAGCAGGAGGCTCCAGGGGGTGGAGATGGGCGACAGGGTGGGAGGGGAACTCGACACCAGCCCCCTCCTCTGCCCTGCCCAGCAAGCAGGAGGCTGGGGGGGGGGAGGCAGCTCCAAGGCAGAGGGCAGGGGGGAGGGGCCGCGGACGTGCCTCTTGGCCAAGCAGAGTCCCCCAGCGGATCCCGCTCTCCTGGAGCCCCCGACCCTGCAGCCCCGTCTGCTTCCCCAGCTCCCTGCCCAGCTCCCAGCCAGGCGCCGCCTCCGCCTCCCTCTGGCTCCCGGGGAAGAGCCTTGTTACCGGCCAGGCTGGGCCTGGGTGTCTGGCCCCACACGTGGGGGATGGGTGGGAATCGCAGCGCAGGGGGGGGGGGGCCCGGGTCACAGAGCGAGAGCCCCCCCACGTCCCAGTGACCACTGCACTAGGCCCTGCAGCCCAGGGATTCCCTCGCCCCCCACCCCCCACGGCACCTCACTGCCCAGCTGGGCAGCCCCCCACCCCCGCACGGGCCCTTCAGCAGGGGCACCTGCAAGAAGCTGCCACAGCAAGTGTCAGCCCCCAGAAGGTGGCTTTTGGGCAGGGGACTCGGGGACCAGGGCAAGGAGAACCCCGGCTGGGGGGGCGCCCTGCACCCTGGATCTCTCCTGCCCCAGAAGGCAAAGCACCAGCAGCCCCCCAGCCCGGAGGAGCAGGCAGCCTGAGCACCAGCTGGGCAGGCCACGGAGAGACAGAAACACTCGTCTCCACCTGGTGGCCAGACAGCCTCACGGGGCGTGACGTGAAGCCAGGCTAAGCCCTGGCCGGCCCCTGGCCCGCGCGCTGGGCCCCCAGGAGGGTCGGGAGTCGGACGGCGGGTGTCTACCCGCACTAGCCCTGCCACGGAGGCAGTGGGACGGGGCTTGTGCTGCAAGAAGCCCCTATGCTGGAGCCCGGTCGGACTGCGGCCACGCGCGGCGTCCGCCCAAGCCCTAGACAGAGACCAGCACATCCAAGCACAGTAGCACCACACTGCCCGGACAGGAAACGGGGCTTTCCAGCGTCACTGCCACACCTGCTCCGTCCGCACCGCTGCCGCACAGCCGAGGAGAGGCAGCCAGAGCAGAGTTATTCCAGGACAAGAAAGCCACGTGCCAGGTCACTGCTCCGGGACCTTGGCTGAGCCAGGATAAACCCAGTAATGCTTCCAGACCTGGCTCGCAAGTCTGTACTGTGACTCAAGCTTCTACCCCTCGCCCCTGGGGCGGCGCCCAGTGCCAGCTTGAACGCACAGGCTGGGCCGGGCCAGGAGGCAAACACCCCCAGACCTGACTGAAGTGGCAGAGTGTAGATGCCCACATGGCACCTGGCTGGGATGCCAGAGCTAGCACCAAGGTTCCCCCTAATCGTTTCCAGTCACGTGGGGATTTTTTCATCCATGTGCGGAATAATGTTATGTGCATGGAGGCACGTGCGAATGTGCACCACCCGCAGAAAGACAAACCCAGCTGATCAGCTGGCAGCACTGGAATCTCTCCCGCGCGGCTGCACAAGCACCCATGTTTACAAGGAACACTGGCTGGCACCCACCCTTCACGAGAGTGCTCCAGGCTCCTCACGGAGCATGGATCTTCTGCACCACCTGGATCCAGAGTCTGCTGGCGAATTCTGCATGGCACGGGGCTGCGCTTGCTTCACCCCCAATGCCAGAAGCCCGCATGACCCAGCCTTAGCCGAGATGGGCCCCCCGCGGGAGCAGACCTGTAGAGCCCAGCACGGATACAAAATGTGTCTCCATCGCCGCAACACAGCGGCGGCTACCTGCACCCAGGCGTCTGGGCGCGGACCCGAGCAGCTAGCGCAGCTTTGGGGAGCTCTCCGGACCGTGCCCAGCGCCCTGGGCAGAGGGGTCCCATGTGCGCTCGGAGCTGGGCTGCACCATGGTCCCCTCGGGCCCTGCAGGGCGCTGTTTGCACCGTTTCCTCCCCAGCCTGTGCAGCTGCGAGCAGTGAGCAAGGGCCGGGTTCGAAAGCGAAAGTGCAGCCATGCTCACAGCTGCCGCGGCTTCTCTGCGGGGCTAGGGGGGTTCCAAAGCAGGATCTGCCCAGCCGGGGCCCTGCCTGGACACAGCAAGCGCTTGGCTCTCTGGGGAGGTGACGGGGGGTCTCTCCTCCCAGCCCCACATGCACGGGGGTGCAGAGGCCCTGCCTGTCCGCCTGCCTCGGGGGAGTGGACAGTCTGCAGCCAGCCTCCTGCCGCAAGGGAAAATCAGCCCCCACGCCCAGGCCGGGAGGCAGCAGCTGTGTGTGTGGCAAGAGGCAGACGGGGTGGAAGGGACGTGGCTGCTCTGCTTCCCCGAACCAAGCAAACCGCACTCAGGTGAAGAGCAAAACACGCCCAGCGCGAGCCTGCGCCCAGCACCCAGCCCGGCGCAGGGGCCCTGCTGGCCGCTCAGCACAGCGCCCTAGGAAACCAGAGATAACAGGTCCCCACTTCCTGGCTCCTCCTTTCCTGGACAAGCAGCTCGCAGAAGCAAAGCAGCGCCAGCGGGTTCAAAGGCTTCCGAGAAGGCCGCGCTCAATGCAAATCTCTTGCAGCTGGGGCAGGCCTGGGGCTGGATCGCTGCTCTGGGCAGAGGGGCAAATACAACTGGAGACACCAAGCAGACCCCCCCAGCACGGCTCTGAACTGGGCTCCGAGGAGACGCCAGTGCCTGGTGGGCAACTAGCCCCGTCAGGCTGGGAGGCAGGGCCTGGCTCGGGGGCAGCAGCAGGGCCTAGTGGTGAGATGCAGGCTAGGCTGCTGGGGGCAGCCCCGTTCGTGTCCACTCCCCGTCTCTGGGGCTGGCTGTGCAGCGGGCCCTCTCCCCCGTTCCTCGCGCCAGCCCCTCAGGCGGGCGGGGCAGGTGGCTGCAGGGCTGGTGGCCTTGCCTGGGAGCACGGCCTGGCCCAGGGCCTGGCACTCCCCCCGTGGTTTCTCCTGGGGGTGGCCCCGGGCCAGAGCAGCACGGCCACCTGGCGCACACAGACCCGGGCAGCAGGGCAGCTCTGTGGCTGGGGAGCAGGGGCTCAGGGGGCAGGTTTCCAAAGCCGTCCCCATCCCCCCCATTGCAGTAGCCAGCACCCCTTGGCTTGCCCCCGGCCCCCAGAAGCCACGTGCACTCAGCACCATCCCGGCCAGCAGGGAGCTTGGCCACGGGAGGCCCACGGCCAGCCAGCTTCCAGGCGGGGAGAGGGGTGTCACAGCCATGGGGCAGGAAGGGGGCTGGGAGTGGGGAGGGGCAGCTGGGGAGGCTTCGTTATTTTGCTTTGAACTTTCTATTATTACTGGAAAGCAACAGCTGGCACGGTCTCTGCAGACCTGCCTGCTGGGAAGTCACACACACACCACACGCAGACACGCCACACACACACGCATACAGACACACACACACATACAGACACACACACCACACGCAGACACGCCACACACACACGCAGACACGCCACGCACACACGCATACAGACACACACACCACACGCAGACACGCCACGCACACACGCATACAGACACACACACCACACGCAGACACGCCACACACACACGCATACAGACACACACACCACACGCAGACACGCCACATACGCACATACAGACCCACACACCACATGCAGACACGCCACACACACGCATACAGACACACACACACCACACGCAGACACACCACATACAGACACACACACCACACGCAGACACGCCACACACACACGCATACAGACACACACACCACACGCAGACACGCCACACACACACACATACAGACACACACACCACACGCAGACACGCCACACACACACGCATACAGACACACACACCACATGCAGACACGCCACACACACACACATACAGACACACACACCACACGTAGACACACCACATACACACATACAGACACACACACCACACACAGACACGCCCCACACACACACTCATACAGACACACACACCACACGCAGACACGCCACACACACGCATACAGACACACACACCACATGCAGACACGCCACGCACACACACATACAGACACACACACACCACACGCAGACACGCCACACACGCATGCATACAGACACACACACCACACGCAGACACGCCACACACACACACACGCATACAGACACACCACACGCAGACACGCCACACACACGCACACACACGCATACAGACACACACACCACATGCAGACACGCCACACACACACACGCATACAGACACACAAACCACATGCAGACACACCACACACACACATACAGACACACACACCACACGCAGACACGCCACACACACACGCATACAGACACACACACCACACGCAGACACACCACATACACACATACAGATACACACACCACATGCAGACACACCACACACACACATACAGACACACACACACCACACGCAGACACACCACATACACACATACAGACACACACACCACACGCAGACACGCCACACACACACGCATACAGACACACACACCACACACGCATACAGACACACACACACGCATACAGACACACACACCACGCGCAGACACGCCACGCACACACGCATACAGACACACACACCACACGCAGACACGCCACACACACACACATACAGACACACACACGCACACACACACATACAGACACACACACACGCATACAGACACACACGCACACACACACGCACACACACACATACACGCACACACACGCATACAGACATACACACACACACATACACACACGCACGCACACGCACACACACACGCACACACACACACGCGCACACACACACGCGCACACACACACGCACACACACACATACACACACACACACGCATACAGACATACACACACACACATACACACACGCGCACACACACACGCGCACACACACACGCACACACACACATACACACACACACACGCATACAGACATACACACACACACACGCGCACACACACGTGCACACACACACATACACACACACACACGCACACACACACACACACGCACACACACACACAGCCGTCTGTTCTCCAGGGTGCTAACTACTAGGCTCGGCCCTCGCACCCGCCTGCCTAGCACCCGCCCCTCCACCGGCCGTGCTCCCGGCGCCGTGGCAGGTGTGTCTGGGGCCGGATCCTCCGCTCGCCCTGTGGCGGGTCCTTAACTCCCCTTTGCGAGGGGTCGATGCCCTGGGGACCTGGCCTGTGCCCCCCATGCAGCCCCCACATCTCAGGGCCTCCCCACTGGGGCTCAGGGCAGGTGTGGGGCACACGCTGCCCCTTCCCCCTCTCGGCGAGGCCAGGGCGCCCAGAGAGCAGGCTGGGCGGCTGCTTTCCAGAGCTCCGTGGCTGGGGCTGCCGGCGCCTCCCGCCAACCCTCATTCACAGCTGGCCCAGGCACAAGGGAATCCTTGTTCACGCCTTGACGAGAGGCCTGGCCCCTGCCAGCCCACGTGCTGCTGCCCACGCTAGGCCCTGGGTGTGAGGCGGAGAGAGGGCAGCCCCGCGGGCCGTGTGCACTGCAGGCCTCTTGCTCTTCCGGCGTTGCCCTCGGGACTTGAGCTCCAAGTGCCCTGGGGCCGGGGGGCTGGGACGGTGGCTCCCTAAGTGACGCCCCATTCACGGGGCTGAAGCTTTGGGGTTGTTACAGCTGCCTGGTTCACAGCTTTGGGGGAGCAGCACAGCAGCAGCCCCTGCAAGGGGAGAGCTCCTAGCCAGCCACCAGGCACCCCCCAGCAAACTCCAGAAGGCCCCCCAGGCCCAGTCCTTCAGGCCTCAGAGGGCCCACGGGCAGGCCCCCGCTGCCCTGCCCGGCACTACGGGAGCCGCCTGACGAGCGCCATGCAAGCAAAGAGCAGCTCCCGCCAGACCCAGGGGCAGGCCGTCACGGCTCACAGGTCCTGCCCACACCTGGCCCTGCGGCTCTCGGGCGGGACCCCTTCTCGGGGAGCCCCTCCAGTGCGGTGACCCTCTCACCTGGGGGTCCGCCCCTCTGCCTATGGAGTGGCGCTTCTCAGGGCTGCAGCCGCCTCCTCCATCGGGAGCCCCTCGGGGGGTCTCCTCCCTCTGGCTCCCAGGCCCCCCTCCCAGAGGGGATAGTGCCCCCCTGCTCCCCAGCCCCGGGCGACTCCCGGCCAGCGCCCAGCAGGAGGGTTATTGAGCTCTGAACGCAGCGAAGGATCCCTCAGGCCAGTCGCCTGGGCCCGCTGCCCCCACGTCAGCCTCCCCGCAGCCGGCTGAGTCCTGCCTGCCCTGCTCGCTGCCCTGAACAGCCCAACAGTCTCCCAGCAAAGCCTCCAGTGCCCCTGCAACAGCCCCTCCCCGGCCCGTCTCCTTCCAGGTAGCAGGGTCGCCTGGGCCCCTGTGACGGCGTGTTGGGGGTTCCCCGTCTCCTGCACCCCGAGATGTCACAAACAGACTGCACCAGCCAGTGGAATAGAGGAAGTTTATTGCCTCTCCAGGATACAGCACAGCACAGATGTAGTCTGGTCACAGAACTGGGCTAGGATGCCTCAGGCCCCCTTGAGTTGGGGGGAGACTGGGCCCCTAAACTCCAGCTCCTCTCCCTAGGCTGTCTCCTCCATGCTCTCCCACAGCAACAACTAAATTCCCTTGCAGCCCTGCCCCCCAGTCCAGGGCAGCATTCACCTTCCTTTGTTCCTCTCCATGGGGGGTGTCTGGCCACTGGTTTGCATAGTGACTCATCCTGTTTTGCTGGGTCGTGGTACCCACGGCAGCCAGTGGGGGTTCCCCCAGAGCCAGCAGCATAGAAACCAGCCAGGTACCCCCACTACGTCACAGTTCTCCCCCCTCCGAGAGCGAACTGAGCAGGGTCACTCCGCTCGTGACCTAGGGAAGTTCGGGTCCTCTGCGTGGGAACCCGCCCTGGGGACATGGGTGCTCCCCTTGACTCGGGCCGGCCGTGGCGAGGCCCCACATGAATTGGCTTCCCTCTGTCCACTCGCCGCCCCGCTCCAGGGCGACTGGCCCAGGCCTGTCCTCGGGGGTCACACCCACCCTTCCGCTGGCCTTGATCTCTGGCCGGGGTCTCTCGGGCCGGGGCCATGAGCCCAGCGAGCCTTCTCTGGACAGCCAGGGCAGCTTCCACCCCCGATGCTCCATCCAGGGAGGACTTCCCCTCCCATAACTCTCTCAGCCAGCCCAGAGGGTCTATCTGGGGTAGAGACCCCCAAGCCGCTTTCCTCCTGTCTTGGGCCTTCCCGCCCCTCTGGCAGGAGTCACAGGACCGGCAGTACCGCTGCACGGCTGTAAAGATTCCCGGCCAATAGAAGTGCTGGAGCAGCCTCAGCCGGGTGCTCCGGATCCCCTGATGTCCCGAGAACGGGATGTCATGGGCCAGGTGTAGCAGCTTGCGGCGATACCTTTGGGGAACCACCAGCTGCCGCTGGAGCCCCCACTTGCCTACCGTCCCGGGGGAAAGCCATTCCCGGTACAGAAATCCCCTCTCCCACCGGAACTTCTCCTGGCAATCTCCTCCTAGGGGTTGAGCGGCACCCAGGTCAGCCCGGTCCCTCAGGGCCTGCAAGGAGGGATCCGCCCGCACCTCCGCCTGGAATTCAGCGGCTGGGGCTGGGACAGGGCCGTGGTTCCCCCCACTGCCTAGGTCCAACTCTAGGTCTGCTGGGACGGGGCCCTGGGCCCCCTGTTGGGGAACCTCCTCGAGTTCCGGGCCGCAAGCCCCTCGCTTGCTCTGGCTACGGGTGGTGACCAGCGTCCTGTGGGGTCCGTCTGGCCACTCCTCTAGGTCACTCCCCATTAGCACGTCGGTGGGCAAGTGTGGGTGCACCCCCACTTCCTTGGGGCCCTCCTTGGCCTCCCATTTCAGATGCACCCTGGCTACAGGTACCTCAAAGGGGGTGCTGCCTATGCCCCTCAGTGTCAGCTGAGTGTCGGGTAGCATACGGTCTGGGGCCACTATGTCGGGCCGGGCCAGCGTCACCTCCGCCCCCGTGTCCCAGAAACCCGTCACCTTCCTGCCGTCCACCTCCAGGGGTACGAGGCAGTCCCTCCGTAGGGGCCGCCCCGCCCCCACCCGGTGCACGGATAAATCTGTCTCCCGAGGGTCAGACCTCCCAGGGGAGGTGCACTGAGCATCCTTCCCCTCTCTCTGAGCTGAGGTTTGCCGGCCAGCCCCTGCCATTGGGGCAGCCTGCCCTTCCTCCCGCCCCAGCCAGTTAACCCTGGAACGTCCCAGGTCATGGGACCTGTTCTTGCGCCTGGTGCATTGAGCCCTCTTGTGGCCTCGTTGCCCACAGCGATGGCAAGTTAGGTTATGTGGGCCCATTCGGGTCGGCTCTGCCCGGGCCCTGGCTGGTTTTCTGGGGTATCGACGACTGGTCCTGGTCCCTGGGGCTCGCCTCGGAGGTGTCTCTCTCCGTTGCTCCGCCGAGAACCGGTCTCTGCGCGATTCTCTTTCTCTCCGGGACTCCCGTTCACCCCCGGACCGGCTCTCCGTGAACTCATCCGCCAGTCTCCCGGCCTCCTGGGGGTTCTCTGGTCTCCGGTCCTTGAGCCACAGCCTCAGTTTGGGTGGGCACGCTTCATAGAACTGCTCCATCATGACCAGCTTGAGCAGCTTCTCTGCGGTCTGGGCTCCGACTCCCGAGACCCACTTGCGGCAGTATTGCGCCAGGCGGGAGGCCAGGTCCACATAGGTCTCCCGTGGCCCTTTCTGTACCCCCCGGAACTTCTTCCTGTACATCTCGGGGGTCAGCCCGAACTTGTGCAGCAGGGCCTCCTTGACTCGGTTGTAATCCCCTGGCTGTAGGTCCTCCAGCTGACTGAGCACTCCGGCCGCCTCCTGGTTCAATGCGGGGATGAGCTCCTGCAGCCAGTCAGCTGGGGGGACCTGTTGCAGCCCACAGGCCCTCTCAAAGGAGCTGAGGAACCCGTCTATGTCGCCCACGTCCTTCAATTGGGCCACTGTGAGCCTCTCCAAGCGCCTGGCATCCCCGGGACTCTGGGGCCCATCCACTCTTGGCGCAACCGGTGCCCCGCCGGTTCTCCGCTCTGCCATGGCCAGCTCATGCTGTCGCTGCCTCTCTCGATCTTGGCGCTCCTTCTCTCGGTCCTGGCGGTCCTTCTCTCGGTCCTCTACTTCCAATTCCCTGATCCGCAGCTGGATCTCCAGCCGCCGCAGCTCCGCTGGGCTGGCCCCTGCCCTAGATGGGCTACGGCTTGCAGGCCTCCCGGGAGACGCTGTCTCATCTCTCCGTTGGGTTCCAGCGCTCCTCCCCCTCTCTGAGCCTGACACACTCTCAGGGGGGGTCTGGCTGCTTCCCCTGGGGACAAGATCCTGGCCCTGTGGCTGGTCATTCTCTTCCAGCTGGGTAATCAGCTGGGCCTTGGTTGCTTTCCGCACAGGCAAGCCCCTCTCTCTGCACAGCCCCACCAGCTCTGCCTTCAAGAGTCGGGCGTAGGCCATCTGCCCGCTGGGCCCCTCGGTGCAGACTCACCAGTCTAGTGCTGCAGCGCCCCACGATTCCCAGGAACCGCTTCGCTCTGTCTCCAGCACGCCTGGCTCCAGGGCTCTTGCTTCTACTGCGCCTTGTCGCTTGCCGCTGGGAGCTTCATCCACGGGGTGCAGTGCATCCCACTCCTGACACCAGTGTGACGGCGTGTTGGGGGTTCCCCGTCTCCTGCACCCCGAGATGTCACAAACAGACTGCACCAGCCAGTGGAATAGAGGAAGTTTATTGCCTCTCCAGGATACAGCACAGCACAGATGTAGTCTGGTCACAGAACTGGGCTAGGATGCCTCAGGCCCCCTTGAGTTGGGGGGAGACTGGGCCCCTAAACTCCAGCTCCTCTCCCTAGGCTGTCTCCTCCATGCTCTCCCACAGCAACAACTAAATTCCCTTGCAGCCCTGCCCCCCAGTCCAGGGCAGCATTCACCTTCCTTTGTTCCTCTCCATGGGGGGTGTCTGGCCACTGGTTTGCATAGTGACTCATCCTGTTTTGCTGGGTCGTGGTACCCACGGCAGCCAGTGGGGGTTCCCCCAGAGCCAGCAGCATAGAAACCAGCCAGGTACCCCCACTACGTCACAGCCCCTCTTCTCCGCTCCCCTCGCTGGGACCAGCTGGGCTGGGCACCGGGGTCCCCTCTTGTCTGGCGTCTGGCCGGACCCGGCCGTGTGCTCTGAGCAGGGGGCACCAGGCTCCAGTTCCGGGCTGTTCTCTGCCACAACAAACTCCCTGTCCCCTGTGCCATTAACCAGTCGCATCCAGGCTCTGCGCGCCCCTCCTCATGCAACGCCCCCCCCCAGCTCCCCACTTCCTCGCACAGGCAGCTCCAGGAAGGTGGCTTCCCGACGGGACTAGCTCAGGCCCTTCCCTGCATTGGCCTGAAAGGGGCTTTCACCCTGGGGGCCGCCACGCACCAGCTGCAGACGGCTCCTGCCCTTGCTGGCCTGTCTCAAAGGAAGGGCTGTTTCCTGCCCACACCGAGATTCCACTTAAAGAGCCACGGCCTCCTCCGGCGGCTTCCCCAGGGCAGGCGAGCCAAGCGCGGGGCCACGGGGCCTCCCCCGTCTGGATCCCAGCCCCAGGGCAGGCGAGCCAAGCGCGGGGCCTCCCCCGTCTGGATCCCAGCCCCAGGGCAGGCGAGCCAAGCGCGGGGCCTCCCCCGTCTGGATCCCACCCCCAGGGCAGGCGAGCCAAGCGCGGGGCCTCCCCCGTCTGGATCCCAGCCCCAGGGCAGGCGAGCCAAGCGCGGGGCCTCCCCCGTCTGGATCCCACCCCCAGGGCAGGCGAGCCAAGCGCGGGGCCACGGGGCCTCCCCGTCTGGATCCCACCCCCAGGGCAGACGAGCCAAGTGCGGGGCCTCCCCCGTCTGGATCCCAGCCCCAGGGCAGACGAGCCAAGTGCGGGGCCACGGGGCCTCCCCGTCTGGATCCCACCCCCAGGGCAGACGAGCCAAGCGCGGGGCCTCGCCCGTCTGGATCCCAGCCCCAGGGCAGACGAGCCAAGCGCGGGGCCTCCCCCGTCTGGATCCCACCCCCAGGGCAGACGAGCCAAGTGCGGGGCCTCGCCCGTCTGGATCCCACCCCCAGGGCAGACGAGCCAAGCGCGGGGCCTCCCCCGTCTGGATCCCACCCCCAGGGCAGACGAGCCAAGTGCGGGGCCTCGCCCGTCTGGATCCCAGCCCCAGGGCAGGCGAGCCAAGCGCGGGGCCTCCCCCGTCTGGATCCCACCCCCAGGGCAGACGAGCCAAGCGCGGGGCCTCGCCCGGCTGGATCCCACCCCCAGGGCAGACGAGCCAAGCGCGGGGCCTCCCCCGTCTGGATCCCACCCCCAGGGCAGACGAGCCAAGCGCGGGGCCTCGCCCGGCTGGATCCCACCCCCAGGGCAGGCGAGCCAAGCGCGGGGCCTCCCCCGTCTGGATCCCACCCCCAGGGCAGACGAGCCAAGCGCGGGGCCTCCCCCGTCTGGATCCCACCCCCAGGGCAGACGAGCCAAGCGCGGGGCCTCGCCCGGCTGGATCCCACCCCCAGGGCAGACGAGCCAAGCGCGGGGCCTCCCCCGTCTGGATCCCACCCCCAGGGCAGACGAGCCAAGCGCGGGGCCTCCCCCGTCTGGATCCCACCCCCAGGGCAGACGAGCCAAGCGCGGGGCCTCCCCCGGCTGGATCCCACCCCCAGGGCAGACGAGCCAAGCGCGGGGCCTCGCCCGGCTGGATCCCACCCCCAGGGCAGACGAGCCAAGCGCGGGGCCTCCCCCGGCTGGATCCCACCCCCAGGGCAGACGAGCCAAGCGCGGGGCCTCGCCCGGCTGGATCCCACCCCCAGGGCAGACGAGCCAAGCGCGGGGCCTCCCCCGTCTGGATCCCACCCCCAGGGCAGGCGAGCCAAGCGCGGGGCCTCCCCCGTCTGGATCCCACCCCCAGGGCAGACGAGCCAAGCGCGGGGCCTCCCCCGTCTGGATCCCACCCCCAGGGCAGACGAGCCAAGCGCGGGGCCTCCCCCGGCTGGATCCCACCCCCAGGGCAGACGAGCCAAGCGCGGGGCCTCCCCCGTCTGGATCCCACCCCCAGGGCAGACGAGCCAAGCGCGGGGCCTCCCCCGGCTGGATCCCACCCCCAGGGCAGACGAGCCAAGCGCGGGGCCGTGGGGCCTCCCCCGGCTGGATCCCACCCCCAGGGCAGACGAGCCAAGCGCGGGGCCACGGGGCCTCCCCCGGCTGGATCCCACCCCCAGGGCAGACGAGCCAAGCGCGGGGCCACGGGGCCTCCCCCGGCTGGATCCCACCCCCAGGGCAGACGAGCCAAGCGCGGGGCCACGGGGCCTCCCCCGGCTGGATCCCACCCCCAGGGCAGGCGAGCCAAGCGCGGGGCCTCCCCCGTCTGGATCCCACCCCCAGGGCAGACGAGCCAAGCGCGGGGCCTCCCCCGGCTGGATCCCACCCCCAGGGCAGACGAGCCAAGCGCGGGGCCTCGCCCGTCTGGATCCCAGCCCCAGGGCAGACGAGCCAAGCGCGGGGCCTCCCCCGTCTGGATCCCACCCCCAGGGCAGACGAGCCAAGCGCGGGGCCTCGCCCGTCTGGATCCCACCCCCAGGGCAGACGAGCCAAGCGCGGGGCCTCGCCCGGCTGGATCCCACCCCCAGGGCAGGCGAGCCAAGCGCGGGGCCTCCCCCGTCTGGATCCCACCCCCAGGGCAGGCGAGCCAAGCGCGGGGCCGTGGGGCCTCCCCCGGCTGGATCCCACCCCCAGGGCAGACGAGCCAAGTGCGGGGCCTCGCCCGGCTGGATCCCACCCCCAGGGCAGACGAGCCAAGTGCGGGGCCTCGCCCGTCTGGATCCCACCCCCAGGGCAGGCGAGCCAAGCGCGGGGCCGTGGGGCCTCCCCCGGCTGGATCCCACCCCCAGGGCAGACGAGCCAAGTGCGGGGCCTCGCCCGGCTGGATCCCACCCCCAGGGCAGACGAGCCAAGTGCGGGGCCTCGCCCGTCTGGATCCCACCCCCAGGGCAGGCGAGCCAAGCGCGGGGCCTCGCCCAGCTGGATCCCACCCCCAGGGCAGGCGAGCCAAGCGCGGGGCCTCGCCCGGCTGGATCCCACCCCCAGGGCAGGCGAGCCAAGCGCGGGGCCTCGCCCGGCTGGATCCCACCCCCAGGGCAGGCGAGCCAAGCGCGGGGCCTCCCCCGGCTGGATCCCACCCCCAGGGCAGGCGAGCCAAGCGCGGGGCCTCGCCCGGCTGGATCCCACCCCCAGGGCAGGCGAGCCAAGCGCGGGGCCTCCCCCGTCTGGATCCCACCCCCAGGGCAGACGAGCCAAGCGCGGGGCCTCCCCCGTCTGGATCCCACCCCCAGGGCAGGCGAGCCAAGCGCGGGGCCTCGCCCGGCTGGATCCCACCCCCAGGGCAGACGAGCCAAGCGCGGGGCCTCCCCCGGCTGGATCCCACCCCCAGGGCAGACGAGCCAAGCGCGGGGCCTCCCCCGGCTGGATCCCACCCCCAGGGCAGGCGAGCCAAGCGCGGGGCCTCGCCCGGCTGGATCCCACCCCCAGGGCAGGCGAGCCAAGCGCGGGGCCTCCCCCGTCTGGATCCCACCCCCAGGGCAGATGAGCCAAGTGCGGGGCCGCGTGCTCCCAGCCTGACTGGATCCCACATGCCGCAGGACATGGAGTGTGTGAGGAAGTGGGGAGTTTGGGGGGCTCAAAGGGGGAGGGGCCGTTGTGGGGGTGTTGGGGGCTCTGCTGGGAGACGGGGGCTGAGGGCAGGGCAGGCAGGACTCAGCCGGCTGCGGGGAGGCTGACGTGGGGGTTGGCGGGGCCAGGCCGACTGGCCTGAGGGATCCTTCGCTGCGTTCAGAACTCAATAACCCCCCGTTTGGTGCTGGCTGGGAGTTGCTCTGGAGAACAGGGGGGGCCAGAGGGTGGGGACCCCTGAGGGTCTCACGTCCCAGAGGTGGAGGGGCGCCCCCCCAGGGGAGAGGGGCCCCCCAGGAGAGGGTCGCCGCACTGGAGTGGCCCCTGGGAAAGGGCCGGGCTGGAGGGGCTCCCCGAGAAGGGGCTGCTGCCCTGGAGAGGGACGGGCCGAGCGTGGGCAGGGCCTGCGAGCCGTGACGGATGGAGCAAGAGCGCAGGGAACTTGGAGAGGTCCCCGGCTGCCCGCTGAACCGGCTGGGAAATGCCCTGGGTGAGTGCCAGCCGGAGGGGGATGCCCGGGGTCCCCGGCCCGGCCCCGCGTGGGCGGAGGGGAATCGGCCTGGCCCCAATGCGCATGTCTCCCTGGGAAAGGGGAACGCAGAACATGTCTCCGGAAGGGTGCTCAGCCGAGGGGCCCCGGGGCTGGCTGCTGCCTGAGCCTCTCTGGGGGTATGTCTACACTACAAAGTTAGTTCGAACTAACGGACGTTAGTTCGAACTAACTTTAATAGGTGCTACACTAGCGCTCCGCTAGTTCGAATTTGAATCGAACTAGGGGAGCGCTTAGTTCGAACTAGGTAAACCTCATTTTACGAGGACTAACGCCTAGTTCGAACTAGCTAGTTCGAACTAAGGGCTGTGTAGCCCTTTAGTTCGAACTAGTGGGAGGCTAGCCCTTCCCAGGTTCCCCCTGGTGGCCTCTCTGGGCACAACCAGGAAAACTCTTCTCCTCTCCCCCAGCCCCGGGCCCTTAAAGGGGTAGACTCTGGCCAGACGGCACTTGAGACAGCCAGCCCTGCCAGGAGTCTCTGCCCCGAAGCAGTGGCCCCACCATGAGCCAGGCAGCCAGTGGGAGTGACATGTCCCCTGCCCAGTCCCCCAGCACCCAGGGGCCAGCCAGGGGCCGTAGACGGCGCGCGGCCTCCTGGACTAGTGCGGAGGTCATGGACCTCATTGAGGTTTGGGGGCAGGCCCCCAACGTCCATGATCTCCGCACTAGGAGGAGGAATGCGGCCGTCTATGGCCGCATAGCAGCCGCCATGGCCACCAGGGGACACAGGCGCACCCAGGAGCAGGTGCGCATTAAAATAAAAAAGCTGCGCCAGGCGTACGCCAGGGCCACCAGGGGTGGCGCCACAGCAGGGGCTGCCACCTGCCCCTACTTCTCTGCCCTCAACCGACTCTTGGGGGGCAGGGCGGTCCGTGCCAGCCTGGGGGACAGCGAGCCGGGACTGGAGGGCCCTGACCCGGGCACACCGGAGGGGCCACCGCAGGATGTCCCAGCACCGGAGTCGGCAGGGTCGTCCAGGGAGACCGTACCGGGTAAGTAGTTTGAATTAAGTAGTTCGGGGGGGGAGGTGGCAGGGAGACCAGGGACCGCGCGCGTGGGCCATGCCTTCCACGGATCACGCAGACACCTGTACACGTGCGAGCACGTGCCATGCCACCCTTGGGCAGGTGGCTCCAGCTGCGTGACACCCAGGGGCCATTGCCCAATAGGCACATGCTTGTGCAAAGAGACGTGACATGCTCCCGACCCCGGGGCAGGACCCAGCAGGATGATTTCCCTTCACATGTCCCCTCTACACGGAGGCAGGGGACATCTCCCCTTTCCCCCCACCGCCCCGGCCACACTATACATGGCACAGGGACATGGGTGCGGTCTTGGGGCAGCTTCCAGTCCCGGGAAGAGCCAGACATCCTGACCATGGCCTCTGTACAAGCACAGCGGCTGTGACGGTGCAGGACATGGTCACCCTCACGTTGCGGAGTTGGGGAGGGGGCTGGGCATCATCCTCTGCGTCCCCAGGGAGAACTGACCCCTTCTCTTCTTTCTCTACAGCTGCACCAGCTGCTCGTGCAGGGCGCACCACCCCGCCTGGGACATGCTCCCGCACCCGCGGCCTGCTCCGGACTGCCAGCACGGAGCAGGAGTACCGGGACCAGCACCTTGGGGCCCTGCGAGCGGTGCACCGCACACTGCAGGCCTGGATGCGGGAAGACCTGCAGGTCCGCCACGAGCTGCTGTCTGAGGTCCGAGGGCTGAGCACCAACCTGCAGCTCCTGCTGCAGAGCATGGTGCCCCGTGCTGATCCTGCACCAGCTGTCCCCCCAACTGCTGTCCCTCCTCCCACTCCTGCTCCCCCTCCCACCTCTCCCTCCTCAACCCCCACAACCTCTTCCTCAATGTCCACACCCCCCACCTCAACCTCCGCACCCTCCACCCCATCGCCCCGGGGACGCCGAGGCCCCCTCCCTCGCTGTACTGGGAGGCGGTCGGCCCGGCGAGACCCCCACCCCTGATCCTTCAGTTTCCCCACCCCCTCCTTTCCCTTGCTTCCCCCTTTCAGCTCCCTCCTCCCAGTTTTCCCCCTCCCCTCTCCCAGCCTCTCTCTTCCCCTCTCCCACCTCCTTTTCCCAGTTTCCCCGAGTTTTGTTAAATAAACAGAGTTTCTATTTTTGAACACATGTGTCCTTTATTTTGTACATCAATAAGAAGGGGGGCTAGGGAAGGGTAAGTGGAAGGAGGTGAGGGAGGAATGGGGCACGAGCCCCCGATGGGGAGGACTGGGCTGGCTCTGCGGGTTCTGGGGGTGGAAGCTCTCCTGCAGCCCCCCGATTGTCCCCTCTCCCCAGATGGCAGCATGCGGCAAGTGCAGCCGGGCTGATGGCCGAGTGGTGTGATGTGCCCAGTGTGGGTACTTCGGGCACTCCAAGCCAGGACTGGTTTGTAAGCGGGGCACCCCTGAGAACTGTCTGTCCGGGGTGGGGGTCGGGACCCTTTAAGCACAGCCCTGGGCTAGCCTGAGACAGCATCTCCACGCTCTAAGTCCTCCTCTGATGCCCTGCCAGCACTGCTTCCGGCCATCCTTAAGCCCTGTTCAGAGTCCACTCAATGTGGACTTGCTAGTTCGAATTAGCAAAACGCTAGTTCGAACTAGTTTTTAGTTCTAGATGCGTTAGTTCGAACTAGCTTAGTTCGAATTAACTAATTCGAACTAAGTTAGTTCGAACTAGCGCTGTAGTGTAGACGTACCCTGGGGCCCGGGAGTGAGATGCCCCCCTGGGAACAAGGGGGATTCGCAGCTGCATGAGCAGCGCCAGGGGCAGGCCTGTGTCCCGCAGAGACCAGCCCCTTGAGGAGAGCAGGCCTGCAGGCTGCACCGGGCAGCGCCCCAAACCCTGCCCGGGCCTGCCAGCTAGGAGCCGGGCGTGGCTCAGATAGCCTGGCATGCGCCCTCCCCTTGGGCCTCCTGCTCCCTCAGCCGGGCTGCTGCTGTCGGGACACCCTGCTCCCTGCATGGCTGGGCCACTGTGTGCACGTGGCTCCGGTGACAGCTCATCCCACGGCGACACGCTCCCCAGCTGAGCGCCACAGGGAGGCCTCCCCGATGGGCACGCTGCTGGGAAGTCATGTGACTTGCCACACGCGCTAACGAGCGGGGCTGGCGAGGGACTGGAGATGGCAGGGAGAATTCCTGGCAGCCTGAGCCCCGGGCCAGCCACCCCCGCCTGACCAGGACAGCCTCCGCTTCCCTGCCCCAGGCCTCTGTGTTCTGCCACAGGGGCATGGGCTGGTGGACCAGCCCTGAGGCCCAGAGACTCACAACACGGGGAGGCAGTGGGGCCGGGCTGGGCAGTGCGGGGCACACGGGGAGGCAGTGGGACCGGGCCGGGCAGTGCGGGGCACACAGGGAGGCATTGGGGCCGGGCCGGGCAGTGTGGGGCACACGGGGAGGCAGTGGGACCGGACCAGGCGATGTGGGGCACACAGGGAAGCAGTGGGGCCGGGCTGGGCAGTGCGGGGCACACGGGGAGGCAGTGGGGCTGGGCTGGGCAGTGCGGGGCACACAGGGAGGCAGTGGGACCAGACCAGGCGATGTGGGGCACACAGGGAAGCAGTGGGGCCGGGCCAGGCAGTGCGGGGCACACAGGGAGGCAGTGGGACTGGGCCAGGCGATGTGGGGCACACAGGGAAGCAGTGGGGCTGGTCCAGGCGATGTGGGGCACACAGGGAGGCAGTGGGGCCGGGCCAGGCGGTGTGGGGCACACAGGGAGGCAGTGGGGTCAGGCCAGGCGGTGTGGGGCACACAGGGAGGCAGTGGGGCCGGGCCGGGCAGTGCGGGGCACACAGGGAGGCAGTGAGGCCGGGCCAGGCGGTGTGGGGCACACAGGGAAGCAGTGGGGCCGGGCCAGGCGGTGAGGGGCACACAGGGAGGCAGTGGGGCCGGGCCAGGCGGTGTGGGGCACACAGGGAGGCAGTGGGGCCGGGCCGGGCGGTGTGGGGCACACGGGGAGGCAGTGGGGCCGGGCCGGGCAGTGTGGGGCACACGGGGAGGCAGTGGGGCCGGGCCGGGCAGTGTGGGGCACACGGGGAGGCAGTGGGGCCGGGCCGGGCAGTGTGGGGCACACGGGGAGGCAGTGGGGCCGGGCCGGGCAGTGTGGGGCACACGGGGAGGCAGTGGGGCCGGGCAGTGTGGGGCACACGGGGAGGCAGTGTGGCCGGGCCGGGCAGTGTGGGGCACACGGGGAGGCAGTGGGGCCGGGCCGGGCAGTGTGGGGCACACGGGGAGGCAGTGGGGCCGGGCCGGGCAGTGTGGGGCACACGGGGAGGCAGTGGGGCCGGGCCGGGCAGTGTGGGGCACACGGGGAGGCAGTGGGGCCGGGCCGGGCAGTGTGGGGCACACACGGAGGCAGTGGGGCCGGGCCGGGCAGTGTGGGGCACACGGGGAGGCAGTGGGGCCGGGCAGTGTGGGGCACACGGGGAGGCAGTGTGGCCGGGCCGGGCAGTGTGGGGCACACGGGGAGGCAGTGGGGCCGGGCCGGGCAGTGTGGGGCACACGGGGAGGCAGTGGGGCCGGGCCGGGCAGTGTGGGGCACACACGGAGGCAGTGGGGCCGGGCCGGGCAGTGTGGGGCACTCAGGGAGGCAGTGGGGCCGGGCCGGGCAGTGTGGGGCACACACGGAGGCAGTGGGGCCGGGCCGGGCAGTGTGGGGCACTCAGGGAGGCAGTGGGGCCGGGCCGGGCAGTGTGGGGCACTCAGGGAGGCAGTGGGGCCGGGCCGGGCAGTGTGGGGCACACGGGGAGGCAGTGGGGCCGGGCCGGGCAGTGTGGGGCACTCGGGGAGGCAGTGGGGCCGGGCCGGGCAGTGTGGGGCACTCAGGGAGGCAGTGGGGCCGGGCCGGGCAGTGTGGGGCACACACGGAGGCAGTGGGGCCGGGCTGGGCAGTGTGGGGCACACGGGGAGGCAGTGGGGCCGGGCCGGGCAGTGTGGGGCACTCGGGGAGGCAGTGGGGCCGGGCCGGGCAGTGTGGGGCACTCAGGGAGGCAGTGGGGCCGGGCCGGGCAGTGTGGGGCACACACGGAGGCAGTGGGGCCGGGCTGGGCAGTGTGGGGCACTCAGGGAGGCAGTGGGGCCGGGCCGGGCAGTGTGGGGCACTCGGGGAGGCAGTGGGGCCGGGCCGGGCAGTGTGGGGCACACAGGGAGGCAGTGGGGCCGGGCCGGGCAGTGTGGGGCACACACGGAGGCAGTGGGGCCGGGCCGGGCAGTGTGGGGCACTCGGGGAGGCAGTGGGGCCGGGCCGGGCAGTGTGGGGCACACAGGGAGGCAGTGGGGCCGGGCCGGGCAGTGTGGGGCACACACGGAGGCAGTGGGGCCGGGCCGGGCAGTGTGGGGCACATGGGGAGGCAGTGGGGCCGGGCCGGGCAGTGTGGGGCACACGGGGAGGCAGTGGGGCTTGGCCGGGCAGTGTGGGGCACACGGGGAGGCAGTGGGGCCGGGCCGGGCAGTGTGGGGCACTCGGGGAGGCAGTGGGGCCGGGCCGGGCAGTGTGGGGTGCACTATTTGATCTGAGGAAGTGGGTTTGGCCCACGAAGCTCATCACCTAATAAACCGGCCTGTTAGTGTTTAACATGCTGCACCGTCCTGCCTCGTGTTTGCTCCAGGGCCCCTCTGCCCACCCAGTGCCTGGCCGGCTCCCCTGGGTGCAGGAATCCCCACTCCCCCCTCAGCCATTGGTCACTCAGGCCAGATGTGTTCCACCCCAGAGGTGGCTGGCAGCATCTCTGCTGGTTTCACACCCGCACTAACCCCAGCGCACAGTCGAGGCCCCGGGCAGTGGTACAGCCGCTCCACGGGAGACACCCGAGGCCCATCAGCGTGTGGCCAGGCCGGGTCGAGGCCCCAGCGCACAGTCGAGGCCCCCGGGCAGTGGTACAGCCGCTCCACGGGAGACACCCGAGGCCCATCAGCGTGTGGCCAGGCCGGGTCGAGGCCCCAGCGCCGGCGCCCAGCTCGCGGCAGCAGAGAACGGGGGAGGGGGCCTCGCCCCCCCGCCCCCGCAATGACGTCCCTTCGTGTCTCTTCCCGCCTGCGGAAAAGCCTTTTCTCCAACGAATGGCAAATTAATTCTCCTCAAAGACCTCTCAAGTATTCATCCCGGGCACAGCGACACCGATGACAGCGCTTCCCTGGGCTGCCCGGACTCTCCTCCAGCCGGCCGCAGCGCACACTCCGCCTGGCTCGCCGGCTACCCGGCCCCGCTGCTGAGCACCTGCCCCGGGGGTTCAACCCCAGTGTGGCCCCATCCCCGCCACCTGCCCCGGGGGTTCAACCCCAGTGTGGCCCCATCCCCGCCACCTGCCCCGGGGGGTTCAACCCCAGTGTGGCCCCATCCCCGCCACCTGCCCCGGGGGTTCAACCCCAGTGTGGCCCCATCCCCGCCACCTGCCCCGGGGGGTTCAACCCCAGTGTGGCCCCATCCCCGCCACCTGCCCCGGGGGGTTCAACCCCAGTGTGGCCCCATCCCCGCCACCTGCCCCGGGGGTTCAACCCCAGTGTGGCCCCATCCCCGCCACCTGCCCCGGGGGGTTCAACCCCAGTGTGGCCCCATCCCCGCCACCTGCCCCGGGGGTTCAACCCCAGTGTGGCCCCATCCCCGCCACCTGCCCCGGGGGTTCAACCCCAGTGTGGCCCCATCCCCGCCACCTGCCCCGGGGGGTTCAACCCCAGTGTAGCCCCATCCCCGCCACCTGCCCCGGGGGTTCAACCCCAGTGTGGCCCCATCCCCACCACCTGCCCCGGGGGCTTGGAATGGAAAGTCAGGTCTGGATGAGCCCCCACTGCCAGCCCAGCAGGGCAGGTGCTCCTGGAGCGCCCCCTCCTGGCTAGAGGTGGCCCTGCAAGCCCCACAGCCTCAATTTCCCCCCAGGAGGCTCCTGGCGAACTCCATCTCCGCTCATGAATTCCACAATGTCCTTCCGCCAGGCTGATTCGCTCACACCAGCGCATCCCCGAGCCGGCTCCCAGGCTGCTCCGTCGCGTCACCCAGCAGCAGCGCTCTTCTTTCGCCTGGCTCCGCTCCAAGCCCCGGCAGAGCGCACCAAGCAGCCAGCAGCTGGCCACCCTGGGCGGACGCTCTTCCTCCCACCGGCTTCTCCCCCAGCTCTGGGCGAGCCCCTTGGTTCGCAACGGGAACGTCCGCTCTCCCTCCACTGTTCCTTCCTCCCAGGAGAGGCTGTGGGGCCCACCAGGGACTCTCTGCTTTGTGGCACCTGAGGAGGTTCTGGGGGGACCCTGGAACCAGAGACCCACCCCAAGCTACAGGCTGTGGTCCCTGGGGTCCAGCCCTGGGAACCTCCCAGGCCACCCTGGTGTGCCACCTGAGTCAGCGGAACGACATCCTCTCGGTCTGCCCTGCGCCACCCCGAGCGCACCGGGACACCCCTCCCCGCCTCACCCGCGCCCTGTGACCAGCCCCCGCTGCCCTCTGGGGGCATCAGCTGGCAGCTCCCCCGTGGAGCCATGAGCACGGGGTGTGTGCGGCGGGGTTCGTGGGACCCAAGGCTGGTCCCTCATGGCTGAAGGGAGACCTGGGCGCCCATAGAGCCCTGCAGCCCCTCTCCAAACCTCGCACTGAGGCCGTGGCCACCCCACCCCCCACATCTCCCCACTTACGACTCCTCAGCTGTGGCCCCACAGCGTCCCTCGGGCCGGGAGGGGCTCTGGAGACGGGCTCCGTCCTGGTTAAGTCACAGCTCTGGCTGGGGTCCTGTGGCCAATGCCTGCTGCCTGGAGTCTCTGCTCCAGGGCCCCTCCTGGGTCCCTCCCGCCCTCCCACGGCCAGCCTGGGTCTGGGCTACCTGCCCCAGCTGCGGGTCCGGCCCATCGGTCTGGCTGGGCTAGGCCTGCCCGTTCCACCGGAGCCCTGAGCCCCCCGGGGCTCGGAGCAGTGGGGAGCGGAGTGGTCAGTCCTGCCCCACTGGCCTGTCCCGGGGCTCGGAGCAGTGGGGAGCGGAGTGGTCAGTCCTGCCCCACTGGCCTGTCCCCGGCTCGGAGCAGTGGGGAGAGGAGTGGTCAGTCCTGCCCCACTGGCCTGTCCCCGGGGCTCGGAGCAGTGGGGAGAGGAGTGGTCAGTCCTGCCCCACTGACCTGTCCCCGGGCTCGGAGCAGTGGGGAGCGGAGTGGTCAGTCCTGCCCCACTGGCCTGTCCCCGGGCTCGGAGCAGTGGGGAGAGGAGTGGTCAGTCCTGCCCCACTGGCCTGTCCCCGGGCTCGGAGCAGTGGGGAGCGGAGTGGTCAGTCCTGCCCCACTGGCCTGTCCCCGGGCTCGGAGCAGTGGGGAGCGGAGTGTTCAGTCCTGCCCCACTGGCCTGTCCCCGGGCTCGGAGCAGTGGGGAGCGGAGTGGTCAGTCCTGCCCCACTGGCCTGTCCCCGGGCTCGGAGCAGTGGGGAGAGGAGTGGTCAGTCCTGCCCCACTGGCCTGTCCCCGGGGCTCGGAGCAGTGGGGAGAGGAGTGGTCAGTCCTGCCCCACTGGCCTGTCCCCGGGCTCGGAGCAGTGGGGAGAGGAGTGGTCAGTCCTGCCCCACTGGCCTGTCCCCGGGCTCGGAGCAGTGGGGAGCGGAGTGGTCAGTCCTGCCCCACTGGCCTGTCCCCAGGCTCGGAGCAGTGGGGAGAGGAGTGGTCAGTCCTGCCCCACTGGCCTGTCCCCGGGCTCGGAGCAGTGGGGAGCGGAGTGGTCAGTCCTGCCCCACTGGCCTGTCCCCGGGCTCGGAGCAGTGGGGAGAGGAGTGGTCAGTCCTGCCCCACTGGCCTGTCCCCAGGCTCGGAGCAGTGGGGAGCGGAGTGGTCAGTCCTGCCCCACTGGCCTGTCCCCGGGGCTCGGAGCAGTGGGGAGAGGAGTGGTCAGTCCTGCCCCACTGACCTGTCCCCGGGGCTCGGAGCAGTGGGGAGCGGAGTGGTCAGTCCTGCCCCACTGGCCTGTCCCCGGCTCGGAGCAGTGGGGAGCAGAGTGGTCAGTCCTGCCCCACTGGCCTGTCCCCGGGCTCGGAGCAGTGGGGAGAGGAGTGGTCAGTCCTGCCCCACTGGCCTGTCCCCGGGCTCGGAGCAGTGGGGAGAGGAGTGGTCAGTCCTGCCCCACTGGCCTGTCCCCGGGCTCGGAGCAGTGGGGAGAGGAGTGGTCAGTCCTGCCCCACTGGCCTGTCCCCGGGCTCGGAGCAGTGGGGAGAGGAGTGGTCAGTCCTGCCCCACTGGCCTGTCCCCGGCTCGGAGCAGTGGGGAGAGGAGTGGTCAGTCCTGCCCCACTGGCCTGTCCCCGGGCTCGGAGCAGTGGGGAGAGGAGTGGTCAGTCCTGCCCCACTGCCCTGTCCCCGGGCTCGGAGCAGTGGGGAGAGGAGTGGTCAGTCCTGCCCCACTGGCCTGTCCCCGGGCTCGGAGCAGTGGGGAGAGGAGTGGTCAGTCCTGCCCCACTGGCCTGTCCCCGGGCTCGGAGCAGTGGGGAGAGGAGTGGTCAGTCCTGCCCCACTGGCCTGTCCCCGGGCTCGGAGCAGTGGGGAGCGGAGTGGTCAGTCCTGCCCCACTGGCCTGTCCCCGGCTCGGAGCAGTGGGGAGCGGAGTGGTCAGTCCTGCCCCACTGGCCTGTCCCCGGGCTCGGAGCAGTGGGGAGCGGAGTGGTCAGTCCTGCCCCACTGGCCTGTCCCCGGGGCTCGGAGCAGTGGGGAGCGGAGTGGTCAGTCCTGCCCCACTGGCCTGTCCCCGGGGCTCGGAGCAGTGGGGAGAGGAGTGGTCAGTCCTGCCCCACTGGCCTGTCCCCGGGGCTCGGAGCAGTGGGGAGAGGAGTGGTCAGTCCTGCCCCACTGGCCGCTCCCCGGGCTCGGAGCAGTGGGGAGAGGAGTGGTCAGTCCTGCCCCACTGGCCTATCCCCGGGCTCGGAGCAGTGGGGAGCGGAGTGGTCAGTCCTGCCCCACTGGCCTGTCCCGGGGCTCGGAGCAGTGGGGAGAGGAGTGGTCAGTCCTGCCCCACTGGCCTATCCCCGGGCTCGGAGCAGTGGGGAGCGGAGTGGTCAGTCCTGCCCCACTGGCCTGTCCCCGGGCTCGGAGCAGTGGGGAGAGGAGTGGTCAGTCCTGCCCCACTGGCCTGTCCCCGGGCTCGGAGCAGTGGGGAGAGGAGTGGTCAGTCCTGCCCCACTGACCTGTCCCCGGGCTCGGAGCAGTGGGGAGAGGAGTGGTCAGTCCTGCCCCACTGGCCTGTCCCCGGGCTCGGAGCAGTGGGGAGCGGAGTGGTCAGTCCTGCCCCACTGGCCTGTCCCCGGGCTCGGAGCAGTGGGGAGCGGAGTGGTCAGTCCTGCCCCACTGGCCTGTCCCCGGGCTCGGAGCAGTGGGGAGCAGAGTGGTCAGTCCTGCCCCACTGGCCGCTCCCCGGGGCTCGGAGCAGTGGGGAGAGGAGTGGTCAGTCCTGCCCCACTGGCCGCTCCCCGGGGCTCGGAGCAGTGGGGAGAGGAGTGGTCAGTCCTGCCCCACTGGCCTGTCCCGGGGCTCGGAGCAGTGGGGAGCGGAGTGGTCAGTCCTGCCCCACTGGCCTGTCCCCGGGGCTCGGAGCAGTGGGGAGCGGAGTGGTCAGTCCTGCCCCACTGGCCTGTCCCCGGGCTCGGAGCAGTGGGGAGAGGAGTGTTCAGTCCTGCCCCACTGACCTGTCCCCGGGCTCGGAGCAGTGGGGAGCGGAGTGTTCAGTCCTGCCCCACTGGCCTGTCCCCGGGCTCGGAGCAGTGGGGAGCGGAGTGGTCAGTCCTGCCCCACTGGCCTGTCCCCGGGCTCGGAGCAGTGGGGAGCGGAGTGTTCAGTCCTGCCCCACTGGCCTGTCCCCGGGCTCGGAGCAGTGGGGAGCGGAGTGGTCAGTCCTGCCCCACTGGCCTGTCCCCGGGCTCGGAGCAGTGGGGAGAGGAGTGGTCAGTCCTGCCCCACTGGCCTGTCCCCGGGGCTCGGAGCAGTGGGGAGAGGAGTGGTCAGTCCTGCCCCACTGACCTGTCCCCGGGCTCGGAGCAGTGGGGAGAGGAGTGGTCAGTCCTGCCCCACTGGCCTGTCCCCGGGCTCGGAGCAGTGGGGAGCGGAGTGGTCAGTCCTGCCCCACTGGCCTGTCCCCGGGCTCGGAGCAGTGGGGAGAGGAGTGGTCAGTCCTGCCCCACTGGCCTGTCCCCGGGCTCGGAGCAGTGGGGAGCGGAGTGGTCAGTCCTGCCCCACTGGCCTGTCCCCAGGCTCGGAGCAGTGGGGAGAGGAGTGGTCAGTCCTGCCCCACTGGCCTGTCCCCAGGCTCGGAGCAGTGGGGAGAGGAGTGGTCAGTCCTGCCCCACTGGCCTGTCCCCAGGCTCGGAGCAGTGGGGAGCGGAGTGGTCAGTCCTGCCCCACTGGCCTGTCCCCGGGCTCGGAGCAGTGGGGAGAGGAGTGGTCAGTCCTGCCCCACTGGCCTGTCCCCGGCTCGGAGCAGTGGGGAGAGGAGTGGTCAGTCCTGCCCCACTGGCCTGTCCCCGGCTCGGAGCAGTGGGGAGCGGAGTGGTCAGTCCTGCCCCACTGGCCTGTCCCCGGGGCTCGGAGCAGTGGGGAGCGGAGTGGTCAGTCCTGCCCCACTGGCCTGTCCCCGGGCTCGGAGCAGTGGGGAGAGGAGTGGTCAGTCCTGCCCCACTGACCTGTCCCCGGGCTCGGAGCAGTGGGGAGAGGAGTGGTCAGTCCTGCCCCACTGGCCTGTCCCCAGGCTCGGAGCAGTGGGGAGCGGAGTGGTCAGTCCTGCCCCACTGGCCTGTCCCCGGGGCTCGGAGCAGTGGGGAGAGGAGTGGTCAGTCCTGCCCCACTGACCTGTCCCCGGGGCTCGGAGCAGTGGGGAGCGGAGTGGTCAGTCCTGCCCCACTGGCCTGTCCCCGGCTCGGAGCAGTGGGGAGCAGAGTGGTCAGTCCTGCCCCACTGACCTGTCCCCGGGGCTCGGAGCAGTGGGGAGCGGAGTGGTCAGTCCTGCCCCACTGGCCTGTCCCCGGGCTCGGAGCAGTGGGGAGCGGAGTGGTCAGTCCTGCCCCACTGGCCTGTCCCCGGGCTCGGAGCAGTGGGGAGAGGAGTGGTCAGTCCTGCCCCACTGGCCTGTCCCCGGGCTCGGAGCAGTGGGGAGAGGAGTGGTCAGTCCTGCCCCACTGGCCTGTCCCCGGGCTCGGAGCAGTGGGGAGCGGAGTGGTCAGTCCTGCCCCACTGGCCTGTCCCCGGGCTCGGAGCAGTGGGGAGCGGAGTGGTCAGTCCTGCCCCACTGGCCTGTCCCGGGGCTCGGAGCAGTGGGGAGCGGAGTGGTCAGTCCTGCCCCACTGGCCTGTCCCCAGGCTCGGAGCAGTGGGGAGCGGAGTGGTCAGTCCTGCCCCACTGGCCTGTCCCCGGGGCTCGGAGCAGTGGGGAGAGGAGTGGTCAGTCCTGCCCCACTGGCCTGTCCCCGGGCTCGGAGCAGTGGGGAGCGGAGTGGTCAGTCCTGCCCCACTGGCCTGTCCCCGGGCTCGGAGCAGTGGGGAGAGGAGTGGTCAGTCCTGCCCCACTGACCTGTCCCCGGGCTCGGAGCAGTGGGGAGCGGAGTGGTCAGTCCTGCCCCACTGGCCTATCCCCGGGCTCGGAGCAGTGGGGAGAGGAGTGGTCAGTCCTGCCCCACTGGCCGCTCCCCGGGGCTCGGAGCAGTGGGGAGCGGAGTGGTCAGTCCTGCCCCACTGGCCTGTCCCCGGGCTCGGAGCAGTGGGGAGAGGAGTGGTCAGTCCTGCCCCACTGACCTGTCCCCGGGCTCGGAGCAGTGGGGAGAGGAGTGGTCAGTCCTGCCCCACTGGCCTGTCCCCGGGCTCGGAGCAGTGAGGAGCGGAGTGGTCAGTCCTGCCCCACTGGCCTGTCCCCGGGCTCGGAGCAGTGGGGAGAGGAGTGGTCAGTCCTGCCCCACTGGCCTGTCCCCGGGCTCGGAGCAGTGGGGAGCGGAGTGGTCAGTCCTGCCCCACTGGCCTGTCCCCGGGCTCGGAGCAGTGGGGAGAGGAGTGGTCAGTCCTGCCCCACTGGCCTGTCCCGGGGCTCGGAGCAGTGGGGAGAGGAGTGGTCAGTCCTGCCCCACTGACCTGTCCCCGGGCTCGGAGCAGTGGGGAGAGGAGTGGTCAGTCCTGCCCCACTGGCCTGTCCCCGGGCTCGGAGCAGTGGGGAGCGGAGTGGTCAGTCCTGCCCCACTGGCCTGTCCCGGGGCTCGGAGCAGTGGGGAGAGGAGTGGTCAGTCCTGCCCCACTGGCCTGTCCCCGGGCTCGGAGCAGTGGGGAGCGGAGTGGTCAGTCCTGCCCCACTGGCCTGTCCCCGGGGCTCGGAGCAGTGAGGAGCGGAGTGTTCAGTCCTGCCCCACTGGCCTGTCCCCGGGCTCGGAGCAGTGGGGAGCGGAGTGGTCAGTCCTGCCCCACTGGCCTGTCCCCGGGCTCGGAGCAGTGGGGAGCGGAGTGGTCAGTCCTGCCCCACTGGCCTGTCCCCGGGCTCGGAGCAGTGGGGAGCGGAGTGGTCAGTCCTGCCCCACTGGCCTGTCCCCGGGCTCGGAGCAGTGGGGAGAGGAGTGTTCAGTCCTGCCCCACTGGCCTGTCCCCGGGGCTCGGAGCAGTGGGGAGAGGAGTGGTCAGTCCTGCCCCACTGGCCTGTCCCGGGGCTCGGAGCAGTGGGGAGAGGAGTGGTCAGTCCTGCCCCACTGGCCTGTCCCCGGGCTCGGAGCAGTGGGGAGCGGAGTGGTCAGTCCTGCCCCACTGGCCTGTCCCCGGGCTCGGAGCAGTGGGGAGAGGAGTGGTCAGTCCTGCCCCACTGGCCTGTCCCGGGGCTCGGAGCAGTGGGGAGAGGAGTGGTCAGTCCTGCCCCACTGGCCTGTCCCCGGGCTCGGAGCAGTGGGGAGCGGAGTGGTCAGTCCTGCCCCACTGACCTGTCCCGGGGCTCGGAGCAGTGGGGAGAGGAGTGGTCAGTCCTGCCCCACTGGCCTGTCCCTGGGGCTCAGAGCAGTGGGGAGCGGAGTGGTCAGTCCTGCCCCACTGGCCTGTCCCCGGGCTCGGAGCAGTGGGGAGAGGAGTGGTCAGTCCTGCCCCACTGGCCTGTCCCCGGGCTCGGAGCAGTGGGGAGCGGAGTGGTCAGTCCTGCCCCACTGGCCTGTCCCGGGGCTCGGAGCAGTGGGGAGAGGAGTGGTCAGTCCTGCCCCACTGGCCTATCCCCGGGCTCGGAGCAGTGGGGAGCGGAGTGGTCAGTCCTGCCCCACTGGCCTGTCCCCGGGCTCGGAGCAGTGGGGAGCGGAGTGGTCAGTCCTGCCCCACTGGCCTGTCCCCGGGCTCGGAGCAGTGGGGAGAGGAGTGTTCAGTCCTGCCCCACTGGCCTGTCCCCGGGGCTCGGAGCAGTGAGGAGCGGAGTGTTCAGTCCTGCCCCACTGGCCTGTCCCCGGGCTCGGAGCAGTGGGGAGCGGAGTGGTCAGTCCTGCCCCACTGGCCTGTCCCCGGGCTCGGAGCAGTGGGGAGCGGAGTGGTCAGTCCTGCCCCACTGGCCTGTCCCCGGGCTCGGAGCAGTGGGGAGCGGAGTGGTCAGTCCTGCCCCACTGGCCTGTCCCCGGGCTCGGAGCAGTGGGGAGAGGAGTGTTCAGTCCTGCCCCACTGGCCTGTCCCCGGGGCTCGGAGCAGTGGGGAGAGGAGTGGTCAGTCCTGCCCCACTGGCCTGTCCCCGGGCTCGGAGCAGTGGGGAGAGGAGTGGTCAGTCCTGCCCCACTGGCCTGTCCCCGGGCTCGGAGCAGTGGGGAGAGGAGTGGTCAGTCCTGCCCCACTGACCTGTCCCCGGGCTCGGAGCAGTGGGGAGAGGAGTGGTCAGTCCTGCCCCACTGACCTGTCCCCGGGCTCGGAGCAGTGGGGAGCGGAGTGGTCAGTCCTGCCCCACTGACCTGTCCCCGGGCTCGGAGCAGTGGGGAGAGGAGTGGTCAGTCCTGCCCCACTGGCCTGTCCCCGGGCTCGGAGCAGTGGGGAGCGGAGTGGTCAGTCCTGCCCCACTGGCCTGTCCCCGGGGCTCGGAGCAGTGGGGAGCGGAGTGGTCAGTCCTGCCCCACTGACCTGTCCCCGGGCTCGGAGCAGTGGGGAGCGGAGTGGTCAGTCCTGCCCCACTGGCCTGTCCCCGGGCTCGGAGCAGTGGGGAGCGGAGTGGTCAGTCCTGCCCCACTGGCCTGTCCCCGGGGCTCGGAGCAGTGGGGAGAGGAGTGGTCAGTCCTGCCCCACTGGCCTGTCCCCGGGCTCAGAGCAGTGGGGAGCGGAGTGGTCAGTCCTGCCCCACTGGCCTGTCCCTGGGCTCGGAGCAGTGGGGAGCGGAGTGGTCAGTCCTGCCCCACTGGCCTGTCCCCGGGCTCGGAGCAGCGGGGAGCAGAGTGGTCAGTCCTGCCCCACTGACCTGTCCCCGGGGCTCGGAGCAGTGGGGAGCGGAGTGGTCAGTCCTGCCCCACTGACCTGTCCCCGGGGCTCGGAGCAGTGGGGAGCGGAGTGGTCAGTCCTGCCCCACTGGCCTGTCCCCGGGCTCGGAGCAGTGGGGAGAGGAGTGGTCAGTCCTGCCCCACTGGCCTGTCCCTGGGCTCAGAGCAGTGGGGAGCGGAGTGGTCAGTCCTGCCCCACTGGCCTGTCCCGGGGCTCGGAGCAGTGGGGAGAGGAGTGGTCAGTCCTGCCCCACTGGCCGCTCCCCGGGCTCGGAGCAGTGGGGAGCGGAGTGGTCAGTCCTGCCCCATTGGCCGCTCCCCGGGGCTCGGAGCAGTGGGGAGAGGAGTGGTCAGTCCTGCCCCACTGGCCTGTCCCCGGGCTCGGAGCAGTGGGGAGCGGAGTGGTCAGTCCTGCCCCACTGGCCTGTCCCTGGGCTCGGAGCAGTGGGGAGAGGAGTGGTCAGTCCTGCCCCACTGGCCTGTCCCCGGGGCTCGGAGCAGTGGGGAGAGGAGTGGTCAGTCCTGCCCCATTGGCCGCTCCCCGGGCTCGGAGCAGTGGGGAGAGGAGTGGTCAGTCCTGCCCCACTGGCCTGTCCCCGGGCTCGGAGCAGTGGGGAGAGGAGTGGTCAGTCCTGCCCCACAGGCCGCTCCCCGGGCTCGGAGCAGTGGGGAGAGGAGTGGTCAGTCCTGCCCCACTGGCCTGTCCCCGGGCTCGGAGCAGTGGGGAGAGGAGTGGTCAGTCCTGCCCCACTGGCCTGTCCCCGGGCTCGGAGCAGTGGGGAGAGGAGTGGTCAGTCCTGCCCCACTGGCCTGTCGCCGGGCTCGGAGCAGTGGGGAGCGGAGTGGTCAGTCCTGCCCCACTGACCTGTCCCCGGGGCTCGGAGCAGTGGGGAGCGGAGTGGTCAGTCCTGCCCCACTGGCCTGTCCCCGGGGCTCGGAGCAGTGGGGAGAGGAGTGGTCAGTCCTGCCCCACTGACCTGTCCCCGGGCTCGGAGCAGTGGGGAGAGGAGTGGTCAGTCCTGCCCCACTGGCCTGTCCCCGGCTCGGAGCAGTGGGGAGCGGAGTGGTCAGTCCTGCCCCACTGGCCTGTCCCCGGGCTCGGAGCAGTGGGGAGAGGAGTGGTCAGTCCTGCCCCACTGGCCTGTCCCCGGGCTCGGAGCAGTGGGGAGAGGAGTGGTCAGTCCTGCCCCACTGGCCTGTCCCCGGGGCTCGGAGCAGTGGGGAGCGGAGTGGTCAGTCCTGCCCCACTGGCCTGTCCCCGGGCTCGGAGCAGCGGGGAGAGGAGTGGTCAGTCCTGCCCCACTGGCCTGTCCCAGGCTCGGAGCAGTGGGGAGAGGAGTGGTCAGTCCTGCCCCACTGGCCTGTCCCCGGGGCTCGGAGCAGTGGGGAGAGGAGTGGTCAGTCCTGCCCCACTGACCTGTCCCCGGGCTCGGAGCAGTGGGGAGAGGAGTGGTCAGTCCTGCCCCACTGGCCTGTCCCCGGGCTCGGAGCAGTGGGGAGCGGAGTGGTCAGTCCTGCCCCACTGGCCTGTCCCCGGGGCTCGGAGCAGTGGGGAGCGGAGTGGTCAGTCCTGCCCCACTGGCCTGTCCCCGGGCTCGGAGCAGTGGGGAGCGGAGTGGTCAGTCCTGCCCCACTGACCTGTCCCCGGGGCTCGGAGCAGTGGGGAGCGGAGTGGTCAGTCCTGCCCCACTGGCCTGTCCCCGGGGCTCGGAGCAGTGGGGAGAGGAGTGGTCAGTCCTGCCCCACTGGCCTGTCCCCAGGCTCGGAGCAGTGGGGAGAGGAGTGGTCAGTCCTGCCCCACTGGCCTGTCCCCGGGCTCGGAGCAGTGGGGAGAGGAGTGGTCAGTCCTGCCCCACTGGCCTGTCCCCGGGCTCGGAGCAGTGGGGAGCGGAGTGGTCAGTCCTGCCCCACTGGCCTGTCCCCGGGCTCGGAGCAGTGGGGAGCGGAGTGGTCAGTCCTGCCCCACTGGCCTGTCCCCGGGGCTCGGAGCAGTGGGGAGCGGAGTGGTCAGTCCTGCCCCACTGGCCTGTCCCCGGGCTCGGAGCAGTGGGGAGCAGAGTGGTCAGTCCTGCCCCACTGGCCTGTCCCCGGGCTCGGAGCAGTGGGGAGAGGAGTGGTCAGTCCTGCCCCACTGGCCTGTCCCCGGGCTCGGAGCAGTGGGGAGCGGAGTGGTCAGTCCTGCCCCACTGGCCTGTCCCCGGGCTCGGAGCAGTGGGGAGCGGAGTGGTCAGTCCTGCCCCACTGGCCTGTCCCCGGGCTCGGAGCAGTGGGGAGCGGAGTGGTCAGTCCTGCCCCACTGGCCTGTCCCCGGGCTCGGAGCAGTGGGGAGAGGAGTGGTCAGTCCTGCCCCACTGGCCTGTCCCCGGGCTCGGAGCAGTGGGGAGCGGAGTGGTCAGTCCTGCCCCACTGGCCTGTCCCCGGCTCGGAGCAGTGGGGAGCGGAGTGGTCAGTCCTGCCCCACTGGCCTGTCCCCGGGCTCGGAGCAGTGGGGAGCGGAGTGGTCAGTCCTGCCCCACTGGCCTGTCCCGGGGCTCGGAGCAGTGGGGAGCGGAGTGGTCAGTCCTGCCCCACTGGCCTGTCCCCGGGCTCGGAGCAGTGGGGAGAGGAGTGGTCAGTCCTGCCCCACTGACCTGTCCCCGGGCTCGGAGCAGTGGGGAGAGGAGTGGTCAGTCCTGCCCCACTGGCCTGTCCCCGGGCTCGGAGCAGTGGGGAGCGGAGTGGTCAGTCCTGCCCCACTGGCCGCTCCCCGGCTCGGAGCAGTGGGGAGCGGAGTGGTCAGTCCTGCCCCACTGGCCTGTCCCCGGGCTCGGAGCAGTGGGGAGCGGAGTGGTCAGTCCTGCCCCACTGGCCTGTCCCCGGGCTCGGAGCAGTGGGGAGCGGAGTGGTCAGTCCTGCCCCACTGGCCTGTCCCCGGGCTCAGAGCAGTGGGGAGCGGAGTGGTCAGTCCTGCCCCACTGGCCTGTCCCCGGGCTCGGAGCAGTGGGGAGCGGAGTGGTCAGTCCTGCCCCACTGGCCTGTCCCCGGGCTCGGAGCAGTGGGGAGCGGAGTGGTCAGTCCTGCCCCACTGGCCGCTCCCCGGGGCGAGCACAGACGGCTCCGATTCCCCCGGGCTGGGCGGCGCCGCTGTAGCCCCAGGCGGCAGGAGCAGCTCGGGCCAGGCCAGGGAGCGGGGCCCCCAGGGCGGGATGCCCCGCACCAGGCCGGCTGCAGCGCTCCCCGGCCAGCCCGGCGCCGAGGGGTTAAGCGCAGGAGCCGCCCCCCCACGCGAGGCAGCGGGGCCGGGCCTGTCGGGAAGCCCGGATTTCTGCAGTGGTTTTACTGGAAAAGTTGTGTTGCAGGAGGTGGGGGGGTTGCCGTGGCAACGCCAGCAGCAGCGAGGTGGCCTCCTTACGGCCCCACGCGCCTGGCCCCCCAGCTGGCGGGACACGGTGCAGTGCGCGAGCCTGGGGCACTCCCCAGCCCCTTAGCCGGGCTCCCTGCACCCCGAAGCAGCCCTCCCCCAGCCAGCGCAGCCTGCGTCCCGCCAGCTCCGGGGCCCCCCACGTCCCGCCTCCCGATAAACGCACCCCCGCCCGTCCCTGTCTCTGCAGGCCCACCCAGCTCCACGTCCTGCCCCTGGCTCCCTCCGGCCCAGCCCCATCGCTCCGGCGAGCCCGAGCCCCCCGAAGAGCAGCGAGCTGGCGCCCACTGCCCCCTGGCATTAGCTTGGGCAATGGGGGGGCCTCCCCACGCTGAAGACTGGGCCACTGGGGGACTCAGCAGAGCCTGTAGCAGAGCCGCCAGGACGGAGGGTCCCTTCCGGGCAAATTTGGGGCTCTTCCTAGACTGGCTGCACACAGCCTGTCCTGTGCCAGTCCCACCTGCCCCTCCCCCGGCATTATCCCAGGGGCGCCAGTTCAGATTTTGGTGGGGGGCACCGTGTGCATGCCGTGATGTGGGGGGTGACAGCATGGGGGGGTGGACTGAGGACAGAGGCGGCAGCAGTGTTACTGAGCATGCTCAGTACAAGCCAAGCACCAAGTGGGGAGAGGAGAACCAACTCCACCCACCCCCGCCCCCGCCCCCGCCCATGCATTATCCCTATCCGGGGCGAGCACGGCCCTAGAAAACTCTGTTGTTTCGGCAGACAACTCAGCAGTGAGCTGGCAGGAGCACTGCATCTAATTCCTATAGAAAGAAAGAATTAAATCAATAGTAGCCACACGCAGCTCTAACACGAACGCGCTCTGACGTCCCGTGGCTAGTCCCTTAAGGGGCACTGGCTCGCCGGCACATCGTGATGTCTGTTCTCACTTTGTTACTAACCCTGTGGAGAGAGACCCCGGCAGGACCCCTGGGCGCTCTCAGCTCTGGAAGGGGAGTGGGGTCTAGTGGGTACTGCAGGGGGCAGACACATTTCAGCTCTATGTAAGATCAGAACGGCCACACTGGGTGAGACCAAAGGTCCTTCTGGCCCAGTGCCCTGCCGTCCAGCAGTGGCCAGCGCCAGCGTCAGAAGGAACAAAGCGAACAGGCAATTGTCACGATCCAATCCCTGTCCGGCATTCCCAGCTTCCGGCAAACAGAGGTAGGGGCCCATCGCTGCCCGGCCTGGCTAGTGGACCCGTCCTCCTTGAGCCTATTTTGCTCTTACTGGGACCCTGTTACTGTTTGGGCCTTTCCACCAGCCCTTGGCAAAAAGTTCCACAGGCTGCCCGTGAAAAATAATTGATTTTGTTTGTTTTAAACCTGCTGCCTAGACATTTAATTGGGTCAGATTCTTGTGCTGTTAGAGAAGGAATGAACACACTGCCTGGTTCTATTTTCCCACACCGCTCATGACTTTCTATGCCTCTCACATATCCCCCCACCCTTTAGCCATTTATTTTCCAAGCTGAAAAGTCCCCATCTTGTTAATGTCTCCTCGGCTGGAAGCTGTTCCTCACCCCTCCTCGTTTCTGTGGCCCTGTTGGTACCTTTCCCAAAGACAATACAACCCTTTTTAGGTGGGGTGACCAGAGCTGCACACACTGTTCAAGATGGGCGCACACACCCCCTGACTTTATGTACAGGCATGTGACAGGGTATTTGCCCTGCACTGGCCCTCTAAGGGCAAAACCCCCAGCCCTGAGTGAGGGCTGAGAGCGAAGCTCTGCTAAGGAGGGCCCAGCTGGGGGCTGGATAAAGAAGGGCTCCTGGAGGGAGGGGGAATTGCCTGCTGCCCTGGACAGAGAGCAGTCGGGACCTGAGGGCCAGGGAGGCAGGAGACTTCCTGGAGGTAGAGCAGGGCTGAAAGGCAGGCAGGGCTGGGGAGGTTCTGGCCAACCAAGCTCCCTGGCTGCACAGCCTGAAGCTACTGGGGCTGCAAGGGGGCAGCCGTGGTGGGCGGGGGCAGCAGGCCCACCCCCTTTGCCAGTGATGAGTGGCCATTACAGATGGCAGTCTGCCCCGGAGGCAGGGGCGAGATGGAGACTGGCAGTGGGTCACTAGGCATAGTGGGGCCAGGGGAACTGGGTGCCCCTTGGGAGGGGAGGATCCTGGAGTGCAAGCAGGATAAACACCCCCCCTCAGAAGGGGGGCTCAGACACTGGAGTGGGCACTGCCGGGGGCCATGTCTGGAAGAGGATGCCATGGCCAAGCAGAAACACGGGGAGGCGCCACCTAGGGAGGCATCCAGCAAGCCAAACGAGCTAATCCCCAGGACTGCCGGCTGGAGGCACCAAGGCAGTGGGTATTTTATCTTATTGGCTGTTCCTTTCCCAATGATTCCCAATACTCTGTGGCTACGTCTAGACTGGCATGATTTTCCGGAAATGCTTTTAACGGACTAAAGCACTTTTTGCAGAAAAGCGTCCGTGCCAATCTAGACGCGCTTTTGCGCAAAAAAGCCCCGATCGCCATTTTCACGATCGGGGCTTTTTTGTGCAAAACAATCTGAGCTGTCTACACTGGCCCTTTTGCGCAAAAAGGGACTTTTGCCCCAATGGGAGCAGCATAGCATTTCTGCAAAAGCACTGATTTCTTACAGTAGGAAGTCAGTGCTTTTGCAGAAATTCAAGCGGCCAGTGTAGACAGCTGGCAAGTTTTTCCAGAAAAGCGGCTGATTTTGCGGAAAAACTTGCCAGCTGTCTACCCTGGCTGCTTGAATTTGCGCAAGAACACTGACGAGCTAATGTAAGATTGTCAGTGTTCTTGCGCAAATACTGTGCTGCTTCCGTTTGGGCAAAAGCCCTCTTGCGCAAACGCTTTTGCGCAAAAGTGTCCGTGCCAATCTAGACGTAGCCCGTTTGTTTCATAACCTCCCTAGCTACCTCTTGCCATGGGTCACCCAGCCTGCTCCAGCCTTTCCCACCCCCAGAGTGCTCTCTCCGGCCAGCCTGGCGCTAGCTCTGCCTCCCTCTGCGAGATTCGGCATGGAAAAGCAACGCTTTGTAGAGCTACCCCCAGAGCGGAAGGATGAATTAGGCAGCACAATTCGTAAATGCCCTTTATTGAGGGCTTTACTTTAACCTCAGTTATTCTCCTATTAGAAGATGTCTGACAATGAAAACCATAATACCAATCCAAGCCTCGGTTTAGAAAACCATCCGAGAAAGAGACATTGTTATTATCAACTGCCTCCCCAGAGCTTAGCCAGCAAACCGATCATTTGCAAACGTCCGGATCGACCCCGCAGACCGAAGTAGAAATACAATCACTGCATCTCCATTCTGGGCCCAATCTGTGCACTTGGCAAGTCTAAATCAGGCAAACGAGTTGAGCCATCCCACTGGCGTGGCAATTGCAGTCGGCGCTTTGCTTGAAACCAACACAACTGAAGACACAGTAGATGAGCTACAGATCAACAGAGCCCAGGATCTTACAGATGATCTCAAAGCCAAAACAGCGCCAAGACTCTGTGGCTCAAGTGGAAAGAACCAAACCCAACGGCCCTGTAGATGAGCAGGTCAAAGTTGTCGTCCTGCTGATCTGAGTTCAAAGTTGTGTCTGACACAAGGCTCTTTCGCGATTCCGTTCTGTCACCTGAGCGATGGACGGCGCGTGCTTAGCCAGCCCGGCCCTGCCAGCCCACTGGGAGCGATGTGCCAAACAGTCTACAGACTTAAAAACACATTGCATGACTGCAGGTCAAGTGGCTGGCTCCTCCGATTGTGCCTCCTGCCACATCTGTTGGTTGGTCAGGGACACAGAAACCTGGAAAATCAAGCTGGGTAACAGGTTTCAATGGCTGGAAGAACACGTTCAAGTCGACATCGGCTCCTAGAAGGAGCAAACAGCATCTGTGTTGCCATGTGGCAGTTCTGCAGGGCAGGGCGATGTAGTTCCTAGCGTCGATGCCCGGTTTGATAAGCGAGCGCCAGGCAACATTAGGAACTGGCAAGAGGTACAAATATTGCATGACAGTCACAATGGAAACTAGTTTAGGTCTCCCCTTTCATGCCGGCATGGAGCGCTGGGGAGCAACAACTGTGTATTTACTTCAGCTTCTGTAAGCTACTTGCCACGAATCATCCATTTGGGCCCAGTCAAGCTGAGGCAGTTGACAAGCTGCTTGCAGGCCAAACCCAGCCCACCAGATGCTTTCGAGTGGACCCCGAGACGTGCTGATGTAATTATCATCATGAGGGTTTATTATTAATTATGGCATCTGGAGTCTGGACCTTGCCCAGGAGAACTGGAAGCTGACGACAAATACCTCTCTACCCCTGGATGTGAGTGACAAGATCCGACTCTGAACGTACATGTTGCTTAGCACCAGGAGACGCGCTGTATAGCTGCAAAGCAGCTGGTTTTATTGTCTGTGCAGATGCTGCTGTGGAGAATCGCCATGGGCGGGTGGAGCAAAGGGCCGTTGCGCTTTGATTTCCTGTTTGGTTTCAAACACTGGTTCCCCTGGCCCAGGCAAGTCCAATACGTAACGTTAGAGGAGGCTAAGGAGGAAGTTCTCAAACGCGGGAAAATGCTCCTGGCTGGTGAGATTCGAGCGCCCGAGCCGTGTTACGGACACAGGAGGGAGCAGGTTGGCGCGTGGAGCCAGGTGCTGCGGGGGATGTATTTACAGCCAGGGAAGCGTGTTAAGTCGGAGAGGCGGCTGGGAATCCGGCTCCAAGCATCCCCCAGCCTAACAGCAGTGCCATGCGGGCGCTCCAGGCGCCAGGGTTGGTTCCCCAGAGTCTCTCTGTGATGAGTTTGGCCCCTCCCTGAGGCCAGGCTGGGGGCGACTCTCCCTGGGGCTGGGGAATGCGAGAGCCTGGGGGGCTGGGATTCTTCCCCCCTGGCTTTGTGTGATGTAGTGGGGGGTAACTTGCTGGGGCTGTGAGCGACCCCCACTGGCTGCAGCGCAGCCCAGCAGGGCAGGGGATGAGTCATTATGCAAAGGGGGCTAAGAACCTGTCTGACCAGCTACCCCCCAGGGAGAGAAACAAAGGAAGGGGGATGCCGCCCCTGGCTGGGGGGCAGGGCTGGAGGAGAGTTGGTTAGTCTCTGTCTGGTATCATGGAGGAAGCAGCCTAGGCAACAGGCTGGGGTTTAGGAGCCCAGACCCCCCCCCCATCTCAAGGGGGGCTGAGGCATCCTAGGCCTGCCCTGTAACCAGATTCCATCTGTGCTGTGCTGTATCCTGGAGAGGCAATAAACTCCCTCTGTTCTACCGGCTGGGGGAGTCTGTTCGTGCCATTACGGGGGTGCAGGAGGCGGGGGACCCCAACGCACCGCCACACTTTGGCTTGGAGGCCATTCCTGTTTAGGGATGTAAACTCGCATTTCATGGGCTAACCGGTTAAACATATGTTCAAGCGTACGGTACCGCCCAGCCCCGCCCTGCCCCGCCCCCCAGCTGCTCAGAACGCCCTTCTGTCTGCGCGGGGACATCCCCTCCCGAGGTCTCTGTGTGTGGCGAGACAACGGCCCGATCTCCTGCGCTAGGAACTTGGCCCTGCCCGGGCTCTGCCCCACGCCCCAGCAAACCCACAGAGCCCGCGGGCTGCCCGGCACTCGCCCCTAGCCACGCAGCCGGCCTATGCAGCCAGCCACGCCAAGAACGGCCCGGGGCCAGGACGCTGTGAGCCCCCACCTCCCCCAGGCACAGTCCCAGGGAGGAGGAGAAGGGCCCTCCACTGACACCCACAGCCCAGCCCCACCCGGGAAGCGTCTCTGCCCTGGGAGGAGGCAGGAGGCGGTGGCTGAGCAGCTCCATGGAGTCACCGGGTCAGGCCGCCCGCTCTGCTGAGAGGAGGGACGCCCATGTCCGCCCAGAGAGCCCCGCCCTTTGGGAAAAGCTGATCTGCGGCCATCAGCCCCCCGAGGCCCTGGCCCCTGCAGCAGTGACACTGGCCTGGTGGCAGCAGAGCGGGCGGGCTGCCAGACCCCAGCACAGCCCTCAGCCCCCCCCGGGAGGCACTCGCCCTGCAGCTGCCCTGAGAGGGCAGAACAGCCAGACGGGGTCAGACCAAAGTCCATGCAGCCCGGCGTCCTGTCTGCCCACAGTGGCCAAGGCCAGGTGCCCCAGAGGGAGTGAGCACAACAAGGAATCGCCGAGCCATCTCCCCTGCCACCCATTCCCAGCCTGACAGAGGCTAGGGCCACTCTCCCTACCTCTCCTGGCCAATAGCCATTGATGGACCTAACCTCCATTAATGTATCTAAGCAGGTTCAAGAAAGAACTAAAGTCCTGATCTTCACCACATCCTGGGGCGAGGAGTTCCACAGGCCAACAGCACGCTGAGTGAAGAAAAACTTCCTTTGGTTTGTTTTAAGCCTGCTTCCTATTAATGTCATGGGGGTGACCCCTAGTTCTTATGTGATGGGAACAAGTCAGTCACTTTTCCTTATTCTCTTTTCCCACGCCAGTCATGATTCTATAGACCTCTGTCCTCTCCCAAGTCTCCTCTCCTCTAAGCTGAAAAGTCCCGGTCTTTTCACCTCTCCTCACTGGGACCCGTTCCAAATCCCGCAGCGTTTGTTGCCCTTCTCTGAACCGTTGCCAATGCCAATGTATCTGTTTGCAGAGGAGGCGGCCCCAGCTGCAGGCAGGATGCGAGCTGCGGGTGTGCCCTGGATTAGAGAACGGCAACAGAGAAACGATACGGGGCGTCCCCAGGCACACTGGCCCAGGTGTGCAGGGCCCTGACTGAGCAGGGGTGGGGGATCTGGGCAGCTGGCAGAGCAGCCCTACCCCCACCTGGAGCCCAGCAAAGCCACCACAGGCTCGGAGCTTGGGGACCCTCTGCTGTTACCTCCAGGCAGGGCCGGGGTCTCCAAGGCTGGGCCCTCCTCCCCCAGCCAGCTTCCCTCCGGGCAGGGACTGCAGCGCCTTAGCAACTCCCCTGCCCCCAGCCGGCCCGCCTGCCCGGCGTGCTCCCTCCGTGCCACAGGCCAGCCCTGCGCCGGGGCAGCTCGTGGCTCTGGCTGCCAGGCCTCCCCCTGCCCTGGCGCTGGGCCTGCCGCAGCAAATGGGGGGGGGGGCTTCCCTCCCATGGGCCGACGGCCTGGCGTCCTGCCCTGGTTTGCGTCCCGGAGGAGAACCGCCAGGGCTTAGCGCCACCCTGCCCCGGGGCTGCTTGGACTGGCTCTGCAGAGCCAAGTGGCCCCTGGCACCAGCCAGGCCTGTGGGACTAGGCGAGCCTGCCATGGCGAGCGAGTCCTGGCCAAAGGCCGTTGCCGGAGCCCTGTCCCCTGCTGCTCCCGCCCTGCCCCCAGCCCAGCCACCCCTCTGCCTTTCCTGGATAAGCCCCTCACCTGCCGCTGCCTGACCGGCCTGGTGCTTCCTGGCAGAGGAAGCTGCCGGGAAGGCGGAGGGAGGGATGGGGAAGTGGGGCGAGGAGAGGGGAGCCCGCAGGCAGAGCTGAACACGTTCCCAAGTCCAGGACCAGTAGCGGGAAGCGGCTGCTCTCAGTGCCGGTAAATGAGATCGCAGAGATTAGAGGCCTTTCTGCCTAATCGCGGGCGGCTGGGACTCGAGGACAAGTTACTGGAACAAAGAGGAAACAGAGGCAGTAAATAAAGAGAAACTGTTAACATATGGCCCCTGGGTGTGAAAAATGTCCATGGGCGAGGAGGGGGGTTTATGGCTCAGGCGCTCACTTTACAGGGCCGCGTGGCCCAGGCTGCAGCTGGGTGAAGGGTGGAGGGGAAGGGCGGGCGCGGTGACAGGCAGGTGTGTGTAGCTGCCCATGGGGGCAGGGGTATGGCTGTGCAGGGGGGCTGGAACAATTTGCACAGGGGGTGCTGAGAGCCATTGAACTGATGATGGAAACCGCTTCAAGCAGGGGTGCAGCCCCCTCCCGCTCCTACCCCCTCGTGCAATGTCTGTACCAGGGCCGGGGGCTCCTGCGCAGGGATCCCCTTGGCGGGAGGAAGGGGGGCCCTGGGGGCCATGCGCCAGGCTCACCCCCCCCCCACACACACACACGCTGCTCCCAGGCATGGACCAGAGCACCAACGGGGGTGGGGGGTGCAGCCCTGCTCGGGCCCTTGGCCCTGCACAGAGTTCGGCAGCACCAGGCTGGGCTCTGAGCCACGGCAGGGACCTCTCTCCAGCACGGACCAGACCCCGCCCCTGTGACCCAGCAGAGAGACCCAGGCCCGTTCTGCTCCCCGCCACTCCTCGACAGTCACAGAGCCCCCCCCGCACAAGCCCCGTTTGGTCTGTGTCCTCCCAGCTGGGCCCTTCACCCCGGAGGGACCAAGGGGGAGGCCCCAGGCTGCATGGCACAGCAGAAGTCCCAGCCTGCCTCCCTGACCCAGCCAGCTGCAGGAATTAGCTGGGATCTTCCCGAGAAAGGGCTCCCCCCAGCCTGGATCTGCAAAGCACGTGCGTGCGCCTCCGCTGCCTACTGCCACCCGCCTCTCAGCACAGCAGCCCCACGAGCTGGGCATGTCCAGGAGCAGGGCAGAAAGGTGGCGCCAGACACGGCCTTGCTGAGCCAGGCAGATGGCACATGATGGCGCTGTCAGGGGCCCGGGGGCCCTGCAGCGCTGAGGAGCAAAGGGGAGGAGATTTTACAGCCAGCCCAGAAAGCGAGTTTACCCACCCAGGCGCCCGTGTAGCGAGGCCGGGACTCCTGCACGCAGGGCTGGGCCAGGGTTCCCGGCAACAAAGGTCGCTGCTTCGGTTTCCTGTTACTGCCATGACGGGAATCGTTAGAATTGAATAAACACACCTGTGTGTGCACAGACACAGCCCTGCACCCGGCCCCCGGCACCAAGCACACCTGTGTGTGCACAGACACAGCCCTGCACCCGGTCCCCGGCACCAAGCACACCTGTGCGTGCACAGACACAGCCCTGCTCCCGGTCCCCCGGCACCAAGCACACCTGTGTGTGCACAGACACAGCCCTGCACCCGGTCCCCGGCACCAAGCACACCTGTGTGCGCACAGACACAGCCCTGCACCCGGCCCCCGGCGCCAAGCACACCTGTGCGCGCACAGACACAGCCCTGCACCCGGTCCCCCGGCACCAAGCACACCTGTGCGTGCACAGACACAGCCCTGCACCCGGTCCCCCGGCACCAAGCACACCTGTGTGTGCACAGACACAGCCCTGCACCCGGTCCCCCGGCACCAAGCACACCTGTGTGTGCACAGACACAGCCCTGCACCCGGTCCCCCGGCACCAAGCACACCTGTGTGTGCACAGACACAGCCCTGCACCCGGTCCCCCGGCGCCAAGCACACCTGTGCGTGCACAGACACAGCCCTGCACCCGGTCCCCCGGCGCCAAGCACACCTGTGCGTGCACAGACACAGCCCTGCACCCGGCCCCCGGCGCCAAGCACACCTGTGCGTGCACAGACACAGCCCTGCACCCGGTCCCCCGGCGCCAAGCACACCTGTGCGCGCACAGACACAGCCCTGCACCCGATCCCCCGGCACCAAGCACACCTGTGTGTGCACAGACACAGCCCTGCACCCGGTCCCCCGGCACCAAGCACACCTGTGTGTGCACAGACACAGCCCTGCACCCGGCCCCCGGCGCCAAGCACACCTGTGCGTGCACAGACACAGCCCTGCACCCGGCCCCCGGCGCCAAGCACACCTGTGTGTGCACAGACACAGCCCTGCACCCGGCCCCCGGCGCCAAGCACACCTGTGTGTGCACAGACACAGCCCTGCACCCGGCCCCCGGCGCCAAGCACACCTGTGTGTGCACAGACACAGCCCTGCACCCGGTCCCCCGGCGCCAAGCACACCTGTGTGTGCACAGACACAGCCCTGCACCCGGCCCCCGGCGCCAAGCACACCTGTGTGTGCACAGACACAGCCCTGCACCCGGTCCCCCGGCGCCAAGCACACCTGTGCGTGCACAGACACAGCCCTGCACCAGGTCTCCCGGCACCAAGCACACCTGTGTGTGCACAGACACAGCCCTGCACCCGGTCCCCCGGCACCAAGCACACCTGTGTGTGCACAGACACAGCCCTGCACCCGGTCTCCCGGCACCAAGCACACCTGTGTGTGCACAGACACAGCACTGCACCCGGCCCCCCAGCACCAAGCACACCTGTGTGCGCACAGACACAGCCCTGCACCCGGTCCCCCGGCACCAAGCACACCTGTGTGTGCACAGACACAGCCCTGCACCCGGCCCCCGGCACCAAGCACACCTGTGTGCGCACAGACACAGCCCTGCACCCGGTCCCCCAGCACCAAGCACACCTGTGTGTGCACAGACACAGCCCTGCACCCGGTCCCCCGGCACCAAGCACACCTGTGCGTGCACAGACACAGCCCTGCACCCGGTCCCCCAGCACCAAGCACACCTGTGCGTGCACAGACACAGCCCTGCACCCGGTCCCCCAGCACCAAGCACACCTGTGTGCGCACAGACACAGCCCTGCACCCGGTCCCCGGTGCCAAGCACACCTGTGTGTGCACAGAAAGCCCTGCACCCGGTCCCCCGGCCCCAAGCACACCTGTGTGTGCACAGACACAGCCCTGCACCCGGTCCCCCGGCACCAAGCACACCTGTGTGTGCACAGACACAGCCCTGCACCCGGTCCCCCGGCGCCAAGCACACCTGTGTGTGCACAGACACAGCCCTGCACCCGGTCCCCGGCGCCAAGCACACCTGTGCGTGCACAGACACAGCCCTGCACCCGGTCCCCCGGCACCAAGCACACCTGTGCGTGCACAGACACAGCCCTGCACCCGGCCCCCGGCGCCAAGCACACCCGTGTGCGCACAGACACAGCCCTGCACCCGGTCCCCCGGCGCCAAGCACACCTGTGCGTGCACAGACACAGCCCTGCACCCGGTCCCCCGGCACCAAGCACACCTGTGCGCGCACAGACACAGCCCTGCACCCGGTCCCCCGGCCCCAAGCACACCTGTGTGTGCACAGACACAGCCCTGCACCCGGTCCCCTGGCGCCAAGCACACCTGTGTGTGCCCAGACACAGCCCTGCACCCGGTCCCCCGGCACCAAGCACACCTGTGTGTGCACAGACACAGCCCTGCACCCGGTCCCCCGGCACCAAGCACACCTGTGTGTGCACAGACACAGCCCTGCACCCGGTCCCCCGGCACCAAGCACACCTGTGTGTGCACAGACACAGCCCTGCACCCGGTCCCCCGGCGCCAAGCACACCTGTGTGTGCACAGACACAGCCCTGCACCCGGTCTCCCGGCACCAAGCACACCTGTGTGTGCACAGACACAGCCCTGCACCCGGTCCCCCGGCACCAAGCACACCTGTGTGCGCACAGACACAGCCCTGCACCCGGTCCCCCGGCGCCAAGCACACCTGTGTGTGCACAGACACAGCCCTGCACCCGGTCCCCCGGCGCCAAGCACACCTGTGTGTGCACAGACACAGCGCTGCACCCGGTCCCCCGGCACCAAGCACACCTGTGCGTGCACAGACACAGCCCTGCACCCGGTCCCCCGGCACCAAGCACACCTGTGTGCGCACAGACACAGCCCTGCACCCGGTCCCCCGGCACCAAGCACACCTGTGTGTGCACAGACACAGCCCTGCACCCGGTCCCCCGGCGCCAAGCACACCTGTGCGTGCACAGACACAGCCCTGCACCCGGCCCCCGGCGCCAAGCACACCTGTGTGTGCACAGACACAGCCCTGCAGCCGGTCCCCCGGCGCCAGGCACACCTGTGTGTGCACAGACACAGCCCTGCACCCGGTCCCCCGGCACCAAGCACACCTGTGCGCGCACAGACACAGCCCTGCACCCGGCCCCCGGCGCCAAGCACACCTGTGCGTGCACAGACACAGCCCTGCACCCGGTCCCCCGGCACCAAGCACACCTGTGTGTGCACAGACACAGCCCTGCACCCGGTCCCCCGGCCCCAAGCACACCTGTGTGCGCACAGACACAGCCCTGCACCCGGTCCCCCGGCGCCAAGCACACCTGTGCGTGCACAGACACAGCCCTGCACCCGGTCCCCCGGCACCAAGCACACCTGTGTGTGCACAGACACAGCCCTGCACCCGGTCCCCCGGCACCAAGCACACCTGTGTGTGCACAGACACAGCCCTGCACCCGGTCCCCCGGCGCCAAGCACACCTGTGCGTGCACAGACACAGCCCTGCACCCGGTCCCCCGGCACCAAGCACACCTGTGCGTGCACAGACACAGCCCTGCACCCGGTCCCCCGGCGCCAAGCACACCTGTGTGCGCACAGACACAGCCCTGCACCCGGTCCCCCGGCGCCAAGCACACCTGTGTGTGCACAGACACAGCCCTGCACCCGGTCCCCCGGTGCCAAGCACACCTGTGTGTGCACAGACACAGCCCTGCACCCGGTCCCCCGGCACCAAGCACACCTGTGTGTGCACAGACACAGCCCTGCACCCGGTCCCCCGGCACCAAGCACACCTGTGTGCGCACAGACACAGCCCTGCACCCGGTCCCCCGGCACCAAGCACACCTGTGTGTGCACAGACACAGCCCTGCACCCGGTCCCCCGGCGCCAAGCACACCTGTGTGTGCACAGACACAGCCCTGCACCCGATCCCCCGGCACCAAGCACACCTGTGTGTGCACAGACACAGCCCTGCACCCGGTCCCCCGGCGCCAAGCACACCTGTGTGCGCACAGACACAGCCCTGCACCCGGTCCCCCGGCGCCAAGCACACCTGTGTGCGCACAGACACAGCCCTGCACCCGGTCCCCCGGCGCCAAGCACACCTGTGTGCGCACAGACACAGCCCTGCACCCGGTCCCCCGGCCCCAAGCACACCTGTGTGCGCACAGACACAGCCCTGCACCCGGTCCCCCGGCACCAAGCACACCTGTGTGTGCACAGACACAGCCCTGCACCCGGTCCCCCGGCACCAAGCACACCTGTGTGTGCACAGACACAGCCCTGCACCCGGTCCCCCGGCACCAAGCACACCTGTGTGTGCACAGACACAGCCCTGCACCCGGTCCCCCGGCGCCAGGCACACCTGTGTGTGCACAGACACAGCCCTGCACCCGGTCCCCCGGCCCCAAGCACACCTGTGTGTGCACAGACACAGCCCTGCACCCGGTCCCCCGGCACCAAGCACACCTGTGCGTGCACAGACACAGCCCTGCACCCGGTCCCCCGGCCCCAAGCACACCTGTGTGTGCACAGACACAGCCCTGCACCCGGTCCCCCGGCACCAAGCACACCTGTGCGTGCACAGACACAGCCCTGCACCCGGCCCCCGGCGCCAAGCACACCTGTGCGTGCACAGACACAGCCCTGCACCCGGTCCCCCGGCACCAAGCACACCTGTGCGTGCACAGACACAGCCCTGCACCCGGTCCCCCGGCGCCAAGCACACCTGTGTGTGCAGACACAGCCCTGCACCCGGTCCCCCGGCGCCAAGCACACCTGTGTGTGCACAGACACAGCCCTGCACCCGGTCCCCCGGCGCCAAGCACACCTGTGTGTGCACAGACACAGCCCTGCACCCGGTCCCCCGGCACCAAGCACACCTGTGTGTGCACAGACACAGCCCTGCACCCGGTCCCCCGGCGCCAAGCACACCTGTGCGTGCACAGACACAGCCCTGCACCCGGTCCTCCGGCGCCAAGCACACCTGTGTGTGCACAGACACAGCCCTGCACCCGGTCCCCCGGCGCCAAGCACACCTGTGTGTGCACAGACACAGCCCTGCACCCGGCCCCCGGCGCCAAGCACACCTGTGTGTGCACAGACACAGCCCTGCACCCGGTCCCCCGGCGCCAAGCACACCTGTGTGTGCACAGACACAGCCCTGCACCCGGTCCCCCGGCACCAAGCACACCTGTGTGCGCACAGACACAGCCCTGCACCCGGTCCCCCGGCCCCAAGCACACCTGTGTGCGCACAGACACAGCCCTGCACCCGGTCCCCCGGCGCCAAGCACACCTGTGTGCGCACAGACACAGCCCTGCACCCGGTCCCCCGGCGCCAAGCACACCTGTGTGCGCACAGACACAGCCCTGCACCCGGTCCCCCGGCACCAAGCACACCTGTGCGTGCACAGACACAGCCCTGCACCCGGTCCCCCGGCACCAAGCACACCTGTGTGTGCACAGACACAGCCCTGCACCCGGTCCCCCGGCACCAAGCACACCTGTGTGCGCACAGACACAGCCCTGCACCCGGTCCCCCGGCCCCAAGCACACCTGTGTGCGCACAGACACAGCCCTGCACCCGGTCCCCCGGCCCCAAGCACACCTGTGTGTGCACAGACACAGCCCTGCACCCGGTCCCCCGGCACCAGGCACACCTGTGTGTGCACAGACACAGCCCTGCACCCGGTCCCCCGGCACCAGGCACACCTGTGTGTGCACAGACACAGCCCTGCACCCGGCCCCCGGCGCCAAGCACACCTGTGCGTGCACAGACACAGCCCTGAACCCGGTCCTCCGGCGCCAAGCACACCTGTGCGTGCACAGACACAGCCCTGAACCCGGTCCTCCGGCGCCAAGCACACCTGTGCGTGCACAGACACAGCCCTGCACCCGGTCCCCCGGCGCCAAGCACACCTGTGCGTGCACAGACACAGCCCTGCACCCGGTCCCCCGGCGCCAAGCACACCTGTGCGTGCACAGACACAGCCCTGCACCCGGCCCCCGGCGCCAAGCACACCTGTGCGTGCACAGACACAGCCCTGCACCCGGTCCCCCGGCGCCAAGCACACCTGTGCGTGCACAGACACAGCCCTGCACCCGGTCCCCCGGCGCCAAGCACACCTGTGTGTGCACAGACACAGCCCTGCACCCGGTCCCCCGGCACCAAGCACACCTGTGCGTGCACAGACACAGCCCTGCACCCGGTCCCCCGGCACCAAGCACACCTGTGCGTGCACAGACACAGCCCTGCACCCGGTCCCCCGGCGCCAAGCACACCTGTGCGTGCACAGACACAGCCCTGCACCCGGTCCCCCGGCACCAAGCACACCTGTGTGTGCACAGACACAGCCCTGCACCCGGCCCCCGGCGCCAAGCACACCTGTGTGTGCACAGACACAGCCCTGCACCCGGTCCCCCGGCACCAAGCACACCTGTGTGTGCACAGACACAGCCCTGCACCCGGTCCCCCGGCACCAAGCACACCTGTGCGTGCACAGACACAGCCCTGCACCCGGTCCCCCGGCCCCAAGCACACCTGTGCGTGCACAGACACAGCCCTGCACCCGGTCCCCCGGCACCAAGCACACCTGTGCGTGCACAGACACAGCCCTGCACCCGGTCCCCCGGCACCAAGCACACCTGTGCGTGCACAGACACAGCCCTGCACCCGGTCCCCGGCGCCAAGCACACCTGTGCGTGCACAGACACAGCCCTGCACCCGGTCCCCCGGCACCAAGCACACCTGTGCGTGCACAGACACAGCCCTGCACCCGGTCCCCCGGCACCAAGCACACCTGTGCGTGCACAGACACAGCCCTGCACCCGGTCCCCCGGCACCAAGCACACCTGTGTGTGCACAGACACAGCCCTGCACCCGGTCCCCCGGCACCAAGCACACCTGTGCGTGCACAGACACAGCCCTGCACCCGGTCCCCCGGCACCAAGCACACCTGTGCGTGCACAGACACAGCCCTGCACCCGGTCCCCCGGCGCCAAGCACACCTGTGCGCGCACAGACACAGCCCTGCACCCGGCCCCCGGCGCCAAGCACACCTGTGCGTGCACAGACACAGCCCTGCACCCGGTCCCCCGGCGCCAAGCACACCTGTGCGTGCACAGACACAGCCCTGCACCCGGTCCCCCGGCGCCAAGCACACCTGTGTGTGCACAGACACAGCCCTGCACCCGGTCCCCCGGCACCAAGCACACCTGTGTGTGCACAGACACAGCCCTGCACCCGGTCCCCCGGCACCAAGCACACCTGTGTGTGCACAGACACAGCCCTGCACCCGGTCCCCCGGCGCCAGGCACACCTGTGCGTGCACAGACACAGCCCTGCACCCGGTCCCCCGGCGCCAAGCACACCTGTGCGCGCACAGACACAGCCCTGCACCCGGCCCCCGGCGCCAAGCACACCTGTGCGTGCACAGACACAGCCCTGCACCCGGTCCCCCGGCGCCAAGCACACCTGTGCGTGCACAGACACAGCCCTGCACCCGGTCCCCCGGCGCCAAGCACACCTGTGTGTGCACAGACACAGCCCTGCACCCGGTCCCCCGGCGCCAAGCACACCTGTGTGTGCACAGACACAGCCCTGCACCCGGTCCCCCGGCGCCAAGCACACCTGTGTGTGCACAGACACAGCCCTGCACCCGGTCCCCCGGCGCCAAGCACACCTGTGTGTGCACAGACACAGCCCTGCACCCGGTCCCCCGGTGCCAAGCACACCTGTGTGTGCACAGACACAGCCCTGCACCCGGTCCCCCGGCGCCAAGCACACCTGTGTGTGCACAGACACAGCCCTGCACCCGGTCCCCCGGCGCCAAGCACACCTGTGTGCGCACAGACACAGCCCTGCACCCGGTCCCCCGGCCCCAAGCACACCTGTGCGTGCACAGACACAGCCCTGCACCCGGTCCCCCGGCCCCAAGCACACCTGTGCGTGCACAGACACAGCCCTGCACCCGGTCCCCCGGCACCAAGCACACCTGTGCGTGCACAGACACAGCCCTGCACCCGGTCCCCCGGCACCAAGCACACCTGTGCGTGCACAGACACAGCCCTGAACCCGGTCCTCCGGCGCCAAGCACACCTGTGCGTGCACAGACACAGCCCTGAACCCGGTCCCCCGGCGCCAGGCACACCTGTGTGTGCACAGACACAGCCCTGCACCCGGTCCCCCGGCGCCAAGCACACCTGTGTGCGCACAGACACAGCCCTGCACCCGGTCCCCCGGCGCCAAGCACACCTGTGTGTGCACAGACACAGCCCTGCACCCGGTCCCCCGGCGCCAAGCACACCTGTGTGCGCACAGACACAGCCCTGCACCCGGTCCCCCGGCGCCAAGCACACCTGTGTGCGCACAGACACAGCCCTGCACCCGGTCCCCCGGCGCCAAGCACACCTGTGCGTGCACAGACACAGCCCTGCACCCGGTCCCCCGGCACCAAGCACACCTGTGTGTGCACAGACACAGCCCTGCACCCGGTCCCCCGGCGCCAAGCACACCTGTGTGTGCACAGACACAGCCCTGCACCCGGTCCCCCGGCGCCAAGCACACCTGTGTGTGCACAGACACAGCCCTGCACCCGGTCCCCCGGCGCCAAGCACACCTGTGTGTGCACAGACACAGCCCTGCACCCGGTCCCCCGGCGCCAAGCACACCTGTGTGTGCACAGACACAGCCCTGCACCCGGTCCCCCGGTGCCAAGCACACCTGTGTGTGCACAGACACAGCCCTGCACCCGGTCCCCCGGCGCCAAGCACACCTGTGTGTGCACAGACACAGCCCTGCACCCGGTCCCCCGGCGCCAAGCACACCTGTGTGCGCACAGACACAGCCCTGCACCCGGTCCCCCGGCCCCAAGCACACCTGTGCGTGCACAGACACAGCCCTGCACCCGGTCCCCCGGCACCAAGCACACCTGTGCGTGCACAGACACAGCCCTGCACCCGGTCCCCCGGCACCAAGCACACCTGTGTGCGCACAGACACAGCCCTGCACCCGGTCCCCCGGCGCCAAGCACACCTGTGCGTGCACAGACACAGCCCTGCACCCGGTCCCCCGGCACCAAGCACACCTGTGCGTGCACAGACACAGCCCTGAACCCGGTCCTCCGGCGCCAAGCACACCTGTGCGTGCACAGACACAGCCCTGAACCCGGTCCCCCGGCGCCAGGCACACCTGTGTGTGCACAGACACAGCCCTGCACCCGGTCCCCCGGCACCAAGCACACCTGTGTGCGCACAGACACAGCCCTGCACCCGGTCCCCCGGCGCCAAGCACACCTGTGTGTGCACAGACACAGCCCTGCACCCGGTCCCCCGGCACCAAGCACACCTGTGTGCGCACAGACACAGCCCTGCACCCGGTCCCCCGGCGCCAAGCACACCTGTGTGCGCACAGACACAGCCCTGCACCCGGTCCCCCGGCGCCAAGCACACCTGTGCGTGCACAGACACAGCCCTGCACCCGGTCCCCCGGCACCAAGCACACCTGTGTGTGCACAGACACAGCCCTGCACCCGGTCCCCCGGCACCAAGCACACCTGTGTGTGCACAGACACAGCCCTGCACCCGGTCCCCCGGCGCCAAGCACACCTGTGTGCGCACAGACACAGCCCTGCACCCGGTCCCCCGGCACCAAGCACACCTGTGTGCGCACAGACACAGCCCTGCACCCGGTCCCCGGCGCCAAGCACACCTGTGTGCGCACAGACACAGCCCTGCACCCGGTCCCCGGCACCAAGCACACCTGTGTGTGCACAGACACAGCCCTGCACCCGGTCCCCGGCACCAAGCACACCTGTGTGTGCACAGACACAGCCCTGCACCCGGTCCCCCGGCACCAAGCACACCTGTGCGTGCACAGACACAGCCCTGCACCCGGTCCCCCGGCACCAAGCACACCTGTGTGCGCACAGACACAGCCCTGCACCCGGTCCCCCGGCGCCAAGCACACCTGTGCGTGCACAGACACAGCCCTGCACCCGGTCCCCCGGCACCAAGCACACCTGTGCGTGCACAGACACAGCCCTGAACCTGGTCCTCCGGCGCCAAGCACACCTGTGCGTGCACAGACACAGCCCTGAACCCGGTCCCCCGGCGCCAGGCACACCTGTGTGTGCACAGACACAGCCCTGCACCCGGTCCCCCGGCACCAAGCACACCTGTGTGCGCACAGACACAGCCCTGCACCCGGTCCCCCGGCGCCAAGCACACCTGTGTGTGCACAGACACAGCCCTGCACCCGGTCCCCCGGCACCAAGCACACCTGTGTGCGCACAGACACAGCCCTGCACCCGGTCCCCCGGCGCCAAGCACACCTGTGTGCGCACAGACACAGCCCTGCACCCGGTCCCCCGGCGCCAAGCACACCTGTGCGTGCACAGACACAGCCCTGCACCCGGTCCCCCGGCACCAAGCACACCTGTGTGTGCACAGACACAGCCCTGCACCCGGTCCCCCGGCGCCAAGCACACCTGTGTGTGCACAGACACAGCCCTGCACCCGGTCCCCCGGCGCCAAGCACACCTGTGTGCGCACAGACACAGCCCTGCACCCGGTCCCCCGGCACCAAGCACACCTGTGTGCGCACAGACACAGCCCTGCACCCGGTCCCCGGCGCCAAGCACACCTGTGTGCGCACAGACACAGCCCTGCACCCGGTCCCCGGCACCAAGCACACCTGTGTGTGCACAGACACAGCCCTGCACCCGGTCCCCGGCACCAAGCACACCTGTGTGTGCACAGACACAGCCCTGCACCCGGTCCCCCGGCACCAAGCACACCTGTGTGTGCACAGACACAGCCCTGCACCCGGTCCCCCGGCGCCAAGCACACCTGTGTGTGCACAGACACAGCCCTGCACCCGGTCCCCCGGCGCCAAGCACACCTGTGTGTGCACAGACACAGCCCTGCACCCGGTCCCCCGGCCCCAAGCACAGCTGTGTGTGCACAGACACAGCCCTGCACCCGGTCCCCCGGCCCCAAGCACACCTGTGTGTGCACAGACACAGCCCTGCACCCGGTCCCCCGGCACCAAGCACACCTGTGCGTGCACAGACACAGCCCTGCACCCGGTCCCCCGGCGCCAAGCACACCTGTGTGTGCACAGACACAGCCCTGCACCCGGTCCCCCGGCCCCAAGCACACCTGTGTGTGCACAGACACAGCCCTGCACCCGGTCCCCCGGCCCCAAGCACACCTGTGTGTGCACAGACACAGCCCTGCACCCGGTCCCCCGGCCCCAAGCACACCTGTGTGTGCACAGACACAGCCCTGCACCCGGTCCCCCGGCACCAAGCACACCTGTGCGTGCACAGACACAGCCCTGCACCCGGCCCCCGGCACCAAGCACACCTGTGCGTGCACAGACACAGCCCTGCACCCGGTCCCCCGGCGCCAAGCACACCTGTGCGTGCACAGACACAGCCCTGCACCCGGTCCCCCGGCGCCAAGCACACCTGTGTGTGCACAGACACAGCCCTGCACCCGGTCCCCCGGCGCCAAGCACACCTGTGTGTGCACGGACACAGCCCTGCACCCGGTCCCCCGGCGCCAAGCACACCTGTGCGCGCACAGACACAGCCCTGCACCCGGTCCCCCGGCACCAAGCACACCTGTGTGCGCACAGACACAGCCCTGCACCCGGTCCCCCGGCACCAAGCACACCTGTGCGCGCACAGACACAGCCCTGCACCCGGTCCCCCGGCACCAAGCACACCTGTGTGTGCACAGACACAGCCCTGCACCCGGTCCCCCGGCGCCAAGCACACCTGTGTGTGCACAGACACAGCCCTGCACCCGGTCCCCCGGCGCCAAGCACACCTGTGTGTGCACAGACACAGCCCTGCACCCGGCCCCCGGCGCCAAGCACACCTGTGTGTGCACAGACACAGCCCTGCACCCGGTCCCCCGGCGCCAAGCACACCTGTGTGTGCACAGACACAGCCCTGCACCCGGTCCCCCGGCACCAAGCACACCTGTGCGTGCACAGACACAGCCCTGCACCCGGTCCCCCGGCGCCAAGCACACCTGTGTGTGCACAGACACAGCCCTGCACCCGGTCCCCCGGCGCCAAGCACACCTGTGTGTGCACAGACACAGCCCTGCACCCGGTCCCCCGGCGCCAAGCACACCTGTGTGTGCACAGACACAGCCCTGCACCCGGTCCCCCGGCGCCAAGCACACCTGTGTGTGCACAGACACAGCCCTGCACCCGGCCCCCGGCGCCAAGCACACCTGTGTGTGCACAGACACAGCCCTGCACCCGGTCCCCCGGCGCCAAGCACACCTGTGTGTGCACAGACACAGCCCTGCACCCGGTCCCCCGGCACCAAGCACACCTGTGTGCGCACAGACACAGCCCTGCACCCGGTCCCCCGGCACCAAGCACACCTGTGCGTGCACAGACACAGCCCTGCACCCGGTCCCCCGGCACCAAGCACACCTGTGTGTGCACAGACACAGCCCTGCACCCGGTCCCCCGGCACCAAGCACACCTGTGCGTGCACAGACACAGCCCTGCACCCGGTCCCCCGGCACCAAGCACACCTGTGCGTGCACAGACACAGCCCTGCACCCGGTCCCCCGGCACCAAGCACACCTGTGTGTGCACAGACACAGCCCTGCACCCGGTCCCCCGGCACCAAGCACACCTGTGCGTGCACAGACACAGCCCTGCACCCGGTCCCCCGGCACCAAGCACACCTGTGCGTGCACAGACACAGCCCTGCACCCGGTCCCCCGGCACCAAGCACACCTGTGTGTGCACAGACACAGCCCTGCTCCTTGGGCCGGGGCAGCCCTGCACCCGGTCCCCCGGCACCAAGCACACCCGCTGGATGGGGCTGGACACACGGTCTGGGGCAGAGACGTTCCCCTCCCCGCTGGGCGTGATGCTGGTAAAAGGCGGGGGTCACAGCTGGGCAGAGCACCGCAAGGGGCATGCAACGCGTCCCCGGGACCAGGAACTGGCAGCGCGCCCACCCGACCCCTGCCATGGGCAAACCTCCCCACCCAGGACAAACATGGCCAAGCAGGGGGCTGTGGCCCGCGAGGGCCGAGCTAGCACCGCTCAGACCCCGGCCTGGCGCCCCACGGCTGCAAGAAACCAGCCCCCTAACAAACCTGGGCCGGCCTGGGACTGGACGAGCCCCACGTGGGCCCGGCCCAGCCCAGCTGTGAACTGGACGGGGGAGGGGGAGGGGGGGGAGAGCGGGAAAAAGTCAACTTTGGGGGCGGGGCACCGCCTGGCCACGCCCTCTGGGGCGGGTTCCATCCCCGGCATGCCTCGCGCGGAACGGCCTGGTGCCGCAATGCATGCTGGGCGCTGTAGTCCCGAGTACGTGGAGGGCGATGCTGCGGCTGGGGCTGGCTCGCGTGGGCCGCTCGCTCTGCCCGCGGCCCCCCGCCCCCCTGCGCCCCGCGGCCCCGCCCCCCTGCACGCGGGCAGGCCCCGGCCCGGCCGACGGGTGCGTGGGGGGGGTGTCCCTGGCCCAGGGGGGGTGTCCCTGGCCCGGGGGGGTGCGGGGGGGTGTCCCTGGCCCAGGGGGTGTCCCTGGCCCGGGGGGGGTGTCCCTGGCCCAGGGGGGGTGTCCCAGGCCCGGAGGGGTGTGGGGGTGTCCCTGGCCCGGGGGGGGGTGTCCCTGGCCCGGGGGGGTGTGGAGGGGTGTCCCTGGCCCGGGGGGGGTGTCCCAGGCCCGGAGGGGTGTGGAGGGGTGTCCCTGGCCCGGGGGGGTGTCCCAGGCCCTGGCCCGGGGGGGGTGTCCCAGGCCCGGGGGAGTGTGTGGGGGTGTCCCTGGCCCAGGGGGGGTGTCCCAGGCCCGGAGGGGTGTGGGGGGTGTCCCTGGCCCGGGGGGGGGTGTCCCTGGCCCGGGGGGGGGTGTCCCTGGCCCGGGGGGGTGCGGGGGGGTGTCCCTGGCCCGGGGGGGGGGGGGTGTCCCTGGCCCGGGAGGGTGCGGGGGGTTTCCCTGGCCCGGGGGGGGTGTCCCTGGCCCGGGAGGGTGCGGGGGGGTGTCCCTGGCCCGGGGGGGGGTGTACTTGGCCCGGGAGGGTGTGTGGGGGTGTCCCTGGCCCAGGGGGGGTGTCCCTGGCCCGGAGGGGTGTGGGGGGGTGTCCCTGGCCCAGGGGGGGTGTCCCTGGCCCAGGGGGGGTGTCCCAGGCCCGGAGGGGTGTGGGGGGTGTCCCTGGCCCAGGGGGGGTGTCCCTGGCCCAGGGGGGGTGTCCCTGGCCCGGGAGGGTGCGGGGGGGTGTCCCTGGCCCGGGGGGGTGTCCCTGGCCCAGGAGGGTGCGGGGGGTGTCCCTGGCCCAGGGGGGGTGTCCCTGGCCCAGGGGGGGTGTCCCAGGCCCGGAGGGGTGTGGAGGGGTGTCCCTGGCCCAGGGGGGGTGTCCCAGGCCCGGGGGGGTGTGGGGGGGTGTCCCTGGCCCAGGGGGGATGTCCCAGGCCCGGAGGGGTGTGGGGGTGTCCCTGGCCCAGGGGGGTTGTCCCTGGCCCGGAGAGGTGCGGGGGGGTGTCCCTGGCCCAGGGGGGGTGTCCCAGGCCCGGAGGGGTGTGTGGGGGTGTCCCTGGCCCAGGGGGGGTGTCCCAGGCCCGGAGGGGTGTGGGGGGTGTCCCTGGCCCGGAGAGGTGCGGGGGGGTGTCCCTGGCCCGGAGCGGTGCGGGGGGGTGTCCCTGGCCCGGAGCGGTGTGGGGGGGTGTCCCAGGCCCGGAGGGGTGTGTGGGGGTGTCCCTGGCCCGGGGGGGTGTCCCAGGCCCGGAGGGGTGTGTGGGGGTGTCCCTGGCCCAGGGGGGGTGTCCCTGGCCCGGAGGGGTGCGGGGGGGTGTCCCTGGCCCGGAGCGGTGTGGAGGGGTGTCCCTGGCCCAGGGGGGGTGTCCCAGGCCCGGAGGGGTGCGGGGGGGTGTCCCTGGCCCGGAGCGGTGTGGAGGGGTGTCCCTGGCCCAGGGGGGGTGTCCCAGGCCCGGAGGGGTGCGTGGGGGTGTCCCAGGCCCAGGGGAGTGCGGGGGGGGTCCCTGGCACGGGGGGAGGCGCCCTGGACGCGGGGAGCACGGGCCCGGCCTAGCCAGACTCACACCGTGCCTTGCTGGCCCTTCTTGCCCAGCTGGCTGTGCTCTCCGCCGGCCCCTCGCCACCGGCACCAAGCAGCCGGGGGGGCGCAGCCCCACGTGGTGGATCTGCGCAGCGACACGGTGACCAGGCCCAGCCCGGAGATGAGACAGGCCATGGCCCAGGCCGAGGTGGGGGATGACGACTACGGGGAGGACCCGACGGTCAATGGTGAGGCCTGGGAGCAGCCTTGTGGTGTGTGAGCCACGGCAGCCCGTGGGACCTGCCCACGCCTGGTCACAGACAGGCCGCGCTGCCCTGGGGCTGGGGCACCCCTCGGAGCCAGAGAGCGCAGGTTGCCCTAGCTCCACGGCACTGCAGCCTTGGCCCTTCTCCCGCAGACACCCCGGCCCAGCCCCGAAGCCGGGGGTGGGCAGGCCGCTCGGCAGGGGCTGGCTGGGAGAACCTGCGGGGCTCGTCCATAGCACAGCAGCGAGGCACGTGGCTACTGACGGCCGCGGGCAGGGAAGTGTGTCTGCTCCAGCCCAGCCCTCCCCGTGCGGGTCACAAGCGGGGCAAGAAAGCGGCAGCGGCTGTGGGGGTCCCAAGCCACACAGGGCGGAGGAGCCGGGGGAGGGCAGGTGTGTAGCCCAAAGGGGCGGGGCATCAGCTTCCAGGAACAGGTCCCGATGGGTCTGTGAACTCGGGCTTCCCTCCCCCACACTCCAGTGGGCGGGGGCTGCCTCTGCAGGGGCTTCCTGGGGCATTTTCAAAGCCTGTTCCGGAGCAGACCAACCCCCTGCCCCACCCTTCTGCAGGATCCCGAGCCTGGAGCGAATCGCCCACAAGTGCACAGGGGCCATGCACTGGGGCTCGGCCCAGCGGGAGGGCTCCAGGGCAGCAGGGACCCTCCCGCTCCGTGCCCTGTTCCCGCCCCCCACCGAGCACAGCGAGGCTGTGAGCTGCCCCACGTAGGGTGGGAGGCTGGCCCTTGTGCTAAGGCCTCTCCCTCACGCGCAGACCTGTGACTCTTCCCACGCAGAGCTGCAGCGCGTGGCCGCCCAGCTCCTAGGAATGGAGGAGGCTTTGTTTGTGCCAACATCGACCATGGCAAACCTCATCTCCGGTGAGCCGGGGGTGGGCAGGCCGCTCGGCAGGGGCTGGCTGGGAGAACCATAGCACAGCAGCGAGGCACGTGGCTACTGACGGCCGCGGGCAGGGAAGTGTGTCTGCTCCAGCCCAGCCTGGCCCAGCAGGGGGCACTGTGGGGTGCAGGAGCAGTGATGGGGGAGTCCCTGGCTACTCCAGCTTGGCCCAGCAGGGGGCGCTGTGGGGAGGCAGGAGTGGTGGTGGGGGAGTCCCTGGCTACAGCAGGGGGTGGTGTGCGGGGGGGGGGGGAGAAGCAGTGATGGGGGAGTCCCTGGCTACAGCAGGGGGTGGTGTGGGGGGGGACAGAAGCAGTGATGGGGGAGTACCTGACTACAGCAGGGGGTGCTGAGCGGGGGGGGGGGGGGGAGAAGCAGTGATGGGGGAGTCCCTGGCTACAGCAGGGGGTGGTGTGGGGGGGGACAGAAGCAGTGATGGGGGAGTCCCTGACTACAGCAGGGGGTGCTGAGCGGGGGGACGGAAGCAGTGATGGGGGAGACCCTGGCTACAGCACGGGGTGGTGTGGGGGGGTGGAAGCAGTGATGGGGGAGTCCCTGGCTACAGCAGGGGGTGGGGGGGGGCGGAAGCTGTGATGGGGAGTCCCTGGCTACAGCAGGGGGTGCTGAGCGGGGGGGGGGCGGAAGCTGTGATGGGGAGTCCCTGGCTACAGCAGGGGGTGCTGAGCGGGGGGGGGGGGCGGAAGCTGTGATGGGGAGTCCCTGGCTACAGCAGGGGGCGCTGAGCGGGGGGGTCGGAAACAGTGATGGGGAGTCCCTGGCTACAGCAGGGGGCGCTGAGCGGGGGGGTCGGAAGCAGCGATGGGGAGTCCCTGGCTACAGCAGGGGGCGCTGAGCGGGGGGGTCGGAAGCAGTGATGGGGAGTCCCTGGCTACAGCAGGGGGCGCTGAGCGGGGGGGTCGGAAGCAGTGATGGGGAGTCCCTGGCTACAGCAGGGGGTGCTGAGCGGGGGGGTCGGAAGCAGCGATGGGGAGTCCCTGGCTACAGCAGGGGGCGCTGAGCGGGGGGGTCGGAAGCAGTGATGGGGAGTCCCTGGCTACAGCAGGGGGTGCTGAGCGGGGGGGGCGGAAGCAGTGATGGGGAGTCCCTGGCTACAGCAGGGGGTGCTGAGCGGGGGGACAGAAGCAGTGATGGGGAGTCCCTGGCTACAGCAGGGGGCGCTGAGCGGGGGGTGGCGAAAGCAGTGATGGGGAGTCCCTGGCTACAGCAGGGGGTGGTGTGTGGGGGGGGGGTGGAAGCAGTGATGGGGAGTCCCTGGCTACAGCAGGGGGCGCTGAGCGGGGGGGGGCGGAAGCAGTGATGGGGAGTCCCTGGCTACAGCAGGGGGCGCTGAGCGGGGGGGGAGGAAGCAGTGATGGGGAGTCCCTGGCTACAGCAGGGGGTGTTGAGCGGGGGGGGAGGAAGCAGTGATGGGGAGTCCCTGGCTACAGCAGGGGGCGCTGAGCGGGGGGGGAGGAAGCAGTGATGGGGAGTCCCTGGCTACAGCAGGGGGCGCTGAGCGGGGGGGGAGGAAGCAGTGATGGGGAGTCCCTGGCTACAGCAGGGGGCGCTGAGCGGGGGGGGGGGGGGCGGAAGCAGTGATGGGGAGTCCCTGGCTACAGCAGGGGGCGCTGAGCGGGGGGGTGGAAGCAGTGATGGGGAGTCCCTGGCTACAGCAGGGGGTGCTGAGCGGGGGGTCGAAAGCAGTGATGGGGAGTCCCTGGCTACAGCAGGGGGTGTTGAGCGGGGGGGGGTGGAAGCAGTGATGGGGAGTCCCTGGCTACAGCAGGGGGTGTTGAGCGGGGGGGGCGGAAGCAGTGATGGGGAGTCCCTGGCTACAGCAGGGGGTGTTGAGCGGGGGGTTGGAAGCAGTGATGGGGAGTCCCTGGCTACAGCAGGGGGCGCTGAGCGGGGGGGTCGGAAGCAGTGATGGGGAGTCCCTGGCTACAGCAGGGGGTGTTGAGCGGGGGGGCGGAAGCAGTGATGGGGAGTCCCTGGCTACAGCAGGGGGTGTTGAGCGGGGGGTTGGAAGCAGTGATGGGGAGTCCCTGGCTACAGCAGGGGGTGCTGAGCGGGGGGGGGAGGAAGCAGTGATGGGGGCGTCTCTGGCTACAGCAGGGGGCGCTGAGCGGGGGGGGTGGAAGCAGTGATGGGGAGTCCCTGGCTACAGCAGGGGGTGCTGAGCGGGGGGGGCGGAAGCAGTGATGGGGAGTCCCTGGCTACAGCAGGGGGTGTTGAGCGGGGGGGCGGAAGCAGTGATGGGGAGTCCCTGGCTACAGCAGGGGGTGTTGAGCGGGGGGTTGGAAGCAGTGATGGGGAGTCCCTGGCTACAGCAGGGGGCGCTGAGCGGGGGGGGGGGGCGGAAGCAGTGATGGGGAGTCCCTGGCTACAGCAGGGGGTGTTGAGCGGGGGGTTGGAAGCAGTGATGGGGAGTCCCTGGCTACAGCAGGGGGTGCTGAGCGGGGGGGGGAGGAAGCAGTGATGGGGAGTCCCTGGCTACAGCAGGGGGTGTTGAGCGGGGGGGCGGAAGCAGTGATGGGGCGTCTCTGGCTACAGCAGGGGGCGCTGAGCGGGGGGGTGGAAGCAGTGATGGGGAGTCCCTGGCTACAGCAGGGGGTGCTGAGCGGGGGGGGCGGAAGCAGTGATGGGGAGTCCCTGGCTACAGCAGGGGGTGTTGAGCGGGGGGGGAGGAAGCAGTGATGGGGAGTCCCTGGCTACAGCAGGGGGTGCTGAGCGGGGGGTTGGAAGCAGTGATGGGGAGTCCCTGGCTACAGCAGGGGGTGTTGAGCGGGGGGGGAGGAAGCAGTGATGGGGAGTCCCTGGCTACAGCAGGGGGTGCTGAGCGGGGGGTCGGAAGCAGTGATGGGGAGTCCCTGGCTACAGCAGGGGGTGTTGAGCGGGGGGGTCGGAAGCAGTGATGGGGAGTCCCTGGCTACAGCAGGGGGCGCTGAGCGGGGGGTGGAAGCAGTGATGGGGAGTCCCTGGCTACAGCAGGGGGCGCTGAGCGGGGGGGGGGCGGAAGCAGTGATGGGGAGTCCCTGGCTACAGCAGGGGGTGTTGAGCGGGGGGTTGGAAGCAGTGATGGGGAGTCCCTGGCTACAGCAGGGGGCGCTGAGCGGGGGGGTCGGAAGCAGTGATGGGGAGTCCCTGGCTACAGCAGGGGGTGTTGAGCGGGGGGGCGGAAGCAGTGATGGGGAGTCCCTGGCTACAGCAGGGGGCGCTGAGCGGGGGGGTCGGAAGCAGTGATGGGGAGTCCCTGGCTACAGCAGGGGGCGCTGAGCGGGGGGGGGGGGCGGAAGCAGTGATGGGGAGTCCCTGGCTACAGCAGGGGGTGTTGAGCGGGGGGGGGTGGAAGCAGTGATGGGGAGTCCCTGGCTACAGCAGGGGGCGCTGAGCGGGGGGGGCGGAAGCAGTGATGGGGAGTCCCTGGCTACAGCAGGGGGTGCTGAGCGGGGGGGGGGGGGCGGAAGCAGTGATGGGGAGTCCCTGGCTACAGCAGGGGGCGCTGAGCGGGGGGGTCGGAAGCAGCGATGGGGAGTCCCTGGCTACAGCAGGGGGCGCTGAGTGGGGGGGGGTGGAAGCAGTGATGGGGAGTCCCTGGCTACAGCAGGGGGCGCTGAGCGGGGGGGTCGGAAGCAGTGATGGGGAGTCCCTGGCTACAGCAGGGGGTGTTGAGCGGGGGGGCGGAAGCAGTGATGGGGAGTCCCTGGCTACAGCAGGGGGCGCTGAGCGGGGGGGGGCGGAAGCAGTGATGGGGGCGTCTCTGGCTACAGCAGGGGGTGCTGAGCGGGGGGGGGCGGAAGCAGTGATGGGGGCGTCTCTGGCTACAGCAGGGGGCGCTGAGCGGGGGGTTGGAAGCAGTGATGGGGAGTCCCTGGCTACAGCAGGGGGCGCTGAGCGGGGGGTTGGAAGCAGTGATGGGGAGTCCCTGGCTACAGCAGGGGGCGCTGAGTGGGGGGGGGCGGAAGCAGTGATGGGGAGTCCCTGGCTACAGCAGGGGGCGCTGAGCGGGGGGGGGCGGAAGCAGTGATGGGGAGTCCCTGGCTACAGCAGGGGGCGCTGAGCGGGGGGGGCGGAAGCAGTGATGGGGGCGTCTCTGGCTACAGCAGGGGGCGCTGAGTGGGGGGGGGCGGAAGCAGTGATGGGGAGTCCCTGGCTACAGCAGGGGGCGCTGAGCGGGGGGGGGCGGAAGCAGTGATGGGGAGTCCCTGGCTACAGCAGGGGGCGCTGAGCGGGGGGGGGCGGAAGCAGTGATGGGGGCGTCTCTGGCTACTCCAGCCCAGCCTAGCCCAGCAGGGGCACTGTGGGGGGAAGAGATCCCAGCTAATACCACCCCAGCCTGTGGGGGGGGGGGGGTGTTCTGGATCAGGGCAACACCAGTGGTTCAGGGGCAGCTGGGCTGTTTCAGGCGGTTCTGTGACGGTGGGGGGGGCAGTTCCTGGCTCTGGGGGCTCAGTCAGGGTCTGGCTTTTGTGGCAGCTGTTCCCAGGAGACAGGCAGGCACATGGCACAGCTTGCGACTCCCCCTCCAGGCTGCTCTGTGTCCAGGGCCTCCCCTTCCCCCGCCTGCCCCGCCTCACTGCCGCCCTCTCTTGTGCAGTGATGTGCCATTGCCAGCGCCGGGGGGCGCAGCTGTTCGTCGGGAGGGAGGCCCATCTGCATGTCTTCGAGCAGGGAGGGGCTGCGCAGGTACGCGGCGCTTGGCTCCCTCCCCGGGGCAGCGTTGGCTGGGCAGGTGGTGATCCCGACTGGGGAGAGTTGCCCGGACCCTGCTGGGGCGGCGGGAAGGGGCCGGGAACGCACCAGCAGCAGCCCCTGCCTCCCCAGCGGGGGGTGGTTCCACACGCTGCCGTGTCTGGCGTGAGCAGGGGCGGAGTGGGGCCACAACCCCAGGAACGAATCCCCGTGTGGCTGCTGCCCCGGACAGGCGGGTGCGCGGCCAGCAGCCCTGCCCTGCGCTGAGCTCGGGAGCTGCCCGTTGCTCTACCGTGGAGGGGCAGGGGTCCCTGGGGGGGGGGGGAGCAGCACGGGCCGGAGTTCTCGGCAGCTCACGGCAGGTTGGTGAATCCTGGTCACTGCTGCCCCCGTGGCCACGCTCAGCACAGCCTTGGGGACAAATTCCCTGGGAGGCTTTGCCCAGGAACTCGGCCCCTGGGCCGCAGGCCTTCCCCAAGGCTCGGGCTGTCTTGGCTTGTGAAAGGGGCTCGGGCGCAGCCCCGCCCTGGGGAGACACTCGGCGGCACCAGGCCATGGCAGAGCCGGCAGGGACCCTGGCTTGTGGATTGGGCAGGGAGCCATGGTCAGAGGTTTGCCCCCAGGCCGGAGCAGGGCTCCCCACAATCACCGTGTGTCCCGGGCGCAGGTAGCCGGGGTCCATTCCCAGGTGCTGCAGGACCTGCCAGATGGCACCTTGGACCTCGACGAGCTGGAGGCTGCAATCCGCGCAGGCCACGGCAGCCGGTACCACCCTCGCTCGGCGCTCGTCTGCCTGGAGAACACCCACAGCTCCGCAGGAGGCCGGGTGCTCCCCCTGGCCTACCTCAGGGAGGTGCGTCTCAGGCCACAGGGACCCGAGGGTGCTGTTCCCAGGGATGCCTGTCCCACTGCCTGCCTGCTGGGCCTGTTCTCGCCTGGCCTCCGCCCCGCCCATCACCGGCCCCCAGGCGCCATCCGGGGCTACTGGTCTGGCAGTTCAAGAGCCAACTGCTGCTCTGCCTGCCAGCTGCCCTCGGTGCCCCACATCACAGGGCTCGCTGGCCGGGGGGGCAGCCCCACAGGCAGGGCCCTGCCTGAGCCCGAGTGGCTGAGTTGGGTGGGACTGGACAGCAGCCTGCCGTGGACCCCGGGGTCCAGCACACCAGCCTCTGGCAGCTCTGGGGCTTCCCCTCCAGCTGCCCCACCCCCCACGTTTCTCCTCCGCAGGTGCACCTGCTGGCCGAGCGCTACGGGCTGCGTGTGCACATGGACGGGGCGCGGCTGCTGAACGCGGCTGTGGCGCAGGCCGTGTCCCCGGCTCAGATCGCCCAGCACTGCGACTCCGTCTCCCTCTGCTTCTCCAAGGTGTGTCCGGAGACGGTTCCTGTGGGGCAGCAGCAGCCCGTGGCGGTGGCTCTGACTCCCTCTCTTGGCAGCGCAGGGGCTGGGTGCGCCGGCCGGGGCGCTGGTCGCCGGGAGCCGCGGGTTCGTGGCGGAGGCATGGCGCGTGCGGAAGCTCCTCGGCGGAGGGATGCGCCAGGCGGGGGTGCTGGCGGCGGCTGCACGTGTGGGCCTGGAGCGCATGGAGGAGACGCTGCAGAGAGACCATGACAACGCCCGCAGCTTTGCCCAAGGTGCCTGCAGGGGCCCTGTGCCCGTGGGGGGCCAGCGCTGCAGGGTCGGGAGGCAGCGGGACCCCGCTGGGCGGCAGCACTGGGGCTGAGCTCAGGGATAAGCCCCGTGTCCTGGCCCCTCCTCGGCCCTCGAGTGCCCAGAGCTCGGCCTGCGGCCTTGGTCTCCCTGGGCAGGGCCCATCCAGCTTGGAGCTCCCGGGGGGTCAGAAGGGAAACTTGGTGCCTTCCCACCTGCAAGGGTAGAGCCTGGCCCCCTGGGAGCCGCGTTCCCAGGAGCCCCCTGTGCCATGGCGCTGGGCAGTCAGCGCCTAAGGGCCCGTGTCCTCCCCAGGCGTCCGGGAGCTCGACTCGCCCATCTGCTGCGTGGAGCCCCGGGCCGTGGAGACCAATATGGTGCTGGTGACGGTGGCTGCGCCCTGGCTGCACCCCGCGGAGCTGTGTGAGCGCCTGCAGGCCGTGAGCGAGGAGGAGGTGGCCGCGACGGGAAGCGCTGTCAGCGTGCGGCTCTTCCCCTGGGCAGCCCGCTCCCTGCGGGCCGTCTGGCACTGCGACGTCTCCGCACGGGACACCCAGCTGGCCGCCGCCAAGCTGCGGTTCGTGGCCGAGCAGTGCAGGCGGGAGCGCAGCGCCGGGCCCTAGGGTCGGCTGGGGGCGGGCGGGAGTGCAGCGCTGGGGCCGGCTGGGGGTGGGCGGGAGCGTGATGCCGGGGGCGGGCGGGAGCGCGGCGCTGGGGCCGGCTGGGGGCGGGCGGGAGCGGCCGGGAGCGCGGTGCTGGTGCCGGCTGGGGGCAGGCGGGAGCGTGATGCTGGGGGCGGGCGGGAGCGTGATGCCGGGGGCGGGCGGGAGTGTGATGCCGGGGCCGGCCGGGGGCGGGCGGGAGCCTCACAGGGGAGCCCGGCCCTTTGTGTGCTGGCTGGCCGAGGCCGGGCAGGCATCTCCCTCACAGCCTCGGGCTCACCTGGGAAGCGTGGGGCCGCCGGGCCCCTGGCAGCGGGTGTCGCACGGCCTGTGCGGTGCGTTACCCTGCCCAGCGGCCCACTTGTGCCAGGCTGCCCGAGCCACCGGCTCACCCGGCCCAGCTGGAGCTCCTCCCTGTGCCTCCAGAGCCCCGGGGACGCAGCGGCCCCCAGAGGCTCAGCGCGTGGCCCCTCTGCCAGGGCTGCCAGGTGTCCGGCCAGTCGGGCACTGGAGCTCTGTGCCCAGGGAACAAGCGGAGCCGGGGGTGCTGCCCGTGCTGTCAATCAGAGGATGTCGCTTGTGATGGAATGTCAAGTGTGTCCGGTATTTTTGTTGAAATCTGGCAACCCCCCCCCCTCTTCCCACAATGCCCCTGGGCAATCCGGGCTGACCCGGCCCCGGGTGCAGCAGGCTGTGGGGTGAGCGCTGCGCTCCAGCTCTGGGATTTCTGGGCTCCCGCCACACCCAGGGGATGGGGGAGCAGCTGCCCGGAGCTGGCTCTGGGGTCTTGCCCAGATGCAGGGCTGGAGGGGCCGCCGCAGCCTTTGCTGGCCCAGCAGGTTTGCACCAGTTTGGTGCTGGAGCCAACAGCCAAGTCCCCTCAGGGTCCTCCAGGCACCGAGTCCCTGCCCCCCTCCTGGCACCTGTGGCCCCGGGGCTGCCCTGGGCTGTGGGCAGAGCCTGTGGGGCGGGGCCGGCCGGCTGAGCGCTCCCCTGGGGGCCGGCATGGAGTCCCTGGCTGAACGCTCCCTTCCCTGTGGGCACTGGGAGAGGCTGCGCGTCCCTACAGCTCAGCGAGGAACCTGGGCTGTTGGCTGGGTCCCTGCGGGGCCCAGCTCGGCTCCCCCCAGTTCTCTCTGCACGCGGGTGAGGCCAGGCAGGGCTCCCTGGGGGCTCTGTCCGTGGGGCTGCCCGGGGCTCGGGGCCAGTGGCTGGGCGGAGGGAAGCGTGAGGGGACCAGACCAGAGGGGGTGCAGGGGCCTGTGAACCCCTCCCCCGAGAGGCCTGGGCTCTGCAACCAGCCCTTCCACCCTCTGGCCGGAGACAAGCGCCCACTTGGGCCCCAGGCCTTTGGCCTTGCTGCTGCCCCGCTGGGGCGGGTGGCTCCAACCACAGACAAGTGCTGGCTGTGGAATCCCTTTATTGCGGGGGGCAGGGGCGCAGAGCAGAGTGGGGCTGGCGGGGGGGGGGCAGGGCAGTGGATGCTCTCGCAGCCCCAGCAGCAGGGGGCTGAGGCAGGCTGGGCCCATGGAGGCTGCAGGCACAAAGGGCTCAGGCCAGGGCTGGTGGCCCCTTGGCCCTGCTTCCTTCCCCCTGCTGGGCTTCCCTGCTCTGCTCCTGCCCCAGCCCCAGCCCCAGTGCCTGGCTGCTGCCCCGGGCTCCTCCTTGTCCCCATCTCCCTGCTGCCTCCGGGTGGGAAGGGGCAGGCGCCCGGCATTTCCGTTGGCTCGGGGCGCCGGCTGCCCAGCCCAGCCCTGCGTAGGAAGCCAGGCTGCCCAGTACCCGGCAGCAGGGGCCGTGGCGCCACGAGAGCCCCCGGGGATGGCGGGTGGCATGCGGGGGGCCCTGCCCACGGCCCTGCGGCTCACGTGGCCACGGCGCGGGCGGCTGGCTGCGGGCCCAGGCGCCGGGCAGCGAGCAGGAGCAGGGAGCCGGCCAGCACCTCTGTGCTGCAGGAGAGCCAGGCCAGCGCCATGGCCCAGCCAAAGCGGATGTGGACGTGCTCCCAGGGCGGCCGGTCGTACGTGCGGACGGTCTCGGCGAAGGCGGCCCCTGAGTAGCGGATGTAGGTGCAGATCCCCGCCAGCGTCAGCAGGCCTGCGGGGCAGAGTGGGCAGGGCTGAGCATGCGGCCGGCGGCTCCGAGTCCTTCGCCAGGCCTGAGCCCCGCTGCCTCCCATGGGGTGGGGACCTACCGGCTGCCCGTGGTTCCCCCCAGCCCCCGGGCCCTGCTGGCAGCACATCCAGAGCAACAGCTGCCAGGCTCAGACCCTCTAGCCCCAGGGCCCATGGCCTCCGCACTGCTGAGAATGGGGCCCGGCCAAGGGGGCTGCAGCCCAGACGCCACCGCCGAGGGTTGGTTGCCTGGTGGTGAGAGATGGAGCAAGCGCCGTGCGGCTGGGGCGCAAAGAGCCAGTGCTGCAGAGAGGCTGGCCAGGCACGGGGCCGGGTGGCTGCTTTCCTCCGGCCCGGGAGGGGGACAAAGCACAGAGCCCCCTTCCCGTGGCACCAGGGAGCCAGTCGCTCGTGGCTCTTCTCTGGCCACGAAGACTCCTCAGTCACCCCCCACCAGGGGAGGGGGAGGGTCCAGCCCCCCGAGGGGCCGTTTCCTAGCAGACTGGCAGCTTTACCGGGGCTCCCTGCCCTGGGCTCGGGTCGGGTCCCCGGAGAGCTCGGGGCAGCCAGGCCCAGGGAGAGCCGCAAACACGCAGGCTGGTGCCCGCCACCGCTCGCTGCGCAGCCCAGGTTGGGCGCCTGGCGCTTCGCTCCCTCCAAGCTAGGCCGCTGGATCCCGTCCTTGGCCACGCGCGGCCGCAAGGGGCAGACTGGCCAGCCGAGAGCAGGCTGCTGGGGAGGGTGAAGAGTCCAGCCCTGCCAAGGGGGCGAGCAGGCTCCCCCGGCCTGTAGTGCCGGCCCCCTTCGGCTGCCCCCACATGTGCCTGTCCCCCTAGCAGGGAAAGGGGGCCCAGCCCCCAACTCCTCCCCCCCGTCAGCAGAGCGCCCCCTGCCCCACCCGCTGTGACTCAGACGCAAGGAGTGGCCGAGGGACAACTCAAGTCACAGGAAGAAATATGGGCTTAATTTACAGGCTGGACGGCGGCCAGAGAGGGGGCAGGGCTGGGCAGCTCCTGGCTCGTCCCCGAGCACAGACAGGAGGGGCTGCAGCTCGTAGACCTTGGGGAAACAGCCAGCCCTGCCCCCACGGGGCCTGCGCTCTCCTGAACTCCCACCGGGCACTGGCCCCGTTTGTGCAGCGCCTAGCGCCAAGGGGGCACGGCCACAACAGCAACATGCCCCCTCCCTCGCCCCACGTGGGCTGGGAACAGCTGGCACCCCTTTCCCTGGGTCAGTGGCAGTCCCTGGTGGCCTGTACTGGGAGGGGTCCGTAGCTCTGGGCTCAGGGAGCCCCGCACTGCACTTCCCTCCCCAGCCCGACACCCTGAGCAGCTGGAAGGAAAGGGCCCCGAGCCACCAGGAAGTCCAGGGCGCTGCCCGCCCCCGTCGGCCTAGCCTGAGCCAGTGACTGGGCCCTGCTGGTGACACCCCATGAATAGCGTGTCCCAGCGGGAGGTGGCCTGGAATCCCGGGGCTGGCTCAGCAGCAGGGCCCCAGGGAGAGCCGGGCCCCGTCCGCCACGTCCGCCCACAGGCACTCACCTCCCAGCAGCAGGGCCCCAGGGAGAGCCGGGCCCCGTACGCCACGTCCGCCCACAGGCACTCACCTCCCAGCAGCAGGGCCCCAGGGAGAGCCGGGCCCCGTACCCCACGTCCGCCCACAGGCACTCACCTCCCAGCAGCAGGGCCCCAGGGAGAGCCGGGCCCCGTACCCCACGTCCGCCCACAGGCACTCACCTCCCAGCAGCAGGGCCCCAGGGAGAGCCGGGCCCCGTACGCCACGTCCACCCACAGGCACTCACCTCCCAGCAGCAGGTAGCAGCCGGTGAGGAGCAGCAGCTGGCAGTTCTGTGCCAAGGAGCTGACCACGCCGCACATCCAGCCAAGCACGAGCAGGATGAGGCTGAGGGGCAGCATGACCACGAAGGCCCGGTGCATGCCTGGCAGGGCACAGCAACATGGCCTCAGGCGGCCGCGGGGACGTGGGCCCGGCCCTGCTCCGCGCCTGCCAGGAAAGATGAGCCTGCAGCAGGCGCTGGCCCCCGGCAGAGCCCCCTCCCCCAGCAATGCAGGGACCCCCCCCAAGTGCAGGGGTCCTGAGCAGAGGGGCACAGGGGGCTCCCCTCCCTGCTACAAGCAAGCCCCAGACTGGTCCCCCCGGGGCCCAGGGAGACTCACAGATGAGGTGCTGCAGGGCCGTGGGCACCTCCTGGCTCTCACTCCCAAACGGGTCGATCAATGGGATGCAGCCGTTCCCCCCTGGGAAGGAGAGGAGAGAACAGCCCAGCTGCCTGGGTGATGCTGAGAGCTGGCTGCTCTGCAGCTCCTTCCACCAGAGCCGCCCCCCCCTTGCTGGTGGCTGTTAACCCTTCCTTGCAGGGGGTGACAAGGTTATTTTACAAGGGCCACCGATTGGCCCCCCATAGGTCTGTGCTGCCTTCAGCGCTGGGCTCCTGGGAGCAGCAGCCGGAACGCTAGCTGGGCACCCAGCGCTGAAGGCAGCACCCGCCACCCGCAGTGCACAAGGAGGGGAGCCAGACCGCCCCACGCGCCCTGACTTGTGCTGCTGCCTGCGGAGCTGGGCACCAGAGAGCCGCTGCTAAGGCCCCAGCTCTGCAGGCAGCAGTGCAGAAAGAGAGGCCACCACGCAGCGTGCTGGTCCACCCTCCCTCTGCTCTGCTGCTGGTAGCTCTGCCTTCCAGCCGGACTCCCAGCACCCGCCAGCTGTGCAGAAAGAGAGGCCACCACGCAGCGTGCTGGTCCACCCTCCCCTCTGCTCTGCTGCTGGTAGCTCTGCCTTCCAGCCGGACTCCCAGCACCCGCCAGCTGTGCAGAAAGAGAGGCCACCACACAGCGTGCTGGTCCACCCTCCCCTCTGCTCTGCTGCTGGTAGTTCTGCCTTCCGGCTGGACTCCCAGCACCCACCAGCTGTGCAGAAAGAGAGGCCCCCACGCAGCGTGCTGGTCCACCCTCCCCTCTGCTCTGCTGCTGGTAGCTCTGCCTTCCAGCCGGACTCCCAGCACCCGCCAGCTGTGCAGAAAGAGAGGCCACCACACAGCGTGCTGGTCCACCCTCCCCTCTGCTCTGCTGCTGGTAGCTCTGCCTTCCAGCCGGACTCCCAGCACCCGCCAGCTGTGCAGAAAGAGAGGCCACCACGCAGCGTGCTGGTCCACCCTCCCCTCTGCTCTGCTGCTGGTAGCTCTGCCTTCCAGCCGGACTCCCAGCACCCGCCAGCTGTGCAGAAGCATGGACACAGCACTGCAAGCCGTCCCGCGCCGCCCTGAGTCCTCTGCGGGTCAGGACACGCCAGCGCCGCCGCTGTAAAACTCCGAAATCATGAACCGGGCAGGGGGTGGAGTCTCCAGCCCCGGAGTTTTGAAGTCCCGGCTGGACAAGCCCTGGCTGGGACGACTGAGTCGGGGTCGGTCCTGCTGTGGGCAGGGGCTGGACTTGAGGATTCCTGAGGTCTCTGCCGGCCCTGGGGTTCTATGAAATTTACCATTTTAAAAACCCCATGACCATGACATTGACCAAAATGGATGGCAACTTCGGTAGGGCCTGTGGAGCTTTCCTGACCCTCTGTCCTGCTTTTCTCTGGGAGCCCAGGGATGCTACGGCCCCAGCAGGGCAGGGTACAGCCCAGGGCAGGGCTGTGTTTGCTGGTGATGTCCTGAAGCAGGACTCTCCCCCTGCAGGTGCCCAGTGCCCTCCCTGTGGAAGGGGGAGGGGGCCCTGTCTGCCCCATGGCCTGGGTTCTGCTCCTGAAGCCACAGGCCTTGGCTGGGGCTGGGCAGAGCTGTGTGCACGGCCAGGAGACGGGGGCCCACCGGCTCCTAAGCAAGGCAAGTGTGGTTCCCCCCGCCAGCCACAGCTCCTGCAGGGGGGCTCAGTGCAAAGCTGGCACCTGCGAGTGGGGGGGGGGGGGTGAGTGTCCGGCTCCCTCCACGCTCCAGTGGCAGGCTGAGAAGCAGAAACTCCTGCTGCCTGGACGCTGCCGAACAGAGCGACTGGGGGCAGGAAACGCAGCACCGCAGGGACCGGCCGATGAACCCCCGTCCCCCCCCAGCCAGCCACCTAACAATCAGCCAGGGCCAGTCCCCCCTCCCCCTCCACAGGCCCATGGGAGCGAAGGGCCTGGGGGGCAGCGGGGCAGGCAGACTGACGAGCCTGGGGGGCAGGGAAAGGCTGCAGGTGCAGCCCCCTTCCAGGCCAACCGGGGACAGGCCCTGCAGGGCTACTGACCAGCAGACTGCGGGGGGGGGGGTGAGCCCCCTCCCCAGGGCCGGCTTCTAACAGCCCCACCCCAGCTAGCAGGGACCTAGCTCACGGGGGCGCTGCTTGGGCACGGCCCCGCCCCACACCCCCTGCCAGGCTGAGAGCCGGGCCTGACACGGGTCCCACCCAGCCCGGCTCAGTGGCGCTCAGCCCCGCCCCCGCCCCCGCCCCCGGACGTACGGACACCGGGGCGAGCCCTGAGCCTGGGGTCGCCGCAGGGAGGGGGCCGGGGCGGGTGCAGCCGAGGGGCCGGTCCAGCCGGCACGTGGCGAGGGGCGCTCGCTGCGCGCAGCGCGGGGTGGCCGGAGCGCACGGGCTGGGCGGGGCACAGGGCACTGCTCCGGGGAAGCTCACGGCCGGGCTGGCGCGGGGAGGGGGTGCCCAAGGGCCGGTACCTTCGCAGACCCGCCAGAGCCCGGAGTGGGAGCTGAGCGACTCCGGGTCCCGCGCCGGCTCCACCCGCACCAGGTACCAATGGTCCGAGCCGATGGCCACGGCCAGGAGCGCGAAGCTGAGCGCGCCGCAGAGCGCAGCGCCCAGGCACAGGGGTCCCGCGCCCCGCCCCATCGGGCCGAGCCCGTCGCTGCTGCCGCCTCTGCCCCGCGCGCTCTGGGGAGCCGGGTCCGTGCGCGCCCCGCCGGTGTCCGGGCGTCTCGGGCCGTGCGCGGCGGGGGGCGGGGCGGGGCGGGGCGGGCAGCCCGAGCCTGGCACTTCGCCCCCCGCCGCCGCTCCGCGCCCGGTGCCCGCCCATGGGAACCCCCGGCTGCCGGCCCCCGAGGTACGGCCTGGGGGGCGCAGCCCGGCCGCGGGGACAGCAGAGGCTCTGACCCGGCTCCCAGCCCCTCGGCGCCGCCAGCGGAACAGCCTTGAAGGGCAGGACGGAGAATCGAGGCCGGGGGCTGGGACAGAATAGACCCAGCCAGCCCCCTCCGGAGCAGGGAGCCTGAGGCAGGAACCCAGTTCCCCAGCCGGACTCCTTGGGATGGGGGTGCCCACAGGGTGCCCGGGGGGAGGTCGGGGCAGGGCTGGGTGCCCGGGGGGGTGCCAGGGGCAGGGCTGGGTGCCCGGGGGGGGGGGCCGGGGGGGGGGGCCAGGGGCAGGGCTGGGTGCCCGGGGGGGGGGGGGTGCCAGGGGCAGGGCTGGGTGCCCGGGGGGGGGTGCCAGGGGCAGGGCTGGGTGCCCGGGAGGGGGGTCAGGGCAGGACTGGGTGCCCGGGAGGGGGGGGTTAGGGGCAGGGCTGGGTGCCCGGGAGGGGTGGGGTCAGGGGCAGGGCTGGGTGCCCGAGAGGGGGGTCAGGGCAGGACTGGGTGCCCAGGAGGGGGGGTCAGGAGCAGGGCTGGGTGCCCGGGGGGCGCCAGGGGCAGGGCTGGGTGCCTGGGGGGGGTCAGGGGCAGGGCTGGGTGCCCAGGAGGGGGGGCGCCAGGGGCAGGGCTGGGTGCCCGGGGGGGGTCAGGGGCAGGGCTGGGTGCCCAGGAGGGGGGGTGCCAGGGGCAGGGCTGGGTGCCCAGGAGGGGGGTGCCAGGGGCAGGGCTGGGTGCCCAGGAGGGGGGGTGCCAGGGGCAGGGCTGGGTGCCCGGGGGGGGGGTCAGGGGCAGGGCTGGGTGCCCAGGAGGGGGGGAGCAGGGGCAGGGCTGGGTGCCCAGGAGGGGGGGGCAGGGCAGGGCTGGGTGCCCGGGGGGGGGCGCCAGTTGCCAGCCCAAGCGTTCAAAGCTCAGGCATAAGCCCCTCGCCCCCAGACCACAAGCGCGGCTCGTTCTCCAGCTCCCGGCTCACAGGACACTTGAGGGCCACGATTTAGAGCTTTTCTGCCCCCCCCCCCCCGCCCCCGAGATGGCAACTTACTGTTCTAAGGGAAGCTGAGACTCAGCCAGGCCCAGGACTCCAGGAGCGGGGGGGGAGGGGTCTCTGGAGCCGATGGCAGCACAGGGGCCTGGCGGGTACGACCCCCTGCAGCCATGTCTCAGCTGCCTAGGGGCACCCGGGGTGCGGCTCCAGGCTAGGGTGGGGATCCCTGGTATCACTTGCTTCGGGGCGCCAGGGTAGTGAATGGTCCTGAGGGGCGAGGAGTCCCCACAAGGGACAAGAGAAGAGGCGCTACGGGGCAGGGCTACGGGGCAGGGCTACGGGGCAGGGGCCGCCACGGCAGCAGGAGACACAGGGCGCTCCCTGGGGCTGCGTCCATAGCCTGGGCTGCGTTCTCTCTGGTTAGGGGCACATTCCTCATCTCCACTGGGGCTGTTACAGGTGCTGCAGCCATTCTAGAGAGACTAGCCCTGGGCTGCTGGGTTCCTGGGGGTGCAGTTGAGGGCTCGGTGCTGAGGGAGCAGTGGTGCAATGAGGCAATAATCCCAGAGAGGAGGGGCTGGCACATTCTGGTGTGGGCGCCGCTAATCCAGGAGAGCGATGGACGTGGCCAGTGCTGGCGTGGGCGCCGCTAATCCAGGGGAGCGATGGACGTGGCCAGTGCTGGCGTGGGCGCCGCTAATCCAGGGGAGCGATGGACGTGGCCAGTGCTGGCGTGGGCGCCGCTAATCCAGGGGAGCGATGGACGTGGCCAGTGCTGGCGTGGGCGCCGCTAATCCAGGGGAGCGATGGACGTGGCCAGTGCTGGCGTGGGCGCCGCTAATCCAGGGGAGCGATGGACGTGGCCAGTGCTGGCGTGGGCGCCGCTAATCCAGGGGAGCGATGGACGTGGCCAGTGCTGGCGTGGGCGCCGCTAATCCAGGGGAGCGATGGACGTGGCCAGTGCTGGCGTGGGCGCCGCTAATCCAGGGGAGCGATGGACGTGGCCAGTGCTGGCGTGGGCGCCGCTAATCCAGGGGAGCGATGGACGTGGCCAGTGCTGACGTGGTGCTGCAGGAAGCACAAAGTGCACTGTGCCCATGGCAGGGGCCTCGCCACACAACCTCCCTGATCCTGCCACGGCCCTTCAGCATCAGGGAATCAACCCCCAGGGCCAAACTGCCGGTGACTGTCAAGAAAGTGGGGGCACCAGAAGCTGTAGGTGGGACATGAACCAAACCAACAGCCGGCTCTGCAGGCACCCGCTGCCCACGCTGCCCGGAGCAGGCTCCAGCGTCCTGGGAACGAGTCCGACGTGCACCAGGCTGCACTTGGCTCCCCAGAGACGAGCCAGGCTGATGGAACGTTTAGCTTCTCAACAGAAGCACCAGGAGCTGGAGCAGGTGTGAACAGCCCCGTGGTCACCTATAGCAGGTGCAATAATCCCCTCTGGCCAGGTCATGGCACGTGGCAGCCACCCCCCACCCACATCCCATGGGGAGACAGTCTGTGATCCCAGCCTGGCCAGGGCCGTATGTAAGGGGATCCCCAGTGGCCACGTTCGTGCAGCCGGAGTCCCTCTTGCTGTGCTGCCCCGGCAGGCTGAGGGCTCTGCTCCGACCGAGCTCTTCTAGCTCAGCTGGCCGAGCGCCGGGCTCGCAGGGGAAGCAGCCCTTGATTTACGCAGTAATAGCGTCTCGCCTCCACGCCTGGATTTATCGCCGGCCGGGCCCCAGAGAGACGCTCGCGCCAAGGCAGCGGCTGTGATTTATCTCCGGCTTTTATTTCATATTCACAGGAGCTGGCGAGGGGCAGTCGTCCGGTGGAGCCAGACAGGCAGGTGGAGCCCCACTGGGCTGTCTGGCCACTGTGCTGAGCCAGGGATCTGCCCGGTGACCAGGGCGATGTGCCTGACGGACACAAGCTGCATCCCCGAGACCATCCCTAGCGGCCCCGCTCGGCGGCCCCGCTTGGCGGCCCCGCTCCGTTCCCACTGGCTGGACGGATCTGATTGGGGCCCAGGGAGGCAGAAAAGGGGCGGCAGTCCCGGCCACTGGGCCCTGCTGGACCGGGGCCCGCAGAGACGGACCGCCCGCCGGACCGGGGCCCGTAGAGACGGACCGCCCGCCGGACCGGGGCCCGTAGAGACGGACCGCCCGCCGGACCGGGGCCCGTAGAGACGGACCGCCCGCCGGACCGGGGCCCGTAGAGACGGACCGCCCGCCGGACCGGAGCCCGTAGAGACGGACCGCCCGCCGGACCGGAGCCCGTAGAGACGGACCGCCCGCCGGACCGGAGCCCGTAGAGACGGACCGCCCGCCGGACCGGAGCCCGTAGAGACGGACCGCCCGCCGGACCGGGGCCCGTAGAGACGGACCGCCCGCCGGACCGGGGCCCGTAGAGACGGACCGCCCGCCGGACCGGAGCCCGTAGAGACGGACCGCCCGCCGGACCGGAGCCCGTAGAGACGGACCGCCCGCCGGACCGGGGCCCGCAGAGACGGACCGCCCGCCGGACCGGAGCCCGTAGAGACGGACCGCCCGCCGGACCGGGGCCCGTAGAGACGGACCGCCCGCCGGACCGGGGCCCGTAGAGACGGACCGCCCGCCGGACCGGGGCCCGTAGAGACGGACCGCCCGCCGGACCGGGGCCCGTAGAGACGGACCGCCCGCCGGACCGGGGCCCGTAGAGACGGACCGTCCGCCGGACCGGGGCCCGTAGAGACGGACCGCCCGCCGGACCGGGGCCCGTAGAGACGGACCGCCCGCCGGACCGGGGCCCGTAGAGACGGACCGCCCGCCGGACCGGAGCCCGTAGAGACGGACCGCCCGCCGGACCGGAGCCCGTAGAGACGGACCGCCCGCCGGACCGGAGCCCGTAGAGACGGACCGCCCGCCGGACCGGAGCCCGTAGAGACGGACCGCCCGCCGGACCGGAGCCCGTAGAGACGGACCGCCCGCCGGACCGGAGCCCGTAGAGACGGACCGCCCGCCGGACCGGGGCCCGTAGAGACGGACCGCCCGCCGGACCGGAGCCCGTAGAGACGGACCGCCCGCCGGACCGGAGCCCGTAGAGACGGACCGCCCGCCGGACCGGAGCCCGCAGAGACGGACCGCCCGCCGGACCGGGGCCCGCAGAGACGGACCGCCCGCCGGACCGGGGCCCGTAGAGACGGACCGCCCGCCGGACCGGAGCCCGTAGAGACGGACCGCCCGCCGGACCGGAGCCCGTAGAGACGGACCGCCCGCCGGACCGGGGCCCGTAGAGACGGACCGCCCGCCGGACCGGGGCCCGTAGAGACGGACCGCCCGCCGGACCGGGGCCCGTAGAGACGGACCGCCCGCCGGACCGGGGCCCGTAGAGACGGACCGCCCGCCGGACCGGAGCCCGTAGAGACGGACCGCCCGCCGGACCGGAGCCCGTAGAGACGGACCGCCCGCCGGACCGGAGCCCGTAGAGACGGACCGCCCGCCGGACCTGAGCCCGTAGAGACGGACCGCCCGCCGGACCAGAGCCCGTAGAGACGGACCGCCCGCCGGACCGGGGCCCGTAGAGACGGACCGCCCGCCGGACCGGAGCCCGTAGAGACGGACCGCCCGCCGGACCGGGGCCCGTAGAGACGGACCGCCCGCCGGACCGGGGCCCGTAGAGACGGACCGCCCGCCGGACCAGAGCCCGTAGAGACGGACCGGAGCCCGTAGAGACGGACCGCCGGCCGGACCGGGGCCCGCAGAGACGGACCGGGGCCCATAGAGACGGACCGCCCGCCGGACCGGAGCCCGTAGAGACGGACCGCCCGCCGGACCGGAGCCCGTAGAGACGGACCGCCCGCCGGACCGGAGCCCGTAGAGACGGACCGCCCGCCGGACCGGAGCCCGTAGAGACGGACCGCCCGCCGGACCGGAGCCCGTAGAGACGGACCGCCCGCCGGACCGGAGTCCGTAGAGACGGACCGCCCGCCGGACCGGGGCCCGTAGAGACGGACCGCCCGCCGGACCGGGGCCCGTAGAGACGGACCGCCCGCCGGACCGGAGCCCGTAGAGACGGACCGCCCGCCGGACCGGGGCCCGTAGAGACGGACCGCCCGCCGGACCGGAGCCCGTAGAGACGGACCGCCCGCCGGACCGGAGCCCGTAGAGACGGACCGCCCGCCGGACCGGGGCCCGCAGAGACGGACCGCCCGCCGGACCGGGGCCCGCAGAGACGGACCGGGGCCCATAGAGACGGACCGCCCGCCGGACCGGAGCCCGTAGAGACGGACCGCCCGCCGGACCGGAGCCCGTAGAGACGGACCGCCCGCCGGACCGGGGCCCGTAGAGACGGACCGCCCGCCGGACCGGAGCCCGTAGAGACGGACCGCCCGCCGGACCGGGGCCCGTAGAGACGGACCGCCCGCCGGACCGGAGCCCGTAGAGACGGACCGCCCGCCGGACCGGAGCCCGTAGAGACGGACCGCCCGCCGGACCGGGGCCCGCAGAGACGGACCGCCCGCCGGACCGGGGCCCGCAGAGACGGACCGGGGCCCATAGAGACGGACCGCCCGCCGGACCGGAGCCCGTAGAGACGGACCGCCCGCCGGACCGGAGCCCGTAGAGACGGACCGCCCGCCGGACCGGAGCCCGTAGAGACGGACCGCCCGCCGGACCGGAGCCCGTAGAGACGGACCGCCCGCCGGACCGGAGCCCGTAGAGACGGACCGCCCGCCGGACCGGGGCCCGTAGAGACGGACCGCCCGCCGGACCGGAGCCCGTAGAGACGGACCGCCCGCCGGACCGGGGCCCGTAGAGACGGACCGCCCGCCGGACCGGAGCCCGTAGAGACGGACCGCCCGCCGGACCGGGGCCCGTAGAGACGGACCGCCCGCCGGACCGGAGCCCGTAGAGACGGACCGCCCGCCGGACCGGAGCCCGTAGAGACGGACCGCCCGCCGGACCGGAGCCCGTAGAGACGGACCGCCCGCCGGACCGGGGCCCGTAGAGACGGACCGCCCGCCGGACCGGAGCCCGCAGAGATGGACCGGAGCCCGTAGAGACGGACGGCCCGCCGGACCGGAGCCCGTAGAGACGGACCGCCCGCCGGACCGGGGCCCGTAGAGACGGACCGCCCGCCGGACCGGAGCCCGCAGAGATGGACCGGAGCCCGCAGAGACGGACCGCCCGCCAGACCGGAGCCCGTAGAGACCGACCGCCCGCCAGACCGGAGCCCGTAGAGACCGACCGCCCGCCAGACCGGAGCCCGTAGAGACGGACCGCCCGCGGGATTGTGGGCTGCAGCTTCCGTCCTGCTCCCAGCATGTCGAAATTCAGGCTCTTGTAATCACGTTCAAAATCACCTGAAACGGTAAGAACCAGGCCTCCTGGGCTGGGCTTTGCTTGCGGCCACGCGGTGCCCACGAGAGGGGAGGCAGGTCGCCCACCTCGCCTGGCCTTTGCCCCTTGGCCAGCTTTGCCTAGTGGCACAGCCAGGTGGCACCTGCTCGAGGAGGCAGCCTCCCCCGCCACGCCGGACCCCACCCCGAGCCAAGCCTGCAAGAGCTCTGCTCGCCAGGGCCCACGGGGAGCCCACCTAGCCCCTACCTGAGTCAGGATGTAGCTCCCCTGGGACAGCTTCTCAATGACGTCAAAGTGATCCGTGTCGGCGATGTCCAGCAAGGAGACTGTCCAGCCAGCTGAGCGCAAGGCCTGGCGGGAAGGGAGAGCAGCGCCCAGGTCAGGAGAGAGGCCGGGTACCTCAGGGACGAGATGGGAGGGAACAGCGGCCCTGCCGCAGCTCCCCACTGGAGCACATGCCACCAGCCGGCCCATCAGCCCACGTCCCCTCCCGCCATCGCCCCCGGGAGCGCTCCGTGCCAGATCCCTGGCTGCGGGGGAGGTGCTCTCGCTAGACGCCTGCACCCCCAGGTCGCTAGGATGAGCCCTCCCTTGGATGGGGCGCCCGGGCCGGGCCGTGGGTCTGGACCGTTGCCCCAGAGGGGGCCGCACCTGGAAGTACTCGCGGGACTGCCGGTGGAACTCTGGCGAGTCGTGCTGGGCCACCGCGACCAGCACCTCGCAGGCCGTCCCGGCAGGCGGCGCCGTCACGCGCAGGATGGGGCTGTGAGTCCAGGCAGCCTCCCTGGGGAGGACACGGAGCCACAGCAGAGCAGTCAGAGCCGGGGGCAGCACGCAGAGCCTGTCACTCCGCCATGCATGCGGGGGCCGGGGGAGCCCATGTCATGTGCACACTGCACCCCACAGGCCTGTACTGAATGGGGGGGACGCACACCAGGGGCAGGGGCAGGAGCCCGTCCCACACGTGCCCAGGTGCGTGTCCATGGACTGCAGGCGCCCTGCAGGGGGGAGAAGGGAGTGGGGCAGGGGGCACAGGGCCAAGGGGCGTGTTCTGGGTCCCACGCGCTCACCGGCTCATCCGGAGCGGGCTGTTCACGTAGGTGTGCGTGATGGGCTCCAGGTCGTACACTCCACTCACCAGAAAAGCTCCTAGAAAATCACCCCCCCACCTGTGTGAGGGCCCCTGGCTCAGAGCAGCCCTGCCCTGCTCCCCGCCCGGTCCCTTGCCACGGGCCCAGCCACGGCTCAGCGCAGGCCAGACACCTCCCCGCACTCAGACCCTTTCCTGTGACCGGTGTCGGCTCCCGGGTGGCTGCAGGCTCACACACCCAGGAAGCTGCTGGGGGCAGGCAGTGACTCTAGTACACGCTGGCGAGACAGAGCCTGGCTCAGCGGGGCCCTGGCTGCTCGGAGCTACGGCCCCACAAGGAACAGTAACGAAGAGCCCGGGCAACGGAGCCTTCGGGACCGGACCCTCTGCACTCTCACGTCTCGGCAGCCTGAGCCACGTGGCTGGAGTGGGAAGGGGAGCGGGAGGCCCTGGCTCAGCGAGCCAAGCAAATACGCCAACCCTGCTTTCTGGGCAGGCAGGCCAGGAGAGCGGGGGAACCAGGGGCTACCTCTTATGTCCGGGGAGACTCCATACTCCCCCCAGTCGGTCGAGAGCACCATGGCCGCCAGGTGCGCCCCGGCTGAGTGACCGCACAGGAAAACTCCGCTGGACGGGAGCAGAGGAGACAAGCGGTGAGCAGGCGGGGAGGGGCCGGGGGCTCCGCACTGGAACTGAGGAATTCTGCCCAGCACGAAGGCGGCAGCACTCCCAGCAGTGGGTCAGTCACGCATGACAGCCCCTCACGCCCGTAGGACCCCGCCGCGCCCGGGCCCATCCCACGCCCACAGGACCCCGCCACGCCCGAGTCCATCCTGCCACGCACAGGATCCATCCCGCCACGTGCGGGTCCATCCCACCTCGCCCGGGTCCATCCCGCGTCCACAGGACCCCGCCACGCCCGAGTCCATCCTGCCACGCCCAGGATCCATCCCGCGCCCACAGGACCCCGCCACGCCCGAGTCCATCCTGCCACGCCCAGGATCCATCCCGCGCCCACAGGACCCCGCCACGCCCGAGTCCATCCTGCCACGCACAGGATCCATCCCGCCACGTGCGGGTCCATCCCACCTCGCCCGGGTCCATCCCGCGTCCACAGGACCCCGCCACGCCCGAGTCCATCCTGCCACGCCCAGGATCCATCCCGCGCCCACAGGACCCCGCCACGCCCGAGTCCATCCTGCCACGCCCAGGATCCATCCCGCGCCCACAGGACCCCGCCACGCCCGAGTCCATCCTGCCACGCCCAGGATCCATCCCGCCACGCGCGGGTCCATCCCACCTCGCCCGGGTCCATCCCGCGTCCACAGGACCCCGCCACGCCCGAGTCCATCCTGCCACGCCCAGGATCCATCCCGCGCCCACAGGACCCCGCCACGCCCGAGTCCATCCTGCCACGCCCAGGATCCATCCCGCGCCCACAGGACCCCGCCACGCCCGAGTCCATCCTGCCACGCCCAGGATCCATCCCGCCACGCGCGGGTCCATCCCACCTCGCCCGGGTCCATCCCGCGTCCACAGGACCCCGCCACGCCCGAGTCCATCCTGCCACGCCCAGGATCCATCCCGCGCCCACAGGACCCCGCCACGCCCGAGTCCATCCTGCCACACCCAGGATCCATCCCGCGCCCACAGGACTCCGCCACGCCCGAGTCCATCCTGCCACGCCCAGGATCCATCCCGCCACGCGCGGGTCCATCCAACCTCGCCCGGGTCCATCCCGCATCCACAGGACCCCGCCACGCCCGAGTCCATCCTGCCATGCCCAGGATCCATCCCGCCACGCCCGGGTCCATCCCGCGCCCACAGGACCCCGCCACGCCCGAGTCCATCCTGCCACACCCAGGATCCATCCCGCCACGCCCGGGTCCATCCCACGTCCACAGGACCCCGCCACGCCCGAGTCCATCCTGCCACGCCCAGGATCCATCCCACCTCGCCCGGGTCCATCCCGCGCCCACAGGACCCCGCCGCGCCCGAGTCCATCCTGCCACACCCAGGATCCATCCCACCGCGCCCGGGTCCATCCCGCGCCCAGATGACTCCGCCTTGCCCGGGTCCATCCCGCACCCAGAGGACCCCGCTGCACCCGGGTCCATCCCGCGCCCAGAGGACCCCGCTGCGCCCCGGTCCATCCCGCGCCCAGAGGACCCCGCTGCGCCCCGGTCCATCCCGCGCCCAGAGGACCCCGCTGCACCCCGGTCCATCCCGCGCCCAGAGGACCCCGCTGCGCCCCGGTCCATCCCGCGCCCAGAGGACCCCGGTCCATCCCACGCCCAGAGGACCCCGCTGCCCCCCGGTCCATCCCGCGCCCAGAGGACCCCGGTCCATCCCGCGCCCAGAGGACCCCGCTGCCCCCCGGTCCATCCCGCGCCCAGAGGACCCCGCTGCACCCCGGTCCATCCCGCGCCCAGGGGACCCCGCTGCACCCCGGTCCATCCCGCGCCCAGAGGACCCCGCTGCGCCCCGGTCCATCCCGCGCCCAGAGGACCCCGGTCCATCCCGCGCCCAGAGGACCCCGCTGCGCCCCGGTCCATCCCGCACCCAGAGGACCCCGGTCCATCCCGCACCCAGAGGACCCCGGTCCATCCCGCACCCAGAGGACCCCGCTGCCCCCCGGTCCATCCCGCACCCAGAGGACCCCGGTCCATCCCGCGCCCAGAGGACCCCGCTGCACCCCGGTCCATCCCGCGCCCAGAGGACCCCGCTGCACCCCGGTCCATCCCGCGCCCAGAGGACCCCGCTGCATCCCGGTCCATCCCGCGCCCAGAGGACCCCGGTCCATCCCGTGCCCAGAGGACCCCGGTCCATCCCGCGCCCAGAGGACCCCGCTGCACCCCGGTCCATCCCGCACCCAGAGGACCCCGCTGCGCCCCGGTCCATCCCGCGGCCCGTGTTGCGAGCTGCTGGCGACGGGGCGGGGCAGGCGAAGGTGGGCTGCAGACGCACTCCCCACCTGATCGCTGGATACTGCTGCACCAGGAAGGCCACACTGCGCCGCACTTGCGCCACCATCGCATCCATGCGGCCTGGGCAGAGAGCAGAGTGAGGGGCCCCAGATCTGAGCGGAGGAGAGGCTGCTCCCACAGCCGGCCCCCCCCCTTACCTTTCGGAGCCACGTCATAGCCGACTGCCGCCACGGCGACGCCCCGTGTCACTAGCGGGGGCGCTGCAAAGCCCGACACCTCCTTACTGGGGAGGGAAACAGCCCTCAGTCACCTCAGCTCCCACCAGGCGGCCGAGCAGCCCCAGGGCCCGCCAGCCACGGGGGGGCTCCCAGGGCAGGGGTGGTCTGCCTGGAGGCCCTGCAGCACCCAGCCCAGGCAGAGCTACCCTCCTAGCCCCATCCACAGCTCCCAGAACGGGACTTGCCTCACCTTAAAAACTGCCAGTAGCCCCCGTGGATGTACAGGAGGAGCGGGAAGGCTGCAAGGAACAACACAGGGTGACCTGGCAGGCCAGGGATACCTGGCTCCCTACACTGCCCCTCCCTTGCTCCCCCCCCCGCCGCCCATTTACCTCCGGAGGGTTCCGTGGGTAAGTACATGTCCAGTTTCTCCCCATCACTGTCCCCGTAAGGGACGTGCAGCCGGGTCTGCAGAGTGTCCTGGGCCCTCCTGGTGCCTGTGAGGGAACGGACAAGCCACGTCCACTGGCCTCTCTGGGGTGCAGCAGGAGAGCAGCCCCCTCGCCCCTGCCTGGCTCCCAGACTCTGTCTCTCGGCCTGTCCCTGGGCAGCTCCCTGGCACCACGTCCCTCCGCGCCCAAGCCCTGCAAACCCCCCCGCTTCCGGGGGACCACAAGGGAGTTAGCAATTTACAGAGAACACCCAGCCCCCCTGTTCGGGTGGCCTGGTGGGTCCTGCCGGGGGGTCGCTGACCGGTAGCTCCTTGGGCTTGGGGCTCTGTTTGGATCTGTGTTTCCCGCGTCAGCAGGCAGCGCGGGGCCACGGCTGGGACCAGATACTCACTAGCATCGGCCAGTGCAGCATCCCCAGCTCTGTGCAGCAATGTCCCATCTGCCTCCATTTCTCACCCCGGGGAGCTAGTCCCTTGGCAGAACGGTCTGCCTGCCAGCCCTTTACCTTCCGCCAGCTCCCTGACGTGGGCCTCTATCACAGCGTCCTTCTCCATGCGGTGGGACCAGCGGCTTGGGGAATACTGCCTGTCCAGCTCCTGCAGGGAACACACCCCAGCCAGCTCGTTTCACCTCTTGCCTCCAAGGGTGTCTGGCTCCACAAAGCTGCCGCGAGGGAGGGACAGGACCAGGCAGAGAAAAGGCCAAGAGCGTGTCCCGGCATTACAGATCTCCAGCCACCAGTGCTGTGTGATGTGAGCCTGTGCACCAGTACTCAGGCTGGAACAGCAGGGGACTGGGTGGGGGAGAGGCGCACGGGTAGACAGCCCAGGGCTGGGACTCAATCAGAAAGGGGCCTCGAGGTGTCTTCACGTCATCCCCAAGCACCGTCTAGAGCCTAGACCATCCCTGGCAGGTGTGTCCAACCTGCTCTGAAATATCCACAAGCCCCCGAGCCACTTACCCCAGTGTTTAACCCCCCTGGCAGGCAGGAAGCGTTTCCTAATGGCCAACCTCAGCCTCCCTTGCTGCAGTTTAAGTCTATTGCTGCTTGTCCTGTCCTCAGAGACCAAGGGGAACAATTTTTCTCCCTCCTCCTTGTAACACCCTTTTAGATACTTGAAAACTGCCGTCACGTCCCCTCTCGGTCTTCTCCTTTCCAAACTAAACAAGCCCAGTTCTTTCAGCCTTCCCTCCTAGCTCATGTTCTCCAGACCTTTCATCATTCTTGCTCTTCTCTGGACCTTCTCCAATTTCTCCACATCTTTCCTGAAATGCGGTGCCCAGAGCTGGACACAATACTCCAGTTGTCGCCTAATCAGGGCAGAGTAGAGCGGAAGAATGACTCCTCGTGTCTTGCTCACAACACTCAGGGGCTGTTTCTAGACTGGCAAGTTTTTCCACAAAATCAGATGATTTTGCGGAAAAACTTGCCAGCTGTCTACACTGGTCGCTTGAATTTCCGCAAGAGCACTGACGCTCTCATGTAAGATCTCATGTAAGATCGTCAGTGTTCTTGCAGAAATACTGTGCTGCTCCCGTTCGGGCAAAAGCCCTCTTGTGCAAATCATTTGTGCAAGAGGGCCAGTGTAAAGAGCACAGGACTGTTTTCCGCAAAAAAGCCCCGATTGCGAAAATGGCGATTGGGGCTTTTTTGCAGAAAACCGCGTCTAGATTGGCCACGGACGCTTTTCCGCAGAAAGTGCATCCTGCCAACCAAGATGTGCTTTTCCGAAAATGCTTTTAACGGAAAACTTTTCCCTTAAAAACATTTTTGGAAAATCCTGCCAGTGTAGACGTAGCCCTGTTGACTCAGCCCAGAATCATGTTTGCTTTTTTTGCAACAGTGTCACACTGTTGACTCATATTTAGCTTGTGGTCCACTCTGACCCCTGGACGCCTTTCAGCAGGGCTCCCTCCTAGATGGTCGCTGCCCATCGTGTGTGTGACACGGATTGTTCCTCCCTAAGTGGAGCACTTTGCATGTGTCCTTATTGAACTTCACCCTGTTCCCCTCAGCCCATTTCTCCAGTTTGTCCAGATCATTTTGAATTCTGACCCATCCTCCAAAGCACTCACAACCCCTCCCAGCCTGGGATCATCTGCAAACTTAATAATCCCGCTCTCTGCCACTTTCTAAATCATTGAGGAAGATACTGAGCAGAACCGGACCCGCCACTGATCCCTGCCGAACTCTTCTTGATCTGCCCTCCAGCATGGCAGGAAGGGTCCTGGAACAGCTGGTTATAAACCCCAGTGGTGTCAGCCCCGAAGAAAATAACCCTGGAATGAATCAGTTTCACAGCATTGCCCAAGAGGCTTTTTCTCCTGCAAGGAGGGGCCCTGTAGACAGCTCCTTGGGACAAGAGCCTCTTCCGCAAAATGGTGGCTAATTAGGTATGCAAATGAGGCTCCGGAGATATTCCACCTTAGTCTCATTTGCATACTTCTGGCGCAGGATCGGCCCGTGTAGACCCAGCCTAAGCGAGGTCCTGAGAGCAGCTGGACGAGGACCCAGCTGCCTCCTTACCCCGCCCCCCCGGAGTACCCGAGCGGGCAGCCCCTACCTCGTCTGTCATGTCTTGCCACCGCCCCATGTCGCTGCCCCCGCCCGCCCGCACCGGCTGCGCTCGGCTCGCTGCGTGGCCAGCGCAAAGCAACCCCCTGCGGCCGCCCGCGCGCGGGGTGGGGCCGGCCCGGCCCGGCCCCATTGGCTACTCTGGGGGGGCGGAGGCGGGGGGGGCACCCTCCAGCAAAGCGCAGGAAGCGCCGCGGGCTCCCCAGCAGCAGGGCGCACAGCTGGGTCCCTCGGCCAGGCAGCGCCCCCAGCCAGGGGAGGGGTCGCATCGTCCCGTCCGCGTCCCCACTACAGCACCGGGTGCAGAAGCTCCCCCCGCCCCCGCCTGACCAGGCCTGACACCCCCCAACAGCTGCCGTGTAGACAAGAGGGGAGACCCCTGCCCCGGAGTGGCTAAGCGCCAAAATAACAAAGAGCGTGGTCACCCCAAGCTCCTGCAATCCCCGCTCCCCCCCCCGCTTCCACTTGGCTTGGATCAGCCCCCCCTGCAATCCCCGCTCCCCCCCCCGCTTCCACTTGGCTTGGATCAGCCCCCCCTGCAATCCCCGCTCCCCCCCCCCCACTTCCACTTGGCTTGGATCAGCCCCCCTGCAATCCCCGCTCCCCCCCCCGCTTCCACTTGGCTTGGATCAGCCCCCCCTGCAATCCCCGCTCCCCCCCCCCGCTTCCACTTGGCTTGGATCAGCCCCCCCTGCAATCCCCGCTCCCCCCCCCCCGCTTCCACTTGGCTTGGATCAGCCCCCCCTGCAATCCCCGCTCCCCCCCCCGCTTCCACTTGGCTTGGATCAGCCCCCCCTGCAATCCCCGCTCCCCCCCCCGCTTCCACTTGGCTTGGATCAGCCCCCCCTGCAATCCCCGCTCCCCCCCCCCCCGCTTCCACTTGGCTTGGATCAGCCCCCCCTGCAATCCCCGCTCCCCCACTTCCACTTGGCTTGGATCAGCCCCCCTGCAATCCCCGCTCCCCCCCCCCGCTTCCACTTGGCTTGGATCAGCCCCCCCTGCAATCCCCGCTCCCCCCCCCCGCTTCCACTTGGCTTGGATCAGCCCCCCTGCAATCCCCGCTCCCCCCCCCGCTTCCACTTGGCTTGGATCAGCCCCCCTGCAATCCCCGCTCCCCCCCCCCCGCTTCCACTTGGCTTGGATCAGCCCCCCTGCAATCCCCGCTCCCCCCCCCCCTCCACTTGGCTTGGATCAACCCCCCCTGCAATCCCCGCTCCCCCCCCCCCGCTTCCACTTGGCTTGGATCAACCCCCCCTGCAATCCCCGCTCCCCCCCCCCGCTTCCACTTGGCTTGGATCAACCCCCCCTGCAATCCCCGCTCCCCCCCCCCCCGCTTCCACTTGGCTTGGATCAACCCCCCCTGCAATCCCCGCTCCCCCCCCCCACTTCCACTTGGCTTGGATCAACCCCCCCTGCAATCCCCGCTCCCCCCCCCCCCCGCTTCCACTTGGCTTGGATCAGCCCCCCTGCAATCCCCGCTCCCCCCCCCCGCTTCCACTTGGCTTGGATCAGCCCCCCCTGCAATCCCCGCTCCCCCCCCCCCGCTTCCACTTGGCTTGGATCAGCCCCCCTTCAATCCCCGCTCCCCCCGCTTCCACTTGGCTTGGATCAACCCCCCCTGCAATCCCCGCTCCCCCCCTCCGCTTCCACTTGGCTTGGATCAGCCCCCCTTCAATCCCCGCTCCCCCCCGCTTCCACTTGGCTTGGATCAGCCCCCCTGCAATCCCCGCTCCCCCCCCCCCCGCTTCCACTTGGCTTGGATCAACCCCCCCTGCAATCCCCGCTCCCCCCCCCCCCCCCCACTTCCACTTGGCTTGGATCAACCCCCCCTGCAATCCCCGCTCCCCCCCCCCGCTTCCACTTGGCTTGGATCAACCCCCCCTGCAATCCCCGCTCCGCCCCCCGCTTCCACTTGGCTTGGATCAACCCCCCCTGCAATCCCCGCTCCCCCCCCCCCCCTTCCACTTGGCTTGGATCAACCCCCCTGCAATCCCCGCTCCCCCCCCCCGCTTCCACTTGGCTTGGATCAACCCCCCCTGCAATCCCCGCTCCCCCCCCCCCCGCTTCCACTTGGCTTGGATCAACCCCCCCTGCAATCCCCGCTCCCCCCCCCCTTCCACTTGGCTTGGATCAGCCCCCCTGCAATCCCCGCTCCCCCCCCCCCGCTTCCACTTGGCTTGGATCAACCCCCCCTGCAATCCCCGCTCCCCCCCCCCCCCCCGCTTCCACTTGGCTTGGATCAATCCCCCCTGCAATCCCCGCTCCCCCCCCCCTTTCATTTGGCTTGGATCAACCCCCCTGCAATCCCCGCTCCCCCCCCCCCCGCTTTCACTTGGCTTAGATCAGCCCCCCCTGCAATCCCCGCTCCCCCCCCCCGCTTCCACTTGGCTTGGATCAGCCCCCTGCAATCCCTGCTCCCCCCCCCGCTTCCATTTGGCTTGGATCAGCCCCCCCTGCAATCCCCGCTCCCCCCCCCCGCTTTCATTTGGCTTGGATCAGCCCCCCTGCAATCCCCGCTCCCCCCCCCCGCTTCCACTTCGCTTGGATCAGCCCCCCCTGCAATCCCCGCTCCCCCCCCCCGCTTCCACTTGGCTTGGATCAGCCCCCCCTGCAATCCCCGCTCCCCCCCCCCCCGCTTCCACTTGGCTTGGATCAGCCCCCTGCAACCCCCGCTCCCCCCCCGCTTCCACTTGGCTTGGATCAACCCCCCCTGCAATCCCCGCTCCCCCCCCCCCCCCGCTTCCACTTGGCTTGGATCAGCCCCCTGCAATCCCCGCTCCCCCCCCCCGCTTCCACTTGGCTTGGATCAGCCCCCCCTGCAATCCCCGCTCCCCCCCCCCCCGCTTCCACTTGGCTTGGATCAGCCCCCCCTGCAATCCCCGCTCCCCTCCCCCCGCTTCCACTTGGCTTGGATCAGCCCCCCCTGCAATCCCCGCTCCCCCCCGCTTCCACTTGGCTTGGATCAGCCCCCCTGCAATCCCCGCTCCCCCCCCCCCGCTTCCACTTGGCTTGGATCAACCCCCCTGCAATCCCCGCTCCCCCCCCCCGCTTCCACTTGGCTTGGATCAACCCCCCTCCAATCCCCGCTCCCCCCCCCCCGCTTCCACTTGGCTTGGATCAACCCCCCCTGCAATCCCCGCTCCCCCCCCGCTTTCATTTGGCTTGGACCAACCCCCCCCCCCTGCAATCCCGCCACGGTCTCGCCCCTCTGCACCCGCCCCGCGGCTGCGCGGCTCGGGGCGGGGCGGGGCGAACGCGCTGCGGGCCGGGGGGCCCTGGGCGATGGGGGGGGCAGTGACCCCGTGACCGCCCCGCCCCGCATCCGCGGACGTTTCCCGCCAGGCCGCTGATTGGTGGCCCGGGGCGCGCGCGGGACTGGCCCGCTGCTGATTGGCCGGCGCCGCTGGAGGAGCCGAGGCGCGCGGGCCCCTGCGCAGCAGCAGCGGGATGAGCCACCTGAGCGCGCCCGGGCCCGGCTCCCCCGCCAAGGCGCGTGGGCAGATCCAGGTGCGGGGGGGCCCGGGGGGGGTTCGGGATGCCGGGTTCGGGGGGGGCGCAGGCCCGGGGGGGGGTTCGGGATGCCGGGTTCGGGGGGGCGCAGGCCCGGGGGGGGGGGTTCGGGATGCCGGGTTCGGGGGGCGCAGGCCCGGGGGGGGGGGTTCAGGGGGGGCGCAGGCCCGGGGGGGGGTTCGGGATGCCGGGGTTCGGGGGGGCGGGCCCGGAGGGGGTTCGGGATGCCGGGGTTCGGGGGGTGCAGGCCCGGGGGGGGTTCGGGATGCTGGGGTTCAGGGGGGTGCAGGCCCGGGGGGGTTCGGGATGCCGGGGTTCGGGGGGGGGCGCAGGCCCGGGGGGGGGGGTTCAGGGGGGGCGCAGGCCCGGGGGGGGGTTCGGGATGCCGGGGTTCGGGGGGGCGGGCCCGGAGGGGGTTCGGGATGCCGGGGTTCGGGGGGGGTGCAGGCCCGGGGGGGGGGTTCGGGATGCTGGGGTTCAGGGGGGTGCAGGCCCGGGGGGGTTCGGGATGCCGGGGTTCGGGGGGGCGCAGGCCCGGGGGGGTTCTGGATGCCGGGGTTCGGGGGGGGCGCAGGCCCCCGCTGCCTCCTGCTGGGATGCCCGGGGGGGGGGGGGTTCGGGATGCCGGGGTTCGGGGGGGGGCGCAGGCCCAGGGGGGGTTCGGGATGCCGGGGTTCGGGGGGGGCGCGGGCCCGGGGGGGTTCGGGATGCCGGGGTTCGGGGGGGCGCAGGCCCGGGGGGGTTCTGGATGCCGGGGTTCGGGGGGGGGGCGCAGGCCCCCGCTGCCTCCTGCTGGGATGCCCGGGGGGGGGGGTTCGGGATGCCGGGGTTCGGGGGGGGGGGGGGCAGGCCCAGGGGGGGTTCGGGATGCCGGGGTTCGGGGGGGCGCAGGCCTGGGGTTGGCGTTCGGATGCTGGGGTTTGGGGGGGCGGGCCCGGGGGGGGTTCGGGATGCCGGGGTTCGGGGGGGGTTCGGGATGCCGGGGTTCGGGGGGGGCGCAGGCCCGGGGGGGGGGGGGGGTTCGGGATGCCGGGGTTCGGGGGGGCGCAGGCCCGGGGGGGTTCGGGATGCCGGGGTTCAGGGGGCAGGCCCGGGGGGGGTTCGGGATGCCGGGGTTCAGGGGGGGCAGGCCCGGGGGGGGTTCGGGATGCCAGGGTTCAGGGGGGGCAGGCCCGGGGGGGGTTCGGGATGCCGGGGTTCGGGGGGGCGCAGGCCCGGGGGTGGCGTTCGGATGCTGGGGTTCGGGGGGGGCTCACTCAGCCCCGGTCTCAGGTCGTTTCCTGTCTCCCCAGGTGATTTTCGGGCCCATGTTCTCCGGGAAGAGGTAGGGGCTGCGGGGTTCTCGCTGGGGGGGTCCCTCGTCGAGTCTCTGGGGGTGGGTCGCGCTGCCCGAGGCTGGGCTGGGGCCCCGGGGCAGGGGCTGGCGCTCAAGCTGCTTTGCTGGGCGTCCGTGCCTAGATCAGCCGCTAGCGGAGCCACAAAGGGCCCTTCGTGCTGCTCACCTGCCTCCCCAGGTCCCTGCTCCCATCACAGGACTGCCAGCTGGCCTCTGTGTCCTTGGTAGGCCTGCCCCCGCTGCGCTGCCTCCTGCTGGGATGCTGCTTTGCATTGGGGGAATCCTTGGCGGTAATAGCCATTCCTGCCCCTGTGCTAGCCTCATGCTGGGGCTGATTGTCTTGTAGCACGGAGCTGCTGCGCCGGGTCCGCAGATTCCAGATTGCACAGTACAAATGCCTTTTGATAAAGTACGCCAAGGACACGCGCTACGGCACCAATGGGGTCTCCACACACGACAGGTGAGCTCATCCCAGTATCGGGGCGGGTAACTATAGAGAACTCTGCTTACAGTTCACCAGGCCTGCCTTCAGTGGTGCTTGTCTAGGCACTTGGCAGCCCTTCGGCCCTCCACATGCTGCTTTCAGGAGGGGTGTTCTTTACAGCTAGCTGACCCGCAGCTGCAGCAAGTGTAAGTGGCACAGGGTTAGGCCCCTCAGAACAGCTTGAACCCCTTGTGACGTAGTGGGGGTACTTGCTGGGCTGTGGTGACCCCTGCTGTCTGGAGCAAGACCCAGCAGGGAAAACCTCACTCTGCAAAGGTAATGCCAAACTTGTTGAACCAGACACCCCCCATGGAGAGGAACAAAGGAAGGTGGATGCTGCCCTGGCTGCGGGGCAGGGCTGGAAGAGGGTTAGTGAGTTGTTGGCTGGAAGCATGGAGGAGACAGCCTAGGGAAAGGGACTGGAGTTTAGGGGCCCAGTCTCCCCCATCTCAAGGGGGCCTGAGGCATCCTAGCCCAGCTCTGTGACCAGATTACATCTGTGCTGTGCTGTATCCTGGAGAGGCAATAAACAACCTCCATTACACCAGCTGGTGCAGTCTGTTTGTGCCATTTCGGGGTGCAGGAGACAGGGGAACCCCATCGCGCCGTCACACCCTTGTTTTTTCATAGCTCCTTCCTATGTAGAACCACTCTTGCCAGCTGCCCATTCCTCTTTGCAGGAATACCATGGAGGCTCTGTCAGCCTGCTGCCTCAAAGATGTGCACCAGGAGGCGCTTGGGTCAGCTGTAATTGGTATTGATGAGGGGCAGTTTGTAAGTTCTCCATATCCCTGTCTGCTATTGTTTCCTGTTCAATAACCTTGGAGGGGTTGATGCTCATAGGATGGGAAATGCAAAGAAAAATCTTAGACGCTACATGTTAAGGGGTCAAATAGTCTTGTGTGGAGCTCTTGTCGTCCCACCATATCTGTGTGACCTAGTGTCATCCCTTACAGCACTTGCTATGGGGCCATGCTTAGTCTGAACCCATGGTGTAGCCAGAAGGGCCCACTTGGGTGGGCCCCGACCCCAGGTTGCTGGGCAATGATGGGGGTGGGGATTAAGCCCTGACTAGAGTGTCTGGCGGGGCAGAGAGGTGAGCCTAGATGCCACGTAAGTGGGCCATGGCCCACTCAGGGTTACTTCCCACTGCACCCCTGGTCTGAATTGGGAAGACTCCCCTTTGCTCAGGTAATGTTGCTTGCTAGCTGGGGCCCTGTCCTGCTGTGGTGGGGGAGCTTCTGAATTCAAGGCTGCCGGCAGCACTTCCTCTGAGCTGTGCTCTGTGTCCTGAAACTCCTTTTTGTGCCGGTCTAGTTCCCAGACATTGTGGAGTTTTGCGAAGCGATGGCCAATGCAGGGAAAACCGTAATCGTTGCTGCCCTTGATGGGACCTTCCAGAGGAAGGTAACTTCTCATAACAGAATAACTGGCTCCTCCTTAGTGCTCTGTTGCTGTACCAAGCTGCCTGTCTTTTTGCTGCAGGCGTTTGGGAGCATCCTCAACCTGGTCCCCTTGGCGGAGAGCGTGGTGAAGCTGAACGCTGTGTGCATGGAGTGTTACCGGGAAGCTTCATACACCAAGAGGCTGGGAGCTGAGAGGGAGGTAAGAATCTAGGCGAAATGATCTGCCCATCGTATGTACGCTCAGGAGGAAGGAGCATCCCCTTCTACCCTTCTCTCTCCTGCCAGGTTGAAGTCATTGGAGGGTCAGACAAGTATCACTCTGTCTGTCGCGTCTGCTACTTCAGGAAGCGACCTCAGCAGGCTGGACTGGACACGAAGGAGAACCTGCCTGTGGGGCCCAAACAGCTGGATGTCAGAGCCTCCCGGAAGGTCCTGGCTTCTTTACAGATGCAGTTTAGCTCCACAAACTGAGCAGGGGCAGCTAGAGACTGCAGCTGTGGCCCTTCCTTAGGGCTCGCTTCCCCTGTGTTCAGCCCAGAGCTGTCTCGGGGCTTCGCTTGTGCACGCTGAGCTACAAAGAACCAGGCAAGCCTCCCTGGAAAAGGGATGAGGGGAGAACAATGACAAACAGGAATCGGGCAAGTCCTTTGCCAAGGAACCTGGGCAAGAAACTGGGGGCAGCCAGACTTGCAATGTTATAGACCCTGTTCCTAACGAGCTTATGGATCTGGATGCCCCGTCTCTAGGTGCCTGTGGGTCCAGAGGACCCAATTGCTTTAGCCTCTTCATTTTACTGCCTTGTACTCCATGTAAGGTGAAGGGCCTTAGTCCTCCTATCAGTGCATGCCAGCCCTTAGCCTCCCTCCTGAGTCCCCATTTTCCCCCACGATACTTATGCAGCTCATGAATTTCCCTTGCCCGTTCCACTTCAGTGACTGCCCAATTTGAGGCCTTTTCTCATTTAAATTTGCTCAGTGACAATGCAGAGTTGGCCTAAATCAAGGCTTTCCTATTCCAAGGGTCCCCTTCTGCCCCCTGTTCCCAGCAGTGAAGGGGGCCTTGGTGTGTTGCGTTTTTAGGGTGAAGTGGAGGTTCTGTTTTTAGTTTGTGCTACAGCTGTGAGGCTCTGCCCCTCCCTGAGCACCCCCCATGAGGGAACAGACTGGATGCCACCGTGACTGGAGGGTGATCAAGCTTTTAAGAGGCTCGCCTGAGGTGAGGTGCAGCTGGGGCTGCTGTTAAAGGGCAGTAGCTGCGTCAGTGGAGCCCAGATCTGTCACTATGCACAGCTGCTCCCTGCACTCTCTCCTTGGGGCAGACAGCTGTCCAAGGCCCTGGGGCCTCACCAGAAGGGCGTGCAGGCGGGGCTCTGAGGAGCATTGCATGTCCCACCCTTGTCGAGTGACCCTGTGACTTGCCCTATGGCGCTGCTGTCCCAAGAACTGGCTGCGTAAGTGAGGGCCTCCCTCCAACATGGACCTGAGCGCGCCTGTCTGCTTCCACTCTTATCTGCATTTCTTCCGGTGTCCTTAGCAAAGCTCTCTCCCCTTTCTCTCTAGGGCTTGGTCTCTCCCACTGCTGCCTCATGCCCATGGCAGCTGGCTGGCTGAAGCCCCTGGCCACTACGTAGCAAGCATTTTGTAGTCCCTGGCCACGAGCACAGACCTTCCCTTCCCTGGAGAAAGCAACTGGCACCACCCTGCCTTGTCACCTGGGCTTACGCTCACCGTGCCCGGCTTGCTGCTTTGGGAGGGACTGAGCCCTGACTCAGGGAGGCTTACCGTGCTCCAGGCTGCACCATTAGCAGAGGGGGCTCATTGCTTAGTGCTGGGTCTAACTGCAGGGGGAACCTTTACAATGAAATGAAATGTAATGAAACTCAGTGTGCCATGCATCAATGCCCATGGGCACGGTGTTCTTGCTGAGGCTGGGGTGGTGCTCCTGGTCCTGGTCCTGTACTGACCCAGGGCCTGTGCTGGAAGTGTCATGTCATACAGCTTAGTTAGGGGAGCTGCCTGCAGGCTCTCCAACTCCACCGCCCTTGCAGCCATGGGGTCAGTGGTGCTGTGCTAAAAATAGGCATGTGCAATGATTACACAGTGCTTGGCTCAGATCAGCTTGCTCTAGGCAGAATGCTGCATTTCCTAACCTACCCTCAAGGCAGGAAGCCCACCCTTTCCTAAGCAGAAATAGTGCAGAGGGCTAAACAGGCGTTCGGCCGCACCGAGGGAGGGAAAGTCCACATCCCGCCTGCCCTCAGAGCGCCCCAGCCCCAGACAGGCAGCAGCCACAAGTGGAAAAAGGCTTTATTCCAGCTCCCCACAGGGAAACAAGTATTGAAACCAGTCAGTTTAGGCTTACGGCTCCCACATTGCTTCCCAGAACAGGGGCACTTGGGAAGTAGCAACCTGAGACTTTACCCACCAGGAAAACTGAGCAGGGAGAGTACACAAGGCAGAACAGCTGTCCTTGTCCCTGCTTTGCTGCTTCAGAGGCAGGAGAAGGGTGACGCCCCAGGCCCCTGCGAGGAGCAGTTGCTGGGGTTGGAGGAGGCAGAGTTGTGCTCTGAACACAGAGGAGCGTCTCCCTCAGCCCAAAGCTACCCAACCTGCTCAGGGAGAGCAGGAGAAAACAGTGCAGCTCAGCACCCCACCCCTGTGCACAGGCCCCCATCAGTGCAGGAAGGCTGCAGCAGGTGCCCTCTGCCTGGGGCATCTCACCCCATGTGGGACCCACAGAGCAGCCCCCGTTGCTGGGGGCGAGGTAAGGCACAGCCCCTAATGAGGCAGCAAAACTCAAAAAGCTCTATATACAGATCAGGGTTTGCAAGAGGGTTAGTCCTGCCCTGCGGCACCAAGCTCACCCAGCAGTGGAGGGGAGGAGCCAGTCGGGAACTGCTGGGCCAGGCACAGACCGGCAGAGCAAGGTAGCAGCTGGGGATCCAGACATCCCGCAGGCAAGGTGGCACTTAGGGAGGCCAACCTGCAAGGGCTGGTGCAGCGGCAGCCAGGACAGGAGTGGGGGTGTAAAGTTCACCCGTGTGTGGAACAAGAGAAAATGAGTGAAAATCCCAGTGTTGGCACAGCTGGGAGGGGGCCAGGCTGCAGCGGCCAGCCCTGTCCAAACAGGAAGAGGTGGCCTGCCTGGATGCAGGCCCCTGCACAGCCCTCAGCCACCTGAGCTGAGGGAAGCCCCACCCCCATGCAGATACCTGCCTCCTGCAGGCACAGCCAGCGGCTCTCCGTGCGGAAGGGGCAAGTCGCACGTCCTGCCTCCTCCCCCTGCGCGCCCCAGGGCTCAGCCAGGGAGCTTCCAGCCTCTCCTTGGGCCTTCTCACACCAACGCCCTGTTAAGCAGCCACCACTCACCTGCCCCCACCCCTAGTCAAGGTACCCCCTGCCCCACAAGAACTGCACTTGTGCAGTGCTCCCTGGTGGCCCAGGGCTCAGTAGGTGGGTGGGGGCTGGTAGCCCTCCGTGGTCTCTCCGGTCTGGGTGAAGGGCGGCTGCTGGTAGTTGTCATGACTGACATCAGGGTACACGGAGTAGGGGGTGGAGGGGGCTGGGCTGGGGTCGACGTAGCTGTTGGTAAAATCCTCCACGCCCATCCTGTACCTCTGGAGAGCAAAGGTGATCAGGAGCCCCTAGAAAGAGAGCAGCTGTCAGCAAAGCCAAGCCCTGCAGGTTCCAGGGCCTGTTCACCCCAGGGATGCAGGGCAGGTCACAGCGACGCTGCCCGATCCAGGCTGATGGGGTGCTCCAGCCTCCTCCCCACGGGACCGAGGCCCGAGCCCTGTGGGCGAGGAAAGCGCCACTCACCCAGGAGAAGATGGAGAAGAAGCTGAAGGCAATGGCCGCTCGGGCCGAGTCGGCCCCCACACTCACATTGTCCAGCTGCGTCACAGACCACTGGCTGGTCAGGAAGCAAAAGCCGATGAACCACAGGAAGGTCCAGAGAGCTTGGGGGGAGGGGGAGAGAGAGCACAATGGATGGGTCCTGCAGCCTTGCCAGGGGGCAAGCCCATCCCCTACCCCACATGGAGGGCTTAAGGTCACCCAGCGCCCATGGGGCGGGCAGGGCCTAAGCAGCCCTGTGGGCTTCCACTCCCCGAGCATCACCCAGCACTTGGCTGGCAGCCTCCTGGGCCCGGTGCGGAGCCCCCTGGCCCCATGCTCTGGCAAGGGGGCAGGAAGGGTCACTGCTGGGCACACGGCTGAGGCACTTTCTGCCAGGCAGAAGCAGAACCGAGCTCAGCTGGGCATGGCGCTGAAAGAACCAGCCAGCCAAGGAGATGGACAAGGGCAGCCACTAGTGCAGAAGCCCTAAGGTGGGGGGCGTTTCTCACTGCTCTGGGCAGTGCTCTGGCTCATGTCACACAAGGATCATCACGGTCCCGTCTCAGGAAGCCTCCGAATCAGCCAGGCCCGGCCCCCGCTGCCCCAGCGGCCCTTACCTGAAAAGCCCAAGTCGGCCAGGACCAGGTACTTGCGGTCCGCAGCGCTGCTGAGCTGAGGGAAGTAGATGTCGATGCAGAAGAAGAAGATGCAGGCCAGGAAGGCCAGGACGCCGATGGCGATGCCGTAGCGGCAGGCGTCCTCGTTGTGGTTGAAGATGCAGTGGAGCTGAGCCGAGTCGTGCGGGTTGATGTAGCCCTCACCGAAGATGCAGGAGAACACGATGAGGGCGAACACCTGGGGGCAGCCTGGCGTCAGCGGAGCCACTCGGAGGACCCCACATGTCCGGCTGCCACGTCAGGTGGGTGTTCGTGCCGTGCAGAGAGGGCTAAGGGGCACTTTGGCCAGGCTGGCCCCAGGGCCACCCACCCACCTCTGGGTGGGGAGGATGCCCAGGAAGCAGGGAAAAGGCTGCACTGGGGCAGTGCACGGGGTGGGCACTGTCATTAGGGGCCGGGCTGCGTCTCCGGATTTGCATATTAACGGGAGCAGGGGACTGAACTGCACCCCTGGGTAAGGGGGGGACACGGCTTGGCACTGCCCCCCGCAGCAGTGCAAGGCGGCACCAGCGGGGGCGCCCCGGTCCAGGCAGCGCTGGCGAGACGCCCGGCAGGCCCCGCGCTCACGTGCCTGGCACCCGCTGGCCGCGCCTGCGGCCGGAGCAGTCAGCTGATGGGCTGCTGCCGCGCCCCGAGGGGGCGGACACGGGCGGCTCCTCCCGCACCCGGCAGCGCCCGAGCTCCGGCTGGAGCGGGGCCAGCGGGCCGACGCGCAGCAGGAAGCCTCGCGCCCCGCCCCAGGGGCCCGCGCCCCGAGAGCCCCCCCGCGCCCCGCGCCGCTCACCGCGCTCAGCAGCCGCGTCAGGACCTGCGGCCGCTGCAGGAAGCGCAGCAGGTCGAAGGTGCCGCCGGCCCTGGCCGCTCCGTAGGCCCCGCCGCTCTCCATGCTGCAGCCGCCCAGCCTGCGCGCCCCGCCCGCTTGAGCCCCGCGCCCCGCCCCGGGGGAGGGGCCCGCGCCTGGGCTGGCTCCGCGTCCGGGGCCGCCCTGCCCGGGCAGATCCCGCCTCCCGCGGCCTGGGGCGCTCAGGGCTTCCCGGGCTCGCCAGCGCCCCCGTGCGTGGCCGAGGGGCTGGACGCGGGGGTCCGCGGGAGCCCAGCGCGGCCGGGCCGGGGCGCCTCTCTGCACCGGGGCTGCAGTGTAGCGCCCGTGGCACGGGCACCCGCGGAACGGGCCGCGTCTCGGCCCTGGGTAGAGCGGGGCGAGGGGCGAGCAGCGCCCCGACGGGGCCTTACAGACAAGGAGCAGGCCCGCGGCTCCCTAGGGACCAAGCGGTCCCAGCACCCTCAGCTTTCCCGGCCACAGCCCGCGGCTCGGTGGGACGTGCCGCCAAGCGCAGGCTGCTGCGGGACTGCGCCTGGATCGCCCCCTGGGCTTCCTGAAAACCCTTGCCGGGCCCCTCCCCGGAGGCCCTGAAGCGAAGGAAGCCGCCGCGGGAGAAGAGGCAGGGCCCGCTGCTGAGCGGTGAGCGGTGACAAGCCAGGAAGCAGGAGACTAGCTCAGGGGCCTCCGACCTTTCCGAGCACGAGGTCGCTTTGAATGGAGGTGAAATCCAAGCTCTGCCCAATATAAATCCCCTTGTCCCGCCTCCGTCCCTCCCCTCCTCTGAGGCCTCAGGCCTCCCTCTCCTGCCCACCCTCCCTCACGCTCATCAGACAGACATTAGCAAACTCGTGGGAAGCAAAACTAAGAGGAAACGCCATTGAAGACAACTGGCAGATTTTCAAAGGGACGTTATTAAAGGCACAAGAGAACACCCTTCCACTGGCAGGAGAGACAGCAAGTCTGGCAAGACACCGCCCTGGCTTAACCAGGAGATCTTGGATGATCTAAAAATCAAAAGGAGTCCTGTAAAAAGTAGAACCTAGGTCAAAGTGCAAAGGATGAATATGGATGTAAACAAAACAAGTCCGTGGGTAAAATGAGAAAGGCGAAGGCACAAAAGGAGCTCAGTCTAGCTAGAGACGTACAGGTTAATGACAAAACGTTCTGCAAATATATTAGAAGCAAGAGGAAGACCAAGGCTGGGATAGGCGCATTGCTCAATGAAGAGAGGAAGACAATAGCAGAAAATGTCGAAGTGGCAGAGGTGGTTAATGACTTCTTTGTTTCGGTTTTCAGCAAGGAGGTTGGTGATGACGGCATGCCTGCAATAGCGAATGCTGGTGGGAAGGAGGTAGATTGAGAGGTAAAAACAGGAAAAGAACAAGTTAAAAATTACTTAGAAGAGTTAGATGCCTTCAAGTCACCAGGGCCTGATGAAATGCACCTAGAATACTCAGGGAGCTGACAGAGGAGGTATCTGAGCCTCTAGCTATCATCTTTGGAAAATCATGGGAGACAGGGGAGATTCCAGAAGACTGGAAAAGGGCAAATCTAGTGCCCATCTATAAAAAGGGAAATAAGAGCAACCCAGGAAAGTACAGACCAGCCAGTTTAACTTCTGTGCCAGGGAAGATAATGGAGCAAGTAATTAAGGCAATCATCTGCAAATATCTGGAAGATAATAAGGTGACAGGGAACAGCCAGCATGGCTTTGTAAAGGACAGATCACTCTGACCAATCGGATAGCTTTCTTTGATAGCGTAACGAGCCTTGTGGATAAGGGGAAAGCGGTGGATGGGGTATACCTAGGCTTTAGAAAGGCGTTTGATCTGGGGTACGTCTAGACTACATGCTCTGGCGCCAGAGGCATGGAGATTAGGCTACCAGACATAGGAAAATGAAGCAGCGATTTAAATAATCGCTGCTTCATATAAATTTACATGGCTGCCGCGCTGAGCCGACACAGCTGATCAGCTGTGTGTCGGCTCAGCGCGGCAGTCATGTAAATTTAAATGAAGCGGCGATTATTTAAATCGCTGCTTCATTTTCCTATGCCTGGTAGCCTAATCTCCATGCCTCTGGCGACAGAGCATGTAGTCTAGACGTACCCTCAGTCTAGCATGGCCCATATCAATAAACCAGGGAAATACAATGTAGATGGGGCTATTACAAGGTGGGTGCATAACTGGCTGGAGAGCCTGTGACGTAGTGGGGGTACCTGGCTGGTTTCTATGCTGCTGGCTCTGGGGTAACCCCCACTGGCTGCCGTGGGGACCACGTCCCAGCAAAACAGGATGAGTCACTATGCAAACCAGTGGCCAGCCACCCCCCATGGAGAGGAACAAAGGAAGGTGGAATGCTGCCCTGGCTGGGGGGCAGGGCTGGAAGTTAGTTAGTTGGTTGCTGGCTGTCTGTGAGCATGGAGGAGACAGCCTAGGGAGAGGAGCTGGAGTTTAGGGGCCCAGTCTCCCCCGTCTCAAGGGGGCCTGAGGCATCCTAGCCCAGCTCTGTGACCAGATTCCATCTGTGCTGTGCTGTATCCTGGAGAGGCAATAAACTTCCTCTATTCCACTGGCTGGTGCAGTCTGTTCGTGCCATTTCGGGGTGCAGGAGACGGGGAACCCCCAACGTGCCGTCACAGAGCCGTTCTCAGAGAGTCGTTGTCAGTGGTTCACAGTCATGCTGGAAGGGCAGAACAAGGGGGGTTTCGCAGGGGTCTGTTTTGGGACCGGTTCTGTTCAGTATCTTCATCAGCAATTTAGATATCGGCATAGAGAGAACACAAAGTTTATGGGTGACACCAAGCTGGGGGGGGTTAAAAAACATAATCACAGACACTAGCACTGGCAGGGACCTCGGGAGGTCATCAAGTCCAGTCCCCTGCTCTCGTGGCAGGACCAAGAACCGTCTTCTAGATCAAGGCTATTCAGCATGTGGCCCTTGGGTGGCATACGGCCCGTGGCCTGTTTGTTTGCAGCCCGCTGTGCAGTTTGGGTTTACGCGGGGCTCAACACGCGGCCCGTGGATAGGAGCCAAAACAAAAGGTGTTCAGTAGAATGGTCTGCTGGCGCGATGCGTTTTAGTAGTTCCATTCCTGGCCTGCCATTGCTCATTGAAAGGTCCGTGCTACGGGTGGAAATCGGGGAAATGTCGCTGTGACGGCGCGTTGGGGTCCCCCGCCTCCTGCACCCCGAAATGGCACGAACAGACTGCACCAGCCGGTGGAATAGAGGAAGTTTATTGCCTCCCCAGGGTACAGCCCAGCACAGATGTCATCTGGTTCCAGGGCAGGCCTAGGATGTCTCAGCCCCCCTTGAGATGGGGGAGGGGGTCTCGGCTTCTAAACCCCCCAGCCTGTTGCTGAGGCTGCTTCCTCCATCCTCCCAGACAGAAAACTAACTAACTCTCCTCCAGCCCTGCCCCCCAGCCAGGGCAGCATCCACCTCCCTTTGTTCCTCTCCATGGGGGGTGGCTGGTCAGACAGGTTGAGAGACCCTTTGCATAATGACATAATCCCCTGTCTTTCTGGGTCGTGGTACCGGCAGCAGCCAGTGGGGTTACCCCAGAGCCAGCAGCATAGAAACCAGCCAGGTACCCCCACTACGTCACAGTTCTCCCCCCTCCGAGAGCGAACTGAGCAGGGTCACTCCGCTCGTGACCTAGGGAAGTTCGGGTCCTCTGCGTGGGAACCCGCCCTGGGGACATGGGTGCTCCCCTTGACTCGGGCCGGCACGTGAATTGGCTTCCCTCTGTCCACTCGCCGCCCCGCTCCAGGGCGACTGGCGCAGGCCTGTCCTCGGGGGTCACACCCACCCTTCCGCTGGCCTTGATCTCTGGCCAGGGTCTCTCGGGCCGGGGCCATGAACCCAGCGAGCCTTCTCTGGACAGCCAGGGCAGCTTCCACACCCGACACTCCATCCAGGGGGGTCTTCCCCTCCCATAACTCTCTCAGCGAGCCCAGAGGGTCCTCTATCTGGGGTAGAGACCCCCTAGCAGCTTTCCTCCTATCTTGGGCCTTCCCACCCCTCTGGCAGGAGTCACAGGACCGGCAGTACCGCTGCACGGCTGCAAACATCCCCGGCCAGTAGACGTGTTGGAGCAGCCTCAGCCGGGTGCTCCGGATCCCCCGGTGGCCCCCAACGGGGACGTCGTGGACCAAATACAGCAGCTTGAGGCAATGCTTTTGGGGGACGACCAGCTACCGCTGGACCCTCCATGCCCCCACCTTCCTGGGGGGAAGCCATTTGTGACGGCGCGTTGGGGGTTCCCTGTCTCCTGCACCCCGAAATGGCACAAACAGACTGCACCAGCCAGTGGAATTGAGGGGGGTTTATTGCTCCTCCAGCACAGCGCAGCACAGATGTAATCTGGTTACAGGAACTGGGGCTAAGAGGCCTCAGTGCCCCCCTTGAGATAGGGGAGTCCCAGCCCCCTCCCCAGCTCCTTATTCCCTGCCTTCCAGCCAGGAACTAACTAACCCTCTTCCAGCCCTGCCCCCCAGTCAGGGCAGCATCCACCTTCCTTTGTTCCTCTCCATGGGGGGTGTCTGGCCACTGGTTCAACAAGTTTGGCATTACCTTGGCCTAGTGAGGTTTTCCCTGCTGGGTCTTGCTCCAGACAGCAGGGGTCACCACAGCCCAGCAAGTACCCCCACTACGTCACACCATTCACGGAACAGAAGTCCACGCTCCCGCAGGAATCTCTCCTGGCCACCTCCCCCAGGGGCTGAGCCGCCCGGAGGCCAGCCTGGTCCCTCAGCCTCTGCAAGGAGGGTTCTGCCTGCACCTCAGCCTGGAATTCAGCTGCTGAGGCAGGGATCAGGACCTGTTCCCCACCTTAGCCTAGGTCCGGAGTCCCAGCCTGGCTGGACCCCATGTCCACTGGGATGGTACCTTGAGGACCCTGTCGGGAGGCCTCCCCTAGATCCAGGTTGCCAGCCCCTCGTTGGCTCTGGCTCCGGGTGGTGACTAGAGCCCGCTGGGATTCATGGGGCCACTCCTCTAGGTCATTCCCCATCAGCACCTCGGTGGGCAAGTGCGGGTGCACCCCCACTTCCTTGAGACCTTCCTTGGCCCCCCATTTCAGATGCACCCTGGCTACAGGCACCTTAAACGGGGACCCATCTATGCCCTTCAGGGTCAGCTGCGTGTGGGGTACTATCTGCTCTGGGGCCACTATATCGGATCGGGCCAGAGTCACCTCCGCCCCCGTGTCCCAGAAGCCCGTCACTGTCATTGTCTTCGGTCCACCCTCTCTGGGGCACCTGGTGCTGGCCACTGTCGGCAGACAGGATACTGGGCTAGATGGACCTTTGGTCTGACCCAGTACGGCCGTTCTTATGTTCTTATGTCACCTTCCTACCATCCACCTCCAGGGGTATGAGACACTCACTCCACAGGGGCCACCCTGCCTCCACCCGGTACATGGAGAAATCCGCCTCCCGAGGGTCAGGCCTCCCAGGGGAGGTGCACTGAGTATCCTTCCCCTCTCTGACCTGAGGGTTGCCTGCCAGCCCCTGCCTCTGGGGCAGCCTGCCCTTCCTCCTGCCCCAGCCAGTTAACCCCGGAAAGTCCCAGGTCATGGGACCTGGTGCACTGAGCCCTCTTGTGGCCTTTTTGCCCACAGCGATGGCAAGTTAGGCTTTGGGCTGTCTCTGTCCAGGCCCTGGCTGGTTCTCTGGGGCACAGACGACCTGTTCCTTGGGCTCGCGTCGTAGTTGACTCCCTCCGTCGCTCAGCCGAGATCCGGTCTCTGCGCGGTTCCCTTTCTCTCCGGGACTCCCGTTCACACCCGGACCGGCTCTCTGTGAACTCATCCGCCAGCCTTCCGGCCTCCTGGGGGTTCTCTGGTCTCCGGTCCTTGAGCCACAGCCTCAGTTTGGGTGGGCACGCTTCATAGAACTGCTCCATCATGACCAGCTTGAGCAGCTCCTCTGCGGTCTGGGCTCCGACTCCAGACACCCACTTGCGGCCGTATTGCGCCAGGCGGGAGGCCAGGTCCACATAGGTCTCCCGTGGCCCTTTCTGTACCCCCCGGAACTTCTTCCTGTACATCTCGGGGGTCAGCCCGAACTTGTGCAGCAGGGCCTCCTTGACTCGGCTGTAATCCCCTGGCTGTAGGTCCTCCAGCTGACTGAGCACTCCGGCCGCCTCCTGGTTCAGTGTGGGGATGAGCTCCTGCAGCCAGTCAGCTGGGGGGACCCGTTGCAGTCCACAGGCCCTCTCAAAGGAGCTGAGGAACCCGTCTATGTTGCCCATGTCCTTCAATTGGGCCACCGTGAGCCTCTCCAAGCGCCTGGCATCCCCGGGACTCTGGGGCCCATCCACTCTTGGCACAGCCGGTGCCCCGCCGGTTCTCCGCTCTGCCATGGCCAGCTCATGCTGTCGCTGCTTCTCTCGGTCCTCTACTTCCAATTCCTTCATCCGCAGCTGGATCTCTAGCCACCACAGCTCTGCTGGGCTGGCTCCTGCCCTAGACGGCCTATGGCTTGCAGGCCTCCCAGGGGAAGCTGTCCCAACTCTCCGGCAGGCTCCAGTGCTCTGCCTCCTCTCAGAGCCTGACACACTCTCAGGGGGGGTCTGGCTGCTTCCCCTGGGGACAGATTCCTGGCCCCGTGGCTGGTCATTCTCTTCCAGCTGGGCAATCACTGGGCCTTGGTTGCTTTCTGCACAGGCAAGCCCCTCTCTCTGCACAGCTTCACTAGCTCTGCCTTCAAGAGTCGGGCGTAGGCCATCTGCCCGCTGGGCCCCTCGGTGCAGACTCACCAGTCTAGTGCTGCAGCGCCCAACGATTCCCAGGGACCGCTTCGCTCTGTGTCCAGCACGCCTGGCTCCAGGGCTCTTGCTTCTACTGCGCCTTGTCGCTCGCCGCTGGAAGCTCCATCCACGGGGTGCAGTGCATCCCACCCCTGACACCAGTGTGACGGCGCGTTGGGGTCCCCCGTCTCCTGCCCCCCCGGAATGGCATGTACAGACTCCACCAGCTGGTGGAACAGAGGGAATTTATTGCCTCTCCAGGATACAGCCCAGCACAGATGTCATCTGGTTACAGGGCAGGCCTAGGATGCCTCAGCCCCCCTTGATATGGGAGGGGGTCTCGGCTTCTAAACCCCCCAGCCTGTTGCTGAGGCTGCTTCCTCCATGCTCCCAGAAAGAAAACTGACACTCTCCTCCAGCCCTGCCCCCCAGCCAGGGCAGCATCCACCTTCCTTTGTTCCTCTCCATGGGGGGTAGCTGGTCAGACAGGTTGAGAGACCCTCTTTGCATAATGACCCATCCCTGTCCTTCTGGGCTGTGGTACCGGCAGCAGCCAGTGGGGTTACCCCAGAGCCAGCATAGAAAGCAGCCCAATACCCCCACTACGTCACAGTCGCATTTTATTAACATCAGCAGAACTGACTTCAATGGGGCCTGCGTATTGTGTCGTCTGGCCTTAATCTTTGTATTCATGCCCGTCAGTGTGAAGGAAGCTGTTTGTATCTATGCAACCACACTTCAGTTGCGGCCTTCGGTATGTCCTGTGAGTATCAGTGTGGTCCCCAGAGCTTCCAAAGTTGAGTAGCCCTGTTCTAGAGCACCCCGATAGATATCTAGAGCACCCCGATAGATATCTAGAGCACCCCGATAGATATCTAGAGCACCCCGATAGATATCTAGCCAACCAAGTTGCAAGTGCTTTGGAGGGCGAGTTCATAATTCAAAATGATCTGGACAAACTGGAGAAATGGGCTGAGGAAAACAGGGTGAAATTCAATACGAGCAAATGCAAAGTGCTCCACTTAGGGAGGAACAAACATTTTTCACACACGCAAAATGGGAAATGACTGTCTAGGAAGGCGCCCTGCAGAAAGGGATCCAGGGGACACAGTGGACCACACGCTAAATATGAGTCAGCAGTGTGACGCTGTTGCAAAACAAGCCAACATGATTGTGGGCTGCATTCACAGCAGTGTGGTGAGCAAGACACAAGAAGTCATTATTTTGCTCTGCTCTGTGCTGATTAGGCCTCAGCTGGAGTATTGTGTCCAGTTCTGGGCACCGCATTTCAGGAACGGTTTGGAGAAACTGGAGAAGGTCCAGAGAAGAGCAACAAAAATTATTAAAAATCTAGAAGACTGGGAAAGAATCAGGTTTGTTTAGTTTGGAAAAGAAAAGACTGAGAGGGGACAGGATAGCGACTTTCAGACACTTAAAAGGGAGTTACAAGGAGCAGGGAGAAAAATTATTCTCCTTGGTTTTTGAGGACAGGACGAGCAGCAAGGGAGGTTTGGGTTGGACATTAGGAAAAACTTCCTGCCTGCCAGGGGGGTTCAACACTTGGGATAAGTTGCCTGGGGGTTGTGGAATCTCCATCTCTGGAGATATGTAGGAGCAGGTTGGACACACACCTGTCAGGGATGATCTAGATCCATGGTCACCAACAGGTCGATCGTGAGGCCTCGACCAACTGGTCGATCGCGAGGCGTCCTGTTCGCCCCGCCCCCATTTCCCTCCCACCCCCGAGAAGCCCCGCTACCTACCTCAAGTGAAAATGGAGGTAGTGTCGGCTTCCCGGGGATGGACAGAGGTCCCGCAGCTTAGCGCCACTGCTGGGGATTCTGGAAGTGCGCTAGCTGCTCTGCCGGGTGCACTGCGGGAGGGAGCATCGGCTCCCTGCACTGCACAGGAGGGGTGAGTCAGCCCCGGGGGAGGCGTGCATGGGGGGGGGTTGGCCCCGGGGCAGGCATGTGCTGGTTTCCCTCTGGGGGGGAATCCTGGGAGGAGGCAGATGCAGGGGACTCTGCCTCCCCAGCCCCCCCACTCCCCAGCTACAGAACTCTGACCTAATTCCCGTTCCCAATCCCCGAACTCTGTCCCCACTGGCACCCAGTCCCCAGCTGCAGAACCGTCCTCTGCCCTCCCAGCACCCTGCTCCCTCACCCTGCCCCCCGCCGCAGAACCCTGCCCTCTGCCCTCCCAGCACCCTGCTCCCTCACCCTGCCCCTGCCGCAGAACCCTGCCCTCTGCCCTCCCAGCACCCTGCTCCCTCACCCTGCCCCCCGCCGCAGAACCCTGCCCTCTGCCCTCCCAGCACCCTGCTCCCTCACCCTGCCCCCGCCGCAGAACCCTGCCCTCTGCCCTCCCAGCACCCTGCTCCCTCACCCTGCCCCCCGCCGCAGAACCCTGCCCTCTGCCCTCCCAGCACCCTGCTCCCTCACCCTGCCCCCCGCCGCAGAACCCTGCCCTCTGCCCTCCCAGCACCCTGCTCCCTCACCCTGCCCCCCGCCGCAGAACCCTGCCCTCTGCCCTCCCAGCACCCTGCTCCCTCACCCTGCCCCCGCTGCAGAACCGTCCTCTGCCCTCCCAGCACCCTGCTCCCTCACCCTGCTCCCCACTGCAGAACCCTGCCCTCTGCCCTCCCAGCACCCTGCTCCCTCACCCTGCCCCCCGCCGCAGAACCCTGCCCTCTGCCCTCCCAGCACCCTGCTCCCTCACCCTGCCCCCCGCCGCAGAACCCTGCCCTCTGCCCTCCCAGCACCCTGCTCCCTCACCCTGCCCCCCGCCGCAGAACCCTGCCCTCTGCCCTCCCAGCACCCTGCCCCCCGCTGCAGAACTCTGCCCTCCCAGCACCCTGCTCCCTCACCCTGCCCCCCGCCGCAGAACCCTGCCCTCTGCCCTCCCAGCACCCTGCCCCCCGCTGCAGAACTCTGCCCTCCCAGCACCCTGTTCCCTCACCCTGCCCCCCGCTGCAGAACCCTGCCCTCCCAGCACCCTGCTCCCTCATCCTACCCCCACTGCAGAACCGTCCTCTGCCCTCCCGGCACCCTGCTCCCTCACCCTGCCCCCGCCGCAGAACCCTTTCCTCTGCCCTCCCAGCACCCTGCTCCCTCACCCTGCCCCCGCCGCAGAACCCTTTCCTCTGCCCTCCCAGCACCCTGCTCCCTCACCCTGCCCCCGCCGCAGAACCCTGCCCTCTGCCCTCCCAGCACCCTGCTCCCTCACCCTGCCCCCGCCGCAGAACCCTGCCCTCGGCCCTCCAAGCACCCTGCTCCCTCACCCTGCCCCCGCCGCAGAACCCTGCCCTCTGCCCTCCAAGCACCCTGCTCCCTCACCCTGCCCTCTGCCCTCCCAGCACCCTGTTCCCTCACCCTGCCCTCTGCCCTCCCAGCACCCTGTTCCCTCACCCTGCCCCCCGCTGCAGAACCGTGTCCTCTGCCCTCCCAGCACCCTGCCCCCCGCTGCAGAACTCTGTCCCCACAAAATGTATAATTAGAAATGCTTCATTTTAGATGTAAATAGCACGAATAAAAACCAGACCATTTATTGCATAGCTATAAACACGTGATTTTAATGTTATACATCGCATCATTTAAAACTAAACTGTTTATCGGAGTGTGTGAGTATGGGCTGGGGATAGCAAGTGATGGACAGGAGGGGAATAGAGGGGGCGGGGCTTCAAGGAAGGGGCGGGGCGGTCGATCTTCGCCGGTTCTGAGATTTAAAAGGTGACCTTGGGTGTAACAAGGTTGGGGGGGGCCACTGGTCTAGGCGGTGCCCGGCCCTGCCGCGAGGGCGGGGGCTGGACTTGACTCCCGAGGTCCCTGCCAGTGTCTGTGATTCTATCCCCTCCAGACCGAACTCGGCCACTTTTCTCCAGCCCAGCCCTGAGCACCGGGAACCCGCTCTGAGCCCAGCCCCGTCTGGGCCTGTCCCTGAGCACACTGGGAAGCCGCTGCCCCAGCCCTGCGCTCGTGTGCGCCAGGCCGGGGAGGGGCGTGTCCAGCCGTGGCCGGAGGGCGCCCGTTTGACAGACGGGGGCTGACGTCCTGCCCAGCCCATGCGCTGGTGGAGGCAGGCGCGGGCCGGCAGAGCACAGCTCCTCCCACGCCCTGCGGGGGGGGCGCTCCCCCATGAGCCATGCTGGCTCTCAGCCCAGCCAACACTGCTGGGGAGGTGGGGCCCCGGGTGCAGGGCCCCAGGGTGCAGGCCCCTTCACCAGCCCCGCAGCCATAGACAGGGCTGACCCACAACATTTTGGCACCTGCGGCGGGGAGCTCAAATGACGCCCCCAGGCCCCCTTCCTCCTGCCTGCCTGTGATGTCTCTTGTGCCCCCCTTCCTCCAGCGCCCCCCATCTCTGTGCATCTGGGGCCGAGAGCACACGTCTGCACCCGCAGCACACGCAGTGTCCCACACTCGGCCCGAGTGGCGTCCCCGCAGTCGGGCTCCGGAGGCGGCCGCCTCAGTTGGCCTCGTGGGAAGGCCAGCCCTGGCCGTAGACTCGTGACAAAGCCAGGCCCGGGCCCGTTCCCTGGGCGCCCACTACCCCAAACACCGCCTCCCAGCCGGGGTGCCTGCCCCAGCCCTGCCCCTCGGGGGATGGCTGCGTGGGCCAGGCCTGCAGGTCACAGAGCAGCGCTTGGTTCCAGCCCCGCAGGGACCCAGCTGGGGCCTTCCCACGGGCCCCTGCCACCCTCGAATCGGTCAGAGGGAGCCGGGCTGCGGCCGCACCTGCCCGGGGGTCTCCCAGGTGTCTCCGGCAAGCGGGTTTGGCCGTGTCAGGCAGCGCCGAGATCATGGAGGAGCCACGAGCGCCGTGGCTGCTCCGCCGCCGAAAGAGGAAGTGACTTACCCCTGCCCTGCCAGCCCCGGCACCATCCCCGCGCCAGCCACAAGCCCCTGCCCCGCTGCACATCCTACACTTGCGTGGGCGGGCCAGGTGCAGAGCTGCAGAAGCGCCCCAGGGCCATGTGACAGGAACCCTGCCCCCCACCCCTCATTTCCTCTGCTGCCTGCAAGGCCAGAGAGCAGGCGATGCCTGGCCCCGGACTGCAGCCCTGCTGAGGCAGAGCCCTGTGCCCTGGGGGCTTGGGCAACCTGCTGCCGGGAGGGGCGAGTGGCCTCAGCTGGGGACAGGAAGCCTCTAGCACCCGGCCCCTGTGTGTGAGAGGCAGGACGTAGCCTGCGCGGGCCCCGGGAACCAGCTGCCTCCGGAGGCCCCAGCTGCTGGGACCGGCTGGGACGGCTACCGAGCTGCTAACGTGAGTTCTCTGGGTGCCTGGGAAGGATGGGGGCAGGCGGGGCACCGGGCCATGCACTGAGCCCTGCCCATGCCCAGGGTGCGTGGGACAAGGAGGGTAGAGCTTCCCTTCCCCGCAGGGATGAGCGCGGCGCCCGCCCGTACCCACAGCGCACACGGAAACCCGCTCTGAGCCCCCCGTACCCACAGCGCACACGGGAACCCGCTCCGAGCCCGCCCGTACCCACAGCGCACACGGGAACCCGCTCCGAGCCCCCCCGTACCCACGGCGCACACGGGAACCCGCTCCGAGGCCCCCCGTACCCACAGCGCACACGGGAACCCGCTCCGAGCCCCCCCGTACCCACAGCGCACACGGGAACCCGCTCCGAGCCCGCCCGTACACACAGCGCACACGGGAACCCGCTCCGAGGCCGCCTGTACCCACAGCGCACACGGGAATCCGCTCTGAGCCCCCCCCGTACCCACAGCGCACACGGGAACCCGCTCCGAGCCCCCCCGTACCCACAGCGCACACGGGAACACGCTCTGAGCCCCCCCGTACTCACAGCGCACACGGGAACCTGCTCCGAGCCCCCCCGTACCCACAGCGCACACGGGAACCCGCTCCAAGCCCGCCCGTACTCACAGCGCACACGGGAACCCGCTCCGAGCCCGCCCGTACCCACAACGCACACGGGAACCCGCTCCGAGCCCCCCCCGTACCCACAGCACACACGGGAACCCGCTCCGAGCCCCCCCGTACCCACAGCGCACACGGGAACCCACTCCGAGCCCCCCCGTACCCACAGCGCACACGGGAACCCGCTCCGAGCCCCCCCGTACCCACAGCGCACACGGGAACCCGCTCCGAGCCCCCCCGTACCCACAGCGCACACGGGAACCCGCTCCGAGCCCCCCCGTACCCACAGCGCACACGGGAACCCGCTCCGAGTCCCCCCGTACTCACAGCGCACACGGGAACCCGCTCCGAGCCCCCCCGTACCCACAGCGCACACGGGAACCCGCTCCAAGCCCGCCTGTACCCACAGCGCACACGGAAACCCGCTCCGAGGCCGCCTGTACCCACAGCGCACACGGGAACCCGCTCCGAGCCCGCCTGTACCCACAGCGCACACGGAAACCCGCTCTGAGCCCCCCCCCGTACCCACAGCGCACACGGAAACCCGCTCCGAGCCCGCCCGTGCCCACGGCGCGCACGGGAACCCGCTCCGAGCCCCCCCGTGCCCACGGCGCACACGGGAATCCGCTCCGAGCCCCCCCGTACCCACAGCGCACACGGAAACCCGCTCCGAGCCCCCCCGTACCCACAGCGCACACGGGAACCCGCTCCGAGCCCGCCCGTACCCACAGCGCACACGGGAACCCGCTCCGAGCCCGCCCGTACCCACAGCGCACACGGAAACCCGCTCCGAGCCCCCCCGTACCCACAGCGCACACGGGAACCCGCTCCGAGCCCGCCCGTACCCACAGCGCACACGGGAACCCGCTCCGAGCCCGCCCGTACCCACAGCGCACACGGGAACCCGCTCCGAGCCCCCCCGTACCCACAGCGCACACGGAAACCTGCTCCGAGCCCCCCCGTACCGACAGCGCACACGGGAACCCGCTCCGAGCCCCCCCGTACCCACAGCGCACACGGGAACCCGCTCGGAGCCCGCCCGTACCCACAGCGCACACGGGAACCCGCTCCGAGCCCCCCCGTACCCACAGCGCACACGGGAATCCGCTCCGAGCCCCCCCGTACCCACAGCGCACACGGGAACCCGCTCCGAGCCCCCCCGTACCCACAGCGCACACGGGAACCCGCTCCGAGCCCCCCCGTACCCACAGCGCACACGGGAACCCGCTCCGAGCCCGCCCGTACCCACAGCGCACACGGGAACCTGCTCCGAGCCCCCCCGTACCCACAGCGCACACGGGAACCCGCTCCGAGCCCCCCCGTACCCACAGCGCACACGGGAACCTGCTCCGAGCCCCCCCGTACCCACAGCGCACACGGGAACCCGCTCCGAGCCCGCCTGTACCCACAGCGCACACGGGAACCCTCTCCGAGCCCGCCCGTACCCACAGCGCACACGGGAACCCGCTCCGAGTCCCCCCGTACTCACAGCGCACACGGGAACCTGCTCCGAGCCCCCCCGTACCCATAGCGCACACGGAAACCCGCTCCGAGCCCGCCCGTACCCACAGCGCACACGGGAACCTGCTCCGAGCCCGCCCGTACCCACAGCGCACACGGGAACCCGCTCCGAGCCCGCCCGTACCCACAGCGCACACGGGAACCCGCTCCGAGCCCTCCCGTACCCACAGCGCACACGGGAACCCGCTCCGAACCCGCCCGTACCCACAGCGCACACGGGAACCCGCTCCGAGCCCCCCCGTACCCACAGCGCACACGGGAATCCGCTCCGAGCCCCCCCGTACCCACAGCGCACACGGGAACCCGCTCCGAGCCCGCCCGTACCCACAGCGCACACGGGAACCCGCTCCGAGCCCGCCCGTACCCACAGCGCACACGGGAACCCGCTCCGAGCCCGCCCGTACCCACAGCGCACACGGGAACCTGCTCCGAGCCCCCCCGTACCCATAGCGCACACGGAAACCCGCTCCGAGTCCCCCCGTACTCACAGCGCACACGGGAACCTGCTCCGAGCCCCCCCGTACCCACAGCGCACACGGGAACCCGCTCCGAGCACCCCCGTACCCACAGCGCACACGGAAACCCGCTCCGAGTCCCCCCGTACTCACAGCGCACACGGGAACCCGCTCCGAGCCCGCCCGTACCCACAGCGCACACGGGAACCCGCTCCGAGGCCGCCTGTACCCACAGCGCACACGGGAATCCGCTCTGAGCCCCCCCCGTACCCACAGCGCACACGGGAACCCGCTCCGAGCCCCCCCGTACCCACAGCGCACACGGGAACCCGCTCCGAGCCCCCCCGTACCCACAGCGCACACGGGAACCCGCTCCGAGTCCCCCCGTACTCACAGCGCACACGGGAACCTGCTCCGAGCCCCCCCGTACCCACAGCGCACACGGGAACCCGCTCCAAGCCCGCCCGTACTCACAGCGCACACGGGAACCCGCTCCGAGCCCGCCCGTACCCACAGCGCACACGGGAACCCGCTCCGAGCCCCCCCCGTACCCACAGCACACACGGGAACCCGCTCCGAGCCCCCCCGTACCCACAGCGCACACGGGAACCCGCTCCGAGCCCCCCCGTACCCACAGCGCACACGGGAACCTGCTCCGAGCCCCCCCGTACCCACAGCGCACACGGGAACCCGCTCCGAGCCCGCCCGTACCCACAGCGCACACGGGAACCCGCTCCGAGGCCGCCTGTACCCACAGCGCACACGGGAATCCGCTCTGAGCCCCCCCCGTACCCACAGCGCACACGGGAACCCGCTCCGAGCCCCCCCGTACCCACAGCGCACACGGGAACACGCTCTGAGCCCCCCCGTACTCACAGCGCACACGGGAACCTGCTCCGAGCCCCCCCGTACCCACAGCGCACACGGGAACCCGCTCCAAGCCCGCCCGTACTCACAGCGCACACGGGAACCCGCTCCGAGCCCGCCCGTACCCACAACGCACACGGGAACCCGCTCCGAGCCCCCCCCGTACCCACAGCACACACGGGAACCCGCTCCGAGCCCCCCCGTACCCACAGCGCACACGGGAACCCACTCCGAGCCCCCCCGTACCCACAGCGCACACGGGAACCCGCTCCGAGCCCCCCCGTACCCACAGCGCACACGGGAACCCGCTCCGAGCCCCCCCGTACCCACAGCGCATACGGGAACCCGCTCCGAGCCCCCCCGTACCCACAGCGCACACGGGAACCCGCTCCGAGTCCCCCCGTACTCACAGCGCACACGGGAACCCGCTCCGAGCCCCCCCGTACCCACAGCGCACACGGGAACCCGCTCCAAGCCCGCCTGTACCCACAGCGCACACGGAAACCCGCTCCGAGGCCGCCTGTACCCACAGCGCACACGGGAACCCGCTCCGAGCCCGCCTGTACCCACAGCGCACACGGAAACCCGCTCTGAGCCCCCCCCCGTACCCACAGCGCACACGGAAACCCGCTCCGAGCCCGCCCGTGCCCACGGCGCGCACGGGAACCCGCTCCGAGCCCCCCCGTGCCCACGGCGCACACGGGAATCCGCTCCGAGCCCCCCCGTACCCACAGCGCACACGGGAACCCGCTCCGAGCCCGCCCGTACCCACAGCGCACACGGGAACCCGCTCCGAGCCCGCCCGTACCCACAGCGCACACGGAAACCCGCTCCGAGCCCCCCCGTACCCACAGCGCACACGGGAACCCGCTCCGAGCCCGCCCGTACCCACAGCGCACACGGGAACCCGCTCCGAGCCCGCCCGTACCCACAGCGCACACGGGAACCCGCTCCGAGCCCCCCCGTACCCACAGCGCACACGGGAACCCGCTCCGAGCCCCCCCGTACCCACAGCGCACACGGAAACCTGCTCCGAGCCCCCCCGTACCGACAGCGCACACGGGAACCCGCTCCGAGCCCCCCCGTACCCACAGCGCACACGGGAACCCGCTCGGAGCCCGCCCGTACCCACAGCGCACACGGGAACCCGCTCCGAGCCCCCCCGTACCCACAGCGCACACGGGAATCCGCTCCGAGCCCCCCCGTACCCACAGCGCACACGGGAACCCGCTCCGAGCCCCCCCCGTACCCACAGCGCACACGGGAACCCGCTCCGAGCCCCCCCGTACCCACAGCGCACACGGGAACCCGCTCCGAGCCCGCCCGTACCCACAGCGCACACGGGAACCTGCTCCGAGCCCCCCCGTACCCACAGCGCACACGGGAACCCGCTCCGAGCCCCCCCGTACCCACAGCGCACACGGGAACCTGCTCCGAGCCCCCCCGTACCCACAGCGCACACGGGAACCCGCTCCGAGCCCGCCTGTACCCACAGCGCACACGGGAACCCTCTCCGAGCCCGCCCGTACCCACAGCGCACACGGGAACCCGCTCCGAGTCCCCCCGTACTCACAGCGCACACGGGAACCTGCTCCGAGCCCCCCCGTACCCATAGCGCACACGGAAACCCGCTCCGAGCCCGCCCGTACCCACAGCGCACACGGGAACCTGCTCCGAGCCCGCCCGTACCCACAGCGCACACGGGAACCCGCTCCGAGCCCGCCCGTACCCACAGCGCACACGGGAACCCGCTCCGAGCCCTCCCGTACCCACAGCGCACACGGGAACCCGCTCCGAGCCCGCCCGTACCCACAGCGCACACGGGAACCCGCTCCGAGCCCCCCCGTACCCACAGCGCACACGGGAATCCGCTCCGAGCCCCCCCGTACCCACAGCGCACACGGGAACCTGCTCCGAGCCCGCCCGTACCCACAGCGCACACGGGAACCCGCTCCGAGCCCGCCCGTACCCACAGCGCACACGGGAACCCGCTCCGAGCCCGCCCGTACCCACAGCGCACACGGGAACCTGCTCCGAGCCCCCCCGTACCCATAGCGCACACGGAAACCCGCTCCGAGTCCCCCCGTACTCACAGCGCACACGGGAACCTGCTCCGAGCCCCCCCGTACCCACAGCGCACACGGGAACCCGCTCCGAGCACCCCCGTACCCACAGCGCACACGGAAACCCGCTCCGAGTCCCCCCGTACTCACAGCGCACACGGGAACCCGCTCCGAGCCCGCCCGTACCCACAGCGCACACGGGAACCCGCTCCGAGGCCGCCTGTACCCACAGCGCACACGGGAATCCGCTCTGAGCCCCCCCCGTACCCACAGCGCACACGGGAACCCGCTCCGAGCCCCCCCGTACCCACAGCGCACACGGGAACCCGCTCCGAGCCCCCCCGTACCCACAGCGCACACGGGAACCCGCTCCGAGTCCCCCCGTACTCACAGCGCACACGGGAACCTGCTCCGAGCCCCCCCGTACCCACAGCGCACACGGGAACCCGCTCCAAGCCCGCCCGTACTCACAGCGCACACGGGAACCCGCTCCGAGCCCGCCCGTACCCACAGCGCACACGGGAACCCGCTCCGAGCCCCCCCCGTACCCACAGCACACACGGGAACCCGCTCCGAGCCCGCCCGTACCCACAGCACACACGGGAACCCGCTCCGAGCCCCCCCGTACCCACAGCGCACACGGGAACCCGCTCCGAGCCCCCCCGTACCCACAGCGCACACGGGAACCCGCTCCGAGCCCCCCCGTACCCACAGCGCACACGGGAACCCGCTCCGAGCCCCCCCGTACCCACAGCGCACACGGGAACCCGCTCCGAGTCCCCCCGTACTCACAGCGCACACGGGAACCCGCTCCGAGCCCCCCCGTACCCACAGCGCACACGGGAACCCGCTCCAAGCCCGCCTGTACCCACAGCGCACACGGAAACCCGCTCCGAGGCCGCCTGTACCCACAGCGCACACGGGAACCCGCTCCGAGCCCGCCTGTACCCACAGCGCACACGGAAACCCGCTCTGAGCCCCCCCCCGTACCCACAGCGCACACGGAAACCCGCTCCGAGCCCGCCCGTGCTCACGGCGCGCACGGGAACCCGCTCCGAGCCCCCCCGTGCCCACGGCGCACACGGGAATCCGCTCCGAGCCCCCCCGTACCCACAGCGCACACGGGAACCCGCTCCGAGCCCCCCCGTACCCACAGCGCACACGGGAACCCGCTCCGAGTCCCCCCGTACTCACAGCGCACACGGGAACCTGCTCCGAGCCCCCCCGTACCCACAGCGCACACGGGAACCCGCTCCAAGCCCGCCCGTACTCACAGCGCACACGGGAACCCGCTCCGAGCCCGCCCGTACCCACAGCGCACACGGGAACCCGCTCCGAGCCCCCCCCGTACCCACAGCACACACGGGAACCCGCTCCGAGCCCGCCCGTACCCACAGCACACACGGGAACCCGCTCCGAGCCCCCCCGTACCCACAGCGCACACGGGAACCCGCTCCGAGCCCCCCCGTACCCACAGCGCACACGGGAACCCGCTCCGAGCCCCCCCGTACCCACAGCGCACACGGGAACCCGCTCCGAGCCCCCCCGTACCCACAGCGCACACGGGAACCCGCTCCGAGTCCCCCCGTACTCACAGCGCACACGGGAACCCGCTCCGAGCCCCCCCGTACCCACAGCGCACACGGGAACCCGCTCCAAGCCCGCCTGTACCCACAGCGCACACGGAAACCCGCTCCGAGGCCGCCTGTACCCACAGCGCACACGGGAACCCGCTCCGAGCCCGCCTGTACCCACAGCGCACACGGAAACCCGCTCTGAGCCCCCCCCCGTACCCACAGCGCACACGGAAACCCGCTCCGAGCCCGCCCGTGCCCACGGCGCGCACGGGAACCCGCTCCGAGCCCCCCCGTGCCCACGGCGCACACGGGAACCCGCTCCGAGCCCCCCCGTGCCCACGGCGCACACGGGAACCCGCTCCGAGCCCCCCCGTACCCACGGCGCACACGGAAACCCGCTCCGAGCCCCCCCGTGCCCACGGCGCACACGGGAACCCGCTCCGAGCCCCCCCGTACCCACGGCGCACACGGGAACCCGCTCCGAGCCCGCCCGTGCCCACGGCGCGCACGGGAACCCGCTCCGAGCCCCCCCGTGCCCACGGCGCGCACGGGAACCCGCTCCGAGCCCCCCCGTGCCCACGGCGCGCACGGGAACCCGCTCCGCGCCCCCCCGTGCCCACGGCGTGCACGGGAACCCGCTCCGAGCCCCCCCGTGCCCACGGCGCGCACGGGAACCCGCTCCGAGCCCCCCCGTGCCCACGGCGCGCATGGGAACCCGCTCCGAGCCCGCCCGTGCCCACGGCGCGCACGGGAACCCGCTCCGAGCCCCCCCGTGCCCACGGCGCGCACGGGAACCCGCTCCGAGCCCGCCCGTGCCCACGGCGCGCACGGGAACCCGCTCCGAGCCCCCCCGTGCCCACGGCGCGCACGGGAACCCGCTCCGAGCCCGCCCGTGCCCACGGCGCGCACGGGAACCCGCTCCGAGCCCGCCCGTGCCCACAGCGCACACGGGAACCCGCTCCGAGCCCCCCCGTGCCCACGGCGCGCATGGGAACCCGCTCCGAGCCCCCCCGTGCCCACGGCGCACACGGGAACCCGCTCCGAGCCCCCCCGTGCCCACGGCGCGCACGGGAACCTGCCCATGCCCACGGCGCACACGGGCACACGAATAGCGCAGAGCTCCCCCAGGCTCCTGGGCAGGGTTGGGTGCTTAGTTCCCTGTGTCTGTGGGGCAGGGGAGGGGGCTGAGCTCGCCGTGCCCGTGGCAGGCCATGGACAGGCGCTGGCGCTGGCTGGGGGGAGGCAGGAGAGACGTCCTAGCCAACCCCCCCCAGAGGCCAGGCCAGCTGATGGCGGGTGCCGCCCAGGGGCAGGGTGGGGGGTGTCCAGGCCTGGGGCTGCCCTGCAGGGAGGGCCGTCGAGGGGAGCCCCAGAGGCCCCCAAACAGCCAGGACCTCGGCTGCTTCCATTTGGAGCCTTCATCCTGATCCCCATTTTGGAGGCTACCCTGGAGCGGGCCTGCCCGGCTCTCCGGAGCCCTGGGCCTGGCCCCACTGAGGCAGGCCTGGCCCGGGACCCACCCAGGGAGCTGCCGAGCCCTTTGCTGTGCCTGGAGCTGAGACCGAGCCCCCCTGTGCCCGCCAGGTGACCCCCGGCAGAAGACTACGACTCCCAGCAGCCTTTGCGGTGCAGGTGCGGGAGGTATGTGAGCTGGCTGCCTGTTCTCCTGGGCTTGGCGCTTCCCCCGTGCAGGATCCCCAGGGCCCCAGCACCTGCCCAGGTAGGTGAGAGGCGCCGGAACAGCCTGTCTGAGCCCAGCCCGGCCTCAGGGGCTGGCCACGGGCTTTGGAGCAGCCAGGGGAGCTGGCCTGAGCCCAGAGCCTGGGGGGGCAGGGCTGCCCCCCAACTGGCACATTTCCCCCGGCAGGCTCAGCTCCTCCGCCCAGCTGTGCCCCCCCGGCCAGAGGGGAGCCCTGAGCTTCGGAGGGGGGATTGACTCAGGGAAGGGGGCACTTGCAAGGAGAGCTCCTGGGGCCGGAGCCCCCAGCCAGCTCTGCCTGGAGCAGTTCCCAGCACCGTGGGGCAGGGCTGTGGGGCATTTTGCCCTGGCGGGGAACCGGGGGGCAGGGCTGCGGCGCCGGGGGGCTTGCTCTCCTGGGCGGGCCCACACAGCCTGGTGGGGAGCCGGGGGCAGGGCTGCGGCGCCGGGGGGCCTGCTCTCCTGGGCGGGCCCACACAGCCTGGTGGGGAGCCGGGGGCAGGGCTGCGGCGCTGGGGGGCCTGCTCTCCTGGGCGGGCCCACACAGCCTGGTGGGGAGCCGGGGGGCAGGGCTGTGGCGCCGGGGGGCCTGCTCTCCTGGGCGGGCCCACACAGCCTGGCGGGGAGCCGGGGGGTAGGGCTGCGGCGCCGGGGGGCCTGCTCTCCTGGGCGGGCCCACACAGCCTGGCGGGGAGCCGGGGGGCAGGGCTGTGGCACCGGGGGGCCTGCTCTCCTGGGCGGGCCCACACAGCCTGGCGGGGAGCCGGGGGCGCTAGGAATGGCCCCGGATCGGGCTGGAGCCGCCCAGCGGGCGCACAGAGGGGGTTCCCTGGCTAGGAATGGCCCCGGATCGGGCTGGAGCCGCCCAGCGGGCGCACAGAGGGGGTTCCCTGGCTAGGAATGGCCCCGGATCGGGCTGGAGCCGCCCAGCGGGCTCACAGAGGGGGTTCCCTGGCTAGGAATGGCCCCGGATCGGGCTGGAGCCGCCCAGCGGGCTCACAGAGGGGGTTCCCTGGCTAGGAATGGCCCCGGAACGGGCTGGAGCCGCCCAGCGGGCGCACAGAGGGGGTTCCCTGGCTAGGAATGGCCCCGGATCGGGCTGGAGCCGCCCAGCGGGCGCACAGAGGGGGTTCCCTGGCTAGGAATGGCCCCGGATCGGGCTGGAGCCGCCCAGCGGGCGCACAGAGGGGGTTCCCTGGCTAGGAATGGCCCCGGATCGGGCTGGAGCCGCCCAGCGGGCTCACAGAGGGGGTTCCCTGGCTAGGAATGGCCCCGGATCGGGCTGGAGCCGCCCAGCGGGCGCACAGAGGGGGTTCCCTGGCTAGGAATGGCCCCGGAACGGGCTGGAGCCGCCCAGCGGGCTCACAGAGGGGGTTCCCTGGCTAGGAATGGCCCCGGATCGGGCTGGAGCCGCCCAGCGGGCTCACAGAGGGGGTTCCCTGGCTAGGAATGGCCCCGGATCGGGCTGGAGCCGCCCAGCGGGCGCACAGAGGGGGTTCCCTGGCTAGGAATGGCCCCGGATTGGGCTGGAGCCGCCCAGCGGGCTCACAGAGGGGGTTCCCTGGCTAGGAATGGCCCCGGATCGGGCTGGAGCCGCCCAGCGGGCGCACAGAGGGGGTTCCCTGGCTAGGAATGGCCCCGGATCGGGCTGGAGCCGCCCAGCGGGCTCACAGAGGGGGTTCCCTGGCTAGGAATGGCCCCGGATCGGGCTGGAGCCGCCCAGCGGGCGCACAGAGGGGGTTCCCTGGCTAGGAATGGCCCCGGATCGGGCTGGAGCCGCCCAGCGGGCGCACAGAGGGGGTTCCCTGGCTAGGAATGGCCCCGGATCGGGCTGGAGCCGCCCAGCGGGCGCACAGAGGGGGTTCCCTGGCTAGGAATGGCCCCGGAACGGGCTGGAGCCGCCCAGCGGGCGCACAGAGGGGGTTCCCTGGCTAGGAATGGCCCCGGAACGGGCTGGAGCCGCCCAGCGGGCGCACAGAGGGGGTTCCCTGGCTAGGAATGGCCCCGGATCGGGCTGGAGCCGCCCAGCGGGCGCACAGAGGGGGTTCCCTGGCTAGGAATGGCCCCGGAACGGGCTGGAGCCGCCCAGCGGGCGCACAGAGGGGGTTCCCTGGCTAGGAATGGCCCCGGATCGGGCTGGAGCCGCCCAGCGGGCGCACAGAGGGGGTTCCCTGGCTAGGAATGGCCCCGGATCGGGCTGGAGCCGCCCAGCGGGCGCACAGAGGGGGTTCCCTGGCTAGGAATGGCCCCGGATCGGGCTGGAGCCGCCCAGCGGGCGCACAGAGGGGGTTCCCTGGCTAGGAATGGCCCCGGAACGGGCTGGAGCCGCCCAGCGGGCGCACAGAGGGGGTTCCCTGGCTAGGAATGGCCCCGGAACGGGCTGGAGCCGCCCAGCGGGCGCACAGAGGGGGTTCCCTGGCTAGGAATGGCCCCGGATCGGGCTGGAGCCGCCCAGCGGGCGCACAGAGGGGGTTCCCTGGCTAGGAATGGCCCCGGATCGGGCTGGAGCCGCCCAGCGGGCGCACAGAGGGGGTTCCCTGGCTAGGAATGGCCCCGGATCGGGCTGGAGCCGCCCAGCGGGCGCACAGAGGGGGTTCCCTGGCTAGGAATGGCCCCGGAACGGGCTGGAGCCGCCCAGCGGGCGCACAGAGGGGGTTCCCTGGCTAGGAATGGCCCCGGATCGGGCTGGAGCCGCCCAGCGGGCTCACAGAGGGGGTTCCCTGGCTAGGAGCGCCCCAGCTTCCCACGCTGGCAGGGGGCTCCTGGAGCCAGAGCGGCGCAGCCGGTCTGTGGGGACCATCGTGTCCCTCGCTCTCCAGCCAGAGCCCGGGGGCCCCGCCAGCCCTGCTCCTGCCCCAGGCCCACGGTGAGCGGGGTCCTAGCCGGGAGGGGCTGTCTGCTGGGGACGCAAGCGGCCCTGGGGGGGAGGGAGCAGGCGAGACCCAGCCCTGCCCCCCACGGCTCGTGGTGCCAGCCCCAGCCTCGGCCAGCCGGGGAGAGCCTCCTTGTGCAAGGCGGAACACGCCGGTGCTGCTTGCACAACTCTCGTGTCTGGGTTGCGCCAGCGCAGTGGGCGGCCGGGCACCTCGCAGACCAGGCCCCCGCTCTGCTTGCTGGGGTAGGGGCGCGTCAGGGCTCTGTGGGGCCAACGGCAGCCCCCGCTCCTGCCGGGGAGCCAGGGGTGGGGTGCCCTGCCCGCCCAGCCCAGGGCAACCCACATGCCCTGCCCCCGTTCCCCGGCAGGAGCACCGGTCGGGGGTGCAGGGTGCCCATTTTTTTAGGCCCCTGCCCGCGGACCCCATTGGCCCCGGCTAATCCCCCAGTAGCTGGGCGCTGGGGCGATGGCTGTGGGAATCACGGAGCACGGGCTGCCCCTACGCCCCGCGTGCAGCGCGAGGCCCCCTGGGCTTGGTCCAATCACTCTGAACGCGCCGGAAACCCAGCCCCAGCCAGCGGCGGCCCACGCTCCCGCCAGGCAGAGCGCCCTGAAGCCTTTGTGACAACGGGGCCCCAGGAGCAGGCGCCGGCGGGCTCCATGGCCAGAGAGATTGACGGCGCCCCCCGGAGACAGGCCCCCGCTGCAGTCTCAGTCCTGCCCCTGGGGTGTTTCCCCCCCTCCTGGGGGCCCAGCAGCGTGTCCAGGGCGTTAGCCCCACACAAGGGCCACCTGGCTCCTTTTCAGACCTGTAGCATCTGCCGTCTCCCGGGGGCCAGAGGCCTCGCCAGCAGCTTGCCCCAGCACGTCTGTGATTCCTGGCCCCCTGGCTCCATTCCTTCTGCTTTCAAGGCCTCCTCCCGCCGGCCCGCCAGGGCCTCTTCGCACTGCAGAGATCTGGTAACCCCAGCTCCCGGTTTCCGATTTACCCTGCGCCGGGAGCTGCCACAGACACGCCCACCGCCCCACACTACTGACCCGGAGCCAGCGGCCGCGGGCCCAGCCCGTCCCATCCGCTGGGGAGCATCCGAGCGGCCAGGCTGGGTCAGACCAGCGATCCATCCAGCCAGGGTCCTGTCTGCACTGGGGCCAGAGCCGGGTGCCCCAGAGGGAGTGACCAGAACCAGGAATCCTCACGTGATCCCTCCCCGTCGCCCATCCCCAGACACACAGAGGCCAGGGACACGGCCCTGCCAACCCTGTCTAACAGCCATTGATGGACCCAACCTCCAGGAATGTATCTAGTTATTGTTTTAACCCTGTTTTAGTCTTGGCCTTCACAACCTCCACTGGCAAGGAGTTCCACAGGTTAACTGTGCACCCTGTGAAGAAAAACTTCCTTTGGTTGGTTTTAAACCTGCTGCCTGTTAATTTCATTTGGTGACCCCTAGATCTTATGTCATGGGAACAAGTAAATAACTTTTCCTTAGTCACTTTCTCCCCAGCAGCCATGTTCTATAGACCTCTGTCCTCTCCTCCTTAGTTTCCTCTTTCCAAGCTGAAAAGTTCCAGTCTCTTTCATCTCTCCTCAGAGCAACCTGCTTTGGCCCCTGGGATTCTGGGACTCAGCAGAGACCAGAGGTGTCCCAGCCAGACGGGGGCTGTTCAGTGCAGAAACCCGCCCAGGCTCCGGCTCGTCTGGCTCATGCCAGTGTGACGTTGGGGCGGGTGCTGGAGTGTGTAGGGAGGGTGTGACGTAGTGGGGGTACTTGCTGGGCTGTGGTGACCCCTGCTGTCTGGAGCAAGACCCAGCAGGGAAAACCTCGCTAGGCAGAGGTAATGCCAAACTTGTTGAACCAGTGGCCAGACACCCCCCATGGAGAGGAACAAAGGAAGGTGGATGCTGCCCTGGCTGGGGGGGCAGGGCTGCAAGGGAATTTAGTTAGTTACTGTGGGAGAGCATGGAGGAGAGCCTAGGAGAAGGGGCTGGAGTTTAGGGGCCCAGTCTCCCCCATCTCAAGGGGGCCTGAGGCATCCTAGCCCAGCTCTGTGACCAGACTACATCTGTGCTGCGCTGTATCCTGGAGAGGCAATAAACTTCCTCTATTCCACCGGCTGGTGCAGTCTGTTTGTGCCATTTCGGGGTGCAGGAGACGGGGAACCCCCAACGCGCCGTCACACTGGTGTCAGAAGTGGGATGCACTGCACCCCGTGGATGGAGCTTCCAGCGGCAAGCGACAAGGCGCAGTAGAAGCAAGAGCCCTGGAGCCAGGCGTGCTGGAGACAGAGCGAAGCGGTTCCTGGGAATCGTGGGGCGCTGCAGCACTAGACTGGTGAGTCTGCACCGAGGGGCCCAGCGGGCAGATGGCCTACGCCCGACTCTTGAAGGCAGAGCTGGTGGGGCTGTGCAGAGAGAGGGGCTTGCCTGTGCAGAAAGCAACCAAGGCCCAGCTGATTGCCCAGCTGGAAGATAATGACCAGCCACAGGGCCAGGATCTTGTCCCCAGGGGAAGCAGCCAGACCCCCCCTGAGAGTGTGTCAGGCTCAGAGAGGGGGAGGAGCGCTGGAACCCAATGGAGAGATGAGACAGCATCTCCCGGGAGGCCTGCAAGCCGTAGCCCATCTAGGGCAGGGGCCAGCCCAGCGGAGCTGCGGCGGCTGGAGATCCAGCTGCGGATCAGGGAATTGGAAGTAGAGGACCGAGAGAAGGACCGCCAGGACCGAGAGAGGGAGCGCCAAGATCGAGAGAAGGAGCGCCAAGATCGAGAGAGGCAGCGGCAGCATGAGCTGGCCATGGCAGAGCAGAGAACCGGCGGGGCACCGGCTGCGCCAAGTGCGGATGGGCCCCAGGGTCCCAGGACTGCCAGACGCTTGGAGAGGCTCGTGGTGGCCCAATTGAAGGACATGGGCGACATAGAAGGGTTCCTCAGTGCCTTTGAGAGGGCCTGTGGACTGCAACGGGTCCCCCCAGCTGACTGGCTGCAGGAGCTCATCCCCGCACTGAACCAGGAGGCGGCCGGAGTGCTCAGTCAGCTGGAGGACCTACAGCCAGGGGATTACAACCGAGTCAAGGAGGCCCTGCTGCACAAGTTCGGGCTGACCCCCGAGATGTACAGGAAGAAGTTCCGGGGGGTACAGAAAGGGCCACGGGAGACCTATGTGGACCTGGCCTCCCGCCTGGCGCAATACTGCCGCAAGTGGGTGTCTGGAGTCGGAGCCCAGACCGCAGAGGAGCTGCTCAAGCTGGTCATGATGGAGCCAGGGACTGACACTGCACCGCCGCACGTGGGCGAGTCAGTGGGGTCCCCTCCGCCCAGCACCGCGACCAGCCAGGCACTGACACTGCACCGCCGCACGTGGGCGAGTCAGTGGGGTCCCCTCCGCCCAGCACCGCGACCAGCCAGGCACTGACACTGCACCGCCGCATGTGGGCGAGTCAGTGGGGTCCCCGCCGCCCAGCACCGCGACCAGCCAGGGACTGACACTGCACCGCCGCACGTGGGCGAGTCAGTGGGGTCCCCTCCGCCCAGCACCGTGACCAGCCAGGCACTGACACTGCACCGCCGCACGTGGGCGAGTCAGTGGGGTCCCCGCCGCCCAGCACCGCGACCAGCCAGGCACTGACACTGCACCGTCGCACGAGGGCGAGTCAGTGGGGTCCCCGCCGCCCAGCACCGTGACCAGCCAGGCACTGACACTGCACCGCCGCACGAGGGCGAGTCAGTGGGGTCCCCGCCGCCCAGCACCGTGACCAGCCAGGCACTGACACTGCACCGCCGCACGAGGGCGAGTCAGTGGGGTCCCCGCCGCCCAGCACCGCGACCAGCCAGGCACTGACACTGCACCGCCGCACGTGGGCGAGTCAGTGGGGGTCACACCTCACAGCGCAGGACCGCGGGGTACAGAGCACTCACTGCAGCGCCATACCTGGCCCAGTGCCAACGCGGAGCCTGAGCCGTGTCCCTGAGACCGGCCGGAGAGCCCTGTCTGGCTGCGGACGGGTTAGGGTCAGGACTCCCCGCCGTGCCCCACAGCCAGGCACAGACTTTCCAGCTCCCCCAGGGTGCAGACTGTGGGGTGGGGCCTTCGGGGTACTGGGCTGGGGAGAGGGAGGCCCCACCCCGGGCATTGTGCTGGCAGGACAAAGGGGCTGCATTGGCCTGCTGCCTGGGCAGGACACAGGCTGCTTGTTCGGCTGCCAGATCAGAACTGGGGGTGGGAGAGGCGAGCAGCTCCCTCCCCTGGCCCTTCGGCTGGGGAACAGCGCCTGATACAGGCGAGGCCCCGTCCTGCGTCACCGCCCGGCGTGCCCCTCGCGCTGGCCCCAACGTGGGGCTCGTCGCTTGTCGCTTGCCGTGGCCCGTGGGTGCTGCTGGCTCCGGCCGGGGGCTCTGGGCGGGGGGATTGCTGCTGGGTGAGGCCAGCACTGGATCCGCCGCGGTGCCCGGGTGGGTCTGGGTGCAGGGAGCCGGGGCGGCGAGGTCTCTGGCAGGCGGCTGAGGCTGCCGTCGCGCAGGGGGTGTGGGCGAGATCTCGTCTCCTCGCTGCTCTCGGCAGTTTCTCTCCAGCCGCCGGGTTTCCGCTGCCCTGGCTGCCGGGGGAAGGAAGCGGGTGTCCCAGGTGAGGGGCTCCGAGCCAGGGCCTGGCCGCTGAGCGGCCGTTGCGGGTGGGTGCTGCGGAGGGGGCGGGGGCTCAGCCCTGTGGTTAGTGACTCTGGGGCCCTCCTGACACGGGCCTGTCCCGAGAACCGGGCTGGAGCCGTGTGCCGGAGGGGGCAGGGAAGGGGAGCCGGGCAGGGGGCCTCAATGACCAGACAGGCGCGGCTGCACCGAGCCCCCAGCGGCCCCCGCCAAGCCTGCCTCAGCACCACGCGCTGCCTGGCACCCGAGGGAGCATCGTGTGGGCAGAGCAGCCGGCTCTCGGCTCTCCTCGCCCGGGGGCGCAGGCTGTCCCTGGGCCTGGCGCACCCAGCCTGCCCGCCACTGAGCCCCCCAGCCCGGGCAGCCCCCGCTGGCTCTGCGCCCCGAGCCGGCTGCTGCGTCATCCCACCTGCCCCTCGTCCCCTCCTCCCTCCCTCTTATCGGAGCCGTGCAGCCTGGGACTCGCCCGGGCAGGCTCTCCGCCGGCAGCAGGCCACGGCAGGCAGGGCAGCGCCAGGCTCTGGGCAGGGAGAACGGGGGGCCCGGCGCCACTAGGTGCCCATCACTGCCAGGGCGTCTCTGTCTCAGCAGCTCCGGGGCCGGGCCGATTGGGACATGCCAGGCGGGCGCTGCTGAGAGCCTGTGTCTGGAGAGCTGCCCTGCCGGGCCGAGAGCCGCCATGGCCCAGCCGTCCTTCACCCTGCAGGTCCCGGAGAACCAGGCCGCTGCCAGGTGAGCTGTGCCCCCGTTTGCCTGTCTGCTGCCTGTCCCGACCTGCGCCGCCCGTGCGCCCATCCCCCTGGCGTCTGGGCTCCGCTCTCGTCCCTCAGGCTCACAGCGCTAGCGCCTGCCGCGCCCCCAGGAACCTGCCCAACCCACCTTTGGCCTTCTGGTCTGTGGCGGGAGGGAGCCCCCAGCCTGAGGCACCCGCTGGCCCTTCCTGGGGAGCATCCTGGGGGAGAGGGGGCCGCAGCAGCCTCCGGGGGGCACGTTTCCCCTGACACACGAGGGGTTGCGGCAGGCCCCGAGCAGACACAGTCCTGAGGCTCTGTCGCCCGCCGCTGCTCGGGGCCCATGTGTCCCAGCTCCAGCCTCCGCCCACTGGCCACCAGGTGCTGCTGGAGCCTGGCATCTTCCGGAGCCTGGGAGCTGCCCGGGCAGTGGGTCGCAGGCCCGTGGGCCCGGTTACCCGCCCCCATCTCAGCACCCGTGTTCTCTGCAGCTTGTGCGATGAGGGTGCCGTGCACGAGGCCTTCCAGCAGCTGCTCCAGGAGCAGAGCATGGCGGAGCCGGCGATGGAGCTGGTGGACCTGACCCTCGGGGGCAGAGGTACCTGTTGGCTGAGTCGGGGGGGTCTAGCTCAGATATGGAGCCTCGTGTGTGCTCCTGAGACGTGTCTGGATTGGTGTTTGTCCGACGCGCCATCTCCCCAGGGGCACCGGGAGCTCACGGTCACAGTGGCGGGGGTGCTGGCGTCCCCCCGACCCTATCCTGACCCCCCAGGCCCGGAGCCGGCAGCGGAGCCCCCAGCTCACAGGGCCAGCGGCCGGGACCCCAGGCCCGGAGCCGGCAGCGGAGCCCCCAGCTCACAGGGCCAGCGGCCGGGACCCCAGGCCCGGAGCCGGCAGCGGAGCCCCCAGCTCACAGGGCCAGCGGCCGGGACCCCAGGCCCGGAGCCGGCAGCGGAGCCCCCAGCTCACAGGGCCAGCGGCCGGGACCCCAGGCCCGGAGCCGGCAGCGGAGCCCCCAGCTCACAGGGCCAGCGGCCGGGACCCCAGGCCCGGAGCCGGCAGCGGAGCCCCCAGCTCACAGGGCCAGTGGCCGGGACCCCAGGCCCGGAGCCGGCAGCGGAGCCCCCAGCTCACAGGGCCAGCGGCCGGGACCCCAGGCCCGGAGGCAGCTGGGACCTGGATTTCTCCACAGCTACCTTGCAGGCTCGGCGCCCTCGCACCAGGCACAGCTGCTAGGGAGACCCCGTTCCTGGGGTGCCTCTGGCCAGTGCCACGGCAGGTGCTCCACAGGGGCCAGCCGCTCATTTGGGCCAGGTCCCGGGGTGCCGGCCTGAGCGGGGTGTCCGGGGAGCTGAGCGGAGGGCTTGGCTGGGGGCGCCCTGGGGCCCTGACAGACGTCGGTGCGTTTCCTTGTCTCCCAGGGAACCAGGCCTGGGAGGAGCTGGAGCCGAGAGGGCGGCACCCGGAGTTCTCTGAAGCCACGTTACGGATCCTGGCCAGCATGCCCAGCCGCACCATCGGTGAGTGGGAGGCCCTGGGAAGCCAGCGCCCTGCCCCCAACCTGAGCCCCCCACCCCCAGCCTGGGCTCCAGCCCTGCCCCCTCCTGTCCTGAGCCCCCCACCCCCCGCCTGGGCTCCAGCCCTGCCCCCCTACTAGCCTGAGCCCCCCGCCCCCAACCTGGGCTCCAGCCCTGCCCCCCTCCTGTCCTGAGCCCCCCACCCCCCGCCTGGGCTCCAGCCCTGCCCCCCTCCTGTCCTGAGCCCCCCACCCCCAGCCTGGGCTCCAGCCCTGCCCCCCTCCTGTCCTGAGCCCCCCACCCCCAGCCTGGGCTCCAGCCCTGCCCCCTCCTGTCCTGAGCCCCCCACCCCCAGCCTGGGCTCCAGCCCTGCCCCCCTCCTGTCCTGAGCCCCCCACCCCCCGCCTGGGCTCCAGCCCTGCCCCCCTCCTGGCCTGAGCCCCCCACCCCCCGCCTGGGCTCCAGCCCTGCCCCCCTACTGGCCTGAGCCCCCCGCCCCCAACCTGGGCTCCAGCCCTGCCCCCCTCCTGTCCTGAGCCCCCCACCCCCCGCCTGGGCTCCAGCCCTGCCCCCCTCCTGTCCTGAGCCCCCCACCCCCCGCCTGGGCTCCAGCCCTGCCCCCTCCTGGCCTGAGCCCCCGCCCCCAGCCTGGGCTCCAGCCCTGCCCCCTCCTGTCCTGAGCCCCCCACCCCCAACCTGGGCTCCAGCCCTGCCCCCTCCTGGCCTGAGCCCCCGCCCCCAGCCTGGGCTCCAGCCCTGCCCCCTCCTGTCCTGAGCCCCCCACCCCCAGCCTGGGCTCCAGCCCTGCCCCCCTCCTGTCCTGAGCCCCCCGCCCCCAACCTGGGCTCCAGCCCTGCCCCCTCCTGTCCTGAGCCCCCGACCCCCAACCTGGGCTCCAGCCCTGCCCCCCTCCTGTCCTGAGCCCCCCACCCCCAACCTGGGCTCCAGCCCTGCCCCCTCCTGTCCTGAGCCCCCGACCCCCAGCCTGGGCTCCAGCCCTGCCCCCTCCTGGCCTGAGCCCCCCGCCCCCAGCCTGGGCTCCAGCCCTGCCCCCTCCTGGCCTGAGCCCCCCACCCCCAGCCTGGGCTCCAGCCCTGCCCCCTCCTGGCCTGAGCCCCCCGCCCCCAACCTGGGCTCCAGCCCTGCCCCCCTACTGGCCTGAGCCCCCCACCCCCAGCCTGGGCTCCAGCCCTGCCCCCTCCTGTCCTGAGCCCCCCGCCCCCAACCTGGGCTCCAGCCCTGCCCCCTCCTGTCCTGAGCCCCCGACCCCCAACCTGGGCTCCAGCCCTGCCCCCTCCTGTCCTGAGCCCCCCACCCCCAGCCTGGGCTCCAGCCCTGCCCCCTCCTGTCCTGAGCCCCCCGCCCCCAACCTGGGCTCCAGCCCTGCCCCCCTCCTGTCCTGAGTCCCCCACCCCCAACCTGGGCTCCAGCCCTGCCCCCTCCTGTCCTGAGCCCCCGCCCCCACCCTGGGCTCCAGCCCTGCCCCCCTCCTGTCCTGAGCCCCCCACCCCCAGCCTGGGCTCCAGCCCTGCCCCCTCCTGTCCTGAGCCCCCCGCCCCCAACCTGGGCTCCAGCCCTGCCCCCCTCCTGTCCTGAGCCCCCCACCCCCAGCCTGGGCTCCAGCCCTGCCCCCTCCTGTCCTGAGCCCCCCACCCCCAGCCTGGGCTCCAGCCCTGCCCCCTCCTGTCCTGAGCCCCCCGCCCCCACCCTGGGCTCCAGCCCTGCCCCCTCCTGTCCTGAGCCCCCCACCCCCAACCTGGGCTCCAGCCCTGCCCCCTCCTGTCCTGAGCCCCCTGCCCCCAGCCTGGGCTCCAGCCCTGCCCCCTCCTGGCCTGAGCCCCCCGCCCCCAGCCTGGGCTCCAGCCCTGCCCCCTCCTGGCCTGAGCCCCCCACCCCCAGCCTGGGCTCCAGCCCTGCCCCCTCCTGGCCTGAGCCCCCCACCCCCAGCCTGGGCTCCAGCCCTGCCCCCTCCTGTCCTGAGCCCCCCACCCCCAGCCTGGGCTCCAGCCCTGCCCCCTCCTGTCCTGAGCCCCCCACCCCCCGCCTGGGCTCCAGTCCTGCCCCCCTCCTGTCCTGAGCCCCCCGCCCCCAACCTGGGCTCCAGCCCTGCCCCCTCCTGTCCTGAGCCCCCGACCCCCAGCCTGGGCTCCAGCCCTGCCCCCTCCTGGCCTGAGCCCCCCGCCCCCAGCCTGGGCTCCAGCCCTGCCCCCTCCTGGCCTGAGCCCCCCACCCCCAGCCTGGGCTCCAGCCCTGCCCCCTCCTGGCCTGAGCCCCCCGCCCCCAACCTGGGCTCCAGCCCTGCCCCCCTACTGGCCTGAGCCCCCCACCCCCAGCCTGGGCTCCAGCCCTGCCCCCTCCTGTCCTGAGCCCCCCGCCCCCAACCTGGGCTCCAGCCCTGCCCCCTCCTGTCCTGAGCCCCCGACCCCCAACCTGGGCTCCAGCCCTGCCCCCCTCCTGTCCTGAGCCCCCCACCCCCAGCCTGGGCTCCAGCCCTGCCCCCTCCTGTCCTGAGCCCCCCGCCCCCACCCTGGGCTCCAGCCCTGCCCCCCTCCTGTCCTGAGCCCCCCACCCCCAGCCTGGGCTCCAGCCCTGCCCCCTCCTGTCCTGAGCCCCCCGCCCCCAACCTGGGCTCCAGCCCTGCCCCCCTCCTGTCCTGAGCCCCCCACCCCCAGCCTGGGCTCCAGCCCTGCCCCCTCCGGTCCTGAGCCCCCCACCCCCAGCCTGGGCTCCAGCCCTGCCCCCTCCTGTCCTGAGCCCCCCGCCCCCACCCTGGGCTCCAGCCCTGCCCCCTCCTGTCCTGAGCCCCCCACCCCCAACCTGGGCTCCAGCCCTGCCCCCTCCTGTCCTGAGCCCCCCGCCCCCAGCCTGGGCTCCAGCCCTGCCCCCTCCTGGCCTGAGCCCCCCGCCCCCAGCCTGGGCTCCAGCCCTGCCCCCTCCTGGCCTGAGCCCCCCACCCCCAGCCTGGGCTCCAGCCCTGCCCCCTCCTGGCCTGAGCCCCCCACCCCCAGCCTGGGCTCCAGCCCTGCCCCCTCCTGTCCTGAGCCCCCCACCCCCAGCCTGGGCTCCAGCCCTGCCCCCTCCTGTCCTGAGCCCCCCACCCCCCGCCTGGGCTCCAGTCCTGCCCCCCTCCTGTCCTGAGCCCCCCGCCCCCAACCTGGGCTCCAGCCCTGCCCCCTCCTGTCCTGAGCCCCCCGCCCCCAGCCTGGGCTCCAGCCCTGCCCCCTCCTGTCCTGAGCCCCCCACCCCCAGCCTGGGCTCCAGCCCTGCCCCCTCCTGGCCTGAGCCCCCCGCCCCCAGCCTGGGCTCCAGCCCTGCCCCCTCCTGTCCTGAGCCCCCCGCCCCCAACCTGGGCTCCAGCCCTGCCCCCTCCTGTCCTGAGCCCCCCGCCCCCAACCTGGGCTCCAGCCCTGCCCCCTCCTGTCCTGAGCCCCCCGCCCCCAGCCTGGGCTCCAGCCCTGCCCCCTCCTGTCCTGAGCCCCCCGCCCCCAGCCTGGGCTCCAGCCCTGCCCCCTCCTGTCCTGAGCCCCCCGCCCCCAACCTGGGCTCCAGCCCTGCCCCCTCCTGTCCTGAGCCCCCCGCCCCCAACCTGGGCTCCAGCCCTGCCCCCTCCTGTCCTGAGCCCCCCGCCCCCAGCCTGGGCTCCAGCCCTGCCCCCTCCTGTCCTGAGCCCCCCGCCCCCAACCTGGGCTCCAGCCCTGCCCCCTCCTGGCCTGAGCCCCCCGCCCCCAGCCTGGGCTCCAGCCCTGCCCCCTCCTGGCCTGAGCCCCCGACCCCCAGCCTGGGCTCCAGCCCTGCCCCCTCCTGGCCTGAGCCCCCCGCCCCCAGCCTGGGCTCCAGCCCTGCCCCCCTCCTGTCCTGAGCCCCCCACCCCCAACCTGGGCTCCAGCCCTGCCCCCTCCTGTCCTGAGCCCCCCGCCCCCAGCCTTGGCTCCAGCCCTGCCCCCCTCCTGTCCTGAGCCCCCCACCCCCAACCTGGGCTCCAGCCCTGCCCCCTCCTGTCCTGAGCCCCCCGCCCCCGGCCTGGGCTCCAGCCCTGCCCCCTCCTGGCCTGAGCCCCCCACCCCCAGCCTGGGCTCCAGCCCTGCCCCCTCCTGTCCTGAGCCCCCCGCCCCCAGCCTGGGCTCCAGCCCTGCCCCCTCCTGTCCTGAGCCCCCCACCCCCAGCCTGGGCTCCAGCCCTGCCCCCTCCTGGCCTGAGCCCCCGACCCCCAGCCTGGGCTCCAGCCCTGCCCCCCTCCTGTCCTGAGCCCCCCACTCCCAACCTGGGCTCCAGCCCTGCCCCCTCCTGGCCTGAGCCCCCGACCCCCAGCCTGGGCTCCAGCCCTGCCCCCCTACTGGCCTGAGCCCCCCGCCCCCAACCTGGGCTCCAGCCCTGCCCCCCTCCTGTCCTGAGCCCCCCACCCCCAGCCTGGGCTCCAGCCCTGCCCCCTCCTGTCCTGAGCCCCCGCCCCCAGCCTGGGCTCCAGCCCTGCCCCCTCCTGTCCTGAGCCCCCCACCCCCAGCCTGGGCTCCAGCCCTGCCCCCTCCTGTCCTGAGCCCCCCACCCCCAACCTGGGCTCCAGCCCTGCCCCCTCCTGTCCTGAGCCCCCCACCCCTGGCCTGGGCTCCAGCCCTGCCCCCCTCCTGGCCTGAGCCCCCCACTCCCAACCTGGGCTCCAGCCCTGCCCCCCTACTGGCCTGAGCCCCCCACCCCCAGCCTGGGCTCCAGCCCTGCCCCCCTACTGGCCTGAGCTCCCCACCCCCAGCCTGGGCTCCAGCCCTGCCCCCTCCTGGCCTGAGCCCCCCACTCCCAACCTGGGCTCCAGCCCTGCCCCCTCCTGGCCTGAGCCCCCCACCCCCAACCTGGGCTCCAGCCCTGCCCCTCCTGGCCTGAGCCCCCCACCCCCAGCCTGGGCTCCAGCCCTGCCCCCTCCTGTCCTGAGCCCCCCACCCCCAGCCTGGGCTCCAGCCCTGCCCCCTCCTGTCCTGAGCCCCCCACCCCCAACCTGGGCTCCAGCCCTGCCCCCTCCTGTCCTGAGCCCCCCGCCCCCAACCTGGGCTCCAGCCCTGCCCCCCTACTGGCCTGAGCCCCCCGCCCCCACCCTGGGCTCCAGCCCTGCCCCCTCCTGGCCTGAGCCCCCCACCCCCAACCTGGGCTCCAGCCCTGCCCCCTCCTGGCCTGAGCCCCCCGCCCCCAACCTGGGCTCCAGCCCTGCCCCCCTACTGGCCTGAGCCCCCCGCCCCCACCCTGGGCTCCAGCCCTGCCCCCTCCTGGCCTGAGCCCCCCGCCCCCAACCTGGGCTCCAGCCCTGCCCCCCTCCTGTCCTGAGCCCCCCGCCCCCAACCTGGGCTCCAGCCCTGCCCCCTCCTGTCCTGAGCCCCCCACCCCCAGCCTGGGCTCCAGCCCTGCCCCCTCCTGTCCTGAGCCCCCCACCCCCAGCCTGGGCTCCAGCCCTGCCCCCTCCTGTCCTGAGCCCCCGACCCCCAGCCTGGGCTCCAGCCCTGCCCCCTCCTGGCCTGAGCCCCCGACCCCCAACCTGGGCTCCAGCCCTGCCCCCTCCTGTCCTGAGCCCCCCACCCCCAGCCTGGGCTCCAGCCCTGCCCCCTCCTGGCCTGAGCCCCCCGACCCCCAACCTGGGCTCCAGCCCTGCCCCCTCCTGTCCTGAGCCCCCCACCCCCAGCCTGGGCTCCAGCCCTGCCCCCTCCTGTCCTGAGCCCCCCACCCCCAGCCTGGGCTCCAGCCCTGCCCCCTCCTGTCCTGAGCCCCCCACCCCCAGCCTGGGCTCCAGCCCTGCCCCCCTCCTGTCCTGAGCCCCCGCCCCCAGCCTGGGCTCCAGCCCTGCCCCCTCCTGTCCTGAGCCCCCCGACCCCCAGCCTGGGCTCCAGCCCTGCCCCCTCCTGTCCTGAGCCCCCGACCCCCAGCCTGGGCTCCAGCCCTGCCCCCTCCTGGCCTGAGCCCCCCGACCCCCAGCCTGGGCTCCAGCCCTGCCCCCTCCTGTCCTGAGCCCCCCACCCCCAACCTGGGCTCCAGCCCTGCCCCCTCCTGTCCTGAGCCCCCCACCCCCAGCCTGGGCTCCAGCCCTGCCCCCTCCTGGCCTGAGCCCCCCACCCCCAACCTGGGCTCCAGCCCTGCCCCCTCCTGGCCTGAGCCCCCCACTCCCAACCTGGGCTCCAGCCCTGCCCCCTCCTGGCCTGAGCCCCCCACCCCCAACCTGGGCTCCAGCCCTGCCCCCCTACTGGCCTGAGCCCCCCACCCCCAGCCTGGGCTCCAGCCCTGCCCCCCTACTGGCCTGAGCTCCCCACCCCCAACCTGGGCTCCAGCCCTGCCCCCTCCTGGCCTGAGCCCCCCACTCCCAACCTGGGCTCCAGCCCTGCCCCCTCCTGGCCTGAGCCCCCCACCCCCAGCCTGGGCTCCAGCCCTGCCCCCTCCTGTCCTGAGCCCCCCACCCCCAGCCTGGGCTCCAGCCCTGCCCCCTCCTGGCCTGAGCCCCCCCAGCCTTGCCTGAGCCCTGCCCCCGCCCCGAGCATGGCCTGGGAAGACCCTTCATGTCTGCATGGCCCAGGTGGAGGCTGGTTGGACCCTTCCCCTACTGGAGCAGCCCAAGGGCAGATCAGTGGTTCTGCCCCCCTGCCCCCGCCCCCACCAACAGTAGCCAACCCCATCTCAACCCCTCCTGTTTGCTGGGGGGCAGGAGAGGGGAGGGGCGGGGCCCAGGGGCGGTCACGGGGGAGGGGCGGGGCCCAGGGGCGGTCACGGGGGAGGGGCGGGGCCCAGGGGCACCCCCACTAGCCCCGGTGACGCGCCGGGCGGGCGTGTGTTGCAGGGTACAGCCAAGGCGCCGTTATCTCCCAGTGCTACAACCGCACGACCAAGCTGCGGCGCCGGAGCACCCGGCCCGCCCTGCACCAGGCCGCCCGCTCCGCCCGGCCCAGCCTGCGGCACTTCGACCTGGAGCTGGACGCCGGCGCCGTCGACCAGGACGGTGAGTCGCTGGTGCTGGCGTGCGAGCCCCTCGGGGGGGCAGGGCAGCCACGCCGAGCTGGGCCGTGGCCTGACGAGTCCTACCCCGTGGCATTCCCACCTCCCCCGGAGGGGCAGCCCAGGCACGTGTGGGGGCCGCGTGTCCCCCCCGCCCTCTCAGGGGCTCGGCGCTTGAGGTGCCCACGACGCTCTCCTGGGACGGGGCACCTGCGAGGGGTGTGCACTGACTGGAGCTGGTTGGGGGGCGCCCGGCTCTCGCGGGCAGTGTTGTGCCATCCGCACGCCCCTCCCGCCCCGGGCCCCGGCTTTCCACGCGTCACGTTTGTGAGAACCTGACACGGCCGGGACCCAGCGCAATCTGGCCCCTGAGCGCGGGCACTGGCACCAAAACGTCGCTTGGGCCGCTGGCCTGGGGCTCCCCGGAGAGCTGCACGGCCTGTCTCCGGCCGGGGACCGTACTGCCCTGCCCTGCCCTGCCCTGCACTGCCCTGCCCTGCACCGTACTGCCCTGCCCTGCCCTGCCCTGCCCGGCCCGGCCCTGCCCTGCACCGTACTGCCCTGCCCTGCCCTGCACCGTACTGCCCTGCCCTGCACTGCCCTGCCCTGCACCGTACTGCCCTGCCCTGCCCTGCCCTGCCCGGCCCGGCCCTGCCCTGCACCGTACTGCCCTGCCCTGCCCTGCCCTGCCCTGCCCTGCCCTGCCCTGCACCGTTCTGCCCTGCCCTGCCCTGCCCTGCACCGTACTGCCCTGCCCTGCCCTGCCCTGCCCTGCCCTGCCCTGCACCGTACTGCCCTGCCCTGCCCTGCCCTGCCCTGCACCGTACTGCCCTGCCCTGCCCTGCCCTGCACCGTACTGCCCTGCACCGTACTGCCCTGCCCTGCCCTGCACCGTACTGCCCTGCCCTGCCCTGCCCTGCCCTGCACCGTACTGCCCTGCCCTGCCCTGCCCTGCCCTGCCCTGCACCGTACTGCCCTGCCCTGCCCTGCCCTGCCCGGCCCGGCCCTGCCCTGCCCTGCCCTTCCCTGCCCGGCCCTGCCTGGCCCGGCCCTGCCCTGCACCGTACTGCCCTGCCCTGCCCTGCCCTGCCCGGCCCGGCCTGGCCCTGCCCTGCACCGTACTGCCCTGCCCTGCCCTGCACCATACTGCCCTGCCCTGCCCTGCCTTGCCCTGCCCTGCCCGGCCCTGCACCGTACTGCCCTGCCCTTCCCTGCCCTGCCCTGCCCGGCCCTGCACCGTACTGCCCTGCCCTGCCCTGCCCTGCCCTGCACCGTACTGCCCTGCCCTGCTGTGACGGCGCGATGGGGTTCCCCGTCTCCTGCACCCCGAAATGGCACAAACAGACTGCACCAGCCGGTGGAATAGAGGAAGTTTATTGCCTCTCCAGGATACAGCACAGCACAGATGTAGTCTGGCCACAGAGCTGGGCTAGGATGCCTCAGGCCCCCTTGAGATGGGGGAGACTGGGCCCCTAAACTCCAGCCCCTTCTCCTAGGCTCTCCTCCATGCTCTCCCACAGTAACTAACTAAATTCCCTTGCAGCCCTGCCCCCCAGTCAGGGCAGCATCCACCTTCCTTTGTTCCTCTCCATGGGGGGTGTCTGGCCACTGGTTCAACCAGTTTGGCCTTACCTCTGCCTAGCGAGGTTTTCCCTGCTGGGTCTTGCTCCAGACAGCAGGGGTCACCACAGCCCAGCCAGGTACCCCCACTACGTCACAGTTCTCCCCCCTCCGAGAGCGAACTGAGCAGGGTCACTCCGCTCGTGACCTAGGGAAGTTCGGGTCCTCTGCGTGGGAACCCGCCCTGGGGACATGGGTGCTCCCCTTGACTCGGGCCGGCCGTGGAAAGGCCCCACATGAGCTGGCTTCCCTCTGTCCACTCGCCGCCCCGCTCCAGGGCGACTGGCGCAGGCCTGTCCTCGGGGGTCACACCCACCCTTCCACTGGCCTTGATCTCTGGCCAGGGTCTCTCGGGCCGGGGCCATGAGCCCAGTGAGCCTTCTCTGGACAGCCAGGGCGGCTTCCGCCCCCGAAGCTCCATCCAGGGAGGTCTTCCCCTCCCATAGCTCTCTCAGCAAGCCCAGAGGGTCTATCTGGGGTAGAGACCCCCAAGCCGCTTTCCTCCTGTCTTGGGCCTTCCCGCCCCTCTGGCAGGAGTCACAGGACCGGCAGTACCGCTGCACGGCTGTAAAGATTCCCGGCCAATAGAAGTGCTGGAGCAGCCTCAGCCGGGTGCTCCGGATCCCCCGGTGGCCCCCAACGGGGACATCGTGGGCCAAATACAGCAGCTTGAGGCGATACTTTCGGGGGACGACCAGCTGCCGCTGGACCCCCCATGCCCTCGCCTTCCTGGGGGGGAGCCACTCACGGAACAGGAGCCCACGCTCCCGCAGGAATCTCTCCTGGCCACCTCTCCCCCGGGGCTGAGCTGCACGGAGGCCAGCCTGGTCCCTCAGCCTCTGCAAGGAGGGGTCTGCCTGCACCTCAGCCTGGAATTCAGCTGCTGAGGCAGGGATCGGGACCTGTCCCCCACCTCTGCCTAGGTCCGGAGTCCCAGCCTGGCTGGACCCCGTGTCCACTGGGATGGGACCCTGAGGACGCTGCCAGGAGTCCTTCCCTGGACCCACGTTGTCAGCCCCCCGCTGGCTCTGGCTCCGGGTAGTGACTAGAGCCCGCTGGGATTCATGGGGCCACTCCTCTAGGTCATTCCCCATCAGCACCTCGGTGGGCAAGTGCGGGTGCACCCCCACTTCCTTGAGGCCCTCCTTGGCCCCCCATTTCAGATGCACCCTGGCTACAGGCACCTTAAACGGGGACCCGTCTATGCCCTTCAGGGTCAGCTGCGCGTGGGGTAGTATCCACTCCGGGGCCACTATGTCACCTCCGCCCCCGTGTCCCAGAAGCCCGTCACCTTCCTACCATCCACCTCCAGGGGTATGAGGCACTCGCTCCGCAGGGGCCGTCCTGCCCCCACCCGGTACACGGAGAAATCCGCCTCCTGAGAATCAGACCTCCCAGGGGAGGTGCACTGAGCATCCTTCCCCTCTCTCTGAGCTGAGGTTTGCCTGCCAGCCCCTGCCTCTGGGGCAGCCTGCCCTTCCCCCTGCCCCAGCCAGTTAACCCTGGAAAGTCCCCGGTCCTGGGACCTGGTGCACTGAGCCCTCTTGTGGCCTTTTTGCCCACAGCGCTGGCAAGTTAGGCTTTGGGCTGTCTCTGTCCAGGCCCTGGCTGGTTCTCTGGGGCGCAGACGACCTGTTCCTTGGTCTCGCCCCGTAGTTGACTCCCTCCGTCGCTCAGCCGAGATCCGGTCTCTGCGCGGTTCCCTTTCTCTCCGGGACTCCCGTTCACACCCGGACCGGCTCTCCGTGAACTCATCCGCCAGTCTCCCGGCCTCCTGGGGGTTCTCTGGTCTCCGGTCCTTGAGCCACAGCCTCAGTTTGGGTGGGCACACTTCATAGAACAGCTCCATCATGACCAGCTTGAGCAGCTCCTCTGCGGTCTGGGCTCCGACTCCAGACACCCACTTGCGGCAGTATTGCGCCAGGCGGGAGGCCAGATCCACATAGGTCTCCTGTGGCCCTTTCTGTACCCCCCGGAACTTCTTCCTGTACATCTCGGGGGTCAGCCCGAACTTGTGCAGCAGGGCCTCCTTGACTCGGTTGTAATCCCCTGGCTGTAGGTCCTCCAGCTGACTGAGCACTCCGGCCGCCTCCTGGCTCAGTGCGGGGATGAGCTCCTGCAGCCAGTCAGCCGGGGGGACCCGTTGCAGTCCACAGGCCCTCTCAAAGGCACTGAGGAACCCGTCTATGTCGCCCACGTACTTCAATTGGGCCACCACGGGCCTCTCCAAGCATCTGGCAGTCCTGGGACCCTGGGGCCCATCCGCACTTGGCGCAGCCGGGGCCCCGCAGGTTCTCCGCTCTGCCATGGCCAGCTCATGCTGCCGCTGCCTCTCTCGATCTTGGCGCTCCCTCTCTCGGTCCTGGCGGTCCCTCTCTCGGTCCTCTACTTCCAATTCCCTGATCCGCAGCTGGATCTCCAGCCGCCGCAGCTCCGCTGGGCTGGCCCCTGCCCTAGATGGGCTACGGCTTGCAGGCCTCCCGGGAGACGCTGTCTCATCTCTCCGTTGGGTTCCAGCGCTCCTCCCCCTCTCTGAGCCTGACACACTCTCAGGGGGGGTCTGGCTGCTTCCCTTGGGGACAAGATCCTGGCCCTGTGGCTGGTCATTATCTTCCAGCTGGGCAATCAGCTGGGCCTTGGCTGCTTTCTGCACAGGCAAGCCCCTCTCTCTGCACAGCCCCACCAGCTCTGCCTTCAAGAGTCGGGCGTAGGCCATCTGCCCCCTGGTCCCCTCGGTGCAGACTCACCAGTCTAGTGCTGCAGCGCCCCACGATTCCCAGGAACCGCTTCGCTCTGTCTCCAGCACGCCTGGCTCCAGGGCTCTTGCTTCTACTGCGCCTTGTCGCTTGCCGCTGGAAGCTCCATCCACGGGGTGCAGTGCATCCCACTTCTGACACCAGTGTGACGGCGCGTTGGGGTCCCCCGTCTCCTGCACCCTGAAATGGCACAAACAGACTGCACCAGCCGGTGGAAAAGAGGAAGTTTATTGCCTCTCCAGGATACAGCACAGCACAGATGTAGTCTGGCCACAGAGCTGGGCTAGGATGCCTCAGGCCCCTTGAGATGGGGGAGACTGGGCCCCTAAACTCCAGCCCCTTCCCCTAGGCTCTCCTCCATGCTCTCCCACAGTAACTAACTAAATTCCCTTGCAGCCCTGCCCCCCAGTCAGGGCAGCATTCCACCTTCCTTTGTTCCTCTCCATGGGGGGTGTCTGGCCACTGGTTCAACAAGTTTGGCCTTACCTCTGCCTAGCGAGGTTTTCCCTGCTGGGTCTTGCTCCAGACAGCAGGGGTCACCACAGCCCAGCAAGTACCCCCACTACGTCACACCTGCCCTGCCCTGCCCTGCCCTGCACCGTACTGCCCTGCCCTGCCCTGCCCTGCCCTGCCCTGCCCTGCACCGTACTGCCCTGCTCTGCCCTGCCCTGCCCTGCCCTGCACCGTACTGCCCTGCCCTGCCCTGCCCTGCCCTGCACCGTACTGCCCTGCCCTGCCCTGCCCTGCCCTGCACCGTACTGCCCTGCCCTGCCCTGCCCTGTCCTGCCCTGCCCTGCACCGTACTGCCCTGCCCTGCCCTGCCCTGCCCTGCCCTGCCCTGCCCTGCCCTGCCCTGCACCGTACTGCCCTGCCCTGCCCTGCCCTGTCCTGCCCTGCCCTGCCCTGCCCTGCACCGTACTGCCCTGCCCTGCCCTGCCCTGCCCTGCCCTGCCCTGCCCTGCCCGGCCCTGCCCCGCCCCGCCCCGGCCCCGGCCCAGCTTTGCCGTGGTTCTCTCCCCAGAGAAACGGAGCCTGCTGGTGAAGGAGCTGCAGGGCCTGACGAGCAGCCAGCAGAGCCACGTGCTGCAGGCCACGCCCGCCAGCCTGGCAGAGAAGCGCAGCCTCAGGTCCGTGCCCGCGGCCGGTCAGCTCGGCCCTCGCAGCGCCTGCGGCCTGGGGCGGCTCCGGGGGCGGGGGGTGACCCCGGTGGGCTGGGGCGGCAGAACGGGCCCCTCCCCAGGGCTCCCCCGGCAGCGCCTGGGCCGGCGTGACGGACCCTGTGTTGCAGGCAGGAGCTGGGGGGCAGGAGCACCCTGAGGAAACTTGGCGGGGGCAGGAGCAGGAGGCCTTTGTCCTGCTGTGGCCGGCTCAGACCCAGCTTCCTCACAGTAAGTCTGGGCTGCTCCCCCCGGCCCCTTTGTGTCTGGAGACCGGGCTCCCCTCAGGGCCAGAGGCCGGGGCTGCAGGAGCCCCTGAACCCCGCCCCCCCAAGCGCCCGGCCCCTGAACCCCGCCCTGCCCCCAGGCCCCTGAACCCCCCCCAAGCGCCCGGCCCCTGAACCCCCCCAAGCGCCCGGCCCCTGAACCCCGCCCTGCCCTCAGGCACCTGAACCCCCCCCAAGCGCCCGGCCCCTGAACCCCGCCCTGCCCCCAGGCACCTGAACCCCCCCCAAGCGCCCGGCCCCTGAACCCCCCCCAAGCGCCCGGCCCCTGAACCCCGCCCTGCCCCCAGGCCCCTGAACCCCCCCCAAGCGCCCGGCCCCTGAACCCCCCCCAAGCGCCCGGCCCCTGAACCCCGCCCTGCCCTCAGGCACCTGAACCCCCCCCAAGCGCCCGGCCCCTGAACCCCGCCCTGCCCCCAGGCACCTGAACCCCCCCCAAGCGCCCGGCCCCTGAACCCCCCCCAAGCGCCCGGCCCCTGAACCCCGCCCTGCCCCCAGGCACCTGAACCCCCCCCCCCAAGCGCCCGGCCCCTGAACCCCGCCCTGCCCCCAGGCACCTGAACCCCACCCCCAAGCGCCCGGCCCCTGAACCCCACCCTGCCCCCAGGCACCTGAACCCCCCCCAAGCGCCCGGCCCCTGAACCCCGCCCCCCAAGCGCCCGGCCCCTGAACCCCCACCCAAGCGCCCGGCCCCTGAACCCCACCCCCCCAAGCGCCCGGCCCCTGAACCCCGCCCTGCCCCGCCAAGCGCCCGGCCCCTGAACCCCACCCACCCCGCCCCCTGAACCCCGCCCCCCAAGCGCCCAGCCCCTGAACCCTGCCCCGACAAGTGCCTGGCCCCTGAACCCCGCCCCCCCCAAGCGCCCGGCCCCTGAACCCCGCCCCCCAAGCGCCCGGCCCCTGAGCCCCGCCCCGACAAGTCCCCCGGCCCCTGAACCCTGCCCGCCCCGGCCCCTGAACCCCGCCCCCCAAGCACCCGGCCCCTGAACCCCGCCCCGACAAGCGCCCGACCCCTGAACCCTGCAAGCCCCGCCCCCCGGCCCCTAAACCCCGCCCCCCCAAGCGCCTGGCCCCTGAACCCCGCCCTGCCACACCCCCCGGCCCCTGAACCCTGCTTCCCCAAGTGCCCAGCCCCTGAACCCCACCACGTGTCCCAGCCCCTAACCCCACCCCGCCTCCCGGCTCCATGACCCCTCCCCTGCCCTGTACCCCTGCCCCTGGGGCCCCTCCCCCGCCTTGCACCCCGGCAGCAGCCGCTGGGTTTTCCCCAGTTGCTTGTGGAGCAGCTCGGATCAGCCCAGCGCTGGACGGGCCCAGGGCAGAGCCGCCAGGTGTCCGGTCCGGTGTCGGAGCTCTGGGTTCTGATCGGGGGTGGCGGTGTCCGGGATTTGTGTTGAAGCCCTCTGGCCCCCACCCAGCGGCCCCGGCCCCGCGGCAGGCAGGCGACGGAGCTGGGGCAGCCGAGTGAGCGAGGCCAGGCCTGGGGGATGGGGCCGTGGGCTCAGGGGAGGTTGGTGGCTCAGGGGGGTGGGCCTGGCCCGTGCCCTGTGCTGCCCGGCTCTGTCCCTGCAGGGGCTCCGGAGTCTCTGGGAGGGGCCCCTCTCCCTCCAGCCCTGGCACCAGTCCCTGAAGCAGATCGGCGGCCGCTTCGGCACCAGCGTCCTGTCCTACTTCCTCTTCCTCAAGACGCTTCTGGCCTTCAACCTCTTCCTGTCCCTGGCCCTCCTGCTCCTCGTGGTGACCCCGCAGGCCGTGTTCCCCCCGAGCGGGCCGGGCAGCCGGCGCTTCTCGGGCCTCGAGCTCCTCACTGGGGCGGTGAGTCTGGGCCGAAAGCCTCCCTCCGCGCGACCCCCGCCCCGCCAGCAGCCTCGTGCCCGGCGCCGGAGCCCAGCCCTTGCCCTGGGCGCCGGGCCAGGCTGGAGCCGAGTTTCTCCCGGCCGCCGGAGCCGCCTGGCCCGGAGCCTGGAGAGGCAGGGCCAAGAATCCAACCGTGGGGTTTGTCCGGCCTGTCCGGTGACGGGGCCTGCCCCTCTGGGCGCCCGGGCCCAACGCTGCCTCTCCCTGCAGGGCTACTTCACTCAGACGCTGATGTACTACGGCTACTACAGCAACGCCACCCTGAACGAGCCCTGCCAGGCCAGCGCCAGCAGCCGTGCGTGCCAGCCTGGCCACGGGCATCTGCCCTACAACCTGCCGCTGGCCTACGTGTTCACCATCGGGGTCTCCTTCTTCGTGACGTGCATCATGCTGGTGTACAGGTACCGGGCTCGCCTCGTCTTCCCCCGGGCCTCCTGCCTGGCTCCTGGGTACCCGCCCCCGCCCGACCTATGGGCGCTGTTGTGTGGCCCCTGCCCATGACTTTCCCTCCCTCTGCAATCGGCTCCTTCCAGCATGTCCCGCTCCTTCGGCGAGAGCTACCGCGTGGACTGCGCCTCCCAGCGCTTCGCCACCAACGTCTTCTGCGCCTGGGACCACCAGGTGAGCCAGGACCACGCCACCCGGCTGCAGAAGGAAAACATCCGGACCCAGCTGAAGGCGAGTGCTGCCCAGGGCCTGGGGCTGGCCCAGGGTGCAGGCAATGGCCTGAGACGGGGCGGATGTGGGTGTGCTCCTGCCTCTGCCACTTTCATCCCATGGGTCCTTGGGCAAGTCCCTTAAGCTCTGCGCCTTAGTCCCCATCGGTTAAACCCCGGGGCCTGGTCTGGCTTGTCCAGGGAGCCAGGAAGCGCCTGGAATTAGGAACGAAGGACTCCTGTTCCTTGGGTACGGGCAGCCCTGGCCCCACGGCCCCCTGGGCGCCTTGGGATCTGTGAGCACCCCCAGTAGTAACCAGCTCAGCTCGGCGCCAGGCTGCAGCCATGTGCCTTGCAGCATTGCCAAAGCCCCCCCGGCGCCGCCCGTGCCCTGCCCCCCCCGGCGCTGCCCGTGCCCTGCCCCCCCCGGCGCTGCCCGTGCCCTGCCCCCCCCGGCGCTGCCCATGCCCTGCCCCCCCGGCGCCGCCCGTGCCCTGCCCCCCCGGCGCCGCCGGTGCCCTGCCCCCCCCGGCGCTGCCCGTGCCCTGCCCCCCCCCCGGCGCTGCCCGTGCCCTGCCCCCCCCGCGCTGCCCGTGCCCTGCCCCCCCCGGCGCTGCCGGTGCCCTGCCCCCCCCGGCACTGCCGTGCCCTGCCGGTGCCCTCCCCCCCCGGCGTTGCCCGTGCCCTGCCCCCCCCAGCGCTGCCCGTGCCCTGCCCCCCTGGCGCTGCCCGTGCCCTGCCCCCCCCAGCACTGCCGGTGCCCTGCGGCTCAGACTCACAGCCCCCCCGCACCTCCCAGCACTGCCCGTGCCCCTCACTCCTGCTCCGCGGTTTGGCGGGTCCTGTCGCTCCAGCCTGCGGCCGGTTCCCAGCGCCAGCGGCACCCGCCTGGCAACAGCAGAACCGCCGCCGGGCGCCCGCGGTGCCGCTCTGTTCAACGGGCATCGCTGGTGTTTTCCAGGAGCTGCTGGCCGAGTGGCAGGCCAAGTCCGGCCCCCGGAGCCTGGGCAGGATGGTGGTTCTCGGCCTGGCCTGGGCGCTGTGCCTGGGCACCGTGCTGGGCTGGGCCATGGCGGTGTACTGGTTCTCCGAATACATGCACCAGGTGAGTGCCGGGCCGGGCCGGGCCAGATGCCCTGGGGCGCAGCCAGACGCTGTCACAGTCTCTCTGGGCCTCGTTCCAGGTGCACCGGAAGAGCCGAGCCAGCGACAGCCCCGGGGCCCAGCAGGAAGCCGCCCTGCTGGCTCTGCCCGTGGCGGTGTCGCTGGTGAACCTGGTGCTGCCCTACCTGTACAGCCTGCTGGCGGCCTGGGAGAAGCAGGAGTCGCCCGCGTTGGAGGTGTACGTGGCCATCTGCAGGTAGGCGGGGCTCCCGCCCAGGGACTTTGCCGTTGTCCGGTGGCACCGGGGGACGCGGCAGCTGGCACCTTACCCTGCCGGGGCACCGCGGAGCAGACAAGCTCCCTGCGCCCCCAGCCCTCCAGCTCCCGCCCAGGGACTTTGCCGTTGTCCGGTGGCACCGGGGGACGCGGCAGCTGGCACCTTACCCTGCCGGGGCACCGCGGACCAGGCGAGCTCCCTGCGCCCCCGGCCCTCCAGCTCCCGCCCAGGGACTTTGCCGTTGTCCGGTGGCACCGGGGGACGCGGCAGCTGGCACCTTACCCTGCCGGGGCACCGCGGACCAGGCGAGCTCCCTGCGCCCCCGGCCCTCCAGCTCCCGCCCAGGGACTTTGCCGTTGTCCGGTGGCACCGGGGGACGCGGCAGCTGGCACCTTACCCTGCCGGGGCACCGCGGAGCAGGCGAGCTCCCTGCGCCCCCGGCCCTCCAGCTCCCGCCCAGGGACTTTGCCGTTGTCCGGTGGCACCGGGGGACGCGGCAGCTGGCACCTTACCCTGCCGGGGCACCGCGGAGCAGGCGAGCTCCCTGCGCCCCCAGCCCTCCAGCTCCCGCCCAGGGACTTTGCCGTTGTCCGGTGGCACCGGGGGACGCGGCAGCTGGCACCTTACCCTGCTGGGGCACCGCGGACCAGGCGAGCTCCCTGCGCCCCCGGCCCTCCAGCTCCCGCCCAGGGACTTTGCCGTTGTCCGGTGGCACCGGGGGACGCGGCAGCTGGCACCTTACCCTGCCGGGGCACCGCGGAGCAGACGAGCTCCCTGCGCCCCTGGCCCTCCAGCTCCCACCCAGGGACTTTGCCGTTGTCCGGTGGCACCGGGGGACACGGCAGCTGGCACCTTACCCTGCCGGGGCACCGCGGAGCAGGCGAGCTCCCTGCGCCCCCGGCCCTCCAGCTCCCGCCCCTCTCCCTCGCCTCCAGGAACCTGATTCTGAAGATGGTCGCCCTAGGCCTGCTGTGCTACCACTGGCTGAGCCGGACGAAGGAGGCGGAGCAGGTCAGTCGGCTTGTGGAGAGCTGGGCCCTGCGGCTCCGGGCCCCTGCGCCCAGCCCACCCGTTCGGCCCATTGCAGAGACGCGGCGACTGCTTGTGTCACCTGCCCCTGGCCGGGGCTGTTGGGACAATCCCCCAGGGCCGGGCGAGCGGGACTCTGAGCGAGACACGAGGCGTCCGCGGCCCCGATTCGGCCCCACCTGGAGTGTCCCGTTCTGGGCACCACGTCTCAGGAAGGGGGTGGGGAACCTGGAGAGGGTCCAGAGAAGAGCAACGAGAATGACGAAGGGTCCAGAGAACACGAGCCAGGAGCAACGTCCCTCTAACTTGTTCCCACCCACGTGGGGAATGCATTTTGCTCTGTGCACCAGGGCGTGTGTGGAAGTGCACCCGGGTCGATACACAAGCTGCCAGCTGGGGCGGCCCTGAATCTCTCCTGGACGGCCGCCCAGGCTCTCAGCTTCCAGGCTCGCTGGCTGAGGGAAGAGTGGAAACCGGGTTTGCTTAGTGTGGGACGGAGGGGACGAGTCCGCAGCTTTCCAGCCCTGGAGGGTGATTACAAGGAGGAGGCAGGAACATTGTTCAGCTCCGAGTCTGTGAGCTTAGAACGGGCTCCAGCTGCAGCGAGGGCGGTTGAGGTGGGACATTAGGAAAAGCTCAGCCCTGGAATAAACGGCCGGGGGCTGTGGAGTCTCTGTCCCTGGAGACCTGTAAGAGCCGCGTGGACGGACCCTGTCCGGGATGCTCGAATGACGTAGCCCTGCCCTGAGGGCGGTCGCCCAGGCCTGTGACTCTGAGGGGGGCTCCAGGGAAGGGCCCAGCTCCCCTCTCCAAGGGTACGTCTAGACTACATGCTCTGGCGCCAGAGGCATGGAGATTAGGCTACCAGGCATAGGAAAATGAAGCGGTGATTTAAATAATCGCCGCTTCATTTAAATTTACATGGCTGCCGCGCTGAGCCGACACACAGCTGATCAGCTGTTTGTCGGCTCAGTGCGATAGTCTGGACGCGCGGGTGTCAACATCAAAGGCATTTGTCGACCACCCGGGTATGCCTCCTGGAATGAGGTTTACCTGGGTGGTCGACAAATACCTTTGATGTCGGCAGGGGAGCATCCAGACTATCGCACTGAGCGTCCTGAGGGGGGCGCTGGGCGCGGGCGGCGCCGAGGGGGGCAGTGTGGGCGGCGCCGAGGGGGGTGCTGGGTGCGGGCGGCGCTGAGGGGGGCAGTGTGGGTGGCGCCGAGGGGGCGCTGGGTGCGGGCGGTGCCGAGGGGGGCGCTGGGCGCTGGCGGTGCCGAGGGGGGCGCTGGGGGCGGGCGGTGCCGAGGGGGGCGCTGGGTGCGGGCGGTGCCGAGGGGGGCAGTGTGGGCGGTGCCGAGGGGGGCGCTGGGCGCTGGCGGTGCCGAGGGGGGTGCTGGGTGCGGGCGGTGCCGAGGGGGGCAGTGTGGGCGGTGCCGAGGGGGGCGCTGGGTGCGGGCGGTGCCGAGGGGGGCAGTGTGGGCGGTGCCGAGGGGGGCGCTGGGTGCGGGCGGTGCCGAGGGGGGCAGTGTGGGCGGTGCCGAGGGGGGCGCTGGGCGCTGGCGGTGCCGAGGGGGGCGCTGGGGGCGGGCGGTGCCGAGGGGGGTGCTGGGGGCGGGCGGTGCCGAGGGGGGCAGTGTGGGCGGTGCCGAGGGGGGCGCTGGGCGCTGGCGGTGCCAAGGGGGCGCTGGGCGCTGGCGGTGCCAAGGGGGGCGCTGGGTGCGGGCGGTGCCGAGGGGGGCGCTGGGTGCGGGCGGTGCCGAGGGGGGCAGTGTGGGCGGTGCCGAGGGGGGCGCTGGGCACGGGCGGTGCCGAGGGGGGTGCTGGGCGTGGCGGGAGGGGGGGCGCTGGGCGCGGGCGGTGCCGAGGGGGCTCTGGGCACGGGCGGTGCCGAGGGGGGCGCTGGACGTGGCGGGAGGGGGGCGCTGGGCGCGGGCGGTGCCGAGGGGGGCAGTGTGGGCGGTGCCGAGGGGGGTGCTGGGCGCGGCGGGAGGGGGGCGCTGGGCGCGGGCGGTGCCGAGGGGGGCGCTGGGCGCGGGCGGGAGGGGGGCGCTGGGCGTGGGCGGTGCCGAGGGGGGAGCTGGGCGCGGCGGGAGGGGGGCGCTGGGCGCGGGCGGTGCCGAGGGGGGCGCTGGGCGCGGCGGGAGGGGGGGCGCTGGGCGCGGGCGGTGCCGAGGGGGGTGCTGGGCGCGGCGGGAGGGGGGCGCTGGGTGCGGGCGGTGCCGAGGGGGGCGCTGGGGGCGGGCGGTGCCGAGGGGGGCGCTGGGCGTGGCGGGAGGGGGGCGCTGGGTGCGGGCGGTGCCAAGGGGGGCGCTGGGGGCGGGCGGTGCCGAGGGGGGCGCTGGGCGCGGCGGGAGGGGGGCGCTGGGTGCGGGCGGTGCCGAGGGGGGTGCTGGGCGCGGCGGGAGGGGGGCGCTGGGCGCGGGCGGTGCCGAGGGGGGCGCTGGGCGCGGGCGGTGCCAAGGGGGGCGCTGGGCGCGGCGGGAGGGGGGCGCTGGGTGCGGGCGGTGCCGAGGGGGGCGCTGGGCACGGGCGGTGCCGAGGGGGGCGCTGGGCGCGGGCAGTGCCGAGGGGGGCAGTGTGAGCGGTGCCGAGGGGGGTGCTGGGTGCGGGCGGTGCCGAGGGGGGCGCTGGGCGCGGGCGGTGCCAAGGGGGCGCTGGGCGTGGCGGGAGGGGGGCGCTGGGCGCGGGCAGTGCCGAGGGGGGCAGTGTGAGCGGTGCCGAGGGGGGTGCTGGGTGCGGGCGGTGCCGAGGGGGGCGCTGGGCGCGGGCAGTGCCGAGGGGGGCAGTGTGAGCGGTGCCGAGGGGGGTGCTGGGTGCGGGCGGTGCCGAGGGGGGTGCTGGGCGCGGCGGGAGGGGGGCGCTGCTGTTCAGGTGCTGCGGGCTGGGTGCTGTCGGTGCCGCAGAGCCAGCCCATCCCCACCTGGCCCAGGGCCGGCCGGGTCCCAGGCAGGGGCTCTCAGCTTGCGGGGGCAGCGGGGCGAGGAGCCGTCTGTGCCCCGCCTGAGTGCGCCCTGTCCCCAGTGCTGGGAGACGTCGGTCGGGCAGGAGCTGTACCGCCTGGTGGTGATGGATTTCCTGTTCACGCTGCTGGACTCCTTGCTGGGGGAGCTGCTCTGGAGGTAAGGGGGCGGCTGTGCAGACGGGAGGGGCCGGGGCCGGGGCCGGGGCGAGCGACCTGCCTCAGCCCCTCGCTCTCTCTCTGGCCCCAGGCTCATCCTGGAGAAGCGGCTGGGCGGGCGGCGGCCGGAGTTCGACATTGCCCGCAACGTGCTGGAGCTGATCTACGGGCAGACCCTGACCTGGTGAGGCAGCTCCCGCGGCTGGTGGCGGGTCTGGTGCTGCGACGTCCTGTCCCCGGGGGCACCGCCCCCAGCCGCCACGCTGCTGCCGGGTGACAAGGCGCTTCTGCCCACGGAAACAGGCCCGCGCCTGCCCTGAGAGCCAGAGCTCAGTGGGCATGACAGGTGCCCGGCTGCCCAGGCAGCCTGAGAATGGAGCCCCGAGCCGCGCCGGCGCCACCGCCCCCTGGCAGGGCACAAAGCCAGACACAGTGAGACACAGTGCACAGGGAGAGGGGAGGGATCAGGCCCAGGGTGCAGGATCGGGCCCAGGGTGCAGGATCGGGCCCAGGGTGCGGGATCGGGCCCAGGGCTGTGCGGTCTGGGTGGGTTGCGCTGGCAGGCGGGATCGGGCCCAGGGTGCAGGATCGGGCCCAGGCTGTGCGGTCTGGGTGGGTTGCGCTGGCAGGCGGGATCGGGCCCAGGGTGCAGGATCAGGCCCAGGCTGTGCGGTCTGGGTGGGTTGCGCTGGCAGGCGGGATCGGGCCCAGGGTGCGGGATCGGGCCCAGGGCTGTGCGGTCTGGGTGGGTTGCGCTGGCAGGCGGGATCAGGCCCAGGGTGCAGGATTGGGCCCAGGGTGCAGGATCGGGCCCAGGCTGTGCGGTCTGGGTGGGTTGCGCTGGCAGGCGGGATCAGGCCCAGGGTGCAGGATCGGGCCCAGGGTGCAGGATCGGGCCCAGGGTTGTGCGGTCTGGGTGGGTTGCGCTGGCAGGCGGGATCAGGCCCAGGGTGCAGGATTGGGCCCAGGGTGCAGGATCGGGCCCAGGCTGTGCGGTCTGGGTGGGTTGCGCTGGCAGGCGGGATCGGGCCCAGGGTGCAGGATCGGGCCCAGGCTGTGCGGTCTGGGTGGGTTGCGCTGGCAGGCGGGATCGGGCCCAGGGTGCAGGATCGGGCCCAGGCTGTGCGGTCTGGGTGGGTTGCGCTGGCAGGCGGGATCAGGCCCAGGGTGCAGGATCGGGCCCAGGCTGTGCGGTCTGGGTGGGTTGCGCTGGCAGGCGGGATCGGGCCCAGGGTGCAGGATCGGGCCCAGGGCTGTGCGGTCTGGGTGGGTTGCGCTGGCAGGCGGGATCGGGCCCAGGGTGCGGGATCGGGCCCAGGGTGCAGGATTGGGCCCAGGGTGCAGGATCGGGCCCAGGGCTGTGCGGTCTGGGTGGGTTGCGCTGGCAGGCGGGATCGGGCCCAGGGTGCAGGATCGGGCCCAGGCTGTGCGGTCTGGGTGGGTTGCGCTGGCAGGCGGGATCAGGCCCAGGGTGCAGGATTGGGCCCAGGCTGTGCGGTCTGGGTGGGTTGCGCTGGCAGGCGGGATCGGGCCCAGGGTGCAGGATCGGGCCCAGGGCTGTGCGGTCTGGGTGGGTTGCGCTGGCAGGCGGGATCGGGCCCAGGGTGCGGGATCGGGCCCAGGGTGCAGGATCGGGCCCAGGGTGCGGGATCGGGCCCAGGGTGCAGGATTGGGCCCAGGGTGCAGGATCGGGCCCAGGGCTGTGCGGTCTGGGTGGGTTGCGCTGGCAGGCGGGATCGGGCCCAGGGTGCAGGATCGGGCCCAGGCTGTGCGGTCTGGGTGGGTTGCGCTGGCAGGCGGGATCGGGCCCAGGGTGCAGGATCGGGCCCAGGCTGTGCGGTCTGGGTGGGTTGCGCTGGCAGGCGGGATTGGGCCCAGGGTGCAGGATCGGGCCCAGGGCTGTGCGGTCTGGGTGGGTTGCGCTGGCAGGCGGGATCGGGCCCAGGGTGCAGGATCGGGCCCAGGCTGTGCGGTCTGGGTGGGTTGCGCTGGCAGGCGGGATCGGGCCCAGGGTGCAGGATCGGGCCCAGGGTGCAGGATCGGGCCCAGGCTGTGCGGTCTGGGTGGGTTGCGCTGGCAGGCGGGATCGGGCCCAGGGTGCAGGATCGGGCCCAGGGTGCAGGATCGGGCCCAGGCTGTGCGGTCTGGGTGGGTTGCGCTGGCAGGCGGGATCAGGCCCAGGGTGCAGGATCGGGCCCAGGCTGTGCGGTCTGGGTGGGTTGCGCTGGCAGGCGGGATCGGGCCCAGGGTGCAGGATCGGGCCCAGGCTGTGCGGTCTGGGTGGGTTGCGCTGGCAGGCGGGATCGGGCCCAGGGTGCAGGATTGGGCCCAGGGTGCAGGATCGGGCCCAGGCTGTGCGGTCTGGGTGGGTTGCGCTGGCAGGCGGGATCGGGCCCAGGGTGCAGGATCGGGCCCAGGCTGTGCGGTCTGGGTGGGTTGCGCTGGCAGGCGGGATCGGGCCCAGGGTGCAGGATCGGGCCCAGGCTGTGCGGTCTGGGTGGGTTGCGCTGGCAGGCGGGATCGGGCCCAGGGTGCAGGATCGGGCCCAGGCTGTGCGGTCTGGGTGGGTTGCGCTGGCAGGCGGGATCGGGCCCAGGGTGCAGGATTGGGCCCAGGGTGCAGGATCGGGCCCAGGCTGTGCGGTCTGGGTGGGTTGCGCTGGCAGGCGGGATCGGGCCCAGGGTGCAGGATCGGGCCCAGGCTGTGCGGTCTGGGTGGGTTGCGCTGGCAGGCGGGATCGGGCCCAGGGTGCAGGATTGGGCCCAGGGTGCAGGATCGGGCCCAGGCTGTGCGGTCTGGGTGGGTTGCGCTGGCAGGCGGGATCGGGCCCAGGGTGCAGGATCGGGCCCAGGGTGCAGGATTGGGCCCAGGGTGCAGGATCGGGCCCAGGCTGTGCGGTCTGGGTGGGTTGCGCTGGCAGGCGGGATTCGATGGCTTAGTGGGTTCTGCTGCCATCGGATGGGCCCATCGCCTGCCCCCTGCCCCGCGCTGCCCAGCAGGGGGGAGCCAGGCAAGATGCTGCCCCATGGCTGGGGCCAAGACTCTGGGGGAGGGGGGCGGGGCCAGGCTCTCCCAAAGTGACTGACTCTTTCCTGCTCCCTTCCAGGCTGGGGGTTCTCTTCTGCCCCCTCCTCCCAGCCGTCCAGCTCCTCAAGCTGCTGCTCCTGTTCTACATCAAGAAGGTAACAGCGGCCTCGCTGCCCGGCCTCCCCGAGGGCCACACCCCTGGGGGTCACTGCCCAGCTCTGCTCAGCTCTTCTACAAAGGGGGCAGAGCTCCCTGGGAAGGCCGGGGACGGGAGGGGAGGGGAGGGGTCCCTGGGGAGGAAAGGAGGGGAGGGGAGGGGTCCCTGGGGAGGGAGGGAGGGGTCCCTGGGGAGGCCAGGCAGTGGGGGGGCCCCAGCGGGCCGTGGGGGGTCGCGGGGCCGGGCAGACATTAGCAGCCGGTTTCATTCTGTCTCCAGAGCAGCCTGATGAGGAACTGCCAGGCCCCCAGCAAGCCCTGGCGCGCCTCTCACATGAGCACCGTCTTCATCACACTCCTCTGCTTCCCGTCCTTCCTGGGGGCCGCCATATTCCTCTCCTACACCATCTGGGCGTGAGTCACGTGTGTCCCGAGAACCCCCCCGCATGGAGCCACCAACCACGGCTCTGACTGCTCCCCCCCAGCACGGAGCCACCAACCACGGCTCTGACTGCTCCCTCCGAGCACGGAGCCACCAGCCACGGCTCTGACTGCTCCCCCCGAGCACGGAGCCACCAGCCACGGCTCTGACTGCTCCCCCCCAGCACGGAGCCACCAGCCACGGCTCTGACTGCTCCCCCCCAGCACGGAGCCACCAGCCACGGCTCTGACTGCTCCCCCCCCGCATGGAGCCACCAGCCACGGCTCTGACTGCTCCCTCCGAGCACGGAGCCACCAGCCACGGCTCTGACTGCTCCCCCCCAGCACGGAGCCACCAGCCACGGCTCTGACTGCTCCCCCCGAGCACAGAGCCACCAGCCACGGCTCTGACAGCTCCCCCCCCGCACGGAGCCACCAGCCACGGCTCTGACTGCTCCCCCCGAGCACGGAGCCACCAGCCACGGCTCTGACTGCTCCCCCCGAGCACGGAGCCACCAGCCACGGCTCTGACAGCTCCCCCCCCGCACGGAGCCACCAGCCACGGCTCTGACTGCCCCCCCCCCGCACGGAGCCACCAGCCACGGCTCTGACAGCTCCCCCCCGCACGGAGCCACCAGCCACGGCTCTGACTGCCCCCCCCCCGCACGGAGCCACCAGCCACGGCTCTGACAGCTCCCTCCCCCCACGGAGCCACCAGCCACGGCTCTGACTGCTCTTCCCTTGCTTTTCCCCAACGAGCCTCCCGTGCTTCAGTCTTTGTGTCCCAGCTGCTGGGCCTGCCTCCACCATGCCAGTCTGGGCTCCGTACAGAGCAAGGCGGCCGGGGCTGGTTCCACTGAGGAGTCACCTGCTTCTGACTCCGGCCTGCAATTTCCAAACACCTGTGCACGGCCGGGGCGGGCAGGGGGGCCGTGGATCCAATCCCTGCCAGAGGAAGCTCTTCCCGGCAGGTGGCTGCAGTTGGAGCCAGCAGGCCCGTGGTTCCCCCCAGCGCCCAGAGGCAGGGGGCCGGGCCGGGCGTGGGTCTCATGGCCAGTGACTTGCAGCCCGAAATAGCCTCTGCCGCAGGGGCCGTTTGACTTTCACCCGCTCTCCGCCCAGGGAGCAGCCATCCCCCACGTGTGGCCCGTTCCGGATGAACGAGACCGTCTATAAGTCGGGGACGCGTTGGATCCGAAACCTGGAGAAATCCAGCCCCAATATCGCCTGGTTGCACCTGGTGCAAAACAACTTCTTCCTCTTCTTTGTGTCCGGAGCCCTGCTGTGAGTATGAAGCCCAGCGGCCGCAGGCAGACACAGCCGGCCCGGCGGCCGCAGGCAGACACGGCCGGCCCGGCGGCCACAGGCAGACACGGCCGGCCCGGCGGGCGCAGGCAGACACAGCCGGCCCGGCGGCCACAGGCAGACACAGCCGGCCCGGCGGCCGCAGGCAGACACACCCGGCCCGGCGGCCACAGGCAGACACAGCCGGCCCGGCGGCCACAGGCAGACACAGCCGGCCCGGCGGCCGCAGGCAGACACACTCGGCCCGGCGGCCACAGGCAGACACAGCCGGCTGGACTCCACATAGCTAAGAACAGCACCTAGGAGGGTGGCCTTGTTCGTGGCCATCACATCCCACCCCCCAGGGCTCCCGCTAAGCCAGGGCAGCGCCCCCAGGAGCAAACCTGCCTCCGCCCGGAGGCCATGACTGGTCCTGCACAGGGTTCCGGGCTGTCCCGAGGGGGTGCGGGACCTGGGCCAGCCCCCCGCCCCTTAGCCTCCTCTCTCAACCCGGGGACTCACGGGGCTGAGAAGCCGAGCCGCAGGCCCAGAGGGGGCATGGGGTGGAGCAGAGACGGCTGCCGGGCCACTCGGGATCCTGTTGCCGCAGTGGGGGGCTGACTCCTGCTGCCGCCGCGCCAGGATCCCCTGGGTCCCATCCTTAGGATGTTGGGGTGGCCGCCGCGGGGCCCCCACAGCGCAGGGCCTGGGGCCCTGCCCCCACCTGTCCTGTGGAGGGGTTTGTAGGGCCCGGTGCACCCAGCCGCTACTGCCCCTCAGCCCTGGGGCCGTTGCTGCATGGCGGGGCCAGCTGGAGCCGCGTCTCCGTGCCGAGGGGGGAAGCACAATCAGACGTCGCCCTGAGCACCTGGCATCCCGCTGGGGGGCCGGAGGGCTGCCCAGGGTGGGGGCGTGTCCTGCCCGTGTGCCTGGGGCAGTGAGCACAGAGCCCTCGCCGGGCTCTCTGAGCGCTGCCCTTGCCCTGCAGAGCGGTGATCTACCTGCACATCCAGGTGGTGAAGGGCCAGCGGCGAATCGTCCGCATGCTGAAGGAGCAGATCGCCAACGTGAGTGCGGGGCCGGGCAGGGGGGATCGGGACCTCCCGCAGGCAGGGATGCAACGGCTGCGTGAGGAGAGGGCCAGGACAGGAGCTGGGCACATCCACGAGGGACGGGTCCCGGGCCCCAGGGCGGCATCGCTCGGTGCTTCCGTTCTCTGGGGCGCCGGGACACAGGCTGAGGGGCCTTGCTCTGAGCCTGCCGGGCTGCATGGGGGATGAGGGGATGTCGGCGCGCCCTGCGGTGGAGCCAGGGGAACGGGGCCACACGTGGCTCTGAGCCGGCCGGGCCGCGCGGGGGATGAGGGGACGTCGGCGCGCCCTGCGGTGGAGCCAGGGGAACGGGGCCACACGTGGCTCTGAGCCGGCCGGGCCGCGCGGGGGATGAGGGGACGTCGGCGCGCCCTGCGGTGGAGCCAGGGGAACGGGGCCACACGTGGCTCTGAGCCGGCCGGGCCGCGCGGGGGATGAGGGGACGTCGGCGCGCCCTGCGGTGGAGCCAGGGGAACGGGGCCACACGTGGCTCTGAGCCGGCCGGGCCGCGCGGGGGATGAGGGGACGTCGGCGCGCCCTGCGGTGGAGCCAGGGGAACGGGGCCACACGTGGCTCTGAGCCGGCCGGGCCGTGCAGGGGACGAGGGGATGTCGGCGCGCCCTGCGGCGGAGCCAGGGGAACGGGGCCACACGTGGCTCTGAGCCGGCCGGGCCGCGTGGTGGATGAGGGGACGTCGGCGCGCCCTGCGGTGGAGCCAGGGGAACGGGGCCACACGTGGCTCTGAGCCGGCCGGGCCGTGCGGGGGACGAGGGGATGTCGGCGCGCCCTGCGGGGGAGCCAGGGGAACGGGGCCGCACGTGGCTCTGAGCCGGCCGGGCCGTGCAGGGGACGAGGGGATGTCGGCGCGCCCTGCGGGGGAGCCAGGGGAACGGGGCCACACGTGGCTCTGAGCCGGCCGGGCCGTGCAGGGGACGAGGGGATGTCGGCGCGCCCTGCGGCGGAGCCAGGGGAACGGCGCCGCACGTAGCTCTGAGCCGGCTGGGCCGTGCAGGGGACGAGGGGATGTCAGCGCGCCCTGCGGCGGAGCCAGGGGAACGGCGCCGCACGTAGCTCTGAGCCGGCTGGGCCGTGCAGGGGACGAGGGGATGTCGGCGCGCCCTGCGGCGGAGCCAGGGGAACGGCGCCGCACGTAGCTCTGAGCCGGCTGGGCCGTGCGGGGGATGAGGGGATGTCGGCGCGCCCTGCGGCGGAGCCAGGGGAACGGCGCCGCACGTGGCTCTGAGCCGGCCGGGCCGCGCGGTGGATGAGGGGACGTCGGCGCGCCCTGCGGCGGAGCCAGGGGAACGGCGCCGCACGTGGCTCTGAGCCGGCCGGGGCTCCTGGGCACCTCGCTTACCCCGCTGACGGGAGGGGCTGGGCGGAGTCCAGCCGACAGCAGGGGCCTGAGGCCCAGGCCTCCCTGCGTTCCTACAGGTGCCTGAAGCTGGCCCCCGACGCCCACAGGTGGGCCCCCGACATTCATGTTGGGGCCCAGTTGCAGGGGGGCCGAGCCCCTGCAGCCGCCCCTCCCCCGCTGGATTTTGGCCGGAACCCCGAGTGCAGGTTTCCTGCCTCCTGCTGCTCCTGGCGGGCGGCTTGCGCCAGGCCGGGCCCTCTCGCGGCGCTCACCTGTCCCTTCGTTGCAGGAGAGGGACGATAAGGCCTTTCTCATCCAGAAGCTTCAGGGCATCTACGGGAGGCGAGAGGCCGGCCCCTGAGCGCCAGGTGAGCGCGGGCTGGGGGGCGGGGGAGGCGTCGGGCTGCGCTCCCAGGAGACAGGAAATCCCCGGGGCCGCCTTTCTGTGCCCCAGCCCAGCTGAACGCCATACAGCTCCGGGCCGGCGGTAGTGAGAGCTGCAAAGCAAAGGGGGCCTGTGGGGCAGGGCCACCCGGGGGGGGATCTGTGGGGCAGGGCCACCGAGGCAGGGGTCCCCCCCACCCTCAGCCCCTTGGGGCAGGGTCCAGCGCCCCCCCCCTCCTCAGCGCCTTGGGGCAGGGTCCAGCGCCCCCCCCCCTCAGCGCCTTGGGGCAGGGTCCCCCCCCCCCCCCCCCCCCCCCCTCAGCGCCTTGGGGCAGGGTCCAGCGCCCCCCCCCCCCTCAGCGCCTTGGGGCAGGGTCCAGCGCCCCCCCCACCCTCAGTCCCTTGGGGCAGGGTCCAGCGCCCCCCCCCCCCTCAGCGCCTTGGGGCAGGGTCCCCCCCCCCCTCAGCGCCTTGGGGCAGGGTCCAGCGCCCCCCCCCTCCTCAGCGCCTTGGGGCAGGGTCCAGCGCCCCCCCCCCTCAGCGCCTTGGGGCAGGGTCCAGCGCCCCCCCACCCTCAGCGCCTTGGGGCAGGGTCCAGCGCCCCCCCCCCACCCTCAGTCCCTTGGGGCAGGGTCCAGCGCCCCCCCCCTCAGCGCCTTGGGGCAGGGTCCAGCGCCCCCCCACCCTCAGCGCCTTGGGGCAGGGTCCAGCGCCCCCCCCCCTCAGCGCCTTGGGGCAGGGTCCAGCGCCCCCCCCCCTCAGCGCCTTGAGTCAGGGTCCAGCGCCCCCCCCCCTCAGCGCCTTGAGTCAGGGTCCAGCGCCCCCCCCCCCCCTCAGCGCCTTGAGTCAGGGTCCAGCGCCCCCCCCATCCTCAGTGCCTTGGGGCAGGGTCCAGCGCCCCCCCCACCCTCAGCGCCTTGGGGCAGGGTCCAGCGCCCCCCCCCCTCAGCGCCTTGGGGCAGGGTCCAGCGCCCCCCCCCCTCAGCGCCTTGGGGCAGGGTCCAGCGCCCCCCCCCCCAGCGCCTTGGGGCAGGGTCCAGCGCCCCCCCCCCTCAGCGCCTTGGGGCAGGGTCCAGCGCCCCCCACCCTCAGCGCCTTGGGGCAGGGTCCAGCGCCCCCCCCCCTCAGCGCCTTGGGGCAGGGTCCAGCGCCCCCTCACCCTCAGCGCCTTGGGGCAGGGTCCAGCGCCCCCTCACCCTCAGCGCCTTGGGGCAGGGTCCATCGCCCCCCCACCCTCAGCGCCTTGGGGCAGGGTCCAGCGCCCCCCCATCCTCAGCGCCTTGGGGCAGGGTCCAGCGCCCCCCCACCCTCAGCGGCTTGGGGCAGGGTCCAGCGCCCCCCCACCCTCAGCGCCTTGGGGCAGGGTCCAGCGCCCCCCACCCTCAGCGCCTTGGGGCAGGGTCCAGCGCCCCCCCACCCTCAGTCCCTTGGGGCAGGGTCCAGCGCCCCCCCCACCCTCAGCCCCTTGGGGCAGGGTCCAGCGCCCCCCCACCCTCAGCGCCTTGGGGCAGGGTCCAGCGCCCCCCCACCCTCAGCGCCTTGGGGCAGGGTCCAGCGCCCCCCCCCCTCAGCGCCTTGGGGCAGGGTCCAGCGCCCCCCCACCCTCAGCGCCTTGGGGCAGGGTCCAGCGCCCCCCCACCCTCAGCGCCTTGGGGCAGGGTCCAGCGCCCCCCCCACCCTCAGCGCCTTGGGGCAGGGTCCAGCGCCCCCCCCCTCAGCGCCTTGGGGCAGGGTCCAGCACCCCCCCATCCTCAGCGCCTTGGGGCAGGGTCCAGCGCCCCCCCCCTCAGCGCCTTGGGGCAGGGTCCAGCGCCCCCCCCACCCTCAGCGCCTTGGGGCAGGGTCCAGCGCCCCCCCCCTCAGCGCCTTGGGGCAGGGTCCAGCGCCCCCCCACCCTCAGCCCCTTGGGGCAGGGTCCAGCGCCCCCCCCACCCTCAGCGCCTTGGGGCAGGGTCCAGCGCCCCCCCCCTCAGCGCCTTGGGGCAGGGTCCAGCGCCCCCCCACCCTCAGCCCCTTGGGGCAGGGTCCAGCGCCCCCCCCCCTCAGCACCTTGGGGCAGGGTCCAGCGCCCCCCCCCCCCTCAGCCCCTTGGGGCAGGGTCCAGCGCCCCCCCCACCCTCAGCCCCTTGGGGCAGGGTCCAGCGCCCCCCCCCCTCAGCACCCAGCTTCGTCTGTTCCCTTCAGGATTTCTAGCCAGACACTGCCCAGCTCCCAGCCCTGCCCCCCGCCAGGTGGCGTCTCACCCCCCCCCTCCGTGTCTCCCCAGGAAGAGCCTTGTTACCGGCCAGGCTGGGCGAGGTGTCTGGGCCCCACACACGTGGGGGAGTCGGTGGGAATCACAGCGCAGCGGGGGGGGCCCGGGTCACAGAGCAGACACCTCCCCCCCCCCAGCTCCTCCTCAGCCATGTGTGCTTGTCTGCGTAAGGGCAGCCCTGCCCCCCCTGTGCCTCGCCCGGGGCCCAGCAGCCAGGCACTGAGGGTTCCCTCCTGCCAGGCTGGGGATACGCCGCTGGCCCCAGGGAAGCCCCAGAGCCCTGGCAGAAGCCCCGAGGGGGGGGGGCCCGGAGCCCTGGCAGAAGCCCCGTGGGGGGGGGGCCCGGAGCCCTGGCAGAAGCCCCGTGGGGGAGGGGCCCGGAGCCCTGGCAGAAGCCCCGTGGGGGAGGGGCCCGGAGCCCTGGCAGAAGCCCCGTGGGGGGGGCCCGGAGCCCTGGCAGAAGCCCCGTGGGGGAGGGGCCCGGAGCCCTGGCAGAAGCCCCGTGGGGGGGGCCCGGAGCCCTGGCAGAAGCCCCGTGGGGAGGGGCCCGGAGCCCTGGCAGAAGCCCCGTGGGGGGGGGGCCCGGAGCCCTGGCAGAAGCCCCGTGGGGGAGGGGCCCGGAGCCCTGGCAGAAGCCCCGTGGGGGAGGGGCCCGGAGCCCTGGCAGAAGCCCCGTGGGGGGGGCCCGGAGCCCTGGCAGAAGCCCCGTGGGGGAGGGGCCCGGAGCCCTGGCAGAAGCCCCGTGGGGGGGGCCCGGAGCCCTGGCAGAAGCCCCGTGGGGAGGGGCCCGGAGCCCTGGCAGAAGCCCCGAGGGGGAGGGGCCCGGAGCCCTGGCAGAAGCCCCGTGGGGGAGGGGCCCGGAGCCCTGGGAGAAGCCCCGTGGGGGGGGGCCCGGAGCCCTGGCAGAAGCCCCGTGGGGGGGGGCCCGGAGCCCTGGCAGAAGCCCCGTGGGGAGGGGCCCGGAGCCCTGGCAGAAGCCCCGAGGGGGAGGGGCCCGGAGCCCTGGCAGAAGCCCCGAGGGGGAGGGGCCCGGAGCCCTGGCAGAAGCCCCGTGGGGGAGGGGCCCGGAGCCCTGGCAGAAGCCCCGTGGGGGGGGGACCCGGAGCCCTGGCAGAAGCCCCGTGGGGGAGGGGCCCGGAGCCCTGGCAGAAGCCCCGTGGGGAGGGGCCCGGAGCCCTGGCAGAAGCCCCGTGGGGGGGGGCCCGGAGCCCTGGCAGAAGCCCCGAGGGGGAGGGGCCCGGAGCCCTGGCAGAAGCCCCGAGGGGGAGGGGCCCGGAGCCCTGGCAGAAGCCCCGTGGGGGAGGGGCCCGGAGCCCTGGCAGAAGCCCCGAGGGGGAGGGGCCCGGAGCCCTGGCAGAAGCCACAAGGTGATGTGGGGAAGCTCCAGGCAGAAGCCAGGCAGTGGGGCAGGGAGGCCCCATGAATGGTCAGGCCGGCCCTGCCGTGGGGCCCAGAGCAACAGCCGCTCGGCGTTTCCTCAGCGCCTCCTCCCCTGAGGCAGCGGCTGGGCCACAGCAGCCTTGGGGGGCGTCTGACTCCGGTCACCTCAGTGCCTGTCTCGAATACCTGCCGTGGGGACGCGCCGCCCCCCAGCCCTGCCAGGCAATCGGCGGTGGTGTCTGGGGGGCAGCGTGCACCAGCCTCCCCGGCTTCGTGCGGCAGGGCAAAGGGTCCCGCTGCCTTCGCCCCGAGGCAGCCCCTCGACTCGCGCCCGCTGCCCGCACTGCCCCGGCTGGGAGAAGCCACGTCCCCTGGGCCTTGTGCCCACCGGGCGGTTCAGGCCCTGCTGTTCCCAGCTGGGACGCCAGAGGGGGCCCGTTGCCCGTGCGATCCGGGCCAGGCAGGTGGCAGGAGCCAGAGGAGGCTGGATTGAGCCTTGGGGTGTCCCTGCGTGTCGGGCAGCCCCCCACCCGGGAGTCGGGCCCTGGCGTGGACCGGCTGCCGTGTTCTCTGGTGCCGTAGGAATCCCGCACAGGGAGCAGTGTGTGTGACCAGGACTCTCTCGCCGCAGCCTCCGGGGATGGATCCTGGCCTTGCCCAGCCCTTCTGAGCTGCCAGGGATCGGCTGGGCTGCCCAGGGCTGCGCCGGGCGATGCAGACGTGGGTGTTCGACAGGCCCTGCCCAGCAGCTGCCTGGGGCGTTCTCCGTGGGCGCGACCCTCCTCTCCTGCCACGTGCGGGCGCTCGCCATCCGCCTCGCCTAGGAAAGCTCTGGGACGTGGCCTGCCGTCGGGGCGTAGACCAGAACTCGGCTGGCTGTGGGGCCCAGCTGCACCGACACCCCCTGGGCCTCTCTCCTGCCACGGACGGTTCCTGCTGCTGAGCCTCCAACTGGTGTCAGCCAGCCCTGCCCGCGGGGCGTTACCTCAGCCACTATTAAACCCGCCTTCCCCGTGGAGCGGGAGGGTGACCCGCACGGCCATGTCTCCGGTTCTCAAGTTCTTCCCGGCCCGGCCCGGCCCGGCTGGGGACTGGGGAGCGTTTTCTGGTGGGGGCTGTGAAAAGGGACTGGCACAGGGCAGCTCATTCTGACGCCTGTTGCTACAGGCGTGGGGGGGTTCTGCCCTCGGGGCCTGAGCCAGGGTCTGAGCTGACCAGGCCATGCCCAGAAAGGCTGCCGCAGGCGCTGGGTGCTCTCAGGCCATGTTTCCAGTTCCCAGCTGCAGGCAGCAACCCCACCCTGGCATCCGGCAGTCGCTAGCTCCCTCCGGCCTGCGCTCCTCGCTGGGGCAGCCTGGCTCCTTGGCTACGGGAGGGGGGCCAGCTGCAGGAGTGGCAGACAGGGCAGACTCCGCGAGCTCCACAGCTCTAACTGAGCACCCGCCTCGGGGCACGCTGCTGGGAACCAGGGTGTTTAGGGTTCTCCAGCCTAACCATGGAGTCACACGGTCCCTGGGGCCCTAGGCCAGCCGGGCTTAGGGATCAGCGCTCCCTTACTCCAAACGTCGCCAGGCCCCAAGGACGGTCCCTCACCCCGGCAAGGGCATTTTCTATCTTGGACCAGTGCTGCCATGAGCTCTCCACGGCTGAGGTACTAGGGCAGGGAGGGGCGGGCTTGCTTACAAGGCTGCAGCAGGGAAAGGCTCCCTCCCAAATGAGTTACGGGATTCGCTTTCAAAAGGAACTCAGGCTGAAACTCTCTGAACTGGGGCTCTCTGGTCCGGCAACATGCATGGTCCAGCACAGCTGCTGCAGGACCAGATGGTGGGGCCACCCAGTTGTGGCAGCAGGGATGGAAGCTGCAGTTGCGGTGGCCTGGTGGTGAAGGGCCTGGAGCCCCGGCACGTGTCTGCCGGTGGGGCCCAGAGCCCCGGCATGTGGCTGCCTGCGTGGCCCGGAGCCACGGCACATGTCTGCCCACAGGGCCTGGAGCCACGGCACGTGTCTGCCTGCGTGACCCAGAGCCATGGCACATGTCTGCCTGGTGGAGCCCGGAGTCTGAGTGTGCAGCTGCCAGGGGGGTCCTGGAGACCCAGAACATGGCTGCCCAGCGGGGTTGGCAAGGCAGTGGGGCCAGCAGGAGGTGGGGGGCTGGGCTGAGGGGAGGGATGACCAGAAATGACTTCCCCTTGTTGTACCAAATAAAAGCAAGCAGGATCTTATGAGGGGGATAAGGCAAAAAGCCACATTTATTGTAAAGATAATAAAAAATAAAGAAAAGATAGAAGCAAACAACGTTGTTTAACTACTTAACCCTTATACATATAAACATTCATTCATCCATTCATCCAGGTTCTGCGTATTTGTTACAGTTACCAGTCTGGAAGTTGCTTGTGACCGAATACGGGCCAGGTATTCTGTAGACAAGTGATGGGAGTGGGGAGCGAAGTCCTGATCAGATGTGCATCTGAAGCTCCTGGTGGGCTGGCAGCAGAACCTTGGACTCTGACTCCATAGTCTTTTAGTCCAGTTCTTATAGGAATTTCTTCCTATGCCAGTCTATGGGAATTGCTGCATCATGCTGATGTCCAGGGTGGCTGCCAGGTGCTGGTCAGTGATCTCATCGGGTGGATCTCCAATACTTGGTTTTCTCCACTTGACACCTTTTGGTTGCACTGGCACCTGACGCCTTCTTCAGCCCTTTGTTGCTGCATTCTCAGGCTGGCACCTCTCAGAACCATTCATTCATCGTCCAAGCACTCTCTCTCTTACGTACATTCCCTAATTAATGTTTCCCAGACAGTATTTGTATAATAATAAAAGTTGTAGTTACAAAAGTTTCTGGGTGGTATTGCTTAAAACATTCTCTGAGTGCTGAGTAAAGTTACAATGTTTTAAAGAGAACAGGCTCAATTGAGTAACAATGCCCTTAGTTAATTACAGGGCTTGGCTCCCAGAGCAGAGTTAGTGGCTTGACAATGCATTGTTACAATGTATCCTGCAATGTCAATTTCAAGCAGCCCCTTGTACAAGCTTGAGCATGCCCTGGGACGGGGGGGGGGGGGGGGGGGGGGGGGGGGGGGGGGGACGGGGGGGGGGAGGGGGGAGAGGGGGGGGACTGTTTCTGGCTACATAGGATTATATTCTTAACAGTTCTAAGTTACATGACCTAATACATTATATTCTAAAGGGGCAATAATAATAAATCTAAACATTTAACAATCTTAACATCATAATAATAAGAAGAAGAATTAATAATAAATCTAAACACTTTAAGTTGTGGGGAACAAATTCTGGGGAGTCACTTCCATTTGGGGGAATCATTTTCAATCCATTCATATGTTATCCCTACATACTGGTCTGGAAAAATCCCTCATCCAGGACCAACCTGGTCCCGAGGGTACTGGACCAGGTAGGTCCAGCCCGTGGATGCTTCTGTACTAAGCATGTGCCGGAAGCCAGCCAAGCACTGGGAATCTTTTGCTTGCGCTTACTAAGTCCTGCCCCGCGAGGCCCAGGCAGTGCAAAGATCCAGCTTCTTCTTAGGACTGTTTATCCCGCCCTGCTGCTTTACAAGTCCAGGCTTGGGCCTCTGATGTCCCCAGTGGTCCCTCTGGTGCGGATGGACCTTCCCTGGGGAGGCAGGTGACACCCTGGGGCAGCCTGGCACCTCACGCTGGTAAATGCTTCTCTGGCGGGGGCTGTACAGCGAGAGATCACACCCGTCTCTGCCCCTTTCAGAGTCTGAGCTCTTAGCCCCTGCCTATGGTGCTAAAGCTGCCTTACCAGTCCGAACCCACCGGGGCCAGCCTGCTTCACGCTCACTTGGGGCCCCAGGGCCAGCATAACAGGACGCCCTGCCTGTGGGCTTCAGCCTCCAGCGCCTCCGGGCAGGGCTCCAGGCCTCCCCTTTCCAGTGACCAGCGGAAGGAAGGTCACATTATGCCTCTCACCTGGCTGGCCTTCCGGCTCCTCCCCAGTGACATCGCCCTGTGGGCACTACGCCAGGCCAGAGCCCACACGAATCAAGTCCCACTCGTGGGATGGGGGCCAGGAGGCTACCCAAGAAGAAGGGGGTAAGTCAGGGCCATGCCCAGGCGACTGGGAGAAGTTTTACCCCACCCTTGGGAATTTCCTGCTGCTGTTTACTTGTCCCCCTGCCTTTGGAAGGGTCAGCCTGATGTGTGAGTAACTCCCGCATGACTTGGCCCAGCCCAGCTCTTTCCCCACAGCCGCGGGGTGTTTTCTTGGAAGTTGTGTTAGGTCTGTGGCATGGGGGAAGGGGCTCTGTGTGCCTCGTCAACACAGCAAACATCCGTTTGGCAAACCCCACGAGCGCTGCCTGCCGTCGGGGGGCCTGGGGCCAAGGGGCTGTTCGAATCAGCGGCGTGAAATGAGTTCACCAGCCGGTGGAGAAAACGCGCCTCGGGGTGTGAACTTCCCCCTTCCCAAGCCCACGTGAACAGGCAGCAGGTGTGAAACAAACCAAGACCAGGACCCAGGGCCCCGTAGTACCTGAGACCTACACCATGTCGATAGTGGCATGCGGCCCAGCTGGCCCGCGGGGAACGCCACGGCTGCCCCGGCCTCACACACAACGCCCCTCGCCCCGGAGAACAGGCCTGGCACTGGCCACGAGCCAGGATGGGCGGGGGGCTGGCCTGAGAACTGCCCTGTTATGGTCACTCTAGGCCAGGCATCTGGCGGTTGCCACTGACAGGGCCCTGGGGCCGGGCCACGGTCTCCCCGGTGGGGCCCGGCTTGTCTTGGCTTCGTGCGCCGGCCGGGCTGACTCCGGGCATGGGGCAGGCAGAACGTGACTTGGGACTCGCTGGCGCAGCGCCCCCAGCTCCCAGGGTGGTTGGGCCCCAAGTTGAAAGGGGCCAGCGCTGTGGGGGACAGTGCTGGGGGGGCAGTGCTGGGGGGCTGGTGCATTGGGGGGGCAGTGCCAGGAGTACTGGGGGGGCAGTGTCGGGGGGGCCAGTGCATTGGGGAGGCAGTGCCAGGGGTGGTGGTATTGGGGGGCTGGTGCATTAGAGGGCAGTGCCGGGGTGGTGGTATTGGGGGGCTGGTGCATTGGGGGGCAGTGCCGGGGGGTGGTACATTGGGGGGCAGTGCCAGGGGGGGTGGTATTGGGGGGCTGGTGCATTGGGGGGGCAGTGCCGGGGGGTGGTATTGGGGGGCTGGTGCATTGGGGGGCAGTGCCGGGGGTGGTATTGGGGGGCTGGTGCATTAGGGGGCAGTGCCGGGGGGTGGTATTGGGGGGCTGGTGCATTAGGGGGCAGTGCCGGGGGGGGTGGTACTGGGGGGCTGGTGCATTGGGGGGCAGTGCCGGGGGGTGGTATTGGGGGGCTGGTGCATTAGGGGGCAGTGCCAGGGGGGGTGGTATTGGGGGGCTGGTGCATTGGGGGGCAGTGCCGGGGGGTGGTACAGGGGGGCTGGTGCATTGGGGGGGCAGTGCCGGGGGGTGGTATTGGGGGGCTGGTGCATTGGGGGGGCAGTGCCGGGGGGGTGGTATTGGGGGGCTGGTGCATTGGGGGGGCAGTGCCGGGGGGGTGGTACTGGGGGGCTGGTGCATTGGGGGGCAGTGCCGGGGGGTGGTATTGGGGGGCTGGTGCATTGGGGGGCAGTGCCGGGGGGTGGGGGGGGTGGTATTGGGGGGCTGGTGGGGGGGCAGTGCCGGGGGGTGGTATTGGGGGGCTGGTGCATTGGGGGGGCAGTGCCGGGGGGGTGGTATTGGGGGGCTGGTGCATTGGGGGGGCAGTGCCAGGGGGGGGTGGTATTGGGGGGCTGGTGCATTGGGGGGGCAGTGCCGGGGGGGTGGTATTGGGGGGCTGGTGCATTGGGGGGCAGTGCCGGGGGGTGGTATTGGGGGGCTGGTGCATTGGGGGGCAGTGCCGGGGGGGTGGTATTGGGGGGCTGGTGCATTGGGGGGGCAGTGCCGGGGGGTGGTATTGGGGGGCTGGTGCATTGGGGGGCAGTGCCGGGGGGTGGTATTGGGGGGCTGGGCTGGGGGGGGTGCCATGGGGGGCTGGGGGGGCAGTGCCGGGGGGGTGGTATTGGGGGGCTGGTGCATTGGGGGGGCAGTGCCGGGGGGGTGGTATTGGGGGGCTGGTGCATTGGGGGGCTGGTGCATTGGGGGGGCAGTGCCGGGGGGGGTGGGGGGGGTGGTATTGGGGGGCTGGTGCATTGGGGGGGCAGTGCCGGGGGGTGGTATTGGGGGGCTGGTGCATTGGGGGGCAGTGCCGGGGGGTGGTATTGGGGGGCTGGTGCATTGGGGGGGCAGTGCCGGGGGGTGGTATTGGGGGGCTGGTGCATTGGGGGGCAGTGCCGGGGGGGGGGGGGGGGTGGTGCATTGGGGGGCAGTGCCGGGGGGTGGTATTGGGGGGCTGGTGCATTGGGGGGGCAGTGCCGGGGGGTGGTATTGGGGGGCTGGTGCATTGGGGGGGCAGTGCCGGGGGGTGGTATTGGGGGGCTGGTGCATTGGGGGGGCAGTGCCGGGGGGTGGTACTGGGGGGCTGGTGCATTGGGGGGGCAGTGCCGGGGGGGTGGTACTGGGGGGCTGGTGCATTGGGGGGCAGTGCCGGGGGGTGGTATTGGGGGGGCCGGGGCATGGGGGGCGGTGCTAGGGGGGTGGTTCTGGGGGGGTTCTGGGGGGGCGTTGCCGGGGGGGGGGGGGGGCTGGTGCCGGGGGGCGGGCTGGGTCCTAGCCGGAGGCGGGGACGTGGCTCAGGCCGGGGTGGGGGGTGGGGTCGGTGCTGCCATGGAAACCCAGCCCCCCCCGTGGGGAAGAGGGCGGGGCCCCATGTCCCGAGCGGGGGGCGGGGCCTCGGGGGCGGGAGGTGCCGCAGGCCGGAAGCGGAAGGAGGGGGCGGGGCTCGTGTCGTCCCTTTTAGCAGAGCCCCGCCCCCGCCCCGCCCCCGACCAGACCAGAGTGTCCGCCCCCGGCGGCTCGAGTCGGGGTCGCTGCGGAGCGCGGTGAGCGGGGGGGTTGGAATGGGGCGGGGCGGGGGGGATCCGGGGGGGCTGGAATGGGGCGGGGCGGGCGGGGTCCGGGGGGGCTGGAATGGGGCGGGGGGGATCCGGGGGGGCTGGAATGGGGCGGGGCGGGCGGGATCCGGGGGGGCTGGAATGGGGCGGGGCGGGCGGGATCCGGGGGGGCTGGAATGGGGCGGGGGGGATCCGGGGGGGCTGGAATGGGGCGGGGCGGGGGGGATCCGGGGGGGTTGGAATGGGGCGGGGCGGGGGGGATCCGGGGGGGTTGGAATGGGGCGGGGCGGGCGGGATCCGGGGGGGCTGGAATGGGGCGGGGCGGGCGGGATCCGGGGGGGCTGGAATGGGGCGGGGCGGGGGGGATCCGGGGGGGTTGGAATGGGGCGGGGCGGGCGGGATCCGGGGGGGCTGGAATGGGGCGGGGCGGGCGGGATCCGGGGGGGCTGGAATGGGGCGGGGCGGGCGGGATCCGGGGGGGCTGGAATGGGGCGGGGCGGGCGGGATCCGGGGGGGGCTGGAATGGGGCGGGGCGGGCGGGATCCGGGGGGGGCTGGAATGGGGCGGGGCGGGCGGGATCCGGGGGGGCTGGAATGGGGCGGGGCGGGCGGGATCCGGGGGGGTTGGAATGGGGCGGGGCGGGCGGGATCCGGGGGGGTTGGAATGGGGCGGGGCGGGCTTGGCAGGGATTGTGGGAAGTCTGGGAGAGTTTGGGGGAGGGTTGGAAGGGAGCTGGGATGAGAAACCCGAAGAGCTGGTGGGGGTCCCAGAGCGTCACCCCAGCCCTGCTGAGGCCTCGTGTGGCTGGGGATGGGCCGTGGGGCGAGCCCTGTGTGGCCCCCTGACGGGCGGTGGGACTAGTGGGGTGCGCTGGGGCCTTAGCGCTGCCATGGTCCTGGGCTGGCTCCCAGCAGGCCCCTCACACGTCTCCTTCGGCCCCGCCAGGTGCCCTGCCAGGAGCTGCTCTTCGGGCGCCCTCTGCTCCAGGCCGTTGGCACCCGCAGGGCTCGGGCGCTGGGAAATCTGAAAAGAGCTGGACCGGCACGAAGGCTTGGCCCCGGGCAGACAAACCATTTTAACCAAGGGTTCACGTGGGTCAGTGCAGTTTTACTAGGGGTGCGCCTTGCTCCAGAGTCAGTCGCTCGCTGGCCGTGCGGCTCCGCTGGGAGACCAGGCCACCGGTGCTTTCGGAGACTCGTGCGATGGAAGCTGTGTGCGAGCCGCCGCTTTTGGAAAGCTAAAGCACAGGGCGTCGGGTGCCGGGTGGCTTCGGCCAATGTGTGATCTCCCGGAGGGCGTTTAGGCTAAGCCAGGCTCATCCGTCACTTACCATCGAGAGCTTGAGCAAGGCGCTAATCCTGATTCGCTAGGCCACTGGAGGACCCTCCCCTCCCTACCGCCATCTTTATCGGAAACGTGCGGGCTGAGCTGTTGCAGTGATCCCCGCGTGCCCAGGAGGGAGGCAGGCAGGCAGACCTGCCAATGAATGAATGCTGGCAAAGGGCTTGCGTGACTTAGGAGATGAGATCCCAGCGAGGCGAGTGAGCCGAACATGGGAATATCCATTTTGAACGTGGGACGTAGGCTCCTAAGTCACTTCAGCCTGGTTGAAAATTCCCCCCTGTACTTTTGTGCTAAATGAGGTTTGCTGACGAGATCACGGTGGCAGGCCCCTCAGAGCCCGATTTCCACACCTCGAAGTCGCTCCCTCGGCTAGGGAGGAGCGTGCCGGGGCCACGTGAGGAAAGGGAAAGAAATGGGTTACCGTCGAGGACCACGGGGAAGCTTCACTTGAGATTTGGCCCCTCCGGGCTGCTCCACGAAGAGACAGGATGCAGGCAGGGTGCTGGAATGGGAGAGAGTCCGCTGTCCCCGTTGCCTCACGCAGCCCCGGTGTAACCGGCTGCCCAGCTACATGGGCTCTGCCCAGTGGGCAAATAGAAACCTAGGCAGCAAGTTGATGGGACTTGCAGAGCTGGGCACAGCCTTAGAGCTTCTTGACCAGACTCTGGTTACTCCTCCCTCTTGTATTCAGAGCCCCTAGGGTACGTCTAGCGACATCCGTCGACGGAGCCATGTAAAAGAGTTTACTCGGCATAGTCAATGAAGCAGGGATTTCAATAATCCCCGCTTCGTTAAAATAAACATGGCCGCCGCGCCGTGCCGACGAACAGCTGATCCGGCCCAGCGCGGCAGTCTATAGACACGGCGCGGTCGACAAGGGAAGCCTTTGTCGACCTCTCTGCTATGCCTGGTGAAACGAGGTTTACCGGAGCGGTCGACAAAGGCTTCCGTTGTCACCACGCTGCGTCTAGACTGCCCTGCTGGGCTGGAGCAGTTGATTGTCGGCACGGCGCGGCGGCCATGTTTATTTTAACGAAGCGGGGATTATTGAAATCCCTGCTTCATTGACTATGCCGAGTAAACTCTTTTACATGGCTCTGTCGACGGAGCCAGAAGTCTAGGTCTACCCCTCGAGCCTCCGCTCTGGCCTGAGCCAAAGCCCAGTGGAGCTGGCAGGAGCTTTTGCTGGGGTGGGTGGATAGAAACAGGCTCTGGGCTCCAAAGGCCAATATGAACTCCCCCTCTCATGCACCCTGGGCTCCCCCATGCGGAGAGGGCTCTCGATGGCAAGAAGCAGTCTGGTGACCCGACTCGGCCCTAGGGTCTCGCTCGGCTTTCAGAGAAGCTGAGCGCTTGTGCTGGAATGTTTCTGGATTGGGACCACTAATAGAGACCCCTCTCTTCCCTTAGGCAAAGGGACTTGGCCCGCAGCCTCGCGGTGGGGTCTCCTCAGGCAGTGCGGCAGGCGTGAGTACCTTTTCCAGCCTGACGCGACAGACCATGCCCACGCTGGGGTCGGTATCCCACACGGCCGTGCTCAGCCCTGCACGCCTTGGGGCACCCTCCAAGTTCTCCCCCAGCCTCCTGGCTGCCAGGGGCGGCACCCCAAGTAGCCGTGGGAGCTCCCTGTGCTGAGGCAAAGCAACACAGCAGTCTCCAGGGTAACGGGGTGTCTTCCGACAGGTCGGGCAGCCGCAGCCTGAGTGGGCTGGCCCCAGGTCGGTGCCTCCAGGAAGCTTTGCCCAGAGCCAGCAGCAGGCTCCGAAGTGGCTTGAAAACAGGATGCAGGTTCTCCGAGTCCCTCGGGTGGTCAAAGTGCTGCTGCCAGTGCGCAGGGAGCTCCTTCCCCGTCCCTGGCCACATTCCCTCCTAAACACAAGAACTGTGGAGGGCCAGGGACCTGGGCGGGGTAGAGCCAGCTCAGAAAGGTAAGATGAGTCTAGGTGACCAGGGCACCCTGTGGGCAGAGAGCTGCTCCAGCCCCGCCCGTCCCCCCTTTATATGACTGGTTGGCTGGTTTAGCTTAGTGTTAAACACTGAATTTTAACCAGTTACCCAATTAAACAGGATTTTACACCCCAGCTGAAATCACCCGTTTTAATTGGCAAGCAGGAGCCTTGATTTCAATCGTCAGTTTGCACTGGGTTGCATTGGAACTTATTTTTTAAAAAGAAAACTGAATTCTTCAGGTTGGTCACAATAAAACATGTTACTTTGCAACTAACCGTAGTGTTCCCATTCGGCTTGGGGTTTCTTTTTGAAAACCTGGACGATGCCTCCTGGCCATACAAACAAGTTAATTGTAGCTGGGCATGTTCTATTTGTATTTACTAAGTTATTTTAATTACACATTTAGGCCTTAATATAGGTTATTTCAGTTTACAGATTAAATTAAATAGGGTTATTTAAAACAAAGAAAATCCCTGGTTTTTTTTATCCATCCTAGAGGGGGCTGGAGGCATGGGGCTGGGCGGGGCTGCATTTGTGGGTGGGTGTAGTTGGGGGGAGGCTGCAGGAGGCAGGGTGTGGGCAGGAGTAGCCAGGAGGAGCAGGGTGCTGGGGAGAGCCATAGGGACCCAGAGGGAGGCAGCCCTCTTCTCCTCCTCACCGCCCCCGCCCATCTGCTCCCCCATGTCCACCCAGGTCTGAGAACACACATGTTTCCTGTGGGCTTGCAAATATCTGCAGGACAGGAGTCCTGGGCTGGGTGAGCTCCATAGGGTGTCCTCTGGGCCTTGGGCCAGCCCACTCTTACCTCTGGGGCTCACGGAGAACAAGGGAACCGCGACAGGCGTGTTTATGAAGGCGGGAGGGAATTATGGCTCCCCGGCCAGAACTCTCCCTCGTCCATATTGCTTTGCCCTGCTCAGGCCACCCACTCGGCCTTAGCGTCTTCTCCAGCGTTTTCAGAAACACGCGCCGGGTAACACGTGTCACGCAGGAGACACATTCTGTGTCGTGCCCAAGAGATCCAGGGGGCTGGGCACCTTGCAGGGCTAACGGCTGCTTTGCTTACAGCTGGATGCCTGCCCCTGGTCTCCGGGTATGTGAAGAGAAACAAGGCCACAATAATTACATTTAAGGAGGATCAAACATTTGCGCTTCGCCTTGGTGGCCTGGAGGAGACGTTCTATGACGGGCAGCCGGCCATGCTGGGATACTGGGAGAAGCTTTACCTGCCCCGTCCTGTGAAGATGGAGGTTCTTGGCAGCGTGGATGACGTGCCGTGTCTGGCCACTGGGCAGCAGCTGCTGATCCTTGTTGCAGGCGATGGCAGAGTCTACGCGTACGAAGAGGAGCGGCTGCACGTAGTTGGCGGGGACTTGGAGGAGTTCCTGACTGTAGGGCTGCAGCGCTTTGGGAAGGAGGTCTATGAGTGTGCAGAGGGCCTGGCGGTAAGTGGTCAGCACAGGCATAGGAGCGGGAAACGTTCCACGCTGGCTCCTGCTCTGGTCTTGCATGAGTCACCCAGCCTTCCTGCCAGGGGCTTACCTGCCCTGGGGGTAGCAGGCCTGCCTCCCCTGCTCCCCCAGGGCTGGGACAGTCACTTGGTTACTGTGTGCAACCAGAAAGGGCTCTGGAGGGCCGAGGGGGCAGGCGTCCGAGATGCTGAAACCTCTCAGCTCTCTAGCAGCTGTTGTTCTTGCAGAGTGAAGAGGAGAAGGCGAAGGACCCCGAGATCCGGGAAATCAGGCAGAGCACCAGAGACTTTGTCAATAGCAAAGCCGATGCATTTCAGAAGCACCTGGATTTCCTCAAGAGTCTGTGACCTCTTCCTGGGGTGAGGTTTGGAGTCTACCTGGGAGATGGCCCAGGAGCAGGGAGGGCAAAATGCTTCCTGTGGGCTGGTTCAGGCTGGCGGGCGCCTCGGCCGGACTCCCTGACTGCCCCACCCCTGCACACTGCTCAGAGCAGCTGAGTGCCAGGGGAGGGGGAGAAGAGGCTTCATGCGCTGTCCCAGCCCCCCTGGAAAACAGGACGGGCAGCGCACAAAGTACCCTCCCCCTCCCCTCCCCGCCTCGCCTCGCCAAGCTTGCGGTGTCCAGAGCCGCACACGGCCCCCGCTGCCAGCGCAGAGGTGGAAGGCAGGAGCCCTGGCTGAGAAACCTGCTGGCCAGGAGCTGCCCAGGTAAGCGCCTCCCATCCGGAGCCTGCCTCTTGCACCCCAGCTTCTTCCTCCTGACCCTCTGCCCCGTGTAACCTGAGCCCCTCCAGACCTTGCACCCCTTCCTGCATCCACCCTCCCAGACACTGTGCCCCAATCCCCTACCCCGTCTCAGCCCTGCACCCATCCTCCCAGACACTGTACCCCAACCCCTACCCCGTCTCAGCCCTGCACCCATCCTCCCAGACACTGTACCCCAACCCCTACCCCGTCTCAGCCCTTCACCCATCCTCCCAGACACTGTACCCCAACCCCTACCCCGTCTCAGCCCTGCACCCATCCTCCCAGACACTGTACCCCAACCCCTACCCCGTCTCAGCCCTGCACCCATCCTCCCAGACACTGTACCCCAACCCCTACCCCGTCTCAGCCCTGCACCCATCCTCCCAGACACTGTACCCCAACCCCTACCCCGTCTCAGCCCTGCACCCATCCTCCCAGACACTGTGCCCCAATCCCCTACCCCGTCTCAGCCCTGCACCCATCCTCCCAGACACTGTACCCCAACCCCTACCCCGTGTCAGCCCTGCACCCATCCTCCCAGACACTGTACCCCAACCCCTACCCCGTCTCAGCCCTGCACCCATCCTCCCAGACACTGTACCCCAACCCCTACCCCGTCTCAGCCCTGCACCCACCCTCCCAGACACTGTGCCCCAATCCCCTACCCCGTCTCAGCCCTGCACCCATCCTCCCAGACACTGTACCCCAACCCCTACCCCGTCTCAGCCCTGCACCCATCCTCCCAGACACTGTGCCCCAATCCCCTACCCTGTCTTAGCCCTGCACCCACCCTCCCAGACACTGTACCCCAACCCCAACCCCGTCTCAGCCCTGCACCCATCCTCCCAGACACTGTACCCCAACCCCGTCTCAGCCCTGCACCCATCCTCCCAGACACTGTACCCCAACCCCGTCTCAGCCCTGCACCCATCCTCCCAGACACTGTACCCCAACCCCTACCCCGTCTCAGCCCTGCACCCATCCTCCCAGACACTGTACCCCAACCCCTACCCCGTCTCAGCCCTGCACCCATCCTCCCAGACACTGTGCCCCAATCCCCTACCCCGTCTCAGCCCTGCACCCACCCTCCCAGACACTGTGCCCCAATCCCCTACCCTGTCTCAGCCCTGCACCCACCCTCCCAGACACTGTACCCCAACCCCAACCCCGTCTCAGCCCTGCACCCATCCTCCCAGACACTGTACCCCAACCCCGTCTCAGCCCTGCACCCATCCTCCCAGACACTGTACCCCAACCCCGTCTCAGCCCTGCACCCATCCTCCCAGACACTGTACCCCAACCCCGTCTCAGCCCTGCACCCATCCTCCCAGACACTGTACCCCAACCCCTACCCCGTCTCAGCCCTGCACCCATCCTCCCAGACACTGTACCCCAACCCCTACCCCGTCTCAGCCCTGCACCCATCCTCCCAGACACTGTGCCCCAATCCCCTACCCTGTCTCAGCCCTGCACCCACCCTCCCAGACACTGTACCCCAACCCCAACCCCGTCTCAGCCCTGCACCCATCCTCCCAGACACTGTACCCCAACCCCGTCTCAGCCCTGCACCCATCCTCCCAGACACTGTACCCCAACCCCGTCTCAGCCCTGCACCCATCCTCCCAGACACTGTACCCCAACCCCGTCTCAGCCCTGCACCCATCCTCCCAGACACTGTACCCCAACCCCTACCCCGTCTCAGCCCTGCACCCATCCTCCCAGACACTGTACCCCAACCCCTACCCCGTCTCAGCCCTGCACCCATCCTCCCAGACACTGTACCCCAACCCCGTCTCAGCCCTGCACCCATCCTCCCAGACACTGTGCTCCAATCCCCTACCCCGTCTCAGCCCTGCACCTACTCCTCCCGCGTGGACAAATCTCAACATTTCCATAGAACCGTGTATCATTCTCGGATAACTTTGTATCAAGAGACACTTTGTAAGTCCTTTTCTATAGATCCATCTTGTCTTTTAGATGTATCTTTGTGAAGCCTTCTTATAGAATCCTTGTCCGAAGAGAAACCTTGTGTCCCGTCTTTTCCATAGAAACTTTGTCTCAAGCTCTTTGTTATAGGTCTTAGGAATAGTTAAGGCAAAGAAAAATGTCTTTTGTTAGGAGTAGAACAGATCTCTCCCCTTTCATTGATTGCCCTGTTGAAATGAACGAGATGTGAATAAAGTATTCAGTAAGTGGCATGTTGCCTTATCCCTCGGAGAAAGCTCCCGGGCGCTGCTTTTAAGCACGACATTTTGGTGGAGAATGCAAAAGGAGGAAGGTGTCACGAGCATTTACAGGGTAATGAAAGAAAATTATTGAAGTATTGGAATTGATCAATCGTTAAGGTGTGCACCTTAGAATCCCTGGGTTAGGAAGAAGGTTTAGAGTCCTTGCTTCCCCCTCACTGGGTGAGGGTGTTAAGAGAAACTGGTAAAGAGAGTTTTTAGGTATCTCTACCCTCAGCCGTAGAGTCCTGAGAATTGGGGAGGTTTAGGATCCCTGCCCCCCAGCCCGGGAATGGGTATAGTAATTGATGTTCGATACCCTCGGCCGTAGAGTCCCGAGACAAGGACGGAGCTTAGTGCCTCCAGTCATAGGTTGGAGGTATTTGCTCATAGCACAGTGTGTTGGGAATATTTAATTAGTAACATTGTGGGAGGCTTTGGATGCTTGGGGATACTTTGTAACATTGTGGCTGGGACTGTTCTTAACCATGTTTAGAAAAAGGGAGTCTGGGGTCTGGCAAGGCGCTGTAGCCCTTAAGAGGGGAAAAATGAATGTTCTAAAAGATTCCTTTTAAACAAAACCTGCATGAATTTGGGCATAGCCCATGGATGGAACACGCTCTTGCTGACATCCACACCATTTAAAACCTGGGGGGGGGGGAATTGGCTAAATACTGAAAAAGAAAAGAAAAAGCAGACGGAGTTTGGCTCCTATGAAACCTGCAGCGAGGTGTTCCTCAAATTAACTGAATATAAGATTGCAAATATGAAACTGCAAAACTTAAGAGCCTCTGCTGCAGAATGGAGAGGTGGAAATGCATGTCCCTCGGTCCCCAGACACAGCTAGAGCCCCCTAAGGATGGGTACTGAGAGTTAAAGCATTTTCAGGAATATGCTTAAGAAAAAGGCCCAGGAGGTGTGGAGCTAGTGAACAAGGCCACTGTCCTTGCTAAACTGGTGATGGGACAAAGCCTGTGTCCATGGAAAAGGGCCATTCAGCAAGAAAAACAGGATCAGGCCCAGACAAGCAGGCCGGCAACAGATAGATTGGAGGCCTTGTGGCAGAACTGAGAAAAGGCAGGAAGTACAGGTCCTGGAAATCTAAATGCTTAAAACAATCCGGACAAGAGTAATATCTAAACAAGGCCAGTTTTCCTTTTGAGAGAGAGAGTTTTAAGAAAACTTCTCTGTGGTTTTCTTTAACTCTACAGAGTATGGAGGGAATTGAGCAGTTGTGCAAATGCTAAAATGATGTAGGAAGAAAAATGGTGGTTTCTTTGCAGCCATTCTGAAGGAGAAGTGGGCCCTCTTCCAAAAGAATGTCTAAATAATCCAGGCAAATTTGACTCAAATCCTTAAATTTAATTGTGGATACTTCAGTCCGATGTCCTAAGAACTTTAAGGGGGTTTCTATTGGAAGTTAACTACCCAATGAATAAAAGGGAATGTAATCTGTGTGTGTGTGTGCGCGCGTGTGCGTGCGCTCAGTAAGGCTGAAACAGCTGCTGCCCAGCCTGGGCCTGCTTTTCTCACTGCTGTGTGCAGCCCAACCCCCCGCCTGGCACGGCCATCTGCGCCAGGCAACCTCCCTGTGCCAAGGGCTTGCGTCAGCCCCCAAAATGCTGCTGCTGCTGCCATGCTGTCGCCCTGTTCCCTCACCCAGCCACTGGCTGGCTCGCCAGCCTGTAACCCTACCCTGCGAGCCCTGGCCGCCTCGTTCTGAGCCCGGCTGGGCAGGCTTTTTGTCTCTGCCAGGGGCACAGGGCATGGCCAGCATGGGAGGGCCTGTTACCCGCACAAATGTCTCTCTCCCTCCCACACTGTAGGGGACACACCTTTACCCCGTTCCTAGGGCTCACGGTGCAACCCTGTGAATTTACACACCCACCCTCAGCCCGTTCCTAGGGCCCAGGGTGCATTTTCCTGCCGGTTTTGCAGGATCTGTAGCCACTGAAAGCCTCTCACAGTAATGTCCTTATCCTGTTTGACGATTCCCAAGCAAGCAGAATACACGTGCTAAGCGCACAGTGTCATGCTCCCCAACCCTGGTACAGGCGACTTCCCCTGGTGGCCAGGCAAGGTCAGTCTCTCTGGTCTTATGCTGTATCTCGGAGTTGAGTTCTTCTTTCCAGGTCTTCCCCCTTCTTCTTGATGTTCCTGGTCTTCTTCCAGCCGTTTCTTCCTTCCTTCTGATCTTTTTTTGTGTGTACACACACACACACCCTTGCTTAGCTAGACTGAAACCAATTATTTTAGTATAATTTTACTAACCAATCATAACAAATTACCTAACCAATCATACCCCACCACCTTCATTGATTTACACCTGGCAAAATTAATTATACAGCAGCCAGAAACAGTTACAAACCAGACAGCGATCATGGAGTCAAACAATGGGTAAGGGTAACGACTGCTCATAGGATGTGGATCCCACAACATTCTCTAGTGATAAGCGGTTTCTTGCCAGACAGAACGCTGCGACTTACGTTTTCTTTACCCATCTGAGATCTGTTCCTTTATCTGGTGACAGTGGGGAGCCAACAGGGCAAAGTCCCCTCCTCACAGCCTGGCGTGACACTTGGTAATGCAATTTAGCTGCAATGTGAGTGTGACTCCAGGCCTTACAGTACTGGCTGCTGCTCTTCAGTCTGGCTGCAGAAGGCGGCTCTGGTTCAGGCCTAGCACAGGCCTTCCACCATGGCTACAGAAAAGCCAGATTGGTACAGGCCGGGCGGGCGCTGACTGGTCTCGGGCTGGGGCGTGACACGGGGGTTTCTGGCAATGGCTGATTTCCTACGATGGAAGCGAAAGAGACTCTGCTGAGCTGCTCTCCCGATCTCTGGCCCTTTGCCACGGAGATGCAGATGTGGAATGAACCCCTCCCCCCACGCCCCAGAACAGGAAGTGTGGAAAGTGCCGTATTCACCCCAGTGCAATGACTCCCAGTGCCCCCGCGTGCCCTCTGCAGCTCAGAGGGACAAACTCAGCAGAGCAATCTATGGGGTGTCTGGGGGGTTCCTGTGAGCGGCGGTGGGGTGGTGGGGGTGCCTAGAGGGCACGTCTCAGCAGGTGCCTGGGGGGTATCTGAGCGGTGGGGACAGTGGGATGTGTTGTCTCTAGAAGAGGGCTGTGGAGCTTGGTCCCAGTCTGAGGAGACGGTGGCTTAGATTGCATGGTGACCTTGGTTACCTGAGACAGGGATGACTCTGGGTTTGGTGGGGTGCAGGAAGCTGCTGGCCCTAGGTCACGAAGAAAGAGCAGCTCTGGTCTGAGGACTTGAAGAACTAGGGAGAGAAATGGAGGTTTAGAACCACTTCTCTGAGTGGCTCAGGCGCAGCTGGCAGGTTTGGTTTAGTAACTGACTTTGATCTGTCTGCTGTTCCGTGCAACCCCCCCGTGACCTCATGACCCCCCAGCCTGATGAGACCCCCCCCCTCCCCTGCTCTAGGGGAGAGATCCCATGGGGACTTGCCAAGGCGTTAATGAAGCGCCAGGCTCCTGCTGACACCCTGCCACAATGGCCCCTTTGCAAATGCAGGTGCTTGCCTGGCTGCAGGAGCTGTTCTCTGCACACTCAGCTGCGCAGGCTTTCAAAGCGGAAGTGAACGAGGGAGCCCCAACCTGTCCCTTCCCAGGCCTGCCACCAAGCCGAGTCCGGCTGAGATCTCTGGGCTGGCTCTTTCTGCCTAGTGGGCGCCTAAAAGCTTCACGTGGGCCTTGTGCATTACACCTGCTGATGGTCCTGCCCGGGCGTTCTCTTGCGCAGAGCTTGACGTCTGCCTGTCACTTTTTGATACAGCAGGTGCAACAGCGAGCAAGTTCTCCCCCCCCCCCCCTCCAGCTGGTTGGCTAGCACAGGTCTGAAGGGGGAAATGTATTGGGATGACACGGTCCATGAGCAAATGCAACTCGCCTGCACACACAGGGCACACGGCCATGCGCGGAGACCCCTGCTGCAGGAGATGCACAGGGCACGCGGGAGGGGGGCGGAGACGGGAGGGGCACGAAGAGGGGGCACGGGGAGAGGGCACCTCAGGACACGGGCCATCTTGAGGCTTGTGGGCAGCGCACAGAGCTGCTGCCGTGCCTGGTCGAGTCCCAGCAGAGGCATATGGAACACAGAGCCCCCTGCCCCTAGCCCACCTGCCCTCCTCACCCGGTCCCACAGCTCCTCCCCTGGGAATGCAGGCATGGGAGAGGCAGGGACAGCTGGGCTGTGTCCTGGAACAGCAGGCTCCTGCCCACACCTGGGACTGCTGAACGGGGGGACTGTAAGATGCTGCTTCCCCCCCCCCCCCCCGCATTCCCCTTCTGTCTCCGCTGCCTTGTGTTCCCGGAGTAAAAACACGAGTTCTCAACAACTGTGTGAGTGTGAGTGTGTGAGAGAGAGAGAAGGGGTGCACCAGCCCCGCACTGGGGAAGCAATTCCTAACCAGGCTCACCTGGCCGAAGTCCTGCAGCCCAGGTAGAAAGGCCTGGAGAGAGGGCGGCTGGGGCCGGCTGCCGAGCAGGAGGGCGGTTTGGCTGGCGGTCCTGGGGGTGACCCACCAGTGGGCCCAGGCCTGGAGACCAGCCAGCGAGGACCTAGAGGACAGGCCCTGGCAGGAGTCCCGTGGAGGCAGGTGGGAAGTAGCCCAGGGTGGGAGCCTACGGAGCTTGGTGCTTTGTGGAAGAATTCCCAGCCAGGCTAGTGGTGGCACCTGCCCTTGCTGTTAGGGCCCTGGGCTGGGACCCAGTGGAGTAGGGCGGACCTGGGTCCCTCTACCCCCCACTCAGTCCCTAACCGGTGGGGCCTGCACCCGTTTCTATTGAACTGCCCCGGCGAGAGAGGTGCTTCTTGACTCCAGCTGCTAGGCCGTACTGCCCTGGCCGTACGGGCGGTTGTTACAGACTTCGGCTAGTGAGGGGCACTGGGTGTGGGACGTGCAACTGCTGACGCCCCCCGGATACGGGCTGCTTGTGTCAAGGGCGCACGTTGCACTGTCACCGTCCTTGCGCTGCGATGGCGCCCGCGTGGCTAAGCAGGGAAGGGGCAGGCTGCTCGCTGGTGCTTTCGGGCATGGGGGAGGGGCGTGCACTACGGGATGCTGCCGACACGGACCCAGAGCCGCCCGCCGCGCTGGCCTCGTTCTCTCAGGCACCGGCGCCTAGCCCAGAATGCACGGGGGTGACAGACTGTGGGCTAGCGCCCCCCGCACGGCTGGGTCCTGTTTCAGAAGGGGGAGCAGCGGCGCGGGGGCTCCTGCGCCTTGGGCCCACAGCCTGCTGTGCCGAGCGTGCAGGGGGGATCGGCTGTAACGCTTCCCCACAAGGCCGGGGCTTGCTGCCTCTTGCTGCCCCCAGCCCCATGGGCCCATAGCGTTGCCAGGTGTACGGGATTGTACCGGACAGTCCGGTATTTGTGCGCTGTCCGGTAAAAAAATCAGAAAATAGCGGACACGTGCAGTGTGTGCGATGTGCAGTGTGTGCGATGTGCAGTGTGTGCAATGTGCAGTGTGCGATGTGCAGTGTGTGCGATGTGCAATGTGCAGTGTGCGATGTGCAGTGTGTGCGATGTGCAATGTGCAGTGTGTGCGATGTGCGATGTGCAGTGCGCAATGTGCAGTGTGTGCGATGTGCAATGTGCAGTGTGTGCGATGTGCAGTGTGCGATGTGCAGTGTGCGGTGTGCGAGTGCGCGATGTGCAGTATGCAGTGTGCGAGGTGCAGTGTGCGCGGTGTGCGATGTGCAGTGTGCGAGTGTGCGATGTGCAGTGTGCGCGATGTGCAGTGTGCGATGTGCAGTGTGCGATGTGCAGTGTGCGGTGTGCGAGTGCGCGATGTGCAGTATGCAGTGTGCGATGTGCAGTGTGCGCGGTGTGCGATGTGCGCGATGTGCAGTATGCAGTGTGCGAGTGCGCGATGTGCAGTGTGCGATGTGCAGTATGCAGTGTGCGATGTGCAGTGTGCGCGATGTGCAGTATGCAGTGTGCGAGTGTGCGATGTGCAGTGTGTGCAATGTGCAGTGTGCGATGTGCAGTATGCAGTGTGCGATGTGCGGTGTGCGAGTGTGCAGTGTGCAATGTCTGGTATTTTCTGATTTTTCCGGCTGCGCACCGGACGGAAGCCTGGCATGGGCGAGGGAGCGGCTGGGAGTCCGGGCTGGGAGGGGGGGCTGTGACTGCTGCCGGGAGCCCTAAGTAGTGATCCAAGTTCTTTGGAGTTTTTTTTTTCTCAACAATTTTGTGCCCCCCCCCCTTTTTTTCCCTGCAACAAAATTTTTTCCCAGTTTTTTTTTAGGGGGGGGGAGGGGGAGGGTGTTCGGTATTTTTCTCTCAGCCATCTGGCAACCCTACTCATGAAATGCAGCCTGCACCCCTGTGGTCTGTCTGAGATTAAGCCACATGCCTTGGCCTTGGCTCAGGGTTTGGGGCTGGCTGACTGGTTTCGGGGGGACTCCCCCGGCTTTGGGTCAGTGGGCTTGTGACTGGGTGTCTGCCCCACACTGGCCCTTTAAGGGCTGAAGCCAGCCCTGGGAGAAGGCGGCGAGTGGAGCTGGCGGCTGAGGCTGGATAAATAGGGGCTCCTGGAGGGAGCACACAGTGGCTGTTGCGCCGCTGGGGAGCGGGGCGGGTAGCTGGCTGCCTGGGAAGCTGGAGGCTACCTGAGACCGAGCAGGGCTGGGGAGCTCTGGCCTGGCCTCCCTCCCAGGCTCAGGGCCTGCAGGTACTAGGCTGTTTCCCTGCAGCCCAGGCCCACGCCCCCTCGCCAATGCTGAGAGGCCATGTCAGGCTGCAGTTTGCCCCAGGGCAGGGACTGGCAGTGGGTCACTGAGGCGAGGTGGGCCATGGGAAATCGGGGGCTTCCAGGGAGGGCAGGGGCACTGCCCTAGGACAGCCTGAGGTGGACTGAGCATTGGGCCAGGAAGGGACGTGGAGCTGAACCAAGAGGCCCCTATCCCAAAGGCTGGGGCAGCGGCCAGCGAAGGGTGCTCCGAGGCAGTGAGAGGCGCCGTGGGGTAAGTGCACACCCGGGAAAGCCCGAATGCACTGTTTGGGGCACTAGACCCATTTTGTGTCCGGCTGGGCCCCTGCATATCCCAGGAAAGACAGGATGTGCCCCCAGGGACTCCCCCAGACGTGCACAACTCCAAGATGCTTTGAACAAACTGCCTCGTAACCTGTCAATCATAACATTGTATCCGCAGGGTGTCTCCCTTCTGTCGGCCTGCGCCATGCTTGTGGGTACAGTCGCACCGATGGAGCAGGGATGCCGGATGGGTTCAACGTGCAGGCGAAGGCCATCAAGGGCGGTTCCCAGGCTGGGACACCTCAGTGCTGGGCTCTCCTATGCACTGTCCTTAAGACGTAGCGGTGGCTGGCCTTAGGAAGACACGGGACCGAACTGGCAGGGCCTGGCAGTAACTTCCCATGCAGAAGGTTCAGAGAAGGGCAACTAAAATGCTGAGGGGTTTGGAACGGGTCCTGTCGTTGCCAGATGTTGGGCAGATTGCTCAGCGCTCTCCTGCTCCTGGACCCTCGCCCCTGCTGGAGGGGGAGCCTCCTGGAGTCAGTCGGCCCCCGTCTCCTGGCAGGACACCCCAAGCTGGACACGCAGCCACGTCAGCTGGGATCCTGGAGGGTGGAGCGAAGCCACCGGAGCACGTCGGGCAGCCCCGTGCCCTCCCGGGCACTGGTCTCCACCACAGTGATGGGCTGTTTAGCACAGGAAATGATCTCTGGAATCCGGAACAGCGACTTCATCTCCACCAGGGACATGTAGCAGGGCAGGTCGCTGGAGCCACGTTTGGGGAGGAGAGAGAGAGATTGTGGGAAGCCACCGATGGCCCAACTTAGGGCAACTGGCATTTGCCCTCCCTGCAAGGGGCTGTCACAGGGAGACCCGCCTCTTTGAGAGCATTAGGGCCAGTCTGCCCCCAAGGAAGGCCGGTCAGCCAAGCTGGGACTTAGCTCGTTGCCCAGGGTGCTGACTAGCCCTCAGTTAGGGGCAGCAGTCGTCTCTACTACTGACTCGAGTAGCCTCCAGCCCTCAGTCAGGAAGGGACTCAGCACGGTGATCATTTGGGGGAGGATGGCGCCTGGCGGGAGGAGACCTCAGGCAGGAAATAAGGGGCATGTCCCCAAATGGATGAGAGCCAGATCCCAGCTGTGCAGAGGACTGGCCGATATCTGCATGCTGCTAGCCAAGGGCCTGGGGAGTTCTGCCCAGCTCTCGCCGGGGAGCGGGCTGAGGTGGCACCCCCGATCTGAGGGGGAAAGCTGGGGAGCTGTGAACAAGGAAGAGCCCATGGAACAGGGATCCCCGGTTCTGGAGCAAGGAGTTGGACCCAGGACCGGAGCAGATGATTCGGTGGATTAAAGGGATAGCTTTCAAGGCAAGCCTGTGTGGCCCTAGTTCCAAAGGCCGGCTGGGAAACTGAGGCAGGGCTCTAGTGCTGCAGCTGGTCCCTAGGGGATGACAGAGGGCCCTCAGTGGAGAGCCCAGAGCCTCCCCCGGCCTCCCCGCCTCACAAGGACTGAGCACCAGCAGTTCCAGAGCCTCCCTGCCCTCCCCCCATGGACACTGGTCACTCGGCCTGGGGAGCCCTGGCCTTACATCTTATTGAACAGGATGAGGACGGCGGCCGAGGCGAGCTGCTCTGCAGAGAGGACTGACAGGAGCTGGACGCAGGAGGCGGCGATCTGGGTGGGGTTGGCAGCATCGATCATGAACTGGGAAGCAGGAGAAGGAAGGATCCAGGTGAGCACTCGATTAACACGCAAGACAGACAGGTGGGAGATGTGGGTCAGCCCAGTGCTGCAGCGGGGCACGGGAGGCCAAGTCGCAGCAGGGAAATGAACCCTAGCAGCTCAACAAACTCAAGGACTCAAAAGCTCAAGGACTCAACAAACACTTGAACTATCTCACCCATTACCAAGATAGTTTCCCCAATTATCACCTCTAATACCATTAACTCACAAACATCCCACTCTCCCTACCTCTAATATCATCAATTCACAGACACTTACCTTCCTTCCTCCCCCCCCCAGCATCTCCCTCCTGTTCTGCAATGTGATTTGTCCTTTTCATATTTGTTCATTTTTTTTAATTGTATCCTTTGATCTATATGGTTGTGACAATTTTCTTCCACTATTGGATCTGAGGAAGTGGGTCTGGCCCATGAAAGCTCATCACCTAATAAACCATCTTGTTAGTCTTCAAAGTGCTACATTGTCCTGCATTTTGCTCTAGCAGCTGTGGTGAGGTCTGGAATGTGGGGGCCTCACTCCATGGCCACGGGAGGGTGAGGAGGCCCCTCGCCATGCCTATACCCACAGGGCCCGTTGCTCAGGAGCAGCACAGCTAGAGATGTGGGAGTCACCCTGCAGTGTAACGGGTGTGAGAGGAGAATCAAGCCCCAAGGTGATGGGAGATATCTCCCACACCGAGGGATGCGATGCAGGAAGAAGCTGGGGCAGGTACAGTGAAAGGCCAGGCCGGAGTCTGGCTCCCAGTGAGGGGTTCCCTCGCCCCACGGCCATGACCACACCTGCGAGGGCTTTGGGGAAGAAGGGCAGCACTTCCGCTCTGGTGGCGGGATTCGACTTCCCAGGAAGGGTCAGTAAATGTCCATTTCACTGGCCACACAAGTGAGTGAAATTATCTCCACTGCTAAGTCACAACGACAGAGGCAAAGTAAGAAAAACGCAGCTCGAACATGAGCCTCATGAAAGAATTTCCTGGCCTGTCCATCTTCTGCACTCGTGAAAAATTAAATCAATAAACAGGGAAAATGCCTGAAAATAAACATTGATGTTACGTGCTGAGATGATTAAATCTAGCTCTGCCAAGCCCAGGCCCTCCCCACCACTGATTTCTCCGCGTGGCCTGAACTAGCGGTGTGAGCAACAGGTCGCTTCCCCCCCTTTGCTGCCTCTGATAGGTGGGGGGGAGGATGCTTCCAAGTGGCAGCGCCACATGGAGCCTGAGATCAACTGGGGATTCCCCTGCTGACCCTGGGCTCCATGCTGCACTTCCGCTTTGAAACACCGTGGGGAACATGGGCCCAGAGGGGGACTGCTCGTGTCCCCCGCTGGCCCTGTGCTCCCGCAGCGCTTTCGCTTTTGAAGTGTAGCAACAGCCCTGGGCAAAGGCGCCCATCGACTAACTGAACAGTGGATGCAAACTGCATCGACTATCCGATTAGCCCACTAATCTAACCGTAACATCCCTCGTCAGAACGTGGGGTCTGCTGACTTGCTGGATCGTCTTGGAAAGTGTCTTCCTTTTCCTCTGTGTCTCTGCCCAGCTGCACCATGGGCTGGACTGCCTCTCCCAAAGGGAGCTGTTGCCTCTACTCCTCCCGGGCAGGCCAACCAGCACCCCACCTGGGATCCCTCCACAGGCAGGGCAGCTCCAGTGCAGCCCGAGCCAACAGACCGGTTGGGTAGATGTTGGTGATGGGCTAGGAAAGGGGGTGCCGAATCCAGATCCAAGGGATGTGCACTCACCAGGACCGAGCTGCAGTCTCCATAGAAACTGGACCAGATCGGGCCCATGCAGCCTCCCAGCTCCCGAATCGTGATCTTCTTCTGGATTGAAAGGTCTGTGAGATTTGTGCCCACCTGCGAGATCAGACGATAACAGCAGCCAGAGTCAGGTGCTAGGGAGGCGTTAGGCTCCATTGTGAGGAGCGCAATCGCCTGTTAGCGCATCACCAAGGTGGAGGTTACAAAAGCAACCTGTGGGGCCTGTTCACACTGCAGCATGGCAGTGCCAGCTTTCGGCCTGGCTACAGCACTGTCCGCACGGGGAAAGCACCGCTGGGGGGTGGCCATCCCGCCAGTGGCACAGCTCTGGCCAATCCTCCACCGCAAGAGGCTGGCACAGATTAGAGGCTGCAATAAAGCAGAGAACAGGGGCAGGTAGGGGGAGACATTTCCAGCAGGCATCAGTCAGCAGTGCTCTGCAGGGCGCCCCCCACACAATTCAGTCAGCAGTGCTCTGCAGGGCGCCCCCACACCATTCAGTCAGCAGTGCTCTGCAGGGCGCCCCCACACCATTCAGTCAGCAGTCCTCTGCAGGGCGCCCCCACACCATTCAGTCAGCAGTGCTCTGCAGGGCGCCCCCCACACCATTCAGTCAGCAGTGCTCTGCAGGGCGCCCCCCACACCATTCAGTCAGCAGTCCTCTGCAGGGCGCCCCCACACCATTCAGTCAGCAGTGCTCTGCAGGGCGCCCCCACACCATTCAGTCAGCAGTGCTCTGCAGGGCGCCCCCACACCATTCAGTCAGCAGTGCTCTGCAGGGCGCCCCCCACGCCATTCAGTCAGCAGTGCTCTGCAGGGCGCCCCCCACGCCATTCAGTCAGCAGTGCTCTGCAGGGCGCCCCCCACGCCATTCAGTCAGCAGTGCTCTGCAGGGCGCCCCCACGCCATTCAGTCAGCAGTGCTCTGCAGGGCGCCCCCACATCATTCAGTCAGCAGTGCTCCGCAGGGCGCCCCCCACACCATTCAGTCAGCAGTGCTCTGCAGGGCGCCCCCACACCATTCAGTCAGCAGTGCTCCGCAGGGCGCCCCCACACCATTCAGTCAGCAGTGCTCTGCAGGGCGCCCCCACACCATTCAGTCAGCAGTGCTCTGCAGGGCGCCCCCCACACCATTCAGTCAGCAGTGCTCTGCAGGGCGCCCCCCACACCATTCAGTCAGCAGTGCTCCGCAGGGCGCCCCCACATCATTCAGTCAGCAGTGCTCCGCAGGGCGCCCCCCACACCATTCAGTCAGCAGTGCTCTGCAGGGCGCCCCCCACACCATTCAGTCAGCAGTGCTCTGCAGGGCGCCCCCCACACCATTCAGTCAGCAGTGCTCTGCAGGGCACCCCCCACACCATTCAGTCAGCAGTGCTCTGCAGGGCGCCCCCACACCATTCAGTCAGCAGTGCTCTGCAGGGCGCCCCCCACACCATTCAGTCAGCAGTGCTCTGCAGGGCGCCCCCACACCATTCAGTCAGCAGTGCTCTGCAGGGCGCCCCCCACACCATTCAGTCAGCAGTGCTCTGCAGGGCGCCCCCACATCATTCAGTCAGCAGTGCTCTGCAGGGCGCCCCCACACCATTCAGTCAGCAGTGCTCTGCAGGGCGCCCCCACACCATTCAGTCAGCAGTGCTCTGCAGGGCGCCCCCCACACCATTCAGTCAGCAGTGCTCTGCAGGGCGCCCCCACACCATTCAGTCAGCAGTGCTCTGCAGGGCGCCCCCCACACCATTCAGTCAGCAGTGCTCTGCAGGGCGCCCCCACACCATTCAGTCAGCAGTGCTCTGCAGGGCGCCCCCACACCATTCAGTCAGCAGTGCTCTGCAGGGCGCCCCCCACATCATTCAGTCAGCAGTGCTCTGCAGGGCGCCCCCACATCATTCAGTCAGCAGTGCTCTGCAGGGCGCCCCCACATCATTCAGTCAGCAGTGCTCTGCAGGGCGCCCCCCACACCATTCAGTCAGCAGTGCTCTGCAGGGCGCCCCCCACACCATTCAGTCAGCAGTGCTCTGCAGGGCGCCCCCACACCATTCAGTCAGCAGTGCTCTGCAGGGCGCCCCCCACACCATTCAGTCAGCAGTGCTCTGCAGGGCGCCCCCCACACCATTCAGTCAGCAGTGCTCTGCAGGGCGCCCCCACACCATTCAGTCAGCAGTGCTCTGCAGGGCGCCCCCCACACCATTCAGTCAGCAGTGCTCTGCAGGGCGCCCCCCACACCATTCAGTCAGCAGTGCTCTGCAGGGCGCCCCCACACCATTCAGTCAGCAGTGCTCTGCAGGGCGCCCCCCACACCATTCAGTCAGCAGTGCTCTGCAGGGCGCCCCCCACACCATTCAGTCAGCAGTGCTCTGCAGGGCGCCCCCACACCATTCAGTCAGCAGTGCTCTGCAGGGCGCCCCCACACCATTCAGTCAGCAGTGCTCTGCAGGGCGCCCCCCACACCATTCAGTCAGCAGTGCTCTGCAGGGCGCCCCCACATCATTCAGTCAGCAGTGCTCTGCAGGGCGCCCCCCACATCATTCAGTCAGCAGTGCTCTGCAGGGCGCCCCCCACACCATTCAGTCAGCAGTGCTCTGCAGGGCGCCCCCACACCATTCAGTCAGCAGTGCTCTGCAGGGCGCCCCCACATCATTCAGTCAGCAGTGCTCTGCAGGGCGCCCCCCACACCATTCAGTCAGCAGTGCTCTGCAGGGCGCCCCCCACACCATTCAGTCAGCAGTGCTCTGCAGGGCGCCCCCACACCATTCAGTCAGCAGTGCTCTGCAGGGCGCCCCCCACATCATTCAGTCAGCAGTGCTCTGCAGGGCGCCCCCCACACCATTCAGTCAGCAGTGCTCTGCAGGGCGCCCCCACACCATTCAGTCAGCAGTGCTCTGCAGGGCGCCCCCACACCATTCAGTCAGCAGTGCTCTGCAGGGCGCCCCCACACCATTCAGTCAGCAGTGCTCTGCAGGGCGCCCCCCACACCATTCAGTCAGCAGTGCTCTGCAGGGCGCCCCCCACACCATTCAGTCAGCAGTGCTCTGCAGGGCGCCCCCCACACCATTCAGTCAGCAGTGCTCTGCAGGGCGCCCCCACACCATTCAGTCAGCAGTGCTCTGCAGGGCGCCCCCCACACCATTCAGTCAGCAGTGCTCTGCAGGGCGCCCCCCACACCATTCAGTCAGCAGTGCTCTGCAGGGCGCCCCCACACCATTCAGTCAGCAGTGCTCTGCAGGGCGCCCCCCACACCATTCAGTCAGCAGTGCTCTGCAGGGCGCCCCCCACACCATTCAGTCAGCAGTGCTCTGCAGGGCGCCCCCACATCATTCAGTCAGCAGTGCTCTGCAGGGCGCCCCCACATCATTCAGTCAGCAGTGCTCTGCAGGGCGCCCCCACACCATTCAGTCAGCAGTCCTCTGCAGGGCGCCCCCACATCATTCAGTCAGCAGTGCTCTGCAGGGCGCCCCCACACCATTCAGTCAGCAGACCTCTGCAGGGCGCCCCCACACCATTCAGTCAGCAGTGCTCTGCAGGGCGCCCCCACACCATTCAGTCAGCAGTGCTCTGCAGGGCGCCCCCCACACCATTCAGTCAGCAGTGCTCTGCAGGGCGCCCCCCAGTCAGCAGTGCTCTGCAGGGCGCCCCCACACCATTCAGTCAGCAGTGCTCTGCAGGGCACCCCCACACCATTCAGTCAGCAGTGCTCTGCAGGGCGCCCCCACACCATTCAGTCAGCAGTGCTCTGCAGGGCGCCCCCACACCATTCAGTCAGCAGTGCTCTGCGGGGCGCCCCCACACCATTCAGTCAGCAGTGCTCTGCGGGGCGCCCCCCACACCATTCAGTCAGCAGTGCTCTGCAGGGCGCCCCCACACCATTCAGTCAGCAGTGCTCTGCAGGGCGCCCCCACACCATTCAGTCAGCAGTCCTCTGCAGGGCGCCCCCCACACCATTCAGGGCTCAAGCTGGCGCCAGAGGGGGGGATTGGGGAAACTTTTGGGTCAGGGACCACTGGTCCACAGGAAAATCAGTCGGGAATCGCACACAAGTGAGAAGCAAAAAGCTCAGGAGAAAACCCTCATTGACCTGGCCCCCAACAGAAAAAAGACATTCACCTTACTACCCTCGAGCTCTACCTGAGCCTGGGGGGACTGGGGCTAGTACATTTTGTGGGGCCCCCAGGCTCTGGGATGGGGCCAAAGTGAGAGGTTCAGTGAATGGGAAGGAGCAGCTGGGGAGTGGGCTGGGCAGAAGGTGGGATACAGGAGTGAGTTTGGAATCTGGGCAGGAGGGGGGTGCAAGAGGAGGGTGAGGGTGCGGGGTTTGGGTAGGAGGGAAGTGCAGGAACAGGCGGGATCTGGGCCAGAAGGGCAGGGGAGAGGGGAACTTACCTGGCACGGTTCCCGAAGCAGGGGGATGGCTCTACAGGCTTCAGGGAAGTGCCCTCTGCAGACACTATCCCCCACCAGCCATGGGAGAGCATTTCTCTATAGCCCGTAGAGCGGTTTCCACCCGTGCCAGGCACAGCCTGCAGTCCGGATCCGGCCCCGGCTTGTCTTAATTGGGCCTGCAGGGCTCAGGACTATCCCAGCAGCTTGCTCTGCTGCAGGGGGTAGGGGGCAAGGCCTGAGCCCTTGGGGAGGAGGTTCCCCATCCCACCTTGATGCTGATGTTTTCTGACTCATGAAGCTCCTGTGCAGGGACCCAGCAGCCTTTTGTGCAGTGCATGACCAGTCGGGGTCGAGCTGGGCCTGCTGGGCCTGGAAACACCTTCCTAACGCAAATGCAAGAGGTTCTCAGCCCCACTGCCTCAGGGACTGACCCCCCAGAGAGCAGCAGCCTGGCCCCACACTGGGTTGAGCTGCCCCCAGCTGAGTGAGGCTGTACAGGACAGCCCTGGTCTGGCCTGCGCAGACAGCCATGGGCACCAGGGGCAGCTGCTGGCACTGACACCTGCCAGGCCCAGGGAGCCCGCCCCAGCCCGGCCATACCGTGGGCAGCGTGGGGGGCGGCTCCCCAAGGTCTCTGGGCCCATCCTTGGAGCAGAGCTGTGCGGGCAGCTGTTAAGGAGCAGGGGGGGGATAACAAGAACAGCCCCAGACACTGCCCGCCCGGGGGTGTGGGAACTAGCCCCCCCTCTTGTGGCAGTTGCCATGGATACAGCGTTGGCCGTTTGGTTCAATGGCTTTCAGCTCTCTCCCCCTGCCCCCAGTAAAATAGGCGAGAACCGACCCGCAGCTCCCCCCCCGCACATGCCAGAGAGTGGGGGCCCCCAATCCCTCTACTGCCTGCTCCCCCCGCTCCAACAACCCCCTCCCCCCTTACTGCCCGCTCCGACCCCCCCACAACCCCCTCCCCCCTTACTGCCCGCTCCGACCCCCCCACAACCCCCTCCCTCCTTACTGCCTGCTCCGACCCCCCCACAACCTCCTCCCCCCCGCTCCAACAACCCCCTCCCCCCTTACTGCCCGCTCCGACCCCCCCACAACCCCCTCCCCCCTTACTGCCCGCTCCGACCCCCCCACAACCCCCTCCCCCCCCCGCTCCAACAACCCCCTCCCCCCTTACTGCCCGCTCCGACCCCCCCACAACCCCCTCCCCCCTTACTGCCCGCTCCGACCCCCCCACAACCCCCTCCCCCTCCCCCCCTGCTCCTCCCCCCCTGCTCCGACCCCCCCAACCTCCTCCCCCCTACTGCCCCTCCCCCCGCTCCAACAACCCCCTCCCCCCTTACTGCCCGCTCCGACCCCCCCACTGCCCCTCCCCCCCCCCGCTCCGACCCCCTCCCCCCACTGCCCCTCCCCCGCAGGATATTCTGCAGCCGCTTCACCAGCAGGGTCTTGCCCACGCCCGAGGCGCCCAGCAGCAGGTACATGGGGCAACTGGGCCCCGGCCCTCGCGCCCGCCCGTTGCCATGGAGACGCGCTGCCTCGCTTCCATTGGTGGGCGCGGCAGAGGCGCTGAGCGCTCACTGGCTCGCTGGCCTGTCGCTCCGCTCTCCCGCTGGCCAACCGTGCCCCGTTCGGAGGAAGCCCGCCCCCGCCGGAAGCCGGAAGCGGAAGCGCAGCCTGTGACGATCCGAGGCCGAGCGGAGACGGGCCGGGAGTTCCGGGGGCGCCATGGGACGAGGCGGCGGCACCTTCGAGCGGCTGCTGGGTACGGGGGGGAGGGGTGACCTTCGACCCCGGGACCTTCCCCCCCCCCCATCCCGGCGTCTGCCCCCGCGAGCGCCGCGGCCTGAGGCGGAGCCCCCCCCCCCCCCCCCCGCGGCGACCCGCTCTCCAGCCGGGCGGGCCCCGCCCCTTCGCGCCGCCCCGCCCGGCCTGGCTGGGCTGCCCCGGGCCCTCGGCCCTGCCTCTGACGGGCGGGGCGGGGCGGGGCTGAAGCGCTGCGGCTCGTTAGCGGGTTGCGGAGACCCCGCGGGCAGCCAGCGGCGGGACTGACCCGAGACACGTGGCTAGAAGCGGCCACGAGCGGCCGTGCGGGGTCAGACCAAGGGTCCGTCCAGCCCGGTGTCCTGCCTGCCACAGGGCCAGCGCCGGGTGCCCCAGAGAGGGTGGACCGAAGACAGTGACCAAGCGATTTGTCTCCTGCCATCCCTCTCCAGCCTCTGACAAACAGAGGCCAAGGACACCATTTTATCCGCTGGCTAATAGCCTTTTATGGACCTAATCTCCATGAAATTATCTAGCGTCTCTTTAAACTCTGTTCTAGTCCTAGCCTTCACTGCCTCCTCTGGCAAGGAGTTCCACAGGTTGACTACACGCTGTGTGATGAAGAACTTTCTTTTATTCGTTTTAAACCTGCTCCCCATTAATTTCATTTGGTGTCCTCATGCGTTATGACAGCCGTATCTAGGAACGGCTCCTTCAGAGACCCCGCTGCAGGGTGGAAGGGTCATAACTTGGTCCTAAACATTTAGGCTGTGTCTACCCTGGCGCGATCTTGCGCCAAAGCGGCTGCTCTTGCGCAAAAACTTGCTCCCTGTCTACACTGGCTGTGTGTTCTTGTGCAAGTAGACTGACGTTCTACTGTATGAAATCAGTGCTTCTTGCACAAGAACTCTGATGCTTCCGCTCAGGAATAAGCCCTTTTGTGCAGCTGTTCTTGCGCAAGAGGCCAGTGTAGACAGGCAACATGAATTTCTTGTGCAAGAAAGCGTCTATAATGGTTAAAATGGCCATCGGCGCTTTCTTGCGCAAGAGAGCGTCTATAATGGCAAGGATGCTCTTGCGCAAAAGCACATGCCAGTGTAGACGCTCTCTTGCACAACTACTTTAACGCAAGAACTCTTGCGCTAACGAGTTTTTGCACAAGATCATACCAGTGTAGGCGTAGCCATACTGCAGACTGACGTGTAACAGGTGTGGGAACTGAGTCCTTTTCTTTTCAGAGAAGCACATTAATGATGGTTGGAGAGCACTGTAAAAACCTTGCGCAGCCACACTGAGTGTTGTGTAAGGACTGCCTTTGTTTTGCAGTATGGGTTTTGAAATCTGAGCCCCCTTGAAAGTGGACTTGGAAGGAACCAAGCAGTTCTTATTAGACGCACAAAAATACCAGGGACTGTAAAGAAGCTGGGCAGTTAGTGGGTGTCTCTGGCCAAATGACTGCTGGGGAGTCACTTCTCATCTGAGTGAGATCTGCTACATGAGATGGTGGAACTGAGGCAGCCGGTTCCAAAGAGACTAATGAATATTTCAATTCCTTGCAGATAAAGCCACCAGTCAGCTTCTGCTGGAGACAGACTGGGAATCCATCATGCAGATCTGTGACATGATTCGTCAGGGAGACACTCAGTAGGTGCCATCCCGCTTCCTGCCCTGCTCACTGCACGTAGGCTAAGAACGTATGCCCAGCAGCCTGGGTCAGCCCCCTGGTCCACCTGGACTCTTACCCTGTGACGTGGCACAGGAGATGGTACAACCCAGCATCTGGAGATCAAGTTTCTGACCTGGGAAACTGCAGCTCATGTCCCACCTTGGACCCTGAGAATAAATGGGCCTTAAACATCCCTGTTCTTTTGCCCATATCAAACCCTTTGCCTTTTCTCATTATTCGAGTGAGGTCAGTGGGCCGCGATGCTGTAGCTAGACTCCTCAGCCCGAAATGCATGTGCTCTCTGTTTTCCAGAGCTAAATATGCAGTCGGTGCGATCAAGAAGAAAGTCAATGACAAGAACCCCCATGTGGCGCTCTATGCACTAGAGGTAAGCTGAAGCCAACCCAGCAAAGTGCAGTCTCCCCAGGGGGATGCTCACACTATTGCTCAGACTGCTCTCTGGGAATGGTGGCTCTGCAGAGCTGTCCCCGAGGACTGCAGCTGACAGATGTGCGGATTCTGTAGCTCGGAGCCCCTCACGCCCCAGCGTGCGAGCTGTTGACCCTGGTTCCTTTTGCCAGCAGCCAAACTGAATTAACCCTCTTAAAAGGACTTAACATCCGGCCCTGCCATTGCTGTGCCAAGCAGGCGGACGCTTTGATTGCAAGTGGGACATTGTGGAATCGTGAATGGCAGGGGGCGAGGGGCGGGGCACATCCCTGCACTACTGCGTACTCTGGGCATGTTCGAGCCCCACGCTAGCGTGACCCCCCTGTTACCAGAGTCCAGCGCCCCAGTTCAAGGGCTGGCTGGGCACTTGGAAGTCGCAGATGTTTCTCTGCCTGTAGTTGGTACCAGTGCGGTGGGTTAGGTGGTGCCCCCGGTGTGTGTGCAGGTTACAGTACCCTGTGGCTCACCTCTCCAACAGCTGGGCCTGAGCTCTGTAGGGGCCATGTGTGTTCATCTGTCTAGGTCTTTTTCCCTGCAGGTCATGGAGTCTGTGGTCAAGAACTGTGGCCAGACAGTCCACGATGAGGTGGCCAATAAACAGACTATGGAGGAGCTGAAGGAGCTATTCAAGGTAGCTCCTGTTTCCCTCTGGCTGGGGTTGGGGGAGGAAGGGGGAGGCGCTAAAATGGTAAATGCAGCATCTTTCTAGGTCCCTGCTAATGCAGAGGGGCCCTTGGGGGTCTGGAAATGGGGCAGCCTGAAGACATGGGAGAAGCAGGATGCGGAGCCCCCCTGTAAAAATCATGTCAGAAGAGACACGCCTGAAGCTCGTGTCTGAGCAACTGGGGCACAGTGCAGGGTCTGTTACTTGGGATTTCTCAAGGGCAGCTCCAGGGAACAGCCCCTGGGGGGGGGGGAGGGAGGGAGGGAAACACCCCAGCAGATACGATGCTGTCTGGGGGCCATTCGATGGGAGACCTCTTGGGCATTGTTTGAGTTAGCCATAGCCAGTGGGGGGAGGGGACCTGGCTCTCTCCCACAAGACAAGCTGAGGTGGAAAGTGCCGAATGCGTTTAGTCCGTGTGGGGCGAGAGGCTGCGGGGCGCCTGTGGCAGGCTGGGCAGGCTGGCGCCCAGGTGCTGGGATGAAGGAGCAGCATGTTCAGGGAGACCAGGCGGGAAGACACTTGCGTCTTGTGCTCCAGGGCGCAGGCTGCCCCCGCTGGAAGCCGTTCTCCTGCCCCGTCTCCAGCGCGCACAGCTGAGTTCAGTGGCGGGGTTTTTCTCCTTCCTCTGTAGCAGCTGCCACTGGCTGCTGTCTGAGGCGGGGGACTGGCCGAGTCTCGTGGGCGCTTTGCTGATCTCTCCTCTCAACGCGGAAGAGGGGGCCCTTCTCTTGCCATCCTCTTCCTAGGCGTGTCTCGTGGGCGCTGGTTCAGCTGGGTCTGGCCTGGCGTAAGCCCGGAGCCTGGCTTCTCTTGATTGCCAGCGGCAGCCACCAAGTTCGGCTGGGGGGGGTGGCTTTCAGACAGCCTTGGTGTCCCAGTGTTCAGTGAGGCTTCCATGCTGGGGGAGGGGCTATACACCTGGGATTACCGAGACCCGTGAACGCGGGGGGCTCTGAGTCAGTCCATTTGACCCCGGGGCAGCCACTCTCCAGGTGCTTTCTGCCTGGCCAGGCACTTAGCGTGTGTGCTGGGTGCTAGTGCAAAGCACTTGTCACGTCACAACCCCACCTCCCTAGCGACTGAGGCCGCGCTAGACACAGGGACTGCTCAGGGGGCCACGGGTAGGCATTGAGCCTCCCAAATGCAGGATCAGCTCCAGTCTCTGCTTCTGCTCGGGGGAGGCGGGGGGAAGGGAGGAACAGAGTCTTCCAGCAGCCTGTGCTTTCCCCTCTGCAGAGACAGGTGGAAGTGAACGTTCGCAATAAGATCCTGTACCTGATCCAGGCCTGGGCTCACGCCTTCCGCAACGAGCCCAAGTACAAGGTGGTGCAGGACACCTACCAGATCATGAAGGTGGAAGGTAAGGCCTGTGTGGGGAAAGGTGGCAGCAGAGGGTGGGCCATGGAGAGCAGGTGGCAGTACCAGCCGGCGTGGAAGTGGAGAAGGCGCAGACGGGTTTACGTTCAGTGCCGTGCCGGCTGGCGTGGGAGCGGAGTGGGCCCAGATGGGTTTACGCACCGTGCTCTCTGGCGTGGCAGTGGAGCGGGCACAGACGGGATTATGTTCAGTGCCGTGCTGTCTGGCGTGGAAGTGGAGCGGGCGCAGACGGGTTTATGTTCAGTGCCGTGCTGTCTGGCGTGGAAGTGGAGCGGGCGCAGATGGGTTTATGTTCAGTGCCGGCCGGCGTGGAAGTGGAGCGGGCGCAGACGGGTTTATGTTCAGTGCCGGCCGGCGTGGAAGTGGAGCGGGCGCCGACGGGTTTATGTTCAGTGCCGTGCCGTCTGGCGTGGAAGTGGAGCGGGCGCCGACGGGTTTATGTTCAGTGCTGTCTGGCGTGGAAGTGGAGCGGGCGCCGACGGGTTTATGTTCAGTGCTGTCTGGCGTGGTAGTGGAGCGGGCGCCGACGAGTTCTTGGTCAGTGCTGTGCCGGGCGGCGTGGAAGTGCAGCGGGCGCAGACGGGTTTATGTTCAGTGCCGTGCCGTCTGGCGTGGAAGTGGAGCGGGCGCAGACGGGTTTATGTTCAGTGCCGTCTGGCGTGGAAGTGGAGCGGGTGCAGACGGGTTTATGTTCGGTGCTGTGCTGTCTGGCGTGGAAGTGGAGCGGGTGCAGACGGGTTTATGTTCAGTGCCGTGCTGTCTGGCGTGGAAGTGGAGCGGGTGCAGACGGGTTTATGTTCAGTGCCGTGCTGTCTGGCGTGGAAGTGGAGCGGGTGCAGACGGGTTTATGTTCAGTGCCGTGCCGTCTGGCGTGGAAGTGGAGCGGGTGCAGACGGGTTTATGTTCAGTGCCGTGCCGTCTGGCGTGGAAGTGGAGCGGGCGCAGACGGGTTTATGTTCAGTGCCGTGCCGTCTGGTGTGGAAGTGGAGCGGGCGCAGACGGGTTTATGTTCAGTGCCGTGCCGTCTGGCGTGGAAGTGGAGCGGGCGCAGACGGGTTTATGTTCAGTGCCGTCTGGCGTGGAAGTGGAGCGGGTGCAGACGGGTTTATGTTCAGTGCCGTGCCGTCTGGCGTGGAAGTGGAGCGGGTGCAGACGGGTTTATGTTCAGTGCCGTGCTGTCTGGCGTGGAAGTGGAGCGGGCGCAGACGGGTTTATGTTCAGTGCCGTCTGGCGTGGAAGTGGAGCGGGCGCAGACGGGTTTATGTTCAGTGCCGTGCCGTCTGGCGTGGAAGTGGAGCGGGCGCAGACGGGTTTATGTTCAGTGCTGTGCTGTCTGGCGTGGAAGTGGAGCGGGCGCAGACGGGTTTATGTTCAGTGCTGTGCTGTCTGGCGTGGAAGTGGAGCGGGTGCAGACGGGTTTATGTTCAGTGCCGTGCCGTCTGGCGTGGAAGTGGAGCGGGCGCAGACGGGTTTATGTTCAGTGCCGTGCCGTCTGGCGTGGAAGTGGAGCGGGCGCAGACGGGTTTATGTTCAGTGCCGTGCCGTCTGGCGTGGAAGTGGAGCGGGCGCAGACGGGTTTATGTTCAGTGCCGTGCCGTCTGGCGTGGAAGTGGAGCGGGTGCAGACGGGTTTATGTTCAGTGCCGTGCCGTCTGGCGTGGAAGTGGAGTGGGCGCAGACGGGTTTATGTTCAGTGCCGTGCTATCTGGCGTGGAAGTGGAGCGGGCGCAGACGGGTTTACGCCCAGTACTGTGCTGTCTGGCGTGGAAGTGGAGCAGGCGCAGACGGGTTTATGTTCAGTTCCGTGCTGTCTGGTGTGGAAGTGGAGCGGGCGCAGACGGGTTTATGTTCAGTGCTGTGCTGTCTGGCGTGGAAGTGGAGCGGGCGCAGACGGGTTTACGCGCAGTACTGTGCTGTCTGGCGTGGAAGTGGAGCGGACGCAGACGGGTTTACGCGCAGTACTGTGCTGTCTGGCGTGGAAGTGGAGCGGGCGCAGACGGGTTTACGCGCAGTACTGTGCTGTCTGGCGTGGAAGTGGAGCGGGCGCAGACGGGTTTATGTTCAGTTCCGTGCTGTCTGGTGTGGAAGTGGAGCGGGCGCAGACGGGTTTACGCGCAGTACTGTGCTGTCTGGCGTGGAAGTGGAGCGGGCGCAGACGGGTTTATGTTCAGTGCCGTGCTGTCTGGCGTGGAAGTGGAGCGGGCGCAGACGGGTTTATGTTCAGTGCCGTGCTGTCTGGCGTGGAAGTGGAGCGGGCGCAGACGGGTTTACGCGCAGTACTGTGCTGTCTGGCGTGGAAGTGGAGCGGGCGCAGACGGGTTTATGTTCAGTGCTGTGCTGTCTGGCGTGGAAGTGGAGCGGGCGCAGACGGGTTTATGTTCAGTACTGTGCTGTCTGGCGTGGAAGTGGAGCGGGCGCAGACGGGTTTATGTTCAGTGCCGTGCTGTCTGGCGTGGAAGTGGAGCGGGCGCAGACGGGTTTATGTTCAGTGCTGTGCTGTCTGGCGTGGAAGTGGAGCGGGCGCAGACGGGTTTATGTTCAGTACTGTGCTGTCTGGCGTGGAAGTGGAGCGGGCGCAGACGGGTTTATGTTCAGTGCTGTGCTGTCTGGCGTGGAAGTGGAGCGGGCGCAGACGGGTTTATGTTCAGTGCTGTGCTGTCTGGCGTGGAAGTGGAGCGGGCGCAGACGGGTTTATGTTCAGTGCCGTGCTGTCTGGCGTGGAAGTGGAGCGGGCGCAGACGGGTTTATGTTCAGTGCCGTGCTGTCTGGCGTGGAAGTGGAGCGGGCGCAGACGGGTTTATGTTCAGTGCCGTGCTGTCTGGCGTGGAAGTGGAGCGGGTGCAGACGGGTTTATGTTCAGTGCCGTGCCGTCTGGCGTGGAAGTGGAGCGGGCGCAGACGGGTTTATGTTCAGTGCCGTGCCGTCTGGCGTGGAAGTGGAGCGGGCGCAGACGGGTTTATGTTCAGTGCCGTGCCGTCTGGCGTGGAAGTGGAGCGGGCGCAGACGGGTTTATGTTCAGTGCCGTGCCGTCTGGCGTGGAAGTGGAGCGGGCGCAGACGGGTTTATGTTCAGTGCTGTGCTGTCTGGCGTGGAAGTGGAGCGGGCGCAGACGGGTTTACGCGCAGTACTGTGCTGTCTGGCGTGGAAGTGGAGCAGGCGCAGACGGGTTTATGTTCAGTTCCGTGCTGTCTGGTGTGGAAGTGGAGCGGGCGCAGACGGGTTTATGTTCAGTGCTGTGCTGTCTGGCGTGGAAGTGGAGCGGGCGCAGACGGGTTTACGCGCAGTACTGTGCTGTCTGGCGTGGAAGTGGAGCGGGCGCAGACGGGTTTACGCGCAGTACTGTGCTGTCTGGCGTGGAAGTGGAGCGGGCGCAGACGGGTTTACGCGCAGTACTGTGCTGTCTGGCGTGGAAGTGGAGCGGGCGCAGACGGGTTTACGCGCAGTACTGTGCTGTCTGGCGTGGAAGTGGAGCGGGCGCAGACGGGTTTATGTTCAGTGCCGTGCTGTCTGGCGTGGAAGTGGAGCGGGCGCAGACGGGTTTACGCGCAGTACTGTGCTGTCTGGCGTGGAAGTGGAGCGGGCGCAGACGGGTTTACGCGCAGTACTGTGCTGTCTGGCGTGGAAGTGGAGCGGGCGCAGACGGGTTTACGCGCAGTACTGTGCTGTCTGGCGTGGAAGTGGAGCGGGCGCAGACGGGTTTACGTTCAGTGCCGTGCTGTCTGGTGTGGAAGTGGAGCGGGCGCAGACGGGTTTATGTTCAGTGCTGTGCTGTCTGGCGTGGAAGTGGAGCGGGCGCAGACGGGTTTACGCGCAGTACTGTGCTGTCTGGCGTGGAAGTGGAGCGGGCGCAGACGGGTTTACGCGCAGTACTGTGCTGTCTGGCGTGGAAGTGGAGCGGGCGCAGACGGGTTTATGTTCAGTGCTGTGCTGTCTGGCATGGAAGTGGAGCGGGCGCAGACGGGTTTATGCGCAGTACTGTGCTGTCTGGCGTGGAAGTGGAGCGGGCGCAGACGGGTTTATGTTCAGTGCCGTGCTGTCTGGCGTGGAAGTGGAGCGGGCACAGACGGGTTTACGCGCAGTACTGTGCTGTCTGGCGTGGAAGTGGAGCGGGCGCAGACGGGTTTACGCGCAGTACTGTGCTGTCTGGCGTGGAAGTGGAGCGGGCGCAGACGGGTTTATGTTCAGTGCCGTGCTGTCTGGCGTGGAAGTGGAGCGGGCACAGACGGGTTTACGCGCAGTGCTGTCCGGCGTGGGAGCCGAGGGGGCACAGACGGGTTTACGCCCATATTTATACCTGCTGGGTGCTGGAGCTGTTGTGGGAATGGCTTGTTCCGGGATGGGCGGCTGAGGCTTGGGTGTGCCTGGGTTTCCCTGAAGCGCTGGGTGCACAGGAGGGCAGCGCCTGTTGTTTGGGCACTTGTGCTCCTTGCTATGCCGGGGTGAGGGGCTGCCAAGCCGCGTGAGACCCAGCCTGGCAGGACGCTGGCTTATCTCACTTGGAGTTCAGGCTCCTGACGCATTTTACCGGAGGGCCCTGCGTGGGCCCACGTTGCCTGGCTGGGCCAAGTGGTCAGTCGGCGTGAGCCCGACCTGGGCGCAGTGGGCTGCCCTGGACTCCCGTCGCCAGGAAAGGGACGTGTGCCCTCCCAGCCCTGGGAGGTCGGTGACGTGATGATGTGGAACGGCTGAGCAGGAGCCCAGCTCTGAGCACTAGGCACCGCTGCCCCCAGTGCGCTGGGCCCACGCTTCACTCGCACGTGTTCTGTGCTTCCTGCAGGTCACGTGTTCCCGGAATTCAAGGAGAGCGACGCCATGTTTGCTGCCGAAAGGGTGAGCTGCCCGGTGGGGAGGGGCTCTGGTGTTATCCAGCCACCTGCCACTGCTGTCTCTGGCCACCCTTCAGTGGGAGGCCAAACCTCAGTCCCAGCTGGCAAAGCGCCCACAGCCTGGGCTCCAGGCATTCCCGCAGGTTCAGCCAGCCCTGGTGGGACGCGGCTCTGGAGCGGAAGGGCAGAATCCCTTCTCCTCACGGGCCTGCTAGTGCGTAGGGCCCAGGGATCTGCAGGAGGGCAGCCTCTCCAGCCGGTTCTTGTCTTGGCACCCCGCTAGGGTGCTGCCTGGGCACAGGGGTTCCCGCCAGGCAGACCGGCAGCGGTGTGGTGGCATGGGCGCCCCTCCTGGGAGCGGCCGAGAGGCCCCGCGGAGCCAGCCCACGGCTGGGCCCGTCCTAACGCAGGCCTCTGCTCCGCCGCAGGCGCCTGACTGGGTGGATGCCGAGGAGTGTCACCGCTGTCGAGTGCAGTTCGGGGTTGTGACCCGCAAGGTGGGTGCTGCTCTCTGCTTCCTGTCCCTGTGGGCCCCGCCGGCGACGAGCTGCAGGAGCCTGGGCTGGGTGGGGGAAGGGCTCTGCCAGCACCTTACGCGATGGGCGGGGGCACCGCCCTGGCCTGGGGACGGTGCCCAGGTGCCAGCTGCCAAGGCTGAGCCTGTCCCCTCGGTTTGCAGCATCACTGCCGGGCCTGTGGGCAGATCTTCTGCGGCAAGTGCTCCTCCAAGTGCTCCACCATCCCCAAGTTCGGCATCGAGAAGGAGGTGCGGGTGTGCGAGCCCTGCTACGAGCTGCTCAACAAGTCAGTACCTGGCCGCAGGGTGCCCTGTGGAGACGGGCAGGTTCCAGGGCTAAGGGGCAGGGCTCGGGGCGCGCACCAGACGCCGAGCCGCCGGCTGGCTGGGGGGCGGGGCTGGGGGCGCGCACCAGATGCCGAGCCGCCGGCTGGCTGGGGGGCGGGGTTGGGGGCGCGCACCAGATGCCGAGCCGCCGGCTGGCTGGGGGGCGGGGTTGGGGGCGCGCACCAGATGCCGAGCCGCCGGCTGGCTGGGGGGCGGGGCTGGGGGCGCGCACCAGACGCCGAGCCGCCGGCTGGCTGGGGGGCGGGGCTGGGGGCGCGCACCAGACGCCGAGCCGCAGGCTGGCTGGGGGGCGGGGCTCGGGGCGCGCACCAGACGCCGAGCCGCCGGCTGGCTGGGGGGCGGGGCTGGGGGCGCGCACCAGACGCCGAGCCGCAGGCTGGCTGGGGGGCGGGGCTGGGGGCGCGCACCAGACGCCGAGCCGCCGGCTGGCTGGGGGGCGGGGCTGGGGGCGCGCACCAGATGCCGAGCCGCAGGCTGGCTGGGGGGCGGGGCTGGGGGCACGCACCAGACGCCGAGCCGCCGGCTGGCTGGGGGGTGGGGCTCGGGGCGCGCACCAGACGCCGAGCCGCCGGCTGGCTGGGGGGTGGGGCTGGAGGGCAGGGCTGGGGGCGCGCACCAGACGCCGAGCCGCCAGCTGGCTGGGGGGCGGGGCTGCCTGGGGGGCGCGGCAGGGCTGCTGCCTGGGCCCCACTCTCTGCTTTCGCCTCTGCTTCAGGAAAGCGGAGGGCAAAGCGGCTGCCCCCACCGAGCTGCCCCCCGAGTACCTGACCAGCCCCCTGTCTCAGCAGTCCCAGGTAAGCGGCTGGCTGCAGCTTGGGGTTGCTCCCGCCGGGCCGTTCCCTTCCCTGCTCGCTGTGCCACTGAGCCCCTCTGTCTGCAGCTGCCCCCCAAGCGGGACGAGACGGCCCTGCAGGAGGAGGAGGAGCTCCAGCTGGCCATCGCCCTCTCGCAGTCGGAGGCGGAGGAGAAGGAGAGGATGGTTCGTAGCCCGTGGGAGGGAGGGCGCTGCCCGGGGCCTTTCCCAGCCTCCGGCAGGCTCCCCGGAGGCCTGGCAGCAGCCGGTCCCCAGCCTGGGGCCGAACACGGCCCTCCCCTGGTGGGGGCGCTGCAGGCCGAGCAGTCTCACCTGTAGGGCAAGCTCCAGGGCCTGGCACAGCAGGGAACAGAGACGGGCAGGGGCTAGCAGGGGCCTGGCACCGGCTGCAGGGATCGGGCCCACCCCTGCAGTCGCCGGAGCAGAGGGAAGCGGCGCGACCAGCCCTGCCTGCTCCGTGGGCTCCCAGTGTGGCTGGGGGGGGGCAGGCTGGGGGGTGCCAGGACAGTACTCAGGGCAGCTCTGATTCCTCCCTGTGCAGAGACAGAAGACAAGCTACTCCGGGTACCCGAAGGCCGAGCCTGCGCCCGTCACCTCGTCCGCACCCCCGGCCAGCAGCCTCTACTCCTCGCCCGTGGTGAGCGCCTGGCTGCCCCGGCGGAGGGGGTGGGGGGGGGACACGCTGACTACCTGCTGCGGCCTGGCGCTGGGTGCGGGGCGTGAGCTGGTCGGGCAGGGGCTCTGGCATAGGGGGAGGAGTGTAGGTGTCTCGGCCTGACGTCTCCCCCCATCTCCCCCCAGAACTCCTCTGCACCGCTGGCCGAGGACATCGATCCTGAGGTAAGGCCCCTGTGCCCGGGGGGGCTGGCTCCAGGCAGGCTCTGGTGCTTACCCCTGCCCCTCCCCCCTGCTTTCCTGGCAGCTGGCTCGGTACCTGAACCGCAACTACTGGGAGAAGAAGCAGGAGGAGGTTCGCAAGAGCCCCACCCCCTCCGCCCCACTGTCCCTCTCCGAGCCAGCGGCCCAGCCAGGGGACGGGCATCCCCCCCCGCTCGGCGTGGTGGAGGTAAGGGGGGGGCCCTCTACTGTCCAGTGTGGGCTCTTGATCCCTGTGTCCGGGGGGGCTCGGGCTGACGGGGCAGCGCGGCCCCCTCATTCTGGGGGGTCGGGGGCTGACGGCGTGGCCTGTTGCTTCGGGGGTGGGGGTGTTCCAGCTGACGACGTGGCCTATCACTGGAGAGGGGGGCGGCCTGTCGCTCCGGGGGAGGCGGGTTGGCTGATAGCGTGGCCTATTGCTCTGGGAGGCAGTTCTGGCCTGTCACTCGGGGCAGGAGGGTGTGGGGCTGACGGCGCGGCCTGTCGCTCGGGGGGGGCGGGAGGGTGGCGGGCTGATGGCGCGGCCTGTCGCTCGGGGACAGGCTGACTGCGCGGGGGGGCTGACTGCCGCGGGGGGGGCTGAGGCTGGCGTGGGGGGGGGCTGACGGCGCGGCCTGTCGCTCGGGGGCAGGCTGCAGGCTGCGCGGGGGGGGCTGACGGCGCGGCCTGTCGCTCGGGGGCAAGCTGACTGCGCGGGGGGGCTGACTGCCGCGGGGGGGGGCTGACGGCGTGGGGCTGACGGCGCGGCCTGTCGCTCGGGGGGGGCAGGCTGACTGGGGGGGGGCTGTGGGGGGGGGCTGACGGCGCGGCCTGTCGCTCGGGGGGCAGGCTGACGGCTGGGGGGGGGGGGCGCGGGGGGGGGGGCTGACAGCGTGGGGCTGACGGCGCGGGGGGGGGCTGAGCGGCGGGGCTGACGGCGCGGGGGGGGGCTGACGTGGGGGGGGGCTGACGTGGGGGGGGGGGGGGGCTGGCGGCGGGGCTGACGGCGCGGCCCGTCGCTCGGGGGGGGCTGACGGGGCTGACGGCGCGGGGGGGGCTGGCGGCGCGGCCCGTCGCTCGGGGGGGGCTGACGGGGCTGACGGCGCGGCCCGTCTCCAGCAGTACCAGAACGGGGAGGCGGAGGAGAGCCACGAGCAGTTCCTCAGGGCTCTGCAAAACGCCGTCAGCACCTTTGTCAACCGGATGAAGAGCAACCACATGCGCGGCCGCAGCATCACCAACGACTCGGCCGTGCTCTCCCTCTTCCAGTCCATCAACAACCTGCATCCCCGGCTGCTGGACCTGCTCAACCAGCTGGACGAGCGCAGGCGTAGGTGGCCCCCGCCCAGGCTACGCTGGGGGGCAGCTCGGCGGGACCGAGGGGCGGGCACAGAGGAGCAGCCTGGGGGCGCAGCTCGCTGGTGCAGGGGGAGAGTTCTCTGGGGGGGTGGGCACAGAAGAGCGGCTCCCGGTTGGGGGCAGCCTGCTGGGGCGGGGGCCTCTCTGGGGGGGTGGGCACAGGAGCGGCTCCCCTCTGAGGCCTGGTTGGGGGCAGCCCACTGGGGCAGGGGTCTCTCTGGGGGGGGTGGGCACAGAGGAGCGGCTCCCGGTTGGGGGCAGCCCGCTGGGGCGGGGGTCTCTCTGGGGGGGGTGGGCACAGAGGAGCGGCTCCCGGTTGGGGGCAGCCCGCTGGGGCGGGGGTCTCTCTGGGGGGGCGGGCACAGAGGAACGGCTCCTGGTTGGAGGCAGCCCACTGGGGCGGGGGTCTCTCTGGGGGGGCGGGCACAGAGGAACGGCTCCCGGTTGGGGGCAGCCCGCTGGGGCGGGGGTCTCTCTGGGGGGGGTGGGCACAGAGGAGCGGCTCCCGGTTGGGGGCAGCCCGCTGGGGCGGGGGCCTCTCTGGGGGGGCGGGCACAGAGGAACGGCTCCTGGTTGGGGGCAGCCCGCTGGGGCGGAGGTCTCTCTGGGGGGGCGGGCACAGAGGAACGGCTCCTGGTTGGAGGCAGCCCACTGGGGCGGGGGTCTCTCTGGGGGGGTGGGCACAGAGGAGCGGCTCCCGGTTGGGGGCAGCCCGCTGGGGCGGGGGTCTCTCTGGGGGTGGGCACAGAGGAGCGGCTCCCGGTTGGGGGCAGCCCGCTGGGGCGGGGGTCTCTCTGGGGGGGCGGGCTCCTGGCTGGGGGCAGCCCGCTGGGGCGGGGGCCTCTCTGGGGGGGGGGCGGGCTCCTGGCTGGGGGCAGCCCGCTGGGGCGGGGGTCTCTCTGGGGGGGCGGGCTCCTGGCTGGGGGCAGCCCGCTGGGGCGGGGGCCTCTCTGGGGGGGCGGGCACAGAGGAACGGCTCCCGGTTGGGGGCAGCCCGCTGGGGCGGGGGTCTCTCTGGGGGGGCGGGCACAGAGGAACGGCTCCCGGTTGGGGGCAGCCCGCTGGGGCGGGGGTCTCTCTGGGGGGGCGGGCTCCTGGCTGGGGGCAGCCCGCTGGGGCGGGGGCCTCTCTGGGGGGGCGGGCTCCCGGTTGGGGGCAGCCCGCTGGGGCGGGGGTCTCTCTGGGGGGGCGGGCTCCTGGCTGGGGGCAGCCCGCTGGGGCGGGGGCCTCTCTGGGGGGGCGGGCTCCTGGCTGGGGCCCCGCTCTGCCAGGTGAGCTTAGCCTGGAGCCGCCTGCGGGCTGCCTGCAACGGGCCCCTTGCCCTGCAGCAGCCCCACGCGGTGCCCTCCCCCAGTGCACTACGAGGGCCTGCAGGACAAGCTGGCACAGATCCGCGACGCCCGCGGGGCCCTGAGCGCCCTGCGGGAGGAGCACCGGGAGAAGCTGCGCCGGGCGGCCGAGGAGGCGGAGCGCCAGCGCCAGATCCAGCTGGCCCAGAAGCTGGAGATCATGAGGCAGAAGAAGCAGGTGAGGCAGGGCACCCTCCAGGGCCTGGGGCCGGTGGGCTTGGGGGGCCGCGGCAGGGCCAGCCCGTGACCCTGCGGGTGCCCGGCAGGAGTACCTGGAGATGCAGCGGCAGTTGGCCATCCAGCGGCTGCAGGAGCAGGAGAAGGAGCGGCAGATGCGCCTGGAGCAGCAGAAGCAGACGATCCAGATGAGAGCCCAGATGCCAGCTTTCTCCCTGCCCTATGCCCAGGTAGTGCAGCTGTGCCCAGAGCCCTGCCCTGCGCGCTCTCCCCAGGGCCCCCCTCACCCTCTCCTCTCCGCAGCTCCAGGCCATGCCAGCAGCCGGAGGAGTGATCTACCCGCCGGCCGGGCCCACCAGCTTCCCGGGCACCTTCAGCCCGGCCGGCTCCGTGGAGGGCTCTCCCATGCACGGCGTGTACATGAACCAGCCCGCGCCAGGCAGCGCCGGCCCCTACGCACCCATGCCCGTCGCCGGGGCAGGTAAGAGCCGGGGCCAGGCAGCACCGGCCCCTACACACCCATGCCCATCACCGGGGCAGGTAAGAGCCGGGGCCAGGCAGCGCCGGCCCCTACGCACCCATGCCCGTCGCCGGGGCAGGTAAGAGCCGGGGCCAGGCAGCGCCGGCCCCTACGCACCCATGCCCATCACCAGGGCAGGTAAGAGCCAGGGCCAGGCAGCACCGGCCCCTACACACCCATGCCCATCACCGGGGCAGGTAAGAGCCGGGGCCAGGCAGCGCCGGCCCCTACACACCCATGCCCATCACCAGGGCAGTTAAGAGCCGGGGCCAGGCAGCACCGGCCCCTACACACCCATGCCCATCACCGGGGCAGGTAAGAGCCGGGGCCAGGCAGCGCCGGCCCCTACGCACCCATGCCCGTTGCCGGGGCAGGTAAGAGCCGGGGCCAGGCAGCGCCGGCCCCTACGCACCCATGCCCATCACCAGGGCAGGTAAGAGCCGGGGCCAGGCAGCACCGGCCCCTACACACCCATGCCCATCACCGGGGCAGGTAAGAGCCGGGGCCAGGCTGTGCTGGCGGGGCTGGCTGCTGCACCAGGCACCTCACTGTCCCTCTCTGCTGCAGACCCTGGCATGGTGGGTGCCTACATGTACCCGGCAGGAGGCGGGCAGGCAGCGCCCCAAGGACAGGCGGCTCCCACCACTACCCCAGCCTACTCCTCCTACCAGCCCACCCCGACCCAGGGCTACCAGGCAAGTCCCCCACGCCCTGCTGGGGCTGCCCCAGCGAACCCTGCGAGACGGGGCGCCAGTGGGGAGACCCCCCCTTACCTGTGCTCTTCCCGCAGGGCACCCCCTCACAGGCCCCCCAGCCCGGCACCATGGGCTACATGGGCTACCAGCCCTACAACATGCAGGTGAGTGTCCCCTGGCTGCTGGGGGGCTGCTCGCCGGCCAGGGGGTGGGAGGCGGTGGGGAGAGGGCCATGGGGCTGGCTCCTCCATATCCCCTGGACCCTTGGCCCTTCACGGCTGCAGTTCTGAGCCCAGAGCCCTGGCGGCCAGTCTGATCGCTCTCCCCTATGGTCCCCAGGGCCTGCTGTCGACCCTCCCTGGGCAGGAGCCAGCCCTGAGCAGCCTGCCCCCGCAGCAGCCCTACCTCTCGGGACAGCAGCCCATGTACCAGCAGGTGAGCGCAGGGCCCTGAGGGCCCCCATCGCCGGGAGCCTGGCTCTGGCCCTGCCTCCAGCACACGGGGCGCTGAGCCCTCCACCCCCAACTGTGCACTCAGGGCCAGGCCAGGCAGGACCACACGAGGCCCGTCTCCTGACGCGGGGTTTCTGTTCCAGATGCCGCCCCCAGCAGGGCCCCCCCAGCAGCAGCCGCCGCAGCAGGTCCCAGCGCCGCAGAGCCAGGGCAGCAGCGAGGCCCAGCTCATTTCCTTCGACTGAGCGCAGCCGGGGAGCCCCACATAACACTACTGCCCGCAGGAATCACTCCCCTTGTCGCCCCCACCCTCCGGACCGCCCGCCCGCAGGGAGGGACCTTGGCATGCGCCCTCCTGGCCTGCCATGGGCGCCCTCGGCTCCTGGGCTTCCCCAAGCCCCTCCCCCGGGGAGCCAGAGCACTAATGAGGCAGGCCAGGCTGCCCTACCCTGCTCGGCTGCAGGCAAGAGACGCACCAGCTGCCGCCGCTCTGCCCACATGGGGGTAGATCTGCCCCTCTGCACAGCCCAGCCTCTGCCCTCTCTGCACAGGGCCGGCCTCTCCTCTGCTCTAGTAGGAGCCTGGTCCCTTACGCCCCCAGCTGGCACCCCCATCCTCTGCCCCTCCAGAGCAGCCTGGCCTGTGCGTACCCCTGAGAGCCCAGCCCCCCCCCTTTGGGGAGCCAGGACCTGCGCTGCTTTTGGACACTCATCTCATCCCGCGTGGTGGAGTAGGCAGAACGGAACCGGTGACAATAAAACGTATTTAACGAGCTGGCGCTCTGGCCTGGTGTGGGCTCGGCCCCGGGCGGGCTACTTGCAAGCACAGGGCCCACGGTGAGGGGCTGCTGCACCGAGCACCAGGGAGCCTGGCTGGCTTGGCTTTGGGGGGTAGGCAGGGCCCTTTCTCCTACACCACACAGGCTGCAGAGCTGACAGGCGCCTCAGCCTCTCTGCCGGGGCTTGGATGCGCCTCCCCGCCTCTGGGCTCAGCTGCCCACCGCTGGAGACTGCTAATGTAGAAGTGGTTTATGGGGTGTCCCCATCCCAGGGGCTCCAGGCTGCTATGCCTCAGTTGCCTGCAGCTAGCTGGGCCTATGCTGGCCTTGGGTGTTGGGCCTGGCCAGCCGGCAGGAGGGGCAGG